>NC_090448.1:142508965-143133965 GCF_031143425.1 Pleurodeles waltl
GAGGATGATGGTATTACACAAATCAGTCCTGCTGCAATAAGTGTCCCCTGTAGTGTGTCAGCATCACCAGTATCAGCAACCTCCAAATGGTACAAAACTCTGATGCAGACACCACCACCTACAGTGATTCCTGCTTCAAGATACACATTGAGTCTACCATCTCATGCATTTCTCCAGAAGTCACCTGTGTCAATGGCACCATAAATGTAACTGCCAGGGGCGGAGGGGGGGCAAATACAACCACCCAACAGCACGTTAGTACAATGGGAAGCTGGCTGAATGTTAGCGCTGGACCTCCTCCCTTCTCCCTTTGCTGAAGAAGTGTGATTTTTAGAATTTGTGGCGGCCATCTGCCTGAAATGGAAAATTATCGGCTAAACCTATTTTATCAGAGTTGCTTCTCTTGTACGCCATCATGAGCTAGTGCAATTGGTTGGTCAAACTATGCAGCAGAGTGCTCTGCACACTATCCACCTAACAACAGACTTGTGGACCAGTTGTCAATAAACTGCTTACATGTGTGTCCCTGGATCTTTTTTGCAGCGTTTAAGCAACAGCTATATGTAGGTCTCAGCACTGAATAAGGTTTTAAGGGTGTTCAGTGGCATGCAAAAAGAGCAATGCAACAAGAGTAATGTTCGCCATGGAGAAATCCGAATCAGCTACAAACATCTTGGAAGAGTTTAACAGCAAGGTGTTTGAACAGCTTGAACCCAGATGTCTCAGAACTGGATTTGTTGCCACAGACAATAGCAGTAATATAGTCTAGGCCATGGCAGGTGGTGGATACTTTGAGTCCTGTGTTTGGCACATTGCATCAATTGGATTGTCCAGGACTATCTTAAAAAAGGCATATTTAGCAACATACTGGCCACCTGCTGAAGAATCTGCACTCACATCAGTCAATCTTTTAAAGCCTGTAAGCAGTTGAGAATCCTTCAGCATGCTAACAGAGTACTGGTTAAATCCCTCATACAGGAGGTGGCAACACATTGGAACTCAACCTTCAACATACTGCAACATCTGTTTGAGCAGTGTAGACCAATCATTGACTATGTCCTTCAAAGAGGCAATGCAACTTGAAAGAGCACAACAATAGAGGTGGACAAATGGGGGCTAGTCAAGTGCCGGACTCAAATACCACTTCCTTCCAAGCTTTTCACATGGGAAGCCAGCAAGGAGGACAGTATGATGAGCCAAGTAATCTTGTTGTCACATGTATCACAGGACCAATTAAAAAAGGTGGTGCAGAGATTCACCTTTGTGAATGAAGACGCATGTGAGTTGGTGTAGAGCTTAGTCCTTAGCTCAGCTGTTAATCCAAGGCTGCAAAAAGAGATTGGGTCCTCCAAAGAGTACATATATGCCACAATAATTGATCCACGGTGCAAAAAATACTGGCCACTTTCATTCCTTTTTCAGAGGGGATGTTTTACTTTGCAAGACTTGTATTGTTGATCAAACGAGAGACCTGAAAGAAGAACGGCTGGAAGTTGGAAGCCTGGGCTGAAGTTCTGGCATGCAGCCTTCAACCTCCAGAGAGGGAGTGCTGGTGTCTCACAGCCAATTTCATCATCACCAGTATCATCAGCAACAGAAGAATCTAACCTAGTCTTTGCAATCGCTTAGTTTAGAGTGAAAGCAACAGAGGTCGACCAAGTGGCACCACCAATGACCATTCAGGGGATAGTCCAAGACTATCTGAATGACCCAAGAGAGGTCTATCAAGATCAAAATCCATTGGTTTATTGGTATGAGAAGGTGCAACAATGACTAGAGCGCAGCAGAGCTCAGCAGGCTGGCAATAAAGTGTCAATTAAATACCTTAGCTGGTGTGCCTTCTAAGCGTCTCTTCAGTGCAGCTGGTGCAGTTGTCACAGTCAGAACTAATCTTTCGCTCAAAACGTGGATAAATTTACCATGATTAAAATTAACAAACATCTCATACCCAAAAATTACATTGTTCCTGCAACAGCACAGGAAGAGGATGAGAACAATTGGCCAGACTCAAGTGTTTTACCTGATGAAACTCTGGGCAAACCCCCTGAGGTTCAGGATGAACTTTGCTTCAATCAATCAATCAAGAAATTTGTATAGCGCGCTACTCACCCGGAGGGTCTCAAGGCGCTGGGGGGGGGGGGACCGCTACTGCTCGAACAGCCAGGTCTTGAGTTGCTTCCTGAAGGAGAGGTGGTCTTGGGTCAGACGGAGGTGGATGGGGAGGGAGTTCCAAGTCTTGGCTGCCAGGTAGGAGAAGGATCTTCCTCCCATGGTGGCTTTTCTAATGCGTGACACGGCGGCGAGGCCGTGGCTGGTCGATCGTAGCTGGCGGGTAGGAGTGTAGAAGGTCAGGCGGTTGTTGAGGTACCTGGGGCCCAGGTCGTGGAGGGCCTTGTGTGCGTGGGTGAGGAGGCGGAACGTGATTCTCTTGCTGACGGGGAGCCAGTGCAAGTCTCTCAGGTTTCCGGAGATGTGGCTGTGTCGGGGGATGTCAAGGATGAGGCCTGCGGAGGCGTTCTGGATGCGTTGGAGTCTTTTCTGTAGTTTGGCCGTGGATCCGGTGTAGAGGGTGTTACCGTAGTCCAGTCGGCTGGTGACGAGTGCCTGGGTGACCGTTTTCCTGGTTTCGGTGGGGATCCATCGGAAGATCTTTCGGAGCATGCGTAGGATGTTGAAGCATGATGATGAGACGGCGTTGACTTGTCTGGTCATCGAGAGGGAGGAGTCCAGGATGAAGCCCAGGTTGCGTGCGTGGTCCATTGGTTTAGGTGCGCTGCCCAGGGCAGGGGGCCACCAGGAGTCGTCCCAGGCAGAGGGTGATGATCCAAGGATGAGGACTTCCGTCTTGTCTGAGTTCAGTTTCAGGCGGCTGTTCATCATCCACTCGGCTACGTCTTTCATCCCTTCGTGCAGGTTGGTTCTGGCGGTGGCTGGGTCGTTGGTGAGGGAGAGGATCAGCTGGGTGTCGTCGGCGTAGGAGATGATGTTGAGGTTGTGATGGCGTGCGATGGCTGCGAGGGGGCTCATGTAGACGTTGAAGAGGGTGGGGCTGAGTGATGATCCTTGTGGTACGCCGCAGATGACTTCGGTGGCCTCGGATCTGAACGGGGGGAGGCAGACTCTCTGGGTTCTTCCGGCGAGGAACGAGATGATCCACTCTAGTGCCTTCTCTTGAATTCCGATGTTGCTGAGGCGCTGCACTAGGGTGCGGTGGCAGACAGTGTCGAACGCTGCGGAGAGGTCCAGGAGGATGAGGGCCGCTGTTTCCCCGTTGTCGAGCAGGGCTCGGATGTCGTCAGTGGCTGCGATGAGGGCAGTCTCGGTGCTGTGGTTGGCTCGGAAGCCGGACTGTGAGTGGTCGAGGGATCCATTAGTCTCGAGGAAGGCGGCCAGCTGTCTGTTGACGGTCTTCTCAATGACTTTGGCAGGAAACGGGAGGAGCGAGATGGGGCGGTAGTTCTTGAGGTCGGTGGGGTCTGCTGATGGTTTCTTCAGGAGGGCGCTGAGTTCGGCATGCTTCCAGCTCTCCGGGTAGGTGGCGGTGTTGAAGGAGCAATTGATGATGTCCCGGAGATGGGGTGCGATGACGGAGTCGGCCTTGTTGAAGACGTAGTGGGGGCATGGGTCGGTTGGTGATCCGGAATGGATGATGTTCATCGTATGGATGGTGTCTTCGGTGCTGACCGGGGTCCAGGCGCAGAGGGTGGTGTTGGGGGGCGTCGGTTTGGTGGCTGGGTGCCTGGTCTGTGCGCCGAAGCGGTTGTGTATGTCGGCGATCTTGCGGTGAAAGAACGAGGCGAGTGAGTCGCAGAGGTCTTGTGAGGGGGTGATGTCGTTGTTTTCGGCGCTGGGGTTGGAGAGCTCTTTGACGATGCTGAAGAGTTCCTTGCTGTTGTGTGCGTTGTTGTCTAGTCGTTCTTTGAATGCTGTCTTCTTGGTGGTGTGGATCAGCTGGTGGTGTTTACGGGAGGCGTACTTGAGGGCGGTCATGTTGTCTGTAGTCGGGTTTTTTCGCCAGGCTTTTTCGAGGGTGCAGCAGTTCTTCTTAGAGTTCTTGAGGTCATTGTTGAACCAGGAGGCTTTCTTGCTGTTGGGCCTGATGGGATGGGTTTTCAGAGGGGCGAGGTTGTCAGCGCAGTTGGTGATCCACTGTGTGAGGTTGTTGGCTGCTTGGTTGGGGTCCGCTGAGCTGGCGGGAGGGTTCTGGCTCAGTGATGTGGAGAGCTGGTCGGTGGTGATCTTGTTCCAGCTCCTGCGGGGAGCCTTTTGTGGGTGGTGGTGAGTCGTGGTTTTTCTGAAGCTGAAGTGGACGCAGCTGTGGTCTGTCCAGTGGAGTCCGGTGGAGTGGCTGAAGGAGATGTACTTGCTGGAGGAGAAGTCTGGGTCAAGCGTGTGTCCGGCGTAGTGGGTGGGGGTGTTCACCAGTTGCTTGAGTCCGAGGTTGGCGAGGTTGTCCAGCAGGGTGGTGGTGTTGTTGTCGTTGTTGTTCTCCAGGTGGAAGTTGAGGTCCCCTAGGAGGATGTAGTCAGCGGAGGGGAGGGCGTGTGGGCTGATGAAGTCTGCGATGTCTTCGCTGAATTGTGTGCGGGGTCCTGGGGGTCTGTAGATGAGGGTGCCTCTGAGTGTGGTCTTGGGGTCGGTGTGAATCTGGAAGTGGAGATGTTTGGCAGCTGTGAGGGTGTCGTCGGAGTTGGTCGTGATGCGGATGGTGTTCTTGTGGACAATGGCGATGCCTCCTCCTGTCTGGTTGACGCGGTCCCTCCGGGTGATCTTGTATCCGTCCGGGATGGCGATGGCGATGTCGGGCGCTGAGGAGGCGTTCATCCAGGTTTCTGTGAGGAAGGCGACGTCTGGAGATGTGGTGTCGAGCAGGTTCCAGAGTTCCACGGCGTGTCTGTGGATGGAGCGGGTGTTGAGCAGGATGCACTTCAGGTGGTTGCTGCTGGTGCTTGGTTTGGCGGGCGCAGTGCGGGTCTGGATGCAGGAGAACTTGCAGGATTGGCAGGTGAAGGGTCCGTGGGTGCGTCTTGGGGCGGCACGGCAGCACCCGGGGATCCGGCCGGTGTTGAGTGCGAGGAGGGTGGCGGCGCTGTAGGTCTTGCGGGTGGGCTGGCCTCTGCGGGGGCCAGGGGGTCTGGCGCTGGGCGCGGGCCAGGCGCGGACGGGCGCAGACGGGCTTGCCTTAGGCGCGCCTTTGGCACGGCCTCCATAAGAGTGGGAGAGGGAGGGAGGAGCAGCTGGGAGGTGGGAGCGGGGCGGCCAATGGGGAGCGAGGGGGGCGGAGCTACGGGACGCGGCGGCGGGAAACGGCGGCGGGAAACAGGGGGAGACGCTGGGCGCAGGGACCCAGAAACAGGACCAGACTGGGCAAAAGAAGGTGAGGATAGCGAAAAAGGCGGCAACAGGACACAGGTAAGGAGCAGCGGTCAGCGGTCACACAGGGGCTGCGTGGCGGTGAGGGGAGCGACCTGCCTGGTGAACAGTATCAAGTAACCCACAACAGAATTTTCATACATCGTCAAATGCTTTGAATAGAAAATATAAAAGAACATTTGCATATTTTGTGCCCTGTTTATGCTGCCCTATTTGGTCAGTATGGAGTGGACCAGTGTGCACACAATAATCTTCAATTCGCTAGAGGACTTAAGGACAATGCCTCTCATCCTTATCCTTCTTTTTTTCATTCCCTAGCTGGGCTGCCGGTAAAGAGCATTATACAAGACTGCCTTGAGTGCAATGCTTCCATAGGAAAAGAGATATGATAGGCAAATGTGCACCACGCTTAGATTAGATGACTATTGCGCCAATGAGTAATATTGACTGATTGATGATTCATGTGATGGCTGGGAGGGTGTGGTAACCCATTTTTAAACTTGAGTTGTAATGTTTGGGGCCCGGGAAAAGATTCTGCCTGAATGCTTGTTGTGCTTTCTCATTTCACTATAATTACTTATAATGTCCCTTTATGTACTTCTATTTCTTAAAGGTTTTTCTGTGACCAGCCAGTTTATTCACCAAAACTACACAAAATGTTAAAATTCTTTTATTTTTCAGGTTCATCAGTACAGGTCTATCTCATTCGGGGCAGGAGTTGGGACTGGACACAGCCAGAAGAAGGAAGTTAGGAACAATGCCTATTTACCTGAAAGAGAAATAACATGACTTAAACAGGCCTACTCCTGTGTGAGAGAGGTGCATTAATTAGGAAAATGTAGAGTAGTGGCTACAATGTCAAACTCTAGTTTAGTGGTTGTGGTCTGGGGGGAATGTCACTGGACACATGTCACATGATGGACAAACCCAGGTAAATGTTAATGAAATTTGTGAGATTGATCAGCCAGGTACATGCAGCTGCCAATCTGGGATTGATGGTAAGAGACTGTTCTTACCTCTCAGTTAATCACACATGACTGCATCAGCCTATGCTCTGCCCTCTTGATCCTCATCCACCATGAAGCTTACCTTGAGTCTACAATATTGACATTTATATGTTTGTATTCTACAGGCCTTTCCTTCTTAAAAACAAAAGCTCCATAACAATTTTGCAAACCAGGACAGTTCAGGCCTGCCTCAAGATGGTTGTTCAGAGAAAAAGAAAGCAGATGTACTATCCCTTTTAGCATTTATGTAAAGTATGATTTTTCTTTTCTTAACAATAGCATTGTTTAGAACTGTGTGGGTCCTCCTTATTTTATATTTTTCAACTGTAGTTACCATAAAAATTAAATAATGTGAGACTCTGGAGCTGAGGAAATGTTTGCATTTGGCAAATGAACTGTCATCTTCCTTCCACAATAGATGTAATGATGTGCTACTCATCAATTTGCTGAATGCTGTGTTTGCCTTTGTCTAACCTTTCCCAACTCCCCCTTACCATCCATTCAAGAAACTTCTAACCCTCTTCCCCCAAGTAGTGTAATCTATTGAGGTGTGACTTAATAATTTACACCATAAATGGATCCCACACTTGGCGGGGGAGATGTGGTCAAAACAATGCCAATTTTTTAAGGATCTTCTCAACTAAACAATAGTTTACGCTAGCCCTACTACCAATCCAGGCACGAAAGGGACATCATCATAGGATAGAGTCTTAGAACAAGAATAGGTAGTACTAGTGTGCACTATGGCCTGATTCACAAAGGTAAGAAGTTACATGTTTGGTGTAAGTTTACTTTTGCAGTGCAACTGTGCTACCAGTAACTTTGCAAGTAGTAACTTTAAGAGTAGTAACTAACTACTAGCAACTCCTTTTAAAATAAGATGAGTTACTATGTGTAAAGTTACTGTTGGAAAAGTTACTTGTCGTAAACTTACACTGCAAAAGTAAAGTAACACCAAAAGTGTAACTTATTTACATTTGTGAATCATGTCTAGTGTTGCTTATGATAATTTAGGCAACATGAATTAACCTTCTCTGGAGTCCTGACTCAAGGTTTTTGTAAGGTTAGGTTTAATTGTTTAAATATATTAAATACTAGATTCCCAGATTGCTTGCTACTTGTTGCTTGTTTGACTTTTTTGTCAGGGTCATCTCAGTCTTGGATTATCCACTGACTGTGTTTTCTTTCAGTCCAATGGCCTGTGAGGGATAATTCTCTGAGTAGTCCTGTAGTTGGAGTTTAATCCACAAGCATCTTTCGGAATCGGTAGGACCTTGTTTTGTGATGTCTTCCCAGTTAGCAATAGCTCACTACCACCAACATTAAGAAGGCTAATTGGGAAACCCTGTAATAATGTTTTGGAAGATTGAGAGAGATAGCAGACATTGCTTAATCTATTCAGGTAAGAAGTTAAGAACTTAGGACTGAAGTTGTTGTCAGGAAGGAGAGATTGTGATCTTTGTGTATTTGTTGACAGATCCCATTAGTGGTCAATACGTACAGAGAGTAAGACACAGGCAGTAACTAGTATACAACAAGTATTACTGATAGTTGGCTGGATGCTGCAAACCCTAAAATCAAATATATAGTCAGTTTTTCCTTTCCACTCTTGTAGCCGGGTATACTGGACTGTAGGAAGAGGCAAGTAACCTACTGAAGAATAAATATGTGGCAAGGGACCTCAGGTAGGGAAAGTCTAGGCGGAAATGTGGATGTACAGTATAATGTGTGACATTCTCAGAGGACAGTTTCTTGTCTTCCTTTTATCATTAAACCACAATGCTACACTAACTAGCAATGCAAAGAAAGACACCAAAGATAAAGCCCCATGTATTTTGGCAACAGAAACCCACCCTCTCTGCCCACAACAGACCCACCCTCTTCCCCAAGCAACCCCCCAAAATGTCCCTTTCCCAAACTACCCTTCCCACCCTCTCCACGCATAATAGATTCATCCTCCTATGCAACCAAAACCCAAAAAAGGGTTCCTTTCCCCTGCTCCCCTTCCCAACCTCTCTACACACAATAGTCCCACACCTCTCGCCAACCAAGCAAGACCTAAAAATTGTACCTTTCCTCAAATCCCCTTCCTACCCTTTCAACCCACAACAGGCACTCCCACCCAAAAAGGTTCAATAGAAAAGGTCCCTGTGGGCATCCTGGTCTTTCTTCACACTGACCATCTCTCGGGCCAGGTTCTGCTGGCCCCTTCTGCTGAGCATCAGCTCACAAACAATGTGGCAAAGAAGGTGGATGATGAGGAGGGGGGCTCCTGGTATTCCAAGTGGCTGTTCTGGATGCTTGCTGCAGGCTGTGGCATTGTTTGGTTGGAGGTTGGTCAGGCTACTGGCCCAAAGAACTAGAGGCCCTAGCGTCCTCCTATCCCTCCTACAAGGCCACTAGCCTGCTGTAATCAGCAACCACAGCCTCCAACTTGTGGGGCAACAGTCTGGCAGTTATCTCCTGCAGGTTTGTTGACTTCTAGCTGCAGGAATAGTGATATCAAAAAAGTACAGAAAACACGAATTGTAGTGCTCAGCACAGACACTTGTTTATATTATAATGGACCAGTAGCAGAACATTGCTGATCCCCTAGGGCCATTAACATTTTTGATCTGATTAGGCAGAGGGCCAAGTTTTTTCCACATATGTGTCACATAATGGAGTAGTATTAACTGCAAGGATTGAAGCCAGACCACCAATATAATCAAATACTGATTTTAGTTTAAAGGACTTCATAGGGTGAAAATGAACATACACTTTGTGCATCAATAAATTAATTAGCGGCCATTATTGAGTAAGGGGTATATATGCTATACAATTACTTGGCTCTATGTGCAACATTAATAAAGCCATGCTGGGGGGTCTGCTACTCTGCAACATGTTTTTGGTGCAGCTGTAACTGCATGTTATTAAGTTATCATTAATTCCAAAGGCCTTGCTCTTCTTCTTCTCCCACTTCAATTCGACCCTGCATCCAAACGTATGGGCTGATAGAGTCTTGCAAATGGGATACTCCATCACACACATGGTGACTAATGGATATTCTATCTGTCGTATTACAGTAAACAGTGCATAGAATATAAAGGATGTAGTACAGTGAATAGGATATTTTATTTGTCACATTTGTCACAGGGAATCCCACCCGCTAGACTCTAAATCTGCCTCTTAGTCCCACATTAAGCCCTCCATCACAAATTATTTTCAACAAATACCTCCACGTGGCAATAGGGAAAGTTAGTCTATAGCAAGGTGAGTTACAGGGGTTGAGATAGGTAGAGGTCTACCTATCGAGTGGTTGGGTGTCACCGATCATGTACTACGATTTTGCTTAGTTGCATTGGTTGAAGGAAGGATAAAATTGGAACCATAAATCTGTAATGGAAGCAATTAAATGTAAGTCACTGGGAAGAAAAATGTGGCATATGTTGAGATGAAAATAATTTACATTTTTGGGTAGGTTGGGATAGAAAGAAAGAAGAAGTGAAGTGGTAGGTGACTGAGAGCGCACTGGGAAACATATGTGGTCGTCGGTTTGTATGCATTTCATACTACGTGCTGCACTGTTAACAGAAGCAGACAGACATTTAACTACCTAAACTGCACCTCCATATTAAACCGTGCTGCAGTTTTAGATGACACAATGCTAAGGCCAGGGAGGTGAAGGGAGGGATAGCTTCATTTAAGAGTACTGTCAAGAAAGCAAGGGACCTTACCACTTGTCCCTGACACCAATTGGACATCCCCTGCCCCACCATGGTCCTCCTCTGTGCCAGGCTGACTGGCTTTGGCGGTGGCACTGGTGGACTGCACTCCTAGATAGAAACATTGTAAACCCATTTTAGATACCAGATTAACCACATAAGTAATTGTTTTGGACAAGGTAGAATAGTAATACTTCACTAAAGTTAGGTTAGTTAGGTTAGCCACTACCAGTTAGGCACTGGTAGTGTGTGTGATGCCACTGGTAGTGGGGCCATTGTCCGTCGCTGTTCCTTGTGGCTGTTCCTGTGATGCCCTCTTCCCCTTGGATCCTTTTGAAGGGAATAAAGATAAAAAGAACAATGATTAGTGACACTCTACAAAAAACATTTTGGCAGCCACAGCATTGTACTTTCTAAATCAGATAGCCTATTCCTAGTTTCCTACCATAAAGTTACATTTTGAACTATTCATTAATTCCAATGAATGATCTTTTCTTCTCCACCCACTTAAACTATTGATTGGCGGTCTCCCTTTGTATACTGCTACTTAGGGAGATTGGGATGATATGACCTATATAAAGACACAGAGAAGAACACTAACACCCCTGCTATACTACTAACATATGAGTGACATCCCTTAAATAAGACGAAGTGAACACCTGGCTCACTGTAGAACAGAATCCTGGCAGTATCATTCAGTTGATGTCCATTCAAACTTCTGTGGTCCTACATCCTCCCTGATAGGCTGGCACCAAGCACCATTACGCTGGTTACCAGGGCACAGATTTATCAAGGGTTTGCATTGCCCTGGTAGCACGCAAGGTCGTGCAAGGGCAATTAAATCCTTTAAGTGATATTTACCAAGCCATGCATTGCAAAGCCACCTTGCGGGGCCCTGCATGGCTTGGTAAATCTGGAATAACAAAACAGGGCAGTGCAGGTTGCGGCATTGTGTTACTCTGCACCCAGAAATCATTACATGGGTGGAAAGTGGATGTTCCCACAGATCCACCCATGTATTTTGCTGCATTCCCAGTCTTCCAGTTACTGGAAAACCTACAAATGTGTCAAAATGCTACACCTTCCCAAGTAGAGGTGCAATGAGGAGAAGTATGTTTAATTCTCCTTGTTTTTTTTTCTCTAAGTGTATAGATTTAATTCTCCTAATTTTTAGGGTTGAGCCTGTGAGTGCATGCACTTGCGCATGCGTCTCACATGTGAGACACTGTTTTATTCAGTAAAGGGCTTGGAGCTCACCTCTTGCTCACCATTTGTTGGTTTGCATGGCACTCTGCTTTACAGCCTCATAATTCGTTAAGGCACGCCTGGCATCATTTTCAATCCTCGATGTGGAGCAGGGATCAAGCACTAATAGATCCAACTTAATTAGTGCCCGTCTGCTGCTCCCGACGTGATCGAGGTACTATGTTGTTCATTTTAACTTTCAGTGCCCCGCAAACAGAAGGCATGTGACTAGTAAAAAACGTGCGCAGCAGGACAAACAAAATTGCAAAGTTTTGGTTTTAAAGCTAACTTTATTTCATTTTGTTAAGTCATCTTTTCTCAGTTTCCACTCATGTTTTTTTTGTTCTTGCTCATGGGCACTGTTGTCAAAAGATGACAACTTGTTATTTTTGCAGTTTTACATAGCGCAAACTCGACCCAAAGGTAGTGATTTGCCTAGAATCACAGGCTGTTGGATCCTACACCAAGACTCAAACTTGGTTCCCCTGCTCCAAAGTCAGCACTCTGCCCGTTAAGCCACATCCAACAGTTGACCTCTCTGTGAATCAGTCCCCTTTATGGATGCCTAGGCTTCCATGACAATTCAAAAGAAGGCACGTATTTCTAGATGGTACAAAATAATACAGTCGGCTGAATGCCCAACACTGCGATCCTGTGTAATCTACTTGCTACGGGTTGAATACAAGCAGCGCAGACTAGCCTTCCCCCGAGATCCAGAAAATGGCATATGTATAGAGTGCTCGTATGGCCTTGAAGGTTTCTTGGTGCTGGCCTGCTGATCTGGTGGGTCCTAGAAGAATTAGTTGTTAATGGCCTGTTTATGAGACTTTTATGAACTCAAGATGTTAGTTGAGCAGTCAGGTGATGCAGGCTAGTATATTTTGCCAAGAGAACAGAAGAGATACAACGCCATCACCCATGTGTCTGTTCTGGATGTGTACAACCCGAGACACATGGAAACTGCGATAGAGTGAATCAAAGTTCATATAGGGCACCCAGATTTCTAAGGTGCTACGGGGCCATACAGATGGTAGGTAGTAAAGTACTTTACAAATTCATAAGACTGTCACATGGTTGGACCTAGACTGCATGAAATAAATTGAGGCAGATCAAATGCAGCCTAGTGCCAAATAGGTGTCAGAAAACCAACAAGCACCAAGAAAGACTTGGGAAGCCCAACGAGAGAGACACATATGATACACTATTCCAAAACAAGTGGCAGCTTCTGTTGGCTCGTCTGACCTTAATAAGTAAACTTACAAGAGGACGTAAATAGGTAGATGAATCTCTTGACTACGCTTAAGATGTTCCCACCATATATCCAGTATGTGCAGATCAATAATCAATAACAATCAATAACATTAATAATCATTAGGAGTCAATAATTGTCACACACCATGACCTTGCAGTCACGAATAACCACACCTTTATGTAACAGTTAGAATATTTATTTCCCTATATTAACAATGCTAATAAGATGTAGGTTAATCTCAAAATCATTTCATAAACATACAGAAACAACACTGGCTGTCCGAAGTGGTGAAAGAAACGCAATCTAATCAAGGCTTGAGCTACTACACATTTCAAAGTTAAAGTGCAAATTAAAAGCAAGAATAACTGCAAAATTGATATTACATACATTTAGATTCAGCAACTAAAAATAAGCAATGTTATTCCACGTATTGGACTCCATTAGTGAGGACCCTAGCTGACATAAGATTAGAATAGCATGTTTGGACTTCAAGCAAAACAATTTAGTCAACATAAATTTAGAAAAAAACTCTAACTATGGTCTATCAAAATAACTTGTACAGCATCTTCTAGCAATCAGTTCTCATGAGAAAGAATTTTAGCTACAAGCACATGGACAGTACAGTGGAAAATCACGATTTAATTATCTAAGCAGACATTTTATTAAATGCTTAAGAAATACAGCTTGACATGAGGCCAAGACCTCCGCTAAGTTAAGGTCTACAATTAATAAAGCTAATACATAATACATAAACCTTAATGGGACATGTTACTACATTAATCAAAGATAAGCTCAACATTTCATATTCATATTAATAAACCATTAATAAGTACACTCCGTGAACACTAGCGGCCACTCACGTGGTCACACTTTCAAATGCGTGCATTCATTTTCTCTGAATTATTACATTTTCTATGCAACTCCAACACTCAAAATACATGAATATTCATTAATAATTTCATTTAAAAAACTCAGCGTTAACAATCCCTCCTCTGATGACTAAGGCGGTCATTACAACATTGGCGGTAAAAGCCGCTTACTGCCGTGCAGAAGACCGCCAACACACCACCGCGGCCGCGGAATTCCGCCACAACTATTATGACCCACAGCACGGAATCCGCCAAAATTCAGACACCCACACAAGTCCGCCACACCAAAGGTCACTTATAAACTGGCGATAACAAATCCTCCACCTTCACAGCAACAGAAATACGCCCACACTATCACGACCCACGAATCCACGCGGCGGTCTTTCAACCGCGGTATTGCATTGACGGTACACACTGCTGCGCTCAAAATACACACACATATACAAAACACAGCCACATTGGACAATTCGAAATACACACACCTGATACACATACACACACCACTCCCACACACCCATTACAAAATAAAACACACACCCACATCACCCACAAACCCCCACGACAAAAAATTCCGAAAGAAGGCCAGAGAGAGAGCACCAGCAAGAACAACAGCATCCACACGCACACAACACCATCACCCACATAACTTCCATGCACCTCACACAACACACCACTACATATCAGCACACTTATCACCACACACTCCACCCCACACGCCACCTACACCACCCCATGGCACAGCAAAGACACCCCAGGTTCTCGGAGGAGGAGCTCAGGGTCATGGTGGAGGAAATCGTACAGGTAGAGCCACAGTTATTTGGATCACAGGTGCAGCACACCTCAATTGCAAGGAAGATGGAGCTATGGCGAAGAATAGTTGACAGGGTCAACGCAGTGGGACAGCACCCAAGAAATCGGGAGGACATCAGGAAGAGGTGCGTTCCGTGGTCTCAAGACACCATCTGGCGGTTCAGAGGACTGGCGGCTGACCCCAACCTCCTCCCCCACAACTAACAACATGGGAGGAGCAGATCATGGTGATTCTGCATCCTGAGGGCCTCGCAGGAGTAGCTGGAGGAATGGACTCTGGTAAGACAAATCTTAAATATTACATCCCCCAACCTACCTGCATGCCATCACATACCCCCACCCTCACCCCCAGCACCCCAACTCCTCACATATGTCCCAACATCACAAATCACCCATCCCAACACCAAGCCCTGCATGCAACAACAAAGCATGGACACCCATCACTAAAGCCTGCCCACTGCACATACCCATACAACCCCCTAAACCATCATCACACAAGGTCCCACACAGGAATGCAAGCACTGGGGTACACGGTCACCCACCCATTGCACACCATGACACACACAGATGTAATAACCATCCTTTTATAACCCTGCAGGACCCCTACCCAACCTCACCGGACAGGAGGGTCCACACATGTCCACACCACCAACAGAAGAGGCCCACATTGATGACAGCACCTCTGTCCAACTGGATCTAGATGACCAGCCCGGCCCATCGGGGACCTCGGGACAGTCGGTTCCCCTCACTCAGTCACCGGCCACCACAGACCTTCCCCCCTCTGGAAACACAAGCACAGCACCCACCCAGCTGGCCCATACCTCCGTCCCCAGGACACGTCAATCAGCAGTGTGTCCACCACTACAGGGAACCCAGGATAACCCACCACCCCAACAACAACAGGGACCTGGGGGCAGTGGTAGTGGGCACACGGTCCAGGGGACAGAGGCCCAGGAACACAGGGGAACTGGGAGGGCTGCTGTGCGACAGGGGGCGGACAGGCCAAGGGAACCCACTCTCCATGAGGCCCTCTCCTCCATCATGGGAGCATATCACCACTCCCAGGAGACATTGGCAACGGTACTGGCCAAGTTTCCGGAGACCCAGCGCATTCAGGAGGAACAGTATATGGGCTTCAGGGAGGAACTCAGAACCATCAGCTCCACCCTGGGCACCATGTAGGGGTGCTGAAGGAAGTACTCAACACCAGGAGGGACACTATGGCACTACAAGGGGCCCCTGACACTAGCATGGACGATGAACTTCCCACCACCTCCGCTGGCGCTAGTGGACAGGACGCCCCGCCACAGGACCACCACACCAGAACCCCACCCCCTGCAGAGGGAGAACCACCCCACAAACGGTTCCTGAGATCCAGGACAAAGACAGAGCACAATGCCAAGACCCCCGCCAAGAAATGAGACCACCCTGATTGTCATCCTACTGTCCCACTTTGTCACCCTGTCCATACTTTAACTGCCCCAGCTCCACTTCCTATGCCCATTTGGGCAATGCACCTGTGAGACTAATAGACTGGTCTCTGCCATGGGCATTTTTCCGCCATCACCCCTCACCATTTCACTACCCCCTCCAATACTGAGCACTTAAATAAACACACTTAAAGCACAAAACAATCTGGAGTCTGTCTGTGATTTCAAAATAGTGTATTAGCAATTACAGTGACAAAATGCTCTTTCAATTGTAATGTCAACATACCTATGTCACACAGCTCTAGTCCATGAGAGCTCTAAGCAGATGTCACACAGTGGGACCCACATCTGTGAAATCGTAAGGGAAAGTGACAACTCAGTGACCATACACTGGGTGAAAACGACACACAGTAGAGAGGTAGTAGTGTTAAAGTACATGTAGTAGGCAGGTCTGTACTCTTACCTGTGTCTCACTGGAAATATTGCTGGATCACTGAGTCCCTGTTGTTCATGTTTCTTCCTCTGCTTCCTCGTCTTCACTGTACACATGCTCCGCAGCTGCAACAACACCGCCATCTGGACCATCCTCCTGCAGAGAAGGCACCTGTCGTCGCAAAGCCAAGTTATGAAGCATACAGCAGGCCACGATGATCTGGCACACCGTCTGGCACACCTTCTTTGGTGAGTAGAATAGGGATCCACCTGTCATTTTGGAGGCACCTGAACCTGGCCTTCAGGAGGCCAAAGGTCCGCTCCTAGTTCGCCCATGGGCCTCATTGTAGCGTTCCTCTGCCCTTGTCCTGGGATTCCTCACTGGGGTCAGTAGCCATGGCAGGTTGGGGTAACCAGAGTCACCTGCAAATGGTGAAGGACAACTGTTAGACACGCACTAACCTGGAGGGATATCCCCAGACCCAGACAACCATTCCCACTGACTTGCCTCCAGGTGCTCACCTAATAGCCACACACGTCATGCACTGTGCCAGGGAACTTGGCATTCACATGGGAGATGTACTGGTCTGCCAAACATACCATCTGTACATTCATAGAATGATAACTCTTCCGGTTTCTGTACACCTGTTCACTCCTGTGGGGGGGGGAACAAAGCCACATGGGTCCCATCAATGGCACCTATGATGTTGGGGATGTGTCCCAGGACATAGAAATCCCCTTTCACTGTAGGCAAATCCTCCACCTGAGGTAAAACGATGTAGCTCTGCATGTGTTTCAGAAGGGCAGACAACACTCTGGAAAATACGTTGGAAAACATAGGCTGGGACATCCCTGATGCTATGGCCACTGTTGTTTGAAAAGACCCACTTGCAAGGAAATGGAGCACTGACAGCACCTGCACTTGAGGGGGGATTCCTGTGGGATGGCGGATTGCTGACATCAGGTCTGGCTCCAACTGGGTACACAGTTCCTGGATTGTGGCACGGTCAAGCCTGTATGTGATAATCAAATGTCGCTCCTCCATTGTCGACAGGTCCACCAACGGTCGGTACACCAGAGGATACCACCATCTCCTCACATGTCCCAGTGGACTGTGCCTATGAAGGACAACAGCGAGCACAGAGTCAAACAACTCAGAGGTACGTACCCACAGTTTACCCAGAACACCAATCATACACAAAAGGTGGCCTGTATGTGTGTTGAGTCTAGGCCTAGGTATGTGTGACGCAGTTGGAAATGAAGCCATGTGGGCCCCTGAAATGGCGGCTGCCTGACCTCTAAAGTGGGACAATGGGATGTGAGGTAACTGCGCTGGCATTGTACACTGTCGCGGTAGGCGGTCGAAGACCGCAGTGCAATGCTGCATTGGTTAACATTGGACCCTATGGGTCCCAGGAGCCAATGACGATGTACGCCGGCGGTGACGGTACGGACCGCCGCGGACGTGACCGCCATTTTCTATCTGTTCAATCACTCGATACCTGATCTTCGACAGGAGAGGACCTACACTGCAAGTGCTGCTGTGACCTCGGTCTGGAAGAGACAATGGCTCGAGTGCCTGGGGAAAGGGCCCCTGCGTTCACATCGGAGGAGTTGGAGAAGCTCGTGGATGGGGTCCTCTCCCAGTACACGCTACTCTACGGTCCTCCAGACAAATAGGTAAGTACACAGGGAGCATGTTGTATGGGCTATGCCTGTGTGGAGAGGGCTGGATGTAAGAAGGAAGTAGGGAGAGTGCTGTGTGCATGAAAGATGGTGAATGCATGTGCCACATGGCAAGGGTAGGGATGGGGGCCAATCAGTTTGACGGTGCAGTTGGTAATAACTTCTCTTTTTCCCCTGTACATTTCATGTAGGTCAGCACCCACCAGAAAAAAGATATTTGGCGTGCCATCGCCGAGGACGTTCGGGCCCTGGGGTTCTACCACAGACTGAGCACCCACTGCCGAAAAGATGGGAGGACATTCGCCGCTGGAGCAAGAAGACGGCGGAGGCTCAGCTGGGGATGGCCTCCCAACGTGGGAGGAGTGCCCGTCGCACCATGACCCCCCCTGATGTTGAGGATCCTGGCAGTGGCCTACCCGGAGTTGGATGGGTGCTTGAGGGCATCACAGCAGCCACAAGAGGGAGTACACTCTCATTCTGCTGCCTTTGCGCGCAGTGGAGGGGTCTGGGTGGGGAGGTGGGCTGTGGGTTTCCCTAGGCCACGGCGAGTTCCGTAGGCAAGGCCCCTCTGTAAGGCAGGCCATGTGGCACCCCAGCCCACCTCTGTAGAGTGCCAAGTACACCTAGTCATGCCCCTGTGTCATCTATGTGTGCAGATGTCGTCCATAGCCTTGTAGGCCATTTCCCAGGAATTGAACAGTGGAGCCCAAGAGCACGGCGCAGTGCAGGAGGCTTCTGTGTCTGTCGTGTCCACCAACGGTAGCGGTAATGCATGCACTGAACATGTCTTTCTTCTGTCTCACCCCCCCCCCCCCCTTTTTGTGGTCTCCCTGTTCTTGTGTGCATTAGCATCATCAGGCGGAGGAGCAGTGGCACCGGAGCACGAGGGAGCTGCATCCCACATAGCCCTGGAGGGCGACACTACGGAGTCTGTATTCACCAGTGGGACGGAGGGCGAGGGGAGCTCCACGATGGGGACAGGAGCTGAGACCAGTGACACGGACTCGTCCCCTGATGGGAGCTCCCTTGTGGTGGTGGCAACATCTGTGCCCCCCGCATCTACAGGTACAGCCGCCCCCCCCCCCACCAGCACCGCCCTCCCAGCAGCCCCTCATCCTTTGCCCCGTGCCCGCTCACCCAGGAGGGTGGGCATCACCTTCACCCCAGGCACCTCAGGCCCTGCCCCAGTCACCCCTGCTCCCCTCAGTGAGGAGGCCATTGACCTCCTCAGGTCCCTCCCTGTTGGGCAGTCTACCATTTTGAATGCCATCCAGGGTGTAGAGAGGCAGTTGCAACAAACCAATGCATTCCTGGAGGGCATTCATTCTGGTCAGATGGCCCTTCAGCGAGCTTTTCAGACTCTGGCCTCAGCACTGATGGCAGCCATTGTCCCCGTCTCTAGCCTCCGCCCTCCAACTTCCTCCACCCCGACCCAATCCTCTGTACCTCAGCCTATCCCAAGTACACCTACAGACCAACATGCACACACCTCAACACCCAAGGGAAGCTCAGGCAAACATAAGCACCACACATCCCACAGGCACTCACGCAAGCATCACACACATGCAGACACACCAACATCCACTGCCTCCACTGTTTCCCCCTCCTCCTCGTCTCCCTCCTCCCTCCCAGTCTCGTCTACACTCACACCTGCATGCACTACCTCTACAGCCACTACGTCCCTCTCCAGCACACCCACCACCACACCCCGCTCATGTGCAGTCACCACCCCCACTACCATTCACACGTCCCCTGTGTCCTCTCCCAGTGTGTCTGTGACGCCCCCTCCCAAGATAACAAATGCAGGCACCCACCCACCCAACAGTCATCCACCTCACGACAGCCTCCAGCGCATGCACCTTCACCCAAAGTCACCAAACGTACACCTCCTACAACCACCACCTCTTCCTCCACTCCCAAGCCCCCTCCAGCTACCCGTCCCAGTGTGTCCAAAAAACTTTTCCTGTCCAACCTTGACCTCTTTCCCACACCTCCCCCACCCCGTCCGTCTCATAGGTCCCGAACTAGCACCTCAGCCACAACATCTCCGGGTCCAGTGGTGCCTGTAGTCACCGGAATCTGGAGTGCACCGGCCACAAGGCCAGCCAGTGTGGCACGGAGCCACAGCACAGACAGTCCCCCACCTGTGAAGCATCAGAAGTTGGCCAGTGCCCGGCGGGAGAGGGGGAAGACTCCAGCCACCAAAGCTGCTCCCAGGGGTCCCGTTGGGAGTGTGGAGTCAGCTGTGACACCTTCCAAGGTGGGGAAGGCCACAAGAAACCTGGCAAGTCTGGGAAGAGCAGCACGGCGGAGAGGACCGCCATCATCCCCGATGCCCAGGAGGCCACTGCCAGCATCAGCCGAGCTGCCCAGGAGGCCACCGCCAGCATCAGCCCAGCTGCCCAGGAGGCCACCACCAGCACCATCCCACCTGCCCAGGAGGCCACCGCCAGCATCAGCCCAGCTGCCCAGGAGGCCACTGCCAGCACCAGCCCACCTGGCCAGGAGGCCACCGCCAGCATCAGCCTAGCTGCCCAGGAGGCCACCGCCAGCATCAGCCCAGCTGCCCAGGAGGCCACCGCCAGCACCAGCCCACCTGGCCAGGAGGCCACCGCCAGCACCAGCCCACCTGGCCAGGAGGCCACAACCAGCCCACCTGGCCATGAGGCCACCACCAGAACCAGCCCCGCTGGGCCATGAAGGACTGCCAGCAAAAGCCCTGCTGGGCCATGAAGGACCACCAGCAGCTGAGACCCTGCAATGGAGACCGGCGTCTCAAGCACTGCTGAACAGGGCACCGCCATCTCAATCACCGCTGAACAGGGCACCGCCATCTCAAGCACCACTGAACAGGGCACCACCGTCTCAAGCACCGCTGAACAGGGCACCGCCGTCTCAAGCACCGCTGAACAGGGCACCGCCGTCTCAAGCACCGCTGCACAGGGCACCGCCGTCTCAAGCACGCTGAACCGGGCACTGCCATCTCAAGCCCCACTGAACAGGGCACCGCCATCTCAAGCACCGCTGAACAGGGCACCGGGCACCGCCGTCTCAAGCACCGCTGCACAGGGCACCACCGTCTCAAGCACCGCTGAACAGGGCACAGCCGTCTCAAGCACCGCTGAACAGGGCACCACCGTCTCAAGCACCGCTGCACAAGGCACCGCCGTCTCAAGCACCGCTGAACAGGGCACCGCCGTCTTAAGCACCGCTGAACAGGGCACTGCCGTCTCAAGCACCACTGAACTGGGCACCGCCGTCTCAAGCACTGCTGAACAGGGCACCGCCGTCTCAAGCACCGCTGAACAGGGCACCGCCGTCTCAAGCACCGCTGCACAGGGCACTGCCTTCTCAAGCACCGCTGAACAAGGTACCGCCGTCTCAAGCACCGCTGAACAGGGCACCGCCGTCTCAAGCACTGCTAGCCCATGAGCGGCAGGGGCACTGACGCAACTGAGTCCGTCACGGTGTGAATGATGCACTCTGGGCACCATGCCCCGTCCAGAACTAGTGGAGACTGTCATCCACTACCTCTGTTCTTAGCAGGATGAAGCACTCTGGGCACCATGCCCCCTCCAGGACCAGTGGAGACTGTCATCCACTACCTCTGTCCTTAGCAGGATGAAGCACTCTGGGCACCATGCCCCCTTTAGGACCAGTGGAGAGATCCATCCACTACCTCTGTCCATAGCAGGATGAAGCACTCTGGGCACCATGCCCCCTCCAGAACCAGTGGAGACTGTCATCCACTTGTGAGACTGTGGCTTTGCATTCCCCAGGATTGAACAGTGGGCAACCCACCCACTGTAGAGACTTGTGAGACTTTGGCTTTGCACTCCCCAGGATGGAACAGTGGGCAACCCACCCACTTGTGAGACTTGTGAGACTGTGGCTTTGCACTCCCCAGGATTGAACAGTGGGCAACCCACCCACTGTAGAGACTTGTGAGACTGTGGCTTTGCACTCCCCAGGATTGAACAGTGGATGTGGCCCTCTCGTGGATTTGGCGTCGTGCACTCAAGCGGCTGAGGTGCCCCCCCTTTCCCTCCCCCTGAGGTGCCTGTTTAGTTGCTCTCTGATGCCACTGCAGTGTTCTCTCCGTCATGGTCGGGGATCTTGTGTGGGGCTCGCCCATACTGTGTGGTCCCAGTGTTCCACGGACTTTCTTAGTGCACTACTTGGACTACTATGCTTGGTATATATTTTGTACATGGTGTATATATATATTTCTGCCTACTTGCTTTTAATATATTACAATGGTTACAGTCATTTTCTATTGTCTTTGCATTCTTCTGGGGGGTTGGGGGGGTGTAACTGTAATGTATTGATATGCATTAGTGTGTGTGTTGTAGTGGGTGGGGATGGGGGTGAGGGTGTTGCGTGTGTGTGTCCCGGTTTTTTGCCTTCCCCCTCCCCTGTGTCGTAGGTGCAGTACTCACTGTGGTCTTCGCCGCCAGCGTTCGTGCTCCTGGTAGAGGAGCAGGAAGACTATTGCAGGTAGAATGTGGAGTTCCGGGTCCATGGCGTCCTCGTTCCTCGTGGGGTGTGTAGAGGTGATTGTTTTCCCTTCGGGATTCCTGTTTCCACCGTGTTTTTATCCGTGGTGAATCCGCCCTGGAAAAGGTGGCGGATTGGCCTGTCATAATAGTGTGAGCGGTACATTGTCTCCCGCCTGTCTGTTGGCGGAGACCGCCGCGCTGTTTGTTTGTACAGCTGTGGCGGTAGGAGTGTTAAAGTGGCTGTCTTTGTTGCCGGTTTCCGCCACGGTCGTAATTGCTATTTTTTTACCGCCGGCCTGTTGGCGGTCATACCGCCGCTTTAACACCGACCGCCAGGGTTGTAATGGCTACCTAAATGTGTCATCAGGCTAATCCTTCACTCACACATTTTTGCTCCTGCAAAAATCCTGTAATTTTGATCCCTTCAAGTTCCCTGAACAAATTTTCAATTTTTTTTTCTTCCCTCCTCTGATTGTTTTTCATCTTCTTCAATATGATTCTCTTACACAATTTACATATTCCCCACACTCCAATTACACAGATCACAATAATCAACATTACTTGTATTATTTTGAATAGTATCCCTTTCCCAATGTTGTTGAGCCAATGTCCCACTGAAGCAAATCCCTTGCCAACCTTCTCCCAAACAACTAGTTCCTTCAATTCTTTCAAATCAGCACTCTCATTAGTCAGATTAGTAAGTAAGTTTCTAATTTCTTTACTATTATCAAGAATGAATGAACAGCAATGCTTCGAATTAAGCATTTTTCAAACTCTGCCATCCTTTGCTAAAAGGATGTCTAAAACAAGGCGGTTCTGAAGAGTCATAGCTCTTTCAGCAGCTAATTCAGTATCTATCAGGATCATGGCTCCTGAAAAAAGTGTCAGCATGTTATCCACAATAGTAGACAACTGTCTAATCTTTATTGAATTCAGAACAACTCCTACTGAAAGATTCATTGCTCCAAATATATTGCTCACTATACCAAAAGAGACTCTCTCCTTTCTCTGATGTGATGTAATTCTTTAACTTTTGGAAATTTCTTTAAGTCGTCAAGTTGAAAGATCTTTGGGAAAACTATCCCCAAACAACATGTTCCATCCCATCCTCTTGGAAGAAGGTAATAAGCATTAGGACCACAGATGTAATATATCCCAGGAATTGCTGGATCCTGTCCATTCAACATAAATGTCCATTTACTCTGAAACAAAAACACATGTCTACATTCACTTGTTCCCACAAATAAAGAGTCAGTGCAAGATTTAGGCCTATATATGCAAAGCTTTCCTACGTGTTGCTCATCTAAAGCTAATTTCTCTTGTGTTTTAATTGCAATGTAAGCATAATCATTCTTGTAAGTCCTTTTCTCTAAGCCCTTCTCCAATGTCTCCTTCAATGCCTTCCTCCTGTCATCTTTGTGATCTAAGAAGCTCTTTTCTAAAGGTGTAAGCCAGCATGTCAGGTTATTCCTGTGTGCATAAGCTGTGCCAAAAGTTAATGAAGCTAAAAAAAACCCTAACTAATACTATGTCATTATCCTTAGCTACTCTTCTCAGGTACCTAATTATAGGGACAAACAAAAACACCACATCGTGGTTGGAATAGAAATACTGAATGTACTCATGGTTATAGAATCTAGGGCCACATGTAGGTAGCTTTTTGCACGTCGCAAACAGCAAATTTTGCTGTTTGCGACGTGCAAAAAGCACATCGCGATGCACAAACCCCGTTTTGCGATTCGGTAACCTGGTTACCAAATCGCAAAACGGGTTTGCAACGTGCAATTAGCAAGGGATGTTCCCTTCCTAATTGCAACTCGCGGTGCAATGTAGGATTGTTTTGTGACCGCAAACGCGGTCACAAACCAATCGCAGTTTGCACCCATTTGAAATGGGTGCTAACCCATTCGCAAAAGGGAAGGGGTCCCCAGAGGACCCCTTCCCCATTGTGAATGTCACTGTAAACATTTTTTCAGAGCAGGCTGTGTTCCTACGGACCCCTGCCTGCTCTGTAAAAATGAAACGAAAACGTTTCATTTTTTGTTTTTTTAATGCATCTCGTTTTCCTTTAAGGAAAACGGGCTGCATTAAAAAAAAAAAACTGCTTTATTTAAAAGCAGTCACAGTCATGGGGGTCTGCTGTCTCCAGCAGGCCACCATCCCTGTGAGGGCCGCCATTCCCAAGGGAGTCGCAAATTGCGACCTACCTCATGAATTTTCATGATGTGGGCATTTGCGACCCCCTTGCGAATCGCAAATGGTGTCAAGGACACCATCCTACATTCGGATTTGCGACTGTGACTCGCAATTTGCGGGTCACAAATCTGAACCTACATACATGTGGCCCCTTATTAGTAACAAACTACAATTTATCCCATAAGTAAAAGGCAAACTATGATAGGTAACACCGTCTTCAACTGATGAAGGAATCTGCGTCCACACAGCCATCGTTTCATCATACTCACTCAATAAACTAAATAAAACATTAGTAGAAAGTTTCCCTTGTGCATTACTACCTACGTGTAGATACTTCTCATCATTGATGTTAATGCAGTAGTTGTCTCTAAAGCTGAAGTATGGTTGGCTTCCCTTTTGTCAAGAACAGTCATACCCACAATCAATATCACAAACAATATCCCACACACAATTGCTAAACCAATACTCATGTATTTACAGCACCTGTTTTTACTACCCTGCTGGTTAATGTTACTCATGATCTGTAAAGAATCAGAAAGTAGAAGAGAACATTTTAGAAAAATGCAGCAAACAATCAAAACAAAAATCTTCTCTCAACAGTTATTTACAGCTTTCAGTCTCACTTCCAGGATCCTTTGTCAAAAATCGGTTTAGCAGCTTGTCAAAATCAGGTTCTCAAAAGTCAAAATCAGGTTTTAAAGTCTTTTCTGGTTACTTTCAACAGTCCCTTTCTTTTTGTACTTTTCTCAAATTGTTTCAACAGTTCAGTTCATCAGCCTGCTTCAAGTGCCAAAATATTGACCTGAAATGCCTCCATCAAAACAAAAATACAAAAATTATTTCTGCCATTCACTTGTAGTTGCATACGCTAATTCAGGACCTGCGTACCTTTGCCTTGCTATTTGCTTTCTTTTCAACTTTTGATCTCCATTCAATGCTCCTTCACTTAGATCCTCTTTCCTTGTTGTATCTACTTCTTCCTCGATTGTTGTCTCAACAACTGATTCCTTTCTCTTAGCTTGAGATTCCGGCCACTTATCTCCTTTCAGTGGACCCTTGGTCAATGCTCTTTTTAGTGTTGAACTTGAAAATTCTTTTTGCTCTGCTGTGTTTTCTCTTGACGGACTTGCAACTGATTCAGGAGGAGTTAGATCACATTGCCTTTGATCCGCCTCAACTCCTTCCCCTTCGGGGTCTGGCAACTGCTCTGTTTGTCTCTCAAATTCGGCTGCTTCTGGGAAAGCCCCCCTCTGACTTGGCTGTCCTGCTGCCTCAATTGAGATAGGCTCACTGTCACCCTCCTCGAGGTATTCTCCTTCGTCTCTCACAGGAGTGACTGAACTGTCCTCAGTGGGCTCATATCTGGTCTCGGTTCCTCTTTCTTCTCTTTCTGGCTTGGAGGCTTGTTTGGTCGTTGTTGGTACTCTCAACAACTCTTCTTCATTTTCCAAAGGACATGACACTTTCTTTATGTGGCTGTCATGGATCCAATTCGGAACTTCAGTGCACTTCATAGCTGTGGTAGTGGTCAGAACAGCCTGCAACGGTCCTTTCCAATGAGACTCCAATCACGTTTTCTGCATGCCTTTCTGGACCACAATCCAGTCACCAGCTCTCAAGTTGTGCCCTAGGTCATGGATCGGAGACAGTGTGGTAGCTTCCACCTGCTGAGAGAAAGAGCGAACCACATCAGCCAGACCTTTGCAGTAGTCCAAGACCATATCATCTGTAATGTTGACAAGTGCATTTGAGGCACCGCTGGCAACCTCATGGCTCGGCCCACGAGGATCTCATGTGGCGACAATCCTTTCTCCCTGTCTGGTGCGTTTCTCATTGTCATCAGTACTAGCAGCAGTGCGTCAGGCCATTTCAAATTCGTAGATGCACACATCTTCGCCACTCTTGATTTTAAAGTACCATTCAGTTGTTCCACTAGTCCTGATACTTCAGGATGGTAACTACAATGCAACTTCTGCTCAGTGTTCAATGCTGCACACAGTAATTTAATTACTTATTGTTGAAGTTAATTCCCCTATCTGTTTCTAAAGAGATTGGAAACCCAAAACATTGTATCAGTTCCCTAAGCAATAGTTTCGCTACTGTGAGGCTGTTATTTCTTCGTGTACGGTACGCTTCAGTCCAGTGCCTAAAGATGCATACAATCACCAACACATATCTCAAGCGTCCACACAAAGGCATCTCAATAAAATCCATTTGCATTCAGCTGAATGGACCTCCTGCTCTCCCAATGGGGCTCAAATTAACCACTGTCCCTTTCCCCGTGTTCATTTGTTGGCAAATGACGCAGCGATGGCAAACTTCTTCAGCAACTTGTCTAAACCTTGGGTTGGACCAATTGTGCTTCACTAAATGAATCATGGCATCCCTTCCAGCATGTGCTTGACAACGATAATACCTAGCCATTTGAGACAACAGACTGTTTGGCAAAACCAACTGACCCTCTTCTGAAACCCACAATTAATCTTGTCTCTATGCACATTTCATTTTGCTCTATGATCGTTTTTCCTCCCTGTCAACATTATTCTGCAGTGTTTTCAACTCTTCCTGCGTGTCAACTACTTTCAATGCATAACTTGGGCATGTTTCATCTTCTTCAGGT
The DNA here is from genome assembly GCF_031143425.1 of Pleurodeles waltl. Classification (NCBI taxonomy): domain Eukaryota; kingdom Metazoa; phylum Chordata; class Amphibia; order Caudata; family Salamandridae; genus Pleurodeles; species Pleurodeles waltl. The sequence continues at coordinate 142,536,089 of NC_090448.1, forward strand.
AACAATTCCCACTAATCCTTGAAAGATATACAGTTCAATGTGCAAAACCTTGCAACTTGATCCGCATATCCATTCCCCATAGACATATAGGCCCTCAATACAACCTTGGTGGTAAAAGCCCCCTACTGCTGTGCTGACGGCCGCCAAGATACCGTGACCGCGGCGGTATACTGTTACGGGTAGTATGATCCACACAGAGAAATCTGCCACTATACAGACACACACACAAGTCCGCCAGACCTAATGTCAGTGATAAATTGGCAGTACCAAAACCCACACCGTTACGCCAAAAGAAATACGCCCAAAGTATCAGGACCCACGAATCACCGTGGCAGTCTTTCAACGGCGGTAAACCATTGGCAGTACACACCACTGCACTCAAAATACACACACACTAACAAAACTACACCACATTGGACAATTCAAACTACACACACCTGACACACATACATACATCACACCCACACCACTATAAAACACCCACCCACATTACCCACAACCCTTTCAACGAAAAAAAAGATTGCTAACTGAGAGATAAACTAGCCAGGAGCACCCATTCAATCTGAGCCACAGAACACCATCACCCATACACCTTCCACGCACCTCCCAGCACACTCCCCAACACAGCACCCCACATACCCTCACACATACCACTCACACCACATCCATGGCACCCCAAAGACACACCAGGTTTTCAGAAGAGGAGCTTAGGGTCATGGTGGAGGAAGTCATCCGGGTAGAGCCACAGCTATTCGGATCACAGGTGCAGCAGAAGTCCATTGCAAGGAAGATGGAGCTATGGCGGAGAGTCATGGACAGGGTCAACGCCATGGGACAGCACCCCAGAACAAGGGATGACATCAGGAAGAGGTGGAACGACCTACGGGGGAAGGTGTGTTTGTGGTAGCAAGACACCAGGTAGCTGTACGGAGGTCTGGTGGTGGACCCCCTTCTCCTCCCACACAACTAAAAACATAGGAGGAGCAAGTCTTGGCAATCATGCATCCTGAGGGCCTCGCAGGAGTAGCAGGAGGACTGGACTCTGGTAAGTCAAATATTTACTATTATATCCCCCACCCTACCTGCATGCCATCACAAACTCCTGCTCCTACCCTCACTCCCATCACTCTACCACCTCACACATACCCCATTATCACAACCCACTAATCCCAAAACCAAGCCCTGCATGCCACACCAATGCATGGACACCCATCACAGACCTGCATGGACACCCATAAGTAAAGCATGCACATTAGAGACAATCACCTAGCCCACAAAATGACCACTCACACAAGGCAAAGCTGATAGGGCAATCACAATCATACAGGAAACACACCCATGCACAAGATGGCACATGAAGATACAATAACACTGCATTTACATCCCCACAGGACCCCCACTTAATGTCACTGGAGAGGAGGTGCCACCAACATCCAGTCCCCCCAGAAGAGGCCCACAATGATGAAAGCAGCTCTGGACGCCTGGATCACAATGACCAACCTGGCCCATTAGGGACCTCTGGACAGTCGGTTACCCTGCCACAGTCCCAACCCACCACAGAGCCTCCCCCCTCAGAAAACACCACCACAGCACCCACCCAGCGGGCCCATAACTATGTCCCCAGGACACGTCAATCAGCAGTGTGTCCACCACTACAGGGACCCCAGGCAACCCCACAAACCCAAGACAATCAGAGACCTGGGGTCAGTGGCATTGGGCATACGGTTCAGGGGACTGAGGCACAGGACAACAGGGAAGCTGGGAGGACTGCTTTGTGACAGGGGGAGGACAGGCCCAGGAAACCCACTCTCCACGAGGCACTTTCAGGAGCATACCACCATTCCCAGGAGACCTTCGGCCAGACACTGGCCAAGTTGCAGAAGATCCAGCGGTTGCAGGAGGGACAGTACCTGGGGATCAGGGAGGAATACAAACACATCCACACCATCTTCCTTACCATTGCAGGGGTGCTGGCTGACATGGCCAACACCATGAGGGAGGCAGTGGCACACCAACGGGCCCCTGACACTAGCCAAACCAAAGAACAGCCCTCCACCTCCGCCGGTGCTAGTGAACAGGAGGCCCCACCACAGGACTAACAGGCCACCAGCACCCACCCCTTGCAGAAGGAGAACCACCCAACAAACGGTCCCTGCGATATAGGCAGAAGCCAGAGAATATTGCCAAGACCCCCACAAGGAAATAGGACTTTCCTGAATGTCACCCTTGTGTCCCACTATGTCACCCTGTCGACCTTGAACTGCCATTGCTCCCTTTCTTATGCCCCCTTGGACAATGCACCTGTGATACAAAGAGACTGGACTCTATCTGGACATTCCTCCACCATCACCACAGCCCATTGCACATCACCCTCCACCTCTTAGCACTTAAATTAACACTCTTGGAACAAATACAACTATGGAGTCTGTAAATTGATTGAAATATGTATTAGTTCAACAAGCTGTAAACATTTCAAATCATATGTAAAGTTATATATACATTGGTATGACCTGTAGTGGGCAGCACTAAAAAAAAAACACCAGGAGCCAGAGTGGACCACAGAGATCTGAAAATAGAGATGCCAAAGGGTACAGTAAGTAGCCATAGACATAGGGAAATCAGGTTGCCATGTCCAATGTCTAACACAAAACTGCAATGGAAAGTGAAGTTACAGTGTCTTACCTGTGTGTCACTGGAAGAAGTGTTGTATGAGTGAGCTTCTGTTTTCCACATCTTCTTCCTCTGCCTCCTCTTCCTCACTGTCCACAGGCTCCACCGCTGCCACAAGACTCCAGGCTCATCTTCCTGCAGAAAAGGCATCTGGCGTCCCAAGGCCAGGTTGTGCAATATGCAACATGCAACGATGATCTGGCACACCTTCTTGGGTGAGTAGTACAGGGATCCACCTGTCAGATGGAGGCACCGGAACGTGGCCTTCAGGAGGCCAAAGGTTCTTTCAATTATCCTCCTTGTTCACCGATGTGCCTCATTGTAACGTTCCTCTGCCCTTGTCCTGGCATTCCTCACTGGGGTCAGTAGCCATGAGAGGTTGGGGTAACCAAAGTCACCTGCAAATATCGAGGGATACTTGTTAGACATACACTCACCCTTAGGGACAACCCCACACCCATATACTTACATCAACTGGGTGGGGACCATGGGCTCACCTATTAACCACACACATTAGCCTCTGAAGTTGAGACATCACATATGGAATGCTGCTATTCCTCAAGATAAAGGCATCATGCACAGAGCCAGGATACTTGGCATTCACATGGGAGATGTACTGGTCTGCCAAGCACACCATCTGCACATTCAGAGAGTGATAGCTCTTTCTATTCCTGAACACTTGTTCATTCCTCCGGGGGGGGAGGGAGGCAAATGCTACATGCGTACCATCATTGGCACCAATGATGTTGGGGACATGTCCCAGGACATAGAAGTCAGCTTTCACTGTGGCCAAATCCTCCACCTGGGGGAATATGATGTAGCTGCGCATGTGTTTCAGCACGGCAGACAACACTCTGGTCAAAAGTCTGAGAACATAGACTGTGATATCCCTGATGCCATGGCAACTGTCGCTTGGAACTAACCACTTGCCAGGAAATGGAGTACTACAGGACCTGCACAAGAGGGGGGATACCTGTGGGCTGGCAGATAGCTGGAATCAGGTCTGACTCCAATTGGGCACAGAGTTCTTGGATTGTGGCCCTACAAAGTCTGTAGATTAGGATAATGTGTCTGTCCTCCATTGTCGCCAGGTCCACCAGGGTTGTGTACACGGGAGGATGTCTCCATCTCATATTTATCATCAGAGGTTGAAGTCTAGGGAGAAAAACGGTGAGCAGAGGGTCATATTCACACATCTATTGAAATAATGATACATCTCTTCCTTTACAGAAACAGTATGTGAATTCGAGAGTCAGTTGATGTGCCAATATCTGCTCTGATGCAGTTAGTTGCTATGCCCTGTGCCCCCCTGAAATGGCGGCTACCTGACCTCCGAGGAGAGACAAGTGGAAATGAGGTAATTCCGCTGGCGTTGTGCGCTATAGCGGTCGGCAGTAGACGACCACTGCGCAACTTCGCATTGGTTAACAGTGGGCCCTATGGGTTCCAGGAGCCAATGGCGATGTACGATGGCGGTGACAGTACGCACCGCCGCTGACGTGACCGCCATTTTCTAACTGTTCACTCACTTGCTACCTGACCTTCAACAGGAGAGGACCTACACTGCAAGTGCTGCTGTGACCTGTTCTGGAAGTGACAATGGCTCATGTGTCTGGGGAAAGGGCCCCTTCCTTCACTTCGGAAGAGTTGGAGAGACTGGTGGATGGGGTCCTACCCAGTACACTTTACTCTATGATCCTCCAGACAAACAGGTGAGTACACTGTGAGCATGATGCGTGGGCCATCAATGTATGGAGTGCTGTGTGTGTAATCCACATGTGGGGGGCTGAGGGGTCCTGGGCAGCGTGCTGCATGTATGGTGGTCAATATATGTGCATAAGGGGATGGGAGAGATATGGTGGGCCATGAGTATGACAGTCCAGACGGTATGACTAATCCCTTTTCTGCTCTCTTTTTCCTGCAGGTCAGCACCCATCAGAAAAAGGGTATTTTGCGGTGCCATCGCCAAGGAGGTGCGGACCCTGGGGGTCTTTGACAGGCAGAGCACCCACTGCTGCAAACTGTGGGAGTTCCTGCTCCGCTGGGCAAGGAAGACGGTGGAGGCCCAGCTGGGAATGGCCTCCCAATGAGGAAGGGGTGCTGGTCGTACCCTGACCCCCCTGATGTTCCGCATCCTGGCAGTGGCCTATCCGGTGTTGGATGGGCGCTTGAGGGCATCACAGCAGCCACAAGGGGGTAAGTACAGATTCAGAATCATGACTTTGCGCGTGTTAAGGTTTTACCTGGGTGAGGGATGTGGACTGTGGGTGCCCCTAGGCCAGGACGAACATGGCAGAGTAGGTCCCTTGTAGGTCAGTCTCTGAAGCACTCCAACCCCAATGGTGTTAGTTGGCATCTACTACTGGGCAGGACCCTGTTTGTTTCAGGTGTGCAGCTGATGGCGTTATGCTATGTACCCCATGGGCTGGTGACTATTTTTGTAATTGGTAGTGCATGGCCTAGTGCATAGGGCTGCTCCCTGTGTGTTGTGTATGCCAATGGTAGTGTTGTTGCTGGCATTGACCAAGTGTATCCTCTGTCTCTCCCCCCCTTTTTGTTTTGACACCATGTCCTTGTGTGCATTAGCATAATCTGGTGGAGGAGCAGAGGCACCGGCGACGGAGAGAGCTGCATCCCACATGGGCCTGGAGGCCGAATCCACCGATGGTGTGGGCACCAGTGGGACGGAGGGCGAGGGGAGCACCACGACTGAGACATGAGGGGACACTGCAGACAGTGACTCCTCCTCCGATGGAAGCTCCCTGGCGGGGGCAGACACCTCTATGCCCCCTGCAACAACAGGTACAGCCACCACCCCCCCTACCAGCACCGCCCTCCCAGCAGCCCATCAGTGTGTTTCCCGTGCCCGCTCACCCAGGAGGGTGGGCATCTCCTTCGCCCCAGGCACCTCAGGCCCTGCCCCAGTCAGCCCTTCTGCCCTCAGTGAGGAGGCTATTGACCTCCTGAGATCCCTCACTGTTGGGCAGTCAACCATACTGAATGCCATCCAGGGTGTTGAGAGGTATTTTCAACAAACAAATGCATACCTGGAGCGCATTCACTCTGGCGTGGCGGCCCAACAGAGAGCATTTCAGGCTCTGGCTTCTGCACTGATAGCAGCCATTGTCCCTGTCTCCAGCCTCCCCCTTCCAACTTCCTCTACCTAGTCCCAATCCCCTCAACCCCAGCCTATCCCAAGCATACCTTCAGACCAGCATTCACCAAAATCAACACACAGAAGTGGCTCAGGCAAACACAAGCACCACACTTCATCTCACAGGCACTCACACAAGCACCATCACCATTCAGACACACCAACATCCACTGCCTCCACTGTGTCCCCCTCCTCCTCCACGTCTACCTCCCTCCCAGTAGCATCTTCACTCACACCTGCATGCACTACATCCTCATCCACTACCTCCATCACCAGCACGCCTATCACTACACACACCTCACTGGCAGTCACCACCCCCACATCCATGCACATGTCCCCTGTATCCTCTCCCACTGTGTCTGTGACCCCTCCTCCCAAAGTACACAAACGCAAGCACACACCCACCCAACAGCTATCCACCTCACAACAGCATCCAGCTCATGCACCTGCACCCAAACACAGCACACTGACACCACCTACAACCACTCCCTCTTCCTCCACTCCCAAACCTAAAGCCTCTTCCCACCCAAATATCCCTAAGAAGCTTTTCCTAGCCAACATTGACCTCTTCCCTACCCCCGTCCTTCACCTCGGGCCAGGGTGGCCAGAACCCAGCCCAGCACCTCAGCCACCAAGTCCACGTCAGCTGTGGCTTCTGCAGCTGTCAGAGGATCTAAGGGGGCACCCGTCAGCCCAGCCAGTGTGCCAACAACCCCTGCCAAGGCCAAGAAGATTCCGCAACCTGGCAAGGTCAAGAAGGGGACAGCATCCAGCAAGGAGAAGGAGCCACAGCCACCCAGAAAGGCCACGTCAAAGACTCCAGCTGACGGACCCAAGGTGACACCATCTGCCAAGGGCAGGAAGGGGCACAGAACACCAGCCAAGGCACTTCAGCCGTTCAAGCCTGCAGGTGAAGGCCTGGTGGCTACCAGCACAACCGCCAGCACCGCCACCTGCACCGCCGCAAGCACTGCCACCTGCACCATCACCTTCACTGCCGCAAGCACCACTACTGTCATCAGCAGCAGCACCAGTGGGCAGCCGTCCTAGGCTGCAGGGGAAAGGCTGGAGTCTCCCCCTACCACTAGCAGCACCGGCACCTGCACCGCAGCCAGGACCGTCACCTGCACCGCTGCAAGCCCCGCCGCAAGCACGCCACTTGCGCCGCTGAAAGTAGCACCACTGCCAGCAGCAGCAGCCCCAGTGGGCAGCCGTCTGAGGCTGCAGGGGAAGGGCTGGCGCCTCCTCCCACCACTGGCAACACCCCTGCCAGCACCAGCACTACCACCACTGTGCAGCCATAGCCACCGCTGATGGACTGTAGCCCTGCCTCCATGGAGTATCATGCCTCCTGTCCACTGCAAATCTCGTGGCTCTGACACCCAGGTGAGGGACTGTGACCTGGCGCCCCCCAAGTGCTGCATCACTGGGCACAAAGCCCCCTCCAGAACCAGTGGAAGAAGGTATCCACTCACCCTATCCTTGGCAGGATGAAACACACTGGGCACAACGCCCCCTCCAGAACCAGTGGAAGAAGGCATCCACTCACTCTATCCTTGGCAGGAAGAAGCACACGGCACAAAGCCACCTCCAGAACCAGTGGAAGAAGGCATCCACTCACCCTATCCTTGGCAGGATGAAGCACACTGGGCATAAGGCCCCCCCAGAACCAGTGGAAGAAGGCACCCACTCACCCTATCCTTGGCAGGATGAAGCACACTGGCCAAAAAGCCCCCTCCAGAACCAGTGGAAGAAGGCATCCACTCACCCTATCCTTAGCAGGATGAAGCACACTGGGCACAAAACCCCCTCCAGAACCAGTGGAAGAAGGCATCCACTCACCCTATCCTTGGCAAGATGAAGCACACTGGGCACAAGGCCCCCTCCAGAACCAGTGGAAGAAGGCATCCACTCACCCTATCCTTGGCAGGATGAAGCACACTGGGCACAAGGCCCCCTCCAGAACCAGTGGAGGAGCCACCCACTTGAGATACTGTGGCTTTGCACTCCCCAGGACTAAGCAGTGGGCAAACCACCCACTTGAGAGACTGTGGCCTTGAACTCCCCAGGACCAAGCAGTAGGCAAACCACCCACTTGAGAGACTGTGCCCTTGCACTCCCAAGGACCAAGCAGTGGGCAAACCACCCACTTGAGAGACTTTGGCTTTGAACTCCTCAGGACCAAGCAGTGGGCAAACCACCCAGCTGAGAGACTGAGAGACTGTGGCCTTGCACTCCCCAGGACCAAGCAGTGGGCAAACGACTCACTTGAGAGACTGTGGCTTTGCACTCCCCAGGACCAACTGTGGCTTTTACTCCCCAGGACCAAGTAGTGGGCAAACCACCCACTTGAGAGACTGTTGGAGCCCCCTCCAGGAGCAATGGCGTTCTACCATCTTCCGGCTGAGGTGCCCCCCCTTCCCCATCCCCCTGAGGTGCCTGTGTGTTTTCGACCTGATGCCCCTGCAGTGTTCTCTCCGTTTTGAGGCAAGAGTCAAGTGTGGGCTTGGCCTCTGTGTTATGGCCCAGTGGGCCATGGACTGTTTTTGTGTGGACATTGTCCCGCATTTTGTATATATTGTATATATTGTACATACTGTTCATTTATTTATGTACGTATTTCTAAGGATTTCTAATATTACACTCATTTGACTGCATTACTTTTGTCCTTGCGTTATTCCTGAGGGTTACTGGGTGTACATGTAATGTTGTTGTATGTGTTTGTGTGTTTGATGTTGGGGGTGAGGGTGGGGGTGGGGGTGTTGCGTGTGTGTGTCACTCTCTTTCCCCACCCCCCCTCCCTTGTGTGCTAGGTACAGTACTCACTGTGGTCGTCGTCGCCGGTGTTGGTGCTCCTGGTATATGAGCAGATACACCAGCATGGGAAGGACCTGCAGCTCGGGCTCCATGGCATCCTGGTTTTTCCTTGAGTGTCAAGAGGTGAGTGGTTTCCCTTCAAAGTACTGTTTCTGCCATGCTTTTGATGGCGTTGGTACCGCCCCAGAAAAGCTGGCGGATGGGCGGCTTGTAATTCTGTGGGCAGTACATCGTCTTCCGCCTGGCTGTTGGCAGTTACCGCCGCAGTGTTTTTTGCTACCGCCGTGGCGGTCCGGGTGTTAAAGTGGCTGTCTGTGTTGGCGGTTTCGGCTGTGGTCATGATTCCATTGTTGCTACTGCCGGCCTGCTGGCAGTATTACCGCCGCTTTAACACCGACTGCCAGGGTTCTAATGAGGGCAATAATCTTGCAATTTCAGATGTGCACTACATTTCACCACGGCAATCTTTTCAGGCATTTGGATAGCATGCAACAATTGTTTAATCCTCTCACCATTTCTCACTGGTGAACCAGAAGAAGTCATGAAACCTCTCTGTGACCACAACTGGCCAAAATCATGAACTATTCCAAATCCATACTGGCTATCCGTCTAGATAGTAACTTTAAGCTAGGCAGAAACATGGCACGCTCCAGTAAGGGCTACCAGTTCTGCTACTTGTGCAGAATATACTCCTCGAAGCTAAGACCCTTCCAGGATACCAGTAATTGTGCACACAGCATATCCTGCTCACAGGGTTCCTGTATTGTTTCTCAGACAAGAACCATCAACAAAGATAATTTGGTCATTTTCTTCCAATCGGGTGTCTAATGTCAGGTCTCAGGGTGGTGCTTAAGTCAGTTACTTTGAGACAATCATGCTCATTGTCTTCCAATTTTTCAATTTCAACATTTTCACTTGGAAGTAAGGTTGCCGGGTTCAACACTGTACATCTTTTCAATGATACATTTGGTGACCCCAAAATGCTTGTCTCATAACGGGTCAATTTGGCACCTGTCAGGTACTGGGTCTTTGTTTTTGTAAGTAGGATTTCAATAGAGTGAGGGACCATGATAGTTAAGGGGTGTCCCATCACAATGCCTTTACACTGTGTGAGGCTCTGTCCAACCGCTGCAACTGCATGCAAGCAACCTGGTAAGGCTGCTGACTGGGTCCAAAGTAGCTGAAAGATATGGTACTGGGCGGCTTACACCTCCATGGACTTGCGTCAAGACAGACAATGAACATGCATCACGCTCTTGACAAACAATGTGAAAGGTTTAGTCTAGTCAGGCATGCCCAAAGCTGGAGCTTTGCATAGACTCTCTCTCAATTTAGAAAACACTTTCATGCAAGCCTGGCCTAACACTGTGGGATCTGTTACCTCCTTATGGGTTAGCTAATTCAATGGTTTTGAAATGACTGAAAAATTGGGAATCCACTGGTGACAATAGCCTACCGTCCCCAGAAACATCATGCCATTTATCTGTGTGGTTGGGGGATTCATCTGCAATATTGTTGTGACCCTTTCTTTGGATATTTTCCTTGAACCATTCTCAATCTGGTGACCCACATATTTCATCTCTTTCTGACAGTATTGTAATTTAAATGGAGACACTTTATGACCATTCTTTCCCAAATGGTTCAGCAAGGCAATTGTGTCATACTTGCACTCGTTCCTTGTTTTGGATGCAATCAGCAAGTCATCAATGTACTGTACCAAGGTCGATTAGAAAGGCAGTTCCAATGACTCCAAGTTTTTTTTTCAAGATCTGATTGAATATGGAAGGTGACTCTGAAAACCCTTGAGGAATTCGACACCAACAATAAACTTGATCTAAAAATTTGAAACAAATGAGAAATTGGCTGTCCTTATGAAGAAGCACACAAAAGAAGGCTTGTGACAAGCTAATGACAGTGAACCACTCAGCATCACATGGAATCTCAAACATTATCACAGCTGGATTTGGTACCACAGGGCAACATTTCATCACAATGTCATTTATTTTTCTCAACTCCTGGACAATTCAAACTTTCCCACGGGTCTTCTTTAGTACCATTATCAGTGAATTACATGGGCTGCTCAACAAGTCTTTCAAAACCCCTTGTTTCACAAATTCTACAATTATTTGGGCAACCTCTATAAGGACATCCTGTGACATATGGTACTGGGGAATCTGAGGAAAAATCGCATTCAGCTGTACAAAAACTTTAACTGGCTCAACTCCCTTTATCAGACCTATCTCTTTCCCTGTCAGATCCACACTTTCTCTTTAATCGTTCCCTGTAAATCAGGGTGAAGTTCCTTCACTGTGAACATTGGAAATAAATAAATCAGTGGGTATTCCTCATTTGTGGTTTCACACTCGGTCTCTGCAGCTGGGTCATCCTTATCATCACTATTCGTCTGTATCTTGATTTCGTCATTTGAGCAAGTAATCGAGCACCTGGTTTACACAGCAAGTCTTTTCACAGCAAGGATACCGGAATTGAATCGCAGAATACGAATTTGTGCAATCCCTAAAAGTTGCCAATCTTAACGTGTACTGGATTTGTAATTGGGTTGGTCAAATGCTGATTTGCTACTCCTACACTCTGAACTGTCTTTCCTGAAAGTATCAAATTTGGAACTTCTGCAGATCTTACTGTAGAGTGTGTAGCTCCTGTGTCAACCAAGAATGAACTCGGTGACCCATGACTTTTCCCTTCACATAGGAAACTTTCTGATCTCCTTCTAAGGAAGCTGCAAGCACACACGCCTCCTCATCTGAACACTCACTCATCCATTACTCGTTTATCCCATTCTCACTGTGTAACGGAAATTGGTGTACTGTATTATTACTCTGGTTGGACCGTTGACCTGTGACCAGTGAGATAAGAATCACCTGCTGCTGTTCCATTGGTGCTTGAGGTATTTGGATTTGCTGTCTAGGAACCATGGAAATCTGCTGTTGCATTGGCTCCAACAGTGTCATTTGTACACATGGCATTTGCACCTTTTGCATGGGTTGAAAACTCTGCATCTGAGTCACATTTTTCTGAAAATTCGGATTATGACATCACATTCTCAGTCCTCTCATGTTCTGGAATGTGTTGATGTCATTAGTTTGCTGAACAACACCTTCCTGCACCATCATCGAACACTCCCGCTTCCAATGTCTGACTGCTTCACAAGCGTGACAAGGCAACAATTTCTGCATTCCATGCATATCATTCAGAACCACTACAGTACCCATGTCTGGACCCCGGTTTACATCTGCGACCTCTACCTCTCATCTGATTTTGAAATACCAATTTCCCTGCAGCTGCTGTGGTAGCTCTTGTGGAAAATTTCCCTGCATCACTGTTTGCGCCACTTTAATCTGCATCACCATCGCCTTCTCTTTCAGCTTTGTCTGCTTCAATTCAATCTTGTCACTACAGTACTTGGCATACTGCAGCACCTCATCAATCGGCTTTGCTTGCCTGAAAATCAATTAACTCTTAATCATCTGGCTAATTTCAGGTCTCAATCCTTCCACAAATCTGAACACAAAATGAATCATGTCTTTCGGCTCAATTTTCTCTGTCCCACTGTAATGCTTGAATGCCTGTAACAATCTCTCATAATACGCATGTGTTGACTACTTTGCTTCCAGAGCTGTCCTGTCTATTCTCTGCAAATCAATGTTTTGGGGCAAAATTATTATTTTCAGAAATTCAGTCACCTTGTAATAATATTTCATTACTTCAGGGAATGGCACACCTGTGACCTGATCTCTCTCTGGTTCTTTTGGCGGCCAATCTATACTCCTCTTGCACTCCATCCACAAATCAGCAGGAACTACTATCTCTAATAGAGTGTTCAGGTCCTCCCAAAGGCACTTCACAAGTTTCACAAACCTGTCTGTCTGCCAGTACCATTCCACTGGCTTTTCTCTCAACCTGGGATAATCCTTTGTAAATGACAGAATTTCACTTCTGCTCCAAAGAACATGAACAAAATTCCCTCCCGGAATCTCTCTCATTGGTAACATTTTTACCGGATCATTGTCCTGCTGTACATTTGCAGTCAGCTCCACTGAATCCCTTTTTCTCTTATCTCTTTTCTTTACCCATCTGCCTTCCCATTTGTCTAATGCTTCCCAAGTCTGGGCACTTTGAAGTAACTCGCTAAGGTGTGCCTTCATTCCGGCAGATCTCATGTGTTCAAAATCTTTAGCCTCAATATCTAACCTATAACTCCTTTTCAAATGTTTTTTTTTCTCTGTTTCTATGCCATAATTCTCTACCAGGTCTGCTAGCTTTTGATGCATATTGCTCACTTCCCTCGTAATCTTCGGGCACAGGTATCTCAACTCTGCTTCTGTGTAGGGCTCTTATCTGTTTACACCCATAGTTCCTTCAATGACCTCACCCGTTTCTATTCCTAGGCTTGTGTAGTTCAGGTATTCCTCTCCCTTAGGAGCAATCTGTGGGGTGTTCAGCTTGTCTAGCCATTCAGTCAATTGCTGGGCAGTCAAACCCTGCAACAAAATGTTGCTGGCCTGGACAGGTGATGCCTGTTGCACAACTGTATTTGGGGTCTGCGATGTCAGTAATTTCAAGCTCTGACTAAGGTTCGACCCTATCACATTATCTGGAGGAACTCCTAATGGACTAAGGTCTAGCAATGATCTAGAGCTGTCAAAGGTCTGTACCACAGGAGAAGCTACTCGAATATTCTCATTAAGTCCTCCCCTCATTGCATTCTGATTCAGGATTCCATGTCCATCTGCACTGGGTTTCCCTTGTGCAAACAGAGGCACAATCCGACCAGTGGTAACAGGTACAGATACAGCATCTGGGCTTGGTCTGACATTCAGGTTCTGTGGAAGAGTAACTCCCACGGTGTGGTTCATCAATACAGACATATCTGTCTGGGTCCCTGCTATTGGAGAATATCTCGGCATTATTGTGGCTGCACTTGCGGCAGTAAAAGTGGAGTGGGCTCGGTCTGAACCAACGTTGGCTTCGAGAAAACCTGTTCTGTAGGCACTATTAGATTAGTGGCAGTTTCCAGAATGGGCACATCAGGGTAAATTCTCTGGACATTTGGCTGTGGCACCTTATTTTAGACTACTGGAGTAGTAGGTGCATTAAGACTGCTCTGTTTCGGGCTCTGTGTTGGGCTGGGATTAACCTGCACTGGACTCGTTGTCATATTAACCTGTGTTGGTCTGTAGGATCTGTGATGTTGAGAGAAATTGATTCCGAGAATGGAGTCAGTTGCTATGAGAACACAATTAGAACGTGGGGGACGGAGATCGCGAGGGAGCTCGAGACCGGCAGTTAGATTTGAAAGTTGAGGCCTATGGATGAGGCATTGAAGGAATAAATCTCTTCTTGAGAATCCCGGAGTGTGTCTTCTTTCATTTCAATATATTTGCAACTTTACAGGGTCAGCACTGGTACTCTGACCACTCTCATGTACTGCATATGCTGGTGGATGATTTCTCAATAACTGTAAAATACACTCATTGTCATCTGACTGTTCCTCATTTGTAAAAAAAATTCTAGCCTCCCTACTTTTGGAGGGGCTTTTGTTAGTCTTTCTAGTAGCTTTTCTCCCTTCCTTCTTACCATCTTGTGTAATTGCTGGGAATAATGTAATGCCCTGCAAAGTCTCAGTTCTCCAAAATTTCTGAGCATGGTCCCATCTAGCCTCCGCTAGTGTCTTTCCTGCCATCCTCATCCTCCTCTCACATTTCTGTTGCTGTTGCTGTCTGGCTACTAATTCCCAGCTTGCCAATGCCTTGAACAGTGCTGGTCTCAGAGGGGGTTTCAGATCACTCTTTAAAGCTTTGAAAAATGTAATTTTTGCGACTTTTGTGTTATTCAAATCAGGAAGTGACTTTTAATTCCAGAATTCTCTTCACCCACCTTCTCAACCAAGGGCACTTCTTGGATGGCTGCCAATCCGTGCGTGACCCTTCTCACTAACCAACCATTCCCAGCGTGGCTCCAATGATGTCACACTCACACGTGCTGCGGCTGAAAAAGTCTTGCGGCTTGCCGTTCCAAATGCAGATTCACACTAAACTAATGCTAAATTATTGCGAGCACTACACAAAATCAAAACCCAATTTGTCGGTTTACTATAGGTAGGATACCACAATCGCTTCAGAAATTCTACAGATTTTTTCACTGAGAGATGTCACTCTAGCAGCTACTCCTTCTTTCTCAGTCTCCCTAATTTGCACGCAAAATTCCATCCGCAAATTTCACTCTCAACTGATCAGTGGATCTTTCCTGGCACACATAGGACTCGCCAGATCTCACTAGAAAATTTCTTTCACTCACTGTGACTCACTCTTTGACTTGTCGACAACGCCCGATCGACCTATTAAACCAGACAAATTACAACAACAAAAAAAGAAGTATCTCATGCACTTTTCAATATACTCCGGAGTCCTAGACCATGCAGCCAACACCAACAACCAACACCAACAACCACATGAGCAATTGTTTTAAGCACAAAGCGCCACACACTTGTGGAGTTCGACAACTTCCCTACTCTCACACTTCGGAGTACGTATACTCCTTCTACAACTTCATCTGGAGTATGCAAACTCCCTAAACCCTCACAAACATCACAATTCACCTGCAATTTGCATAAGCTGAGCAAGCGCAAAATCTACTTCATTCACACTATCACTAGAACGCCGAGAACATCCTCAAACAATCATTGGCAGGCTCCAAGATTCTAGGAAAGTCATCTTAAGGACTTAGGGGCACATTTTCTCTTCAATTTGTATCATTGAAAAAATAAATCTGAAATCCTCACCAATTTCACCAAATCTATGAATTATTTTGCTCTCTCTAGAAGACTAATCCTTACTCTATTACCATCTCTGGGGTCACCTGTTATTTTTTGCTTACAATCGCTGGGACCAAATACTCTATTACCTCTCTTTCTGGACTATGTGATGGGTTCTTGAAGAGACAAATCATCAATCTCTGCTACCATCTCTGTTGGCGTGTCTGACCTTAATAAGTAAACTTACCAGGGGATGCGAATAGGTCGATGAATCTTTTGACTATGCTTAAGATGTTCCCACCATATATCCAGTATGTGCAGATCAATAATCAATAACAATAACATTAATAATCAATAGGAGTCAGTAATTGTCTCACACCATGACCTTGCACTCATGAATAACCACAACTTCATGTAAAAGTTAGAATATTTATTTCCCTATATTAACAATGCTAATACGATGTAGGTTAATCTCAAAATCAATTGATAAACATACAGAAACAACACTGGCTGTCCGAAGTGGCAAAAGAAATGCAATCTAATGAAGGCTTGAGCTACTACACATTCCAAAGTTACCATGCAAATTAATAGCAAGAATAACTGTGCAACCGATATTACATACATTTAGATTCAGCAACTAAAAGTCATCAAATGTTATTCCACAAATTGGACTCCATTAGTGAGGACCCTAACTGACATCAGATTATAATACATGTTTGGGCTTCATGCAAAATAATTTAGTCAACACAAATTTGGAAAAACATCTAACTATGGCTCTATCAAAATAGTGCAGTTGGTACCTAGAAACAAAAGCAAATAGACAGAGCAAACAATATCATAGTCAATATACCTATCCTCAGTTTGGATCAGCAAGCTGTGACAGTCTTCATCATCAGGACATCAGTTCGGTCAGCAGGGCATCAGGAGTCAGCATCAAGGTTTAGAAAAGGCAAAGTCTTTAACCCCTTGGGTGCCCAGGACGTAACCGTTACGTCCAGATAGGGGCCCACGGGTGAAGTACTAGCACTCCCCCCAGGGGCCCGGCACCCCCTCCCCTGGGCAGGGATGGAAGGGGAATCGCTTCCCCTTCCATCCCCGTCCCCCTACCCAGCTTCCAGCGCCGATCGGAGGAGAAATGATTTTGCATTTCTCTTCCGATCACATGGAGGGGACGATAAAGGCATCAAAGGAAAGGATGTCTTTCTCAGAATTTCGTCTGCCCAATCGTGATGCGATTGGGCAGCAGAAATGCACAGTAGAAACCAGGGAATTATTTTGTTGTTGTTGTAATTGAATAAGGGGAGCGTCCCCTTGGGCAAGACCCGCTCTCCAGGGGGGCAATTTATTTTTAGGATATTTCTGCCCCCCCTTGGGGCAGATTGGCCTATTATAATTAGGCCCATCTGCCCCCAGGGGGCAGAAACCGCTGGACAGCAGGGAAAATTAGTTTTTGTTTCTTTTTTTATGTATGTGGGGAGCGACCCGTTAGTCAAGGGTCACTCCCTTGGGGGCACATATACTTTTAGGCCATTTCTGCTCCCCTTAGGGACAGATCGGCCTATTTTTATTAGGCCAATCTGCCCCCCACAGGGGGCAGAAACCACTGGACACCAGGGAGTTTTGTTTTTTATTTATGTTTATACAAGGGCCGCTCCCCAGGGGGGCAAAATATTTTTAGGCCTTTTCTGCCACCCCCTGGGGGCAGATTGGCCTATTTTTATTAGGCCAATCTGCCTCAAGGGGGGCAGAAACCACTAGACAACAGGGATTTTAAATTTTTTGCATCAATTTCACGCAAGGGGAGCGACCCGTTAGGCAAGGATCATTCCCCTAGGGGGGGGGGTGGCAAATTTATTTTTGGCCATTTCTGCCTCCCTTGGGGGCAGATCAGCCTATTTTTATTAGGCCGCTGTGTCCCCAAGGGGGGCAGTAATAACTAGGCACCAGGGATTTTTTTTGTGTGCCAATTTCACGTAAGGGAGCAGGGGAAATTTATTTTAGGCCATTTCTGCGCCCCTTGGCGGGCAGATTGGCCTATTTCTATTAGGCCAATCTGCCCCCGTGGGGGCAGAAATAACTTAGGCACCAGAGATTGGTGTGTGTGTATGTGTGTGTTTTGTTTGGGGGGCAGTCCCTTGGGCAAGGGTCTCTCCCCATGGGGACACATTACTGTTGGCCATATCTGCCCCCCTTGGGTCAGATTGGCCTATTTTTGGAAGGCCCAACTGCCCCCAGGAGACCAGGGAAGATTTTGTTTCCAAAATAAGAGGGTGGGGGTAGTTGTTCTGCCCGGCAATTACCCCCGATCCACAACCTGGGGGGGGGGGGCAGAAAGTCTACTAGATGCCAGGGAATAAAAAGAAAAATAGTGGGGTTGTGGCTACCAACCAGTGTGGGCCTGGGTATGCCCCCAGCCCAACTGAAGGGGGTAACAGTCATTCAGCTCTCCCCCCGCACACTAAAACATCTCATCCCTCGGCAAGCAAGAGGACATTTGATTATTTTGGATTTTGGTTTTACATTTGGGCCATGAAAGCTTGGGTAACTCTCAAAATCGTCCAACTTGGAATGGTGAGGGCTGCTCTTTTTGTACTTTGGGGCGCTGCCATGTAGAAAAATCCACAAGACCTAGGCATATCTGAAAACTAAACATCTGGGTGATTCCAGGGTGGTGTGCTTCACATGCACCCCGCAGCATTTTCTTACCTACAATGCCCTGCAAATCTCCAACTTTGTTGGAAATCACACATTTTCCCCACATTTTTGTGATGGAACCTTCCAGAATCTGCAGGATTCCACAAAATTCCTACCACCCAGCATTGTCTCGTCTATATGGATAACAATCGGCTGCACTTGTCAGCCTAAAAATTTATTTTTTCAAACTGCCCTTTTGGACCCACTTTGGTTCCCCCTCCGTTTCAACATGTTTTTGGCTCTTCCCTGTCACAGGCACTTGGCCCACCTACACAAGTGAGGTATCATTTGTACCGGGACACTGAGGGGAACATTGGCTGGTAGGAAATTTGTCCCAGTACCGTGATCCCACACAGAATTGAGGGATAAATCAGATTTTTTAGCTAAATTTGAGGTTTGCTGAGTATTCTAGGTAAGAAAACTTTGGAGGATCCACGCAAGTCACACCTCCCTGGACTCCCTCGGGTGTCTAGTTTTCAGAAATGTCTGGGTTTGGTAGGTTTCCCTAGCTAGCTGCTGATTCCAGGGCCAAAAACGCAGGTGCCCCCCTCGAAAACTGGTAGTTTTATATTTGATAATTTTGATGTGTCCAGATAGTGTTTTGGGGCATCTCCTTTCGTGGGCACAAGGCCCACCCACACAAGTGAGGTACCATTTTTACTGGGAAACTTGGGGGAACGCTGGGTGGAAGGAAATCTGTGGCTCTTCACAGATTCCAGAACTTTCTGTCACTGAAATTTGAGGAAAAAGTGTTTTTGGGGCTAAATTTTGAGGTTTGCAAGGGATTCTGGGTAACAGAACCTGGTGAGAGCCCCACAAGTCACCCCATCCTGGATTCCTCTAGGCATCTCGTTTTAAAAAATGCACAGGTTTGGTAAGTTTCCCTAGGTGCTGCCTGATCTAGAGGCCAAAACCCACAGTTTCGCACTTTGCTAAAAACAGGTCTGTTTTCTTTGGGAAAATGTGATGTGTCCACATAGTGTTTTGGGGCATTTTATTTCACGGGCACTAGGCCTACCCACACAAGTGAGGTACTAGTTTTATTGGGAGCCATGGGGGAATGCTGGGTGGAAGGAAATTTGTGGCTCCTCTCAGATTCCAGAACTTTCTGTCACTGAAATGTGATGAAAAAGTGTTTTTTTGCCACATTTTGAGGTTTGCAAAGGATTCTGGGTAACAGAATCTGGTGAGTGCCCCACAAGTCACCCCATCTTGGTTTCCCCTAGGTGTCTACTTTTCAAAAATGCACAGTTTTGGTAGGTTTCCCTAGGTGCCGGCTGAGCTAGTGGCCAAAATCCTCAGCTAGGCACCTTGCAAAAAACAAGTCTGTTTTCTTTGGGAGAATGTGAGGTGTCCACATTGTGATTTTGGGCATTTCCTGTTGTGGGCGCTAGGTCTACCCACACAAGTGAGGTATCATTTTTATTGGGGGACTTGGAGGAACACTGGGTGGAAGGAAATTTGTAGCTCCTCTCAGATTTCAGAAAGTTCTGTCACCAAAATGTGAGTAAAAAGTGTTTTTAGGCCATAGTTTGAGGCTTCGCAAAGAATTCTGGGCCACAGAATCTGGTGAGAGCCCCACAAGTCACCCCATCTTGGATTCCCGTAGGTGTCTAGTTTTCAAAAATGCGCAGGTTTGGTAGGTTTCCCTATTTGCCGGCTGAGCTAGAGGCCAAAATCTACAGCTAGACACTTTGCAAAAAACACATCAGATTTCAACGTAAAAATGTGATGTGTCCATGTTGCATTTCCTGTTGCAAGCATTAGGCCTACCCACGCAAGTGAGGTACCATTTTTATCGGGAGACTTGGGGGAACACAGAATAGCAAAACAAGTGTTATTGCCCCTTGTCTTTCTCTACAGTTTTTCCTTCCAAATGTAAGACAGTGTGTAAAAAATAAGTCTATTTGAGAAATGCCCTGTAATTCACAAGCTAGCATGGGCACCCCGGAATTCAGAGATGTGCAAATAACCACTGCTTCTCAACACCTTATCTGGTGCCCATTTTGGAAATACAAAGGTTTTATTGATACCTATTTTTCACTCTTCATATTTCAGCAAATGAATTGCTGTATACCCGGTATAGAATGAAAACCCATTGCAAGGTGCAGCTCGTTTATTGGCTCTGGGTACCTAGGTTTCTTGATGAATCTACAACCCCTATATATCCCGCAACCAGTAGAGTCCAGTAGGTGTAACGGTATATTGCTTTTAAAAATCTGACATTGCAGGTAAAAGTTACAGAGTAAAAAGTTGAGTAAAATGGCTGATTATTTCATCTCAATTTCGATATTTTATTTATTTCAGCTGTAATTAGGAAAACCTTTTAGGGTCTACACACATTCCCCTTTGCCGAATTCAGAATTTTGTCTATGTTTCAGAAATGTTTAGCTTTCTGGGATCCAGCATTGGTTTCACACCCATTTCTGTCACTAACTGGAAGGAGGCTGAAAGCACATAAAATAGTAAAAATGGGGTTTTCCCACTAAAATGGCAAAATAGTTTTGAAAAATGTGGTTTTCTGATTCAAGTTTGCCTGTTCCTGGAAGCTGGGAAGCTGATGATTTTCGTACCACAAACCCTTTGTTGATGCCATTTTCAGGGGAAAAAACACAAGCCTTCTTCTGCAGCTCTTTTTTCCCCATTTTGTTTTTTAAAAAAAAACATTTTCGCTCTATTTTGGCTAATTTCTTGGTCTCCTTCAGGGGCACCCACAAAGTCTGGGTACCTCTAGAATCCTTAGGATGTTGGAAAACGATGATGCACATTGGGCGTGTGTAGCTGATGTGGACACAAAGTTATGACGGCCTAACCGCAAACTGCCCCAAATAGCCAAAAAAGGCCTGGCACCTGAGGAGAAAAGGCCTGGCAGCGAAGGGGTTAAGCAGTAAAGTTAGGCACGTCTATTTTCAAGACCGTCAAGAAAGTAATGGCCTTAAGGCAAGATAGAAAATAGGCAAATGGTCTAAACTCTCAAGAAGAATGGGGAGAATGGCCTCTCTCCTATTGGTGCAGTCCAGCTAAGTTCGATTTCCTAAAACTATTTCCCAAGTCCCTATTGGCCAAGGGATCGCATGTTCACACTTTGTCCAATATACTAAAACTTCAAATCTACATTTCTACTAGTACATGGTTTGCATGTCGGTGATTGGCTCCTTTTGAACTGTTCTCATCATCCGGCTTGTCGGGTACCAATATTGTTGCAGCTTATACTCCAGCACATGGACAGTGCAGTGCAATGGAAAATCACAATTTAATGCTCTAAGCAGATATTTTATTAAACGCTTAAGAAATACAGCTTGACATGAGGCCTTGCATCTAGGCCAGGACCTCCACTAAGTTAAGGCCTACGATTAATGAAGCTAATACATAATACATAACCCTTAATATGACATACTACCACATTAATCAAACATAAGCTCAAGCCCCAGTGTCCCACAGAGCATAGCGCCAGCCGTATTTTCTGCCAGTCACAATTTTACACTGCTGGGGGGCAACGCTGACATTATAATTGCAAAAATTCCTGAGTGTAGTGCTGTTAATCTAAAAAGATGGAAAATCTTGACTACTACTACTAAACAAATTGTTTAACTCGAAGAATTGTAAAGCAGTCTACTCTGTCTGAAAGAAGCTATTACTGCCCCTTTTTGACATCCAGTAGCCATCCATACAAATAAAGGCAGGAAATAATACAAATTTGACCCAGCAATTATTACTGTACAACTATCATACCGTTGCCCACACTTGTAAAACTGCAGCTAGTTCGTTACAAACAATATTTCCTTCTTTTTTCATGACCTTAAGATTTCAGTGCCACCTAAGACTTTACCACAACACCTTTTTTTTATAAAATACAATTAATATGAGTTATAAAAGCAACAAAATCAACAGAACTATAAATAGGGAAACTTGAATTATGCTTCAGGGTTGACTAAATTATATAGCAAGAAAAGGCAAAGTATGCAGCACAATGTGGAACCTTTTTTATAATATTGTTTCGTTATTTTGTAATTTATATTCATGATAATACTGCTTGGGAGAATGTTACACCTCATAAGTGCCAGTTTAACAGCAAAATACAGAAATAAGCAAAATAAGCAACTAAAAGATGACCAGTTAATCTCTACAGAGAGCCTTCCACTGCAAAGAAACACACGTTCCCACTGTTTTAGTAACTTTTGATCCGCGTGAGCTAGAAACACATTTTTTGTCAACATCTTCAGATTATGGAGCAGATGGTGGATTATCTGGCAAATTCGGCGAATCTATAATTATGCAAAAGAAAAAAAACGCGGCGCCTGAATCGCATAGTTAGAGTTGCCCTGATTAAAAATAATGGATAGATTACTTGTCTTCCCTCTAGTTGCACAGACAGAACACCAGCATACATCTGAATAGTGAATGCAGGTTTACAATCAATGTAGTTAAAATAAATTATACACATAGACTTCAGTTGAGAACTACAAAGTTCCTTCGCAGGCTACACAACAAAGGCCATAACATTTCCAAGCTTGGAGCACGGTCAGTATTTCACACATTGTTCCCTGACCAAATAACTGTAGTTTTGCTTCAAGCGCCCCTTTAATATTGTGTTCCTTCCTACAAATTCCTTAGCTGTGTGATTGTCCCTTGCAGGTATGGGGGGCTTCTGAACTCAGTAAACCTTATTTCTTGACGATGGCTAGACAGAAATTATGAGCTCAAGTGGCATTTGATCATAGTTTGGATACTGGACTATGAAAAACAATATTATTAGGAATTAGTAAATATTCCCAAATCATACAAGGGCATTATCGCACTCTGGGTAAGAATACAATGCATTTTGAGCCTCAGTCATCTTTCTATGCAGCGCATCTGTTTGTTAGAAATCCCTTGTTCTTTGTTTTTGGATTAATAGATTTTACATCTCATGTGGCATGGGCACAGATGACAAGGCACTGGCCACTGTATACGCTGTTTAATATTCCATGTCCTTCACTTCCACCGCAGCCCCTGCTGTCCCCCTGCTCTGAGCACTAGGCTGAGAATGGAAGGCATGTCATTTCAAAAACTATTATACTATAAATATGATTGCAGATGTACGGGCTGCCTCTAAAGTGAAGTGTGTAGATAATGGTTATGTGGAAAAATAAAGCATCTAATACTCACAAAACAAAGTTGTCTGTTATTTAAAATATCCCAGGAGAAGCTGTGAGCGAATGTGTTTGCAAATTTAAAAACTTAAAACCCTAAACGCGTGCCATTTTAAATGTTATAACTAATATTTTGATTATCACCGTATAAAGATAAAAAAAAAACGTTCTTGGACGTTTTAATACAAGAAAGGGACGGATTCACAAGATTATTACATTTTCTGTGACAAGGCTAAATCTACTTACTTTAAGCCAAGGAGGGTCCTTTGAACTTGTTTGGTGATCGAAAGCCATCCGTTCCATTCAAAAGCATGAGCTCTATTTGCTGTGGAGGTCTCTGTCAATTCCTGGCCACTGACATCTGCAGGAGTGACTGCTACCTGTTGTCACAACACACAAGGAATGATTTTGTCCTTTTGAAAGGAAATGTATGCTTATTTGTAAGGATTCAACCTTTGGACCAGCACTATCACTTTCCCATTTGCATTTTTTCCTGGAAGATCGTTTTGACATTAGATCACATGAAAACAAATGACACAGTTATGTCTTATTTCAGCTTGTAGCATGGGAGTGTTAGTTGTGGGAAATATTTTAGGGTAGGCTAGATACATTTCCTCTAAAGCAAGGTATTGGAAGTTCGTCCCAGGGACTCTGGGCCAGATGTAGGTGAGTATCCTTTTGCGAGTTGCAAATTGCGAGTCCCAGCGACTCGCAATTTGCAACTCGCAAAAGGAAATGCAGAAAGGTGTCTCAGACACCTTCTGCGACTCGCTATGGGGTCGCAAAGACCCACCTCATAAATATTTATGAGGTGGGTCGCAGTTTGCGAACCCATAGCGAGTCTAGGCACTCACGGGGATGGTGGCCTGCTGCAGACAGCAGACCACCATGTCCGTGACTGCTTTTAAATAAAGCAGTTTTTTTTTCTCTTTGCAGCCCGTTTTCCTTAAAGGAAAACGAGCTGCAAAAAGAAAAAATACCGAAACCTTTTTATTTCGTTTTTTTTTCAGAGTAGGCAGTGGTCCATAGGACCACTGCCTGCTCTGAAAAAAATATTTTTGTTTGCATTCACAAAGGGGAAGGGGTCCCATGGGGACCCCTTCCCATTTGCGAATGAGTTACCATCCACTTCCAGTGGATGGTAACTGCGAGTTGATTTGCGACTGCTTTCGCGGTCACAAATCAACTCTACATCGTGATGCGGTCGCAAATAGGAAGGGAACACCCCTTCCTATTTGCGAGTCGGAATCACATTTTGCGAGTCGGTACCGACTCACAAAATGTGATTCTGCATCGTGTAAGGGCTTTTACGCCTCGCAAACGGCGTTTTTCGCCGTTTGCGAGGCGCAAAAGCCTTCCTACATCTGGCCCTCAGTGCGGCCCCCTTGCCCTGTATATGCGGATCCCTGGTATACATCACTAACATTCAGAAATCTGTTAAATGGTCAGGCATTTATTTCTACTTCCATTGAAGTAAAGAAAAAGAAGCAAAGAAGGTGCCCTGCACCATTTCACTTTGGTAACATCTTTGTCTTTAAATACATTGTGCAACAACCATATAAAAGTATGATGAATTCTCTTCAAATTTAAAAAAAGAGCATTTCATTAACTTGCAGAATCATTTCATCTTAGTACATCAGATTATATCAGGGCATTGAGAGGCATTTATTGAAAGTAAGTTTTCAAACATGCACTGAGAAACATTCACCGACTCCCCCCCTCCCGCCCAAACAACGTGGTTAGTGCTCTAGGGCCAGATGTAGCATTTTCTGATTTTGCGAATCAGAAATTGCGAGTTGGTGCGACTCGCAATTTCCGATTCACAAAATCGGATGCAGAACGGTGTCTCAGACACCATCTGCGAGTCGCTATGGGGTCGCAAAGACCCACCTCATTAATATTAATGAGGTGGGTCGCATTTTGCGACCCCATAGCGAGTCCCTGCACTCACAGGGATGGAGGCCTGCTGAAGACAGCAGACCTCCATGTCTGTGACTGCTTTTTAAATAAAGCTGTTTTTTATTTTTTATTTTGCAGCCCGTTTTCCTTAAAGGAAAACGAGTTGCAAAATAAAAAAAATAACGAAACCATTTGGTTTCGGTTTTTCAGAGTAGGCAGTGGTCCATTGGACCACTGGCTGCTCTGAAAAACCCTTTTTGGCAACATTCACAAAGGGGAAGGGGTCCCATGGGGACCCCTTCCCTTTTGCGAATGGGTTACCACCAGTGTGACACTGGTGGTAACTGCGAATTGCTTTGCGACCGCATTCGCGGCCACAAAGCAATTTAGCATAGCAATGCGACTCGCAAATAGGAAGGGGACACCACTTCCTATTTGCGAGTCGCATTCACAATTTGCGAGTCGGTACCGACTCGCAAATTGTGAATGAGCATCGAAAACTGCGATTTTCGCAGTTTGCACCATGCAAATTGCTTGCTACATCTGGCCCTTATTGTTCACAGTTATGGGACTGAAGCTATAAGGATGATTGAGGCCTAAGATTTTTGTTCATTCAAATTCAATGATTAAGTTGCTTCCTTTTGTACTTTGTACTTGCTAAAAGCAGTGAAAGCAATCAGAGAAGGCTTGACACAGGGTACGGTAGAGGGCTAGCAATTCAGACACAGCATAACACAGTATTGTCCAATCTGTAACTGTTTTTGAGAATAGAGACCCAATTCATAGAACAGTATGAAATTAAGCACTTACAGTAACTCCACAATTCACCGTCCACACAACGTACATGTTTTCCTTCCCTTTTCCTACCTTACACCCCTCTCCTCCCCTGGCTCCCACCATACTCACATTAATGCAGCCCATGACCACACAACAGACCGTACTTTTTGGCTATTGGGAAAATGTTTGCAAGTAACCATGCTCAAAAAAGTTAGTATGATTTTTACAGGAAATAGTCCTTGTACCTGTGAAGGGTGAGAGTCTTTCCCAAGTAATAAGATGCCTATACTCACTCACACCTGAAGGAGAAATGAAAGGCAGTTTCCCACCTTCTGTCATGGCGCCGGAGGAAGCCAGCTACCATGCCCGCTTGCCGGGGCAGGTATCGGACCAGTGTAGCGGCCACATGGACTGACAGCATCCTACTGTGATTCAAGTTTAATGTATTGATTGGCATCACTCTGCACTTGGACACGGGCGGAAGGCTGGGCTGAACCACACCTCCCAGTAGAACCTGAGGGAGGAGGCCGCCCACAACGCTCCAGTGTGCCAAAGGTGCGTTAATTGGGGCTTGTACTTCCTCTGCGTGCATCACTCTGCACTTGGACACGGGGCGGAAGGCTGGGCTGAACCACACCTCCCACCAGAACCTGAGGGAGGAAGCCGCCCACAATGCTCCAACGTGCCAAAGGCGCCTTAAATGGGACATTGATCATCCTAGTGTGTGGCACATAGCCTCTAAGAACAGACCACCGTGCTCCGCTCCAGATGATCCACAACCGATACCAAACCATGCAGCTCCAGGACACCTTTCCTCGAACCCCCCGAAAAACAGCCCCACCCGCATACGTTTAACAGAAGAACTGCCTATTGTTAATCTACCTCCTGAGTCCTGCCCCTATGTTATTATCATGACCAAAGTCCCCCTCTATGGTTTGATCAGAGTGAGCAACAAGGTGACCTGAAGAACAAGGTTATGCACTGATTAGCGCAGAACAATCTTTTCTCAATGAATGATGCCCACCGGATAATCCTAACCTGGAGAGTAGGGTGGGTGGGGGAAAGATCATGGGGAGTATTGTGTAATTATTAATTTCAGAAACTCCTGGATTGTGAGGGATATCTTGTGCAGGGCCTCTTTTCGCCCCCAAGTTAGAAGTTCCCCGGAACGGTTCTCGCTAGGTGTATTTTATAGACATTTGCAACCGGGCCAGTCAGGACGCAAATCCATGCCCTAAATTGGCATACCCAGGCCCCGATCCTACCAATAATGCACACTCCACCACCCGTTACTACTAAGCAATAAATATCAGATATTAAGTTCATTGTCAGATAATGACTGACTGTTAAGCAAAGGGTCTGTAGTCTGCGAGAGGACGAGGCTAAGGGCAGAGGAAACAACATACATAAGATGGATACAAGCCCTAACAGGCTATTATTAGCCCAGCAGGACAAGGATGATATAGGCATTAGGGATACAGCACACAGTGGGGATGGGGAACCAATTGAAGTAGCTCCAAATTCAGTAAGTTATGGCAGGAAAGAATCATGGAGTCAGGAGCCTATCGATAACACCATTGGGCGCCATTATCTTGCTACATGGAATGTGCAGGGCCTACGTGGCAAGACTGAGGCTGAAGAGTGGGGTTCACTAATCAGTAAGCTAGATGTGGTTTGCATCCAAGAAACCTGGTGTACCTCACCTGCCTATGTGCATGGATTTACCTCACACTCACTGCCAGCTACACCATCACCATCTGGGAGGGCAAGGGGGGGGGGGCTCCTGGTGCTTATTTCCAATAAACTCCCTGTAGTGGCTAAAAAGACCTTTATGGAGAACACACACTTTCAACTTCTGTGGCTTAAACACAAGAATAAGGTAGATATGGTCATAATTAACTACTATGGTAACATCTTTGATGTCACCCGATGTAGAGTTGCCCACGCCCTGAATCAAAGCCTAAATAGGTTTCTAAAATTCATCAGCTCTAATCCCATTATTATTTTGACCGGGGACTTTAATATCCTTCCATGCATACGCACCTCCCCTCGGTCCTGTGGATTTACTACCCCCGACGGGACAGGATTTGATCATTTTTGTCACAATGAGTATGGAGAAGCCCTTAATCTGATGCTGTCTACTTATGACCTAACGCTTATGGAACGTAAGCACAGTGTTTCTGACGAAATTATTCCAACTCATAGGGGCCCTAACTCATCCCCTGTTATAGATCACATTATTTTGTCATCCTTTGCACTAAATGGCAGCGACACACCCTATACTGTGCTGACCCTTCTAAGTGATCATGATCCGATTATCCTCCCTACGTCCTTCTGGGGGCCAATGGATGTGTTTTACACTACCCCGTATCGGATCAAAGTGCATAGAACCACGGGGGTGAGACGGAAATGGGAAGATATTGTGCCTGCTGATATTCTGCGGGATGTTATATGTGGCTGCCAGCATGAAATTGGTTATTGTTTACAGGAGGATATTGAGGTTCCCATGTTATTAAGATGTTTTGGTATAATCACCGCTTATATACAGGGGCTGCTGACCTACACCCCCAATATAGACAATCTTTGCATAAAAAGGGGTGGTTCGACCAGGCCTGCACGAAAGCTCGGAGGAATCTTAAACTAGCCCTGCACACATCCCCCAGAGACCCGATAGTAATTAAGGGCCAGATGTAGCAAATGGTTTTACCCATTCTGTGTCTATAGGAAAATGTGTTTGTACATATGGCCCTAAGTCCCTTAGAATAAAATACAAGAAGACACAGAAACAAAGGAAAAATGAATTAAGGGAAGAGGCATGGTCTAAATTAGCCCTGGTCACAGAGACTAATAATACCAAATTGTTTTGGGAAACCATTAATGCCCCCTTCCTTTCAGAATGGATGTTATCAGATCTGGGATCCAGTGTAGACTGTGTAACATGGGTGGCCTACTACTCAGAGGTTTTCAAGGAAGGGATTGGGTCGGTAGCTATAACCGGGCAGATCTAGTTGGGTCAACCTAACTTTTTAGAGATTACTACAGATGAGGTTCACTTTGCTATCTTAGCTGGTGCTGAAGGTAAGACCCCATGACCAGATGGTGTCCCAGTGGATGTCTTTAAACATAACATCTCTTTTTGGGTACCAATTTTGACTAGAATATTCAATTTGGCCATATCTGGTGATATGCCGCTGACATGGAACACATCTATTACTATACCAATATATAAGAAGGGAGATAAGGCCGACCCTAAAAACGATCTACCAATTTCCCTGCTGGACTCCTCCTTGAAAACATTTAGTAGAATTATATTGAAAAGATTAAACAACTGGGTCTTAGAAAATAACATCTTAGGAAAGGTCTAGGAACCATAGAGCAATGTGTTAACCTAGACCTAATTATAGGAAAGTATACCAAGGCTAAAAAAGGTGCTCTATATTTATGCTTTGTAGACCTCAGTAGTGCATTCGACTTAGTAGAACATGCTCTCTTATGGCCTACTCTAATTGAGTTAGGCGCCCCAGGTATATCATCAATTTCTTGGCTCTCCTGTATTGAGATTTGACATGCAAAGTCCGTTTAGGCCAACTTGGAGAATGCACCACCTCTTTCAAGATAGGTAGAGGTATCTGCCAAGGTTACGTCCTTGCCCCGTTATTGTTCTCTTTATACATTAATGGGGTAGATAAACATTTGCAGGGTTTACAGGCAGATCCCCCATACGTGGCCGGATGCCCGGTGCCCGCCCTACTTTATGCAGATGATGTTGTCATTGATCTCCAGAACACCCATGGGGCTCCAGAAGCTAATGTGTGGATTTTAACAGTTTGTGTCATCTAAGGGTATGATAATCAATAAATCCAAAACATTTACTATGGCCTGTGGCAGGAAGGTAAAGAAATGGTACTTTTTTACATTCAGGATATGGAGAGTAATACTGTCAACTGCTTTAACTATCTGGGGGTATTATTCTCTAGCAACGGAAGGTGGGACCAGCTGGTTTGTTCGGGTAGGAACAAACTTTGAAGAGATTCAGGTGCTATATTCAGATTTGCTAGTAAACTAGGGGTTGCCCCATACGCACCATGTTGGATATTTACAGGGATAGAGTTGTCTCCGTGGTTGTGTATAGTGCCGGGTTATGGGGTTACACCAAAAGTGCTCCTCTACAATTAGAGGAGAATTGCTTCCTAAAACGTATGTTATGTCTACCCACATCACCCTGTAATTGGATTATACATCAAGAATTGGGTTTACAATATTTGGAAGATGTGCTACAGGTGAGACCCCTGCTTTTATGGCATAGTATATGGTCTAAGGAAGCCACTGGTTTTACTAAAGATCTTAGACTGTATGAAAATGGACAATGCCATGTGTATATCCTGGATAGCTTTTATTGAGTCCTCCTTTAAATCTGTTTTTAACAGATCTATAAAACATAATCCAGAGGACGTGCTGTCATTTAAAAAAAAATGTATCAAGGACACTTTTATGATATTTAAGGCAGACACAAGGAAGCTAACTGAATCTACTAATCTTTACTTGTCTTACTCATTGGATGTAAGCAGATTTGGCCATCCTTCAATGGTCACCAACATGCAACACAGGTTTGTGTTAACTAGACTAAGACTGGGTTTTGCTCACCATCTAGTAGCATTTCCTCAACCTAGGCATTGCCCTCCAGAGTCAGATAGATGCCCTTGTGATGCAGTTTGCAAACAAAGCACTTTGCATTTTGTCCTATTCTGCAAATTCTATGAACATCCTAGAATCACCTATCTTAAGCCACTTTTTAATGCACTTAATATAAGAGCTTATAAGGAAGCACTGGAACTCCTGTTAGCATTAGACTCCCCGAATGTATGCAACAGGGTGGCAAACTATATCATAAAGGCTATTAATGTCAGGAAAAGTCTTACTGCACTTTAAAAAAAAAATTAAGTATCAACTGTATTTTAACTATTTTATATTTATTTACTTCCAACCTTCAATGAGCTTATTGTTTCATGTTTTATTGCTTTACTGTATTTCATTATGCACTTTTATGGCTTACTCTTGGTATAGCCGAATAAAGATTATGAACTGAACTGACTTCAACTTCCCTTATCTGGAGACTAAGGCCCGTATTTATACTTTTTTTAGCGCCTCATTTGCGCCGCTTTTTGACGCAAAACGGCGCAAACCTACAAAATACAATGGTATTTTGCAAGTTTGCGTCGTTTTTGCGTCAAAAAACGACGCAAATGCTGCGCTAAAAAAGTATAAATACGGGCCTATGTACCTCTTTGTAGCACTGACTCTCTCAGAGTAGTGAGGCCGAGCAGTCCGATTTCTACTCAGAGGGTGGTGTGGGCATTACACCTGCAAGGCATGCAGCAAAAACACTCTATAAATTATTGTTCAACCAATCATTTTACTCTGAAAAGGAAAAGATGTTATTTTGCACATCCTACTTAATGCTACACCACATTTACAAATATATGAATGATGGTAGGTGTTAATACCTTTGGTGACACACTCTTAAGAGGTCACTACCCTAATAGCCCAGAAACATAAACCACAATATCCCTGACATAAAGTAATATACAGGGAGTGCAGAATTATTAGGCAAGTTGTATTTTTGAGGATTAATTTTATTATTGAACAACAACCATGTTCTCAATGAACCCAAAAAACTCATTAATATCAAAACTGAATATTTTTGGAAGTAGTTTTTAGTTTTAGCTATGTTAGGGGGATATCTGTGTGTGCAGGTGACTATCACTGTGCATAATTATTAGGCAACTTAAAAAAAAAAAATATATACCCATTTCAATTATTTATCATTACCAGTGAAACCAATATAACATCTCAACATTCACAAATATACATTTCTGACATTCAAAAACAAAACAAAAACAAATCAGTGACCAATATAGCCACCTATCTTTGCAAGGACACTCAAAAGCCTGCCATCCATGGATTCTGTCAGTGTTTTGATCTGTTCACCATCAACATTGCGTGCAGCAGCAACCACAGCCTCCCAGACACTGTTCAGAGAGGTGTACTGTTTTCCCTCCTTGTAAATCTCACATTTAATGATGGACCACAGGTTCTCAATGGGGTTCAGATCAGGTGAACAAGGAGGCCATGTCATTAGATTTCCTTCTTTTATACCCTTTCTTGCCAGCCACGCTGTGGAGTACTTGGACGCGTGTGATGGAGCATTGTCCTGCATGAAAATCATGTTTTTCTTGAAGGATGCAGACTTCTTCCTGTACCACTGCTTGAAGAAGGTGTCTTCCAGGAACTGGCAGTAGGACTGGGAGTTGAGCTTGACTCCATCCTCAACCCGAAAAGGCCCCACAAGCTCATCTTTGATGATACCAGCCCAAACCAGTACTCCACCTCCACCTTGCTGGCGTCTGAGTCGGACTGGAGCTCTCTGCCCTTTACCAATCCAGCCACGGGCCCATCCATCTGACCCATCAAGACTCACTCTCATTTCATCAGTCCATAAAACCTTAGAAAAATCAGTCTTGAGATATTTCTTGGCCCAGTCTTGACGTTTCAGCTTGTGTGTCTTGTTCAGTGGTGGTCGTCTTTCAGCCTTTCTTACCTTGGCCATGTCTCTGAGTATTGCACACCTTGTGCTTTTGGGCACTCCAGTGATGTTGCAGCTCTGAAATATGGCCAAACTGGTGGCAAGTGGCATTGTGGCAGCTGCACGCTTGACTTTTCTCAGTTCATGGGCAGTTATTTTGCGCCTTGGTTTTTCCACACACTTCTTGCGACCCTGTTGACTATTTTGAATGAAACGCTTGATTGTTCGATGATCACGCTTCAGAAGCTTTGCAATTTTAAGAGTGCTGCATCCCTCTGCAAGATATCTCACTATTTTGGACTTTTCTGAGCCTGTCAAGTCCTTCTTTTGACCCATTTTGCCAAAGGAAAGGAAGTTGCCTAATAATTATGCACACCTGATATAGGGTGTTGATGTCATTAGACCACACCCCTTCTCATTACAGAGATGCACATCACCTAATATGCTTAATTGGTAGTAGGCTTGCGAGCCTATACAGCTTGGAGTAAGACAACATGCATAAAGAGGATGATGTGGTCAAAATACTCATTTGCCTAATAATTCTGCACTCCCTGTAATGTGATGTAGTCAGTGATAGGCAGACCTACTGGGTTTGTCAAGGTGTCATGATAACAATAAAAGCAGAAACATGTCCTTAAAATTCAATGCAAACAACATTAAAACCTCTCAGGATGGTATCATCTTACAATGCAAATAATTCATGCATGTAATGTTTCATTGTTATCTTTGTCATTATCAATAAATAATTTCAATATTCTATATTCAGTGTGAATGAGCCTTTTTTTCTGCTGTTGCATGTGCTGCAAAGCTGCCTTAGGACCTTAGAACCTCTTTCGGGGTATTCAACATAATCTTCTGGAAGATGGTGCCGCTGCCCTCTCTCTTACGCAGCCCCAGGTCAATACACAAATTTGTTATAGCCATTATGGGTGCTTATGTGTATGGCTGTGTAAAAGTCTTGTAATGTGCTTTTGCGTTATTACACAAAAATCTGCAAAAATGATGTGAGAGTATTCAAAATGCAAAACTGGCTCTATTTTAGCATAAAATTCATTTTCACTTCCATTTTAACACATAGACACATTTTACTCTAACGCAAATATTGTAAAAAGCACAAGTACCTCGATTAAGAGATGCTCGTGTTCTGGTCATTCACATTGTTCCTGTGATCCTGCTCTAAAATGTTGCCATTTTTTGTAATGGCATAATTTCAGGAATTTTGCGTAAAAAGCACAATGTGATAGTTCACCAGATTATTCTGGTGTAATGGGAGTTTTCCTGGGCCTTCTAATGAGGCACTCCTACGATCAAGTTGATTGGCACTAACTGTGGCTCTTTGGTGCAGACGCTATGATTTTATTTTAGCCCTCAGTGTGGCTTCCCTTTTTTCCAGTGGGTGCTGGGTCACAATCAAGCACCCATGACTGTACATGTTGGTGACTGGGTGGGAGCCCCACAGTTCCTGTGGTCCCTGCTAACTCCCATGGACTTCTCATCTGTGTTGCAGCTGCAGAGGAGCTGGCTGGCTCAGTGTTTTATTGTCTGTGGTCAGTGCAGGCAGGTACCAGTCTTAGGTGCGCTCCACCTTCCCACACACTGAACTAGGGAAGGAAGGACACTCGTACATGCTCATGTGCAACCTGTCCAGAGCCTTTTACCTCATCTAAGCAGCATTAACCCCTTCAATGCGGGCGACGGCCACTGGCCGACCCCCGCACTGCCTCCCTGGTGCGGGTCACGACCAGTGGCCGACACCAGGGAGGGTGTTAATAAATCCTCGGGTGCATTATTTATTTTTTCTTGCCCCGGGAGACACGGAAGCTTCCGTGTCTCCCCCCCGCTTCCCACCCGCCCCTTTGTGACGTCAGTGCGCCACTGTGCTGCGATCGGGGCCAGGAAACACCACTAGACGCCAGGGATTTCATTTGGGGGTTCGCCCCCCTCGGAAAACGGGCCGCCCCCCACCCGGGGGCATATTTCTTTTTAAAAAAAGGAAGGTGCCCCCTGGGCGGGGGGGGGGGGGGTGCGATCACACCCCCCCCCCAAGGGGAATTTGTTTTTTTCCAAAAATAAAAATAAAAATAAAAGGACAGGGGGTCGCCCGTGGGCAGGGCGACCCCCTGTGGGGGCAATATTTTTTTTTTATGTTGTAGGGTTTCCCTGGGGGCCATTTTGGCCCCCAAGGAAACTATACAACAACTAAAAAAAAATAGATCTATACATATAGATATATCTATGTAGATATATCTATGTACATGGATATATCTATAGATATATCTATGTAGATAGATATATATATAGAGATAGATCTATATATATCAATCAATCAATCAAAGAGAGAGTGCTCTCTTGGGAGCTCCCCAATTTAGTTCAGCCCCAAATTCCACCACCCAAATCGTATTGTGGAGACATCAAAATTATCTATGGCAAAACAAACTGGTTTTGTAAGGCAGGCACCTGTGTTTTTGGTCCTGGGTTCGGCGGCCATATAGAGAAACACACTAAACCCAAACATTTCTGGAAACTAGACATTCGGGGGAGTCCACAGAGGTGTGACTTGTGTGGATTCCCCAAAGTTTTCTTACCTAGAATACCCTGCAAAGCTGCAATGTTGAATAAAAACTCTATTTTTCTCGCATTTCTGTCACACAAACTCCAGGAATATGCTGGGATCCACAAAATTCCTACCACCCAGTGACTCCTCACCTGTCCTGATAAAAACACTACCCCACTTGAGTGCCTACACCTAGTGCCTGCATCAGGAATGGATCACCCCAGGGTCAACAGCTGCCTCATGTAAAGACCAACATTGACCGTTGTGTGATATATTCCTGTCGCGGGCACCAGGCCTACCCACACAAGTGAGGTATCATTTTTATCGGGAGACTTGGGGGAACGCTGGGTGGAAGGAAATTTGTGGCTCCTCTCAGATTCCAGAACTTTCTGTCACCGAAATGTGAGGAAAACGTGTTATTTTAGCCACATTTTGAGGTTTGCAAAGGATTCTGGGTAACAGAACCTGGTCAGAGCCCCACAAGTCACCTCATCTTGGATTCCCCTGGGTTTCTAGTTTTCAGAAATGCGCTAGTTTGCTAGGTTTCCCCAGGTGCCGGCTGAGCTAGAGGCCAAAATCCACAGGTAGGCACTGTTTTCTATGAAAAAATGTGATGTGTCCACGTTGTGTTTTGGGGCATTTCCTGTCGCGGGCGCTAGGCCTATCCACACAAGTGAGGTATCATTTTTATCGGGAGACTTGGGGGAACTCTGGGTGGAAGGAAATTTGTGGCTCCTCTCAGATTCCGGAACTTTCTGTCACCGAAATGTGAGGAAAACGTGTTTTTTTAGCCACTTTTTGAGG
The DNA here is from genome assembly GCF_031143425.1 of Pleurodeles waltl. Classification (NCBI taxonomy): domain Eukaryota; kingdom Metazoa; phylum Chordata; class Amphibia; order Caudata; family Salamandridae; genus Pleurodeles; species Pleurodeles waltl. The sequence goes on from NC_090448.1 coordinate 142,571,948, forward strand.
TTTGCAAAGGTTTTGGGTAACAGAACCTGGTCAGAGCCCCACAAGTCACCCCATCTTGGATTCCCCTAGGTCTCTAGTTTTCAAAAATGCACAGGTTTGGTAGGTTTCCCTAGGTGCCGGCTGAGCTAGAGGCCAAAATGTACAGGCAGGCACTTTGGAAAAAACTGCTGTGTTTTCTGTCAAAAAATGGGATGTGTCCACGTTGTGTTTTGGGGCGTTTCCTGTCGCGGGCGCTAGGCCTACCCACACAAGTGAGGTATCATTTTTATCGGGAGACTTGGGGGAACTCTGGGTGGGAGGAAATTTGTGGCTCCTCTCAGATTCCAGAACTTTCTGTCACCGAAATGTGAGGAAAATGTGTTTTTTTAGCCACTTTTTGAGGTTTGCAAAGGATTCTGGGTAACAGAACCTGGTCGGAGCCCCACAAGTCACCCCATCTTGGATTCCCCAAGGTCTCTAGTTTTCAAAAATGCACAGGTTTGGTAGGTTTCCTTAGGTGCCGGCTGAGCTAGAGGCCAAAATGTACAGGCAGGCACTTTGGAAAAAACAGCTGTGTTTTCTGTCAAAAAATGGGATGTGTCCACGTTGTGTTTTGGGGCATTTCCTGTCGCGGGCGCTAGGCCTACTCACACAAGTGAGGTATCATTTTTATCGGGAGACTTGGGGGAACTCTGGGTGGAAGGAAATTTGTGGCTCCTCTCAGATTCCAGAACTTTCTGTCACCGAAATGTGAGGAGAACTTGTTTTTTTAGCCACTTTTTGAGGTTTGCAAAGGATTCTGAGTAACAGAACCTGGTCAGAGCCCCACAAGTCACCCCATTTTGAATTCCCCTAGGTCTCTAGTTTTCAAAAATGCACAGGTTTGGTAGGTTTCCCTAGGTGCCGACTGAGCTAGAGGCCAAAATGTACAGGCAGGCACTTTGCAAAAAACAGCTGTGTTTTCTGTCAAAAAATGGGATGTGTCCACGTTGTGTTTTGGGGCATTTCCTGTCGCGGGCGCTAGGCCTACCCACACAAGTGAGGTATCATTTTTATCGGGAGACTTGGGGGAACTCTGGGTGGAAGGAAATTTGTGGCTCCTCTCAGATTCCAGAACTTTCTGTCACCAAAATGTGAGGAAAACGTGTTTTTTTAGCCACTTTTCGAGGTTTGCAAAGGATTTTGGGTAACAGAACCTGGTCAGAGCCCCACAAGTCACCCCATCTTGGATTCCCCTAGGTCTCTAGTTTTAAAAAATGCACAGGTTTGGTAGGTTTCCCTAGGTGCCGGCTGAGCTAGAGGCCAAAATGTACAGGCAGGCACTTTGGAAAAAACAGCTGTGTTTTCTGTCAAAAAATGGGATGTGTCCACGTTGTGTTTTGGGGCATTTCCTGTTGCGGGCGCTAGGCCTACTCACACAAGTCAGGTATCATTTTTATCGGGAGACTTGGGGGAACGCTGGGTGGAAGGACATTTGTGGCTCCTCTCAGATTCCAGAACTTTCTGTCACCGAAATGTGAGGAAAACTTGTTTTTTTAGCCACTTTTTGAGGTTTGCAAAGGATTCTGGGTAACAGAACCTGGTCAGAGCCCCACAAGTCACCCCATCTTGGATTCCCCTAGGTCTCTAGTTTTCAAAAATGCACAGCTTTGGTAGGTTTCCCTAGGTGCCGACTGAGCTAGAGGCCAATGTACAGGCAGGCACTTTGCAAAAAACAGCTGTGTTTTCTGTCAAAAAATGGGATGTGTCCACGTTGTGTTTTGGGGCATTTCCTGTCGCGGGCGCTAGTCCTACCCACACAAGTGAGGTATCATTTTTATCGGGAGACTTGGGGTAACGCTGGGCGGAAGGAAATTTGTGGCTCCTCTCAGATTCCAGAACTTTCTGTCACCGAAATGTGAGGAAAACGTGTTTTTTTAGCCACTTTTTGAGGTTTGCAAAGGATTTTGGGTAACAGAACATGGTCAGAGCCCCACAAGTCACCCCATCTTGGATTCCCCTAGGTCTCTAGTTTTCGAAAATGCACAGGTTTGGTAGGTTTCCCTAGGTGCCGGCTGAGCAAGAGGCCAAAATGTACAGGCAGGCACTTTGGAAAAAACAGCTGTGTTTTCTGTCAAAAAATGGGATGTGTCCACGTTGTGTTTTGGGGCATTTCCTGTCGCGGGCGCTAGGCCTACCCACACAAGTGAGGTATCATTTTTATCGGGAGACTTGGGGGAACATAGAATAGCAAAACAAGTGTTATTGCCCCTTATCTTTCTCTACATTTTTTCCTTCCAAATATAAGAGAGTGTGTAAAAAAGACGTCTAGTTGAGAAATGCCCTGCAATTCACATGCTAGTATGGGCACCCCAGAATTCAGAGATGTGCAAATAACCACTGCTCCTCAAAACCTTATCTTGAGCCCATTTTGGAAATGCAAAGGTTTTCTTGATACCTATTTTTCACTCTTCATATTTCAGCAAATGAATTGCTGTATACCCAGTATAGAATGAAAACCAACTGCAGGGTGCAGCTCATTTATTGGCTCTGGGTACCTAGGGTTCTTGATGAACCTACAAGCCCTTTATATCCCCACAACCAGAGGAGTCCAGCAGACAAAACGGTATATTTCTTTCAGAAATCTGACATCGCAGGAAAAAGTTACAGAGTAAAACATAAAGAAAAATGGCTGTTGTTTTCAGCTCAATTTCAATATTTGTTTATTTCAGCTGTTATTTTCTGTAGGAAAACCTTGTAGGATCTACACAAATGACCCCTTGCTGAATTCAGAATTTTGTCTAGTTTTCAGAAATGTTTAGCTGTCCGGGATCCAGCATTGGTTTCACACCCATTCCTGTCACTAACTGGAAGGAGGCTGAAAGCACCAAAAATAGTAAAAATGGGGTATGTCCCAGTAAAATGCCAAATTTGTGTTGAAAAATGTGGTTTTCTGATTCAAGTCTGCCCGTTCCTGAAAGGTGGGAAGATAGTGATTTCAGCACCAGAAACCCTTTGTTGATGGCATTTTCAGGGAAAAAACCACAAGCCTTCTTCTGCAGCCCTTTTCTCCCATTTTTTTGGAAAAAATGACATTTTCACTGTATTTTGGCTATTTTCTTGATCTCCTCCAGGGGAAACCACAAACTCTGGGTACCATTAGAATCCCTAGGATGTTGGAAAAAAAGGATGCAAATTTGGCGTGGATAGCTTATGTGGACAAAAAGTTATGAAGGCCTAAGCGCGAACTACCCCAAATAGCCAAAAAAGGGCTCAGCACTGGGGGGGGGGATAGGCCCAGCAGCTAAGAGGTTAAACCTAAACCTTGTCCTAAAAGGTAGAGACTCATGGTTAGCACTCCCAATCCATTATAACAGAGCTTAAAGTGAGTGAGACTGAGTTTGTGAGATTCACTTGTGGCAGAAGTTCAACTGTAACCCCCTCCCCCACTTCTTCTCCCCCCCAGTGGTTCTAAGACTTCTTAGTCAACTAAGGTCTAGATGTTAAAAGCATTTTTGAGGTTTCAAATGGCCCTATTGCCAGAATAAGTCAGTTTGCGATCTCAAAAATGCTTTGTGGTATGTACATAGCCCAAACTGAGCTTTGGTAACTTTGAATTGCGATTTGGGTTTTGTGACTCAACATTTGGAAGGGGTGTGTTCATGGTCCCTTCCAAATACCGAATCTTAATGGATGTATGAATGTTTTGAGGCCAAATTACGAAAGCAAAACATTAATATTTTACCGACCCCCTTGAAGGAGGTGGTAAGTCATTTGCAAATAGAAAGATAAGAAGGAGTTCTCAAGAGACCCCTTCCCCTTTGAGGATGGGAAACAAATATTTTGTAAGAGCAGGCTGTGGTGCCAGGCTCTTAAAAAATTAAACTTCAACGTTTTCTTTTTTTCTTTTTAAATGCATCCCATTTGTAGAAAAGTACCATCTTGCCTGGCATGTCACCCCCATTTTTTACTTATATGTATGTTTTTGCCTGTGCCACTGGGATCCTGCTAGCCAGGACCCCAGTGCTCATAAGTTGTGCACTGTATGGTGCCTAACTGTATCACTGAGCCTCTGCTAACCAGAACGTCAGTGTTTATGCTCTCTCTGCTTTTAAAATTGTCACTGCAGGCTAGTGACTAATTTTACCAATTCTGATTGGCACACTGGAACACCCTTATAATCCCCTAGTATATGGTACCTGGGTACCCAGGGTATTGGGGTTCCAGGAGATCACTATGGACTGCAGCATTTCTTTTGCCACCCAAAGGGAGCTCAGACAATTCTTACACAGGACTGCCACTGCAGCCTGAGTGAAATAACGTCCACGTTATTTCACAGCCATTTTACACTGCACTTAAGTAACTTGTAAGTCACCTATATGTCTAACCCTCACTTAGTGAAGGTTAGGTGCAAAGTTACTAAGTGTGAGGGCACCCTGGCACTAGCCAAGGTGCCCCCACATTGTTCAGGGCAATTTCCCCGGACTTTGTGAGTGCGGGGACACCATTACACGAGTGAACTACATGTAGGTCAATACCTATGTGTAGCTTCACAATGGTAACCCCGAACATGGCCATGTAACATGTCTAAGATCATGGGATTGCCCCCCCAAGCCAAATCTGGTATTGGGGTGCCAATCCCATGCATTCCCGGGGCTCCAGCATGGACCCTGTGTACTGCCAAACTAGCTCTCTGGGGTTTTCTCTGCAGCTACTGCTGCTGCCAACCCTCAGACAGGTTTCTGCCCTCCTGGGGTCTGGGCAGCCCAGTTCCAGGAAGGCAGAACACAGGATTTTCTCTGAGAGAGGGTGTTACACCCTCTCCCTTTGGAAATAGGTGTTAAGGGCTGGGGAGGAGTAGCCTCCCCCAGCCTCTGGAAATGCTTTGAAAGGCACAGATGGTGCCCTCCTTGCATAAGCCAGTCTACACCGGTTGAGGGAGCCCCCAGCCCCTGCTCTGGTGGGAAACTGAACAAAGGAAAGGGGAGTGACTACTCCCCTGTCCATCACCACCCCAGGGGTGGTGCCCAGAGCTCCTCCAGTGTCTCCCAGACCTCTGCCAACTTGAATGCAGAGGTGTGAGGGCACAATGGAGACCTCTGATTGGCCAGTGCCAGCAGGTGAAGTCAGAGACCGCTCCTGATAGGCTCTTACCTGGTTAGGTAACCAATCTTCCTCTGAGGGCTATTTAGGGTCTCTCCTGTGGGTTTCTCTTCAGATAACGAATGCAAGAGCTCACCAGAGTTCCTCTTCACTTCTCTTTTCGACTTCTGCCAAGGATCGATCGCTGACTGCTCCAGGACGCCTGCAAAACCACAACAAAGTAGCAAGAAGACTACCAGCAACATTGTAGCGCCTAATCCTGACGGCTTTCTTGACTGTTTCCTGGTGGTGCATGCTCTGAGGGCTGTCTGCCTTCACCCTGCACTGGAAGCCAAGAAGAAATCTGACCGTGGGTCAACTGAATCTTCCCCCTGCTAACGCAGGCACCAAACCTCTGCATCACCAGTCTTCTGGGCCCCCTCTCATGTTGACGAGCGTGGTCCCTGGAACACAGGAGCTGGATCCAAGTGACTCCGACAGTCCAGTGGTCCTTCTGTCTAAATTTGGTGGAGGTAAGTCCTTGCCTCCCCACGCCAGACAGTAATACTGTGTACTGCATGATCTGCAGCTGCTAAGGCTTCTGTGCACTTTTGAAAGACTTTCTTCATGCACAGCAAAGCCCAGGTCCCCAGCACTCCGTCCTGCATTGCCCAATTTGCTGAGTTGACCTCCGACTTTGTGGGACCCTCTTTTGTTGTGCTGAGATGACCGCCATGCTCAGATTTCCTTAATGCCTGTTCAGGTGCTTCTGCTGGTGCTGCCTGCTTCTGTGAGGTCTCTCACTGTTGCTGAGCGCCCCCTCTGTCTCATCTTCCAAGGGGCGACCTCCTGGTCCTTTCTGGGCCCTGGCAGCACCAAAAACCTTCAACCATGACTCTTGCAGCTAGCAAGGCTTGTTTGCGGTCTTTCTGTGTCGAAACAACTCTGCATCCTCCAGCACGCCGTGGGACATCTTCTGACCAAAGGAGAAATTCCTAGCACCTCCCGTTGTTGCAGAACCGTTGGCTTCTTCCAGCCAGAGGCAGCCCTTTTGCACCTTTATCCGGGGTTTAGTGGGCTCCTGCCCCCCCTGGACACTTGCATGACTCTTGGACTTGGTCCCCTTCCTCTGCTGGTCCTCAGGTCCAGGAATCCGTCTTCAGTGCTTTGCAGTCAGTTATTGTCTTTGCAGAATCCCCTATCTCGACTTTACTGTCTTTCTGAGGTAGTAGGGTAGCTTTACTCCTACTTTTCAGGGTCTTGGGGTGGGGTATCTTGGACACCCTTAGAGTTTTCTTACACTCCCAGCGACCCTCTACACACTACACTAGGCCTGGGGTCCATTCGTGATTGGCATTCCACTTTTGGAGTATATGGTTTGTGTTGCCCCTACGCCTATTGTCTCCTATTGCATTCGATTGTGTTCTACAGTGTTTGGACTACTTTTCTAAGTGTTTTACTTACCTGATTTTGGTCTGTATATTTTGTGTATTGTACTTACCTCCTAAGGGAGTATATCCTCTGAGATACTTTTGGCATATTGTCACTAAAATAAAGTACCTTTATGTTTAGTAACTCTGAGTATTGTGTTTCCTATGATACAGTGCTATATGATATAAGTGGTATGGTAGGAGCTTTGCATGTCTCCTAGTTCAGCCTAAGCTGCTCTGCTATAGCTACCTCTATCAGCCCAAGCTGCTAGAACACTACTAATCTACTAATAAGGGATAACTGGACCTGGCACAAGGTGTAAGTACCACAAGGTACCCACTATAAGCCAGGCCAGCCTCCTACATCATTTTCCTCTAAGGAAAATGGGCTGCATTTAAAAAAAAAAAAATATTGCTTTATTTAAAAGCAATCACAGACATGGTGATCTGCTGACCCCATGAGGCCACACTCCTTTTGATGGCTGCTATTCCTAATAGGTCTATAATTGCGACCTGCCTCATTAATATTCATGAGGTAGGTATATGTGTGATGCACTAGGAATTGCAAATGAAACTCAGAAGCGTTTCATACATTAAAAATAGCGATTTCCTTATTGCGATTCACAGGAAAACGCAATTAGGAAATCACTATTTCTAATTGCAGTACATGTAGCCCAATGTTCTTTGGGAATGCAGGCATCTGTCTTTTTTTTCTGGAAATTGCGGTTATTGGGCTATAGATGGGCTACAGATCGATTTTGAATTTATATAACTTGCGTTTATATAACTAAAAATAACATTTTGTATACCTAAGTTTAATTTAGGTGCAGAGAATATCAATTTACAAAGGTAACTTTCAAATCTAGGTGCAGAAACTCAGTAATTGCAGTTTATTATGCTTCAAAATGGCATTTGCAAATATACAATTTCTGCGGTGTGGGACGGTTATTAGAGGTTTGTGGGTAGTTTTGGCTAGGTGTTAGACCTGTCAGCCTTAGGGTGGTCTTCTCTCAAATGTTTTGCCTTATTCTTCCATATTTTTCTGATCTTGTTTTTGTTGACCTTAGGACTCTGTGCAATTTGCCACTGCTAACTAGTGCTAAAGTGTGTGCGCTCACTCCTTAAAATATGTTCAAATTGGCTTATCCCGAATTGACCTACATAATTTACTTGAAATTCCCTAGTAAAGTAGTACTACCTATACCCAGGGCCTGTAAATGAAATGCTACTATGCTACCTACAAAAAGTTGTCAAGCCTGCCATTGTGGCCTGTGTGGCAGTTTTGAACTGCCATTTCGACTTGAGAACATAAACCTTTTGCCAGGCCCAAACCTTCCTTTTCAATACATATGTCACCCCTAAGGTACACCCAAAGCAGCCCACAGGGCAGGGTGCAATGTATTAAAAAAGCAGGACATGTAATTTTAAGTTTTACAAGTCCTGATAGTGAAAAACTCCTAAATTGGTTTTCACTATTGCAAGGCCTACCTCTCCCATAGGATAACATTGAGGTTACCTTATTACATATAATAAGGATACCTTCCAAATGGAAACATATGAACAGTTAATGTTTGGTATCTTTGGAATTATTATGAGAAATCCTCTTTTATGGTACAGTCAGATTTCCAATTTTAGAAAGTTGGCATTTTCCTGTCTTAGTGCCTGCAGCCTGTCTGTGGGTCACATAACTAGGTGTAGTTGGCAGTTGGACATTGCATATTTCTCCTAGATAGCCACACACAATAGAGAGCTTCCTCTGTCATCATTGGCAGGATGGGAGGGCAAGGTTAGGCACAGCACCACTTACACCTGAATAGGCTGTGCCCTTCTTTCACACAAAGTATTGCATACTCTCTGTAGTTAGTCTGGAGCTAGGACAGGGGAGGCCGAAAACCTGTGTACTTCAAAGGGAAACATCTAGAAGCTTCTCCCACTTCAAAGGAGGCACCAGATATAAACACTGGACCTCAGACACCAACTCTTCAGTACACTTCTAGACCTGTGGAAGACACTACCAGGAAGAAGGTCTGCTGTGCTGCTGAAAGGACCGCCACTTCAATGGACTGCTGGCCTGAAGGACTGCTGCTTTGTGCCAAGCTACCAGAGTGTTGAGCACAGGTTCATTTAGGGTTTACTTGTGACTTCACCCTGACAAGAATTGTGGTTACTACTTTGGGAGGTTTCCACCCCTTCAAGCAGTAACCCACTTTCTTACACTAAGATTACATACACAACTTTGTAAATACTCACAAATGTCTGGTTTCGTTGGTATTCACACACCCATTAAAGAAAGCTGGAAATATGCCTAAATTTAACCTTGTCAAGGACTGGGGCAAGTGTGTTTCGAAGGGAGAAATGAGGAAACCGTCAATAAAAAGCTCCCATGTGCCATGCACCAGTTGCGATCAGTGCGGAGAAACTTTCCCACTGCAAATTCTGATGAGAGGGATTATACTAGGGGTCCACACCTAGAGACAGAAGTATGTGGTAGGGAGGAAACTGGGAAAGTAAGGGAAGCAGGCTACCACTTGCTCAACAATGACCGTATGATTGCAACATATGTATCAGAACCCAGAAGAGAAGATCATGTCTGCAAGTAAACCTCTGATCCATCCTGTACCCTATAGAAGAGACTCTCATAAGGGGCAGTTTTGTACATCTTAATCATCCACTCATCCTGGGTGGGCATATGGGGTGACCACCAATGGTATAATATACACATTTTGGTTTGGGCTAACGCTATGGAAAGTAATCCGTGTCCATGAGCATTCAAAGAGGGGAGATAAGTTACATCATGTGATGTTAGAAACTGGGTCTTTGGTTGGCAGTCAGGCTACTCCGAGTCCAAGCAAGGACCCTCACTCTAGTCAGGGTAAAGGAGAATCACTCTCAGTTAACCACCGCTCAGCCCCTTGGTAGCTTGGCACAAGCAGGCAGGCTTAACTTCAGAGTCTAGGTGTAAAGTATTTGTACCAACACACACAAAGTATTGTACCAACACACACAGTAACTCAGTGAAAACACTACAAAATGACACAACACAGGTTTAGAAAATAGGTAATATTTATCTAAACATAACAAGACCAGAATGACAAAAATCCACCATACACAAGTCAAATTATGAATAGAAAGCAAAAAGAGTCTTAAATCCTTAGAAACCAGTGCTAATGCTGTTAGCGTGAAAAAGTACCTGGGTTGCATCAAAATAACACCGCACGGTGAGTGTGCGTCAGAAAAGGCCAGCGATGCGTCGATTTCTCACTCGCAAGCAAGACCGTGCATCATTCCTCCTCTGGTCGAGTCGGCGTGCATAGTTTTTCCTCTCTGCAGGAGAGCGATGTGTCGATCCGAACAGGCACCTCGGGTCTGGGCAGGCTTTGCGTTGTTTTTCCACGCCCAACGAGCTTTGCATTGAAAATCCCACTGCACAGTATCAGCACAACCACGCTATGTTGGTTGCGACGTTATCAGCCTCCGTCAGCAGGTGTTGCGTGTTGTTTCTCCAGCAGCGTGCATCGATCTTCCAGCCGCGATGCAGGTGGAGCGTAGATTTCAGCTGCGAAGCCGGCAGCACGTCATTTCTCAGCCGCATCTCGGAAGGTGCATCAAAATTTGCCCCGCACGGCGGTCTGTGCATGGGTTTTCAGTCTTGGTCTGCCAGCTTCACCTCTCAAGGGCCCAGGAACTGGATATGGCACAACTTGGCAGGGCAGGAGTTTCAGCAGAGTCCAGGTGCTGGCAGGGAAAGTCTTTGATGGCCCTGAGACTTCAACAACAGGAGGCAAGCTCTGGTCAAGCCCTTGGAGATTTCTTCACAAGCAGGAATGCACAACAAAGTCCAGTCTTTGTCCCCTTGCACAGGCAGAAGCAGCAACTGTAGGATAGCTCCACAAAGCACAGCCAGGGCAGCACTTCTGCTCAGCTCTTCAGCACTTCTCCAGGCAGAGGTTCCTCTTGATTTCCAGAAGTAATCTAATTTTTCAGGGGTTTGGGTGCTCTTCTTATACCCATTTTTGCCTGTGAAGTAGGCCTACTTCATGGGAAATTCTCTCTTGTTTGTGAGATCCTGCCTTGCCCAGGCCAGGCCCCAGACACACACCAGGGGGTTGGAGACTGCATTGTGTGAGGGCAGGCAAAGCCCCCCTCCTAGAACAGATGGCTCATCAGGATATACAGGCTAAACCCCAGCTCCCTTTCTGTCACTGTCTAGAGAGAGGTCTAAACAGCCCAACTGTCAAACTGACCCAGACAGGGAATCCACAAACAAGCAGAGTCACAGAATGGTTTAAGCAAGAAAATGCCTACATTCTAAAAGTGGCCTTTTCAAACACACAATCTCAAAACCAACATTACTAAAAGATGTATTTTTAAATTGTGACTTCAGGGACCTCAGGCTCCCTATGTCTCTCTGCTCCCAAAGGGAATCTACACTTTAATCATGTTTGAAGGCAGCCCCCATGGTAACCTCTGAGAGAGATAGGCCTTGCAACAGTGAAAAACAAATTTGGCAGTATTCACGGTCAGGACAAAATAAACACATTAGTATATGTCCTACCTTACACATACACTGCACCCTACACATGGGAATACCTAGGGCCTACCTTAAGGGTGTCTTACATGTACAATAAGGAAAGGTTTAGGCGTGGCAAGTGGGTACACTTGCCAAGTCGAATTGGCAGTTTAAAACTGCACACTCAGACCCTGCAGATGCAGGTCTGAGACATGATTAGAGGGCTACTAATGTGGGTGGCACAACCAGTGCTGCAGGCCCACTAGTAGCATTTGATATACAGGCCCTGGGCACCTCTAGTGCACTTTACTAGGTACTTTATAGTAAATCAAATATGCCAATCATGGATAAACCAATCAACAATATAATTTACACAGAGAGCATATGCACTTTAGCACTGGTTAGCAGTGGTAAAGTGCTCAGAGTTCAAAAGCCAACAAAAACAGGTCATAAAAAATAGGAGGCAAAAAGATTGGAGATGACCCTGCAAAAGGAAAAAAAGCCCAACACGACCCCCTACCAGCCTAAAGCCAGGGGAGACCAATCAATACCTTGATGGACTTCCCTGATTGTGGCGATAGAACAGGGACCCAGGCCCACAACAGCAGGGGCCTGTTCCAGTTCTAGGCCTTCCTGACTCCACTTGGATCCCTTTGTCCATACTCTCAGGGCCCACTAAGGTAACCAATGGGTAACCCTTCTCCTCATCTGCAGATACCATCTTTGCAGCACCTAAATTTACTTTGCTCACAGAGTTATCCTAGGACGTAGATAGTACCACCAGGGCCAACACAGTGGTGTGGCTCACTCCACCCCAGGGTGTGACTCTTGTCCCCCTCAGGGGCAACTCTGTCCACCAGGACAGCAAGCCACAGTGGCCACTGACAGCTGTCAGGGATGAGAGCCAGGCGCCAGGCCTCTCAAGACTCTCCAACCACTGTGACTGCGGAGAGTGGGGGGCAGTAGCCCCAGGTGCCTGGCACCCTTTGAACAGTCTTCCTTCCACCAGGTCAGGGATGACAGCCTGACCCTGATGATCCCCTCTGGGGCTCTGTACCCTCCCTCCTGGAGCGGCACACCCAGAGTCCAGAATTGCCAGGGTGCTTGTAGAAGCAGTCGTGCACAATTCTCCCACCAGTTCAGGGATGTTAACCTGCAACTGATCTTTCAACCTGGGGTCTGTACCTTCAGGTTGGGCCAGGGGTGAGGCTTCCCTCCCCCTGCCCTTCTTTCTGGGGTCCTGCACCCCCCAACTAGGAGTGCCCCCCACCAGAATACAACACGGTTGGGGCACTGTTAGCAGTAGCCCCTCCCTCCAGGTCATGGGGGACACCCTGAACCTGGCCTTTCAATCCATAATCTGTACCCTTAGATTGAATTGGGATCAGGGGTGAGTCTCTCCCTCCCCTGCCCCTACTCCCAGGGTTCTGCACCCCGACCATGGAGAGTACCCCAAGAAGTCACACCGGGGGGGGGGGGGTGATTGGGGAACCCACCCCCCTTCAGGTCAGGGTTTAACCCCGGCACCTGATCCTCCAGTCTGGGGTCTGTACCCTCAGACTGGACCACTGCCTGGCAACCCAGGACTTCCTGGGAGAATACCTACCCCCATCCGGTCAGAGTTTACCCCCTGATCCTGACCATCCAACCCAGAGTCACCACCCTGCGGTTGAACCACTGCCTGGCACACCAGGACTTCCTGGGGGGCACACCTACCCCCCTTCAGGTCAGAGTTTACCCCCTGATCCTGATCATCCAACCTAGGGCCACCACCCTGAGGTTGAACCATTGCCTGACACACCAGGACTTCCTGGGGTGCACAGCTATCACCCACAAGGAACACACCATCCCCAAGGGCCACAGAGGAGTCTAGCTGGTGCAGGTCTCCTGACCCCTGCCCATCTGGCAGAGTCTGGATTCCCCCCAACCCAGAAATGGTCTCACCAAGGTCATTCCAGGGGGGCTCTGGCCTCAGAGCTAACCCCTGACCCTCCAGGTTCTCCACTGGGCCCCCAACCCCCTCTCAACCCTCTGTCTGGACTTCTGCACACCCCACTAGGAGTGGTACTACGAGACACTAGAACTGGTGGGACGCTGGCTACAGCCGGTCCCCCAAGTTCTCCTGACACTGTGGGGTCTCCCTCAGCAAATGGCCCTACGGTACAGGCTAGGCTCCCCCTGTGGCATTCCCTCATGGAATCCTCCAGGACCTGGAACTGGATCTCGGGCACCCTGGGCCTCAGCCCAACCCCATTCCCTCTCCTTTGAGACTGTACATGGGACCCCTCACTCATCCCACTACACTAGGACCTACCTGGGACACTTCAATCCTTTCTCACCTCTCCTGGTTGGGAAATACCTAGACCATTGCCCTCAGGAGCACCCCCAAATGCCTCTTCAGACTCTCTGGTACTCACCCAGAGGTCTGCCTCCAGTGTAAGTTCCCCGGGGTCAGAGAACTCACACTCCACCTTGTGTTGGCGTAGCTCTGGAAAATAAGGACTCAACATATGCTCTCCATCAATTACATCACTCAGCCCCTCACATGAATTAACCAAACTACCCTTCACCCAACCGTCCAGTGACTCAGCCTTGAAAACGTACCCCACATCACCCTCCTGCGACTAGTGAGACAGCACCTGACTGTCCCTGACACTCAACCCACACTCTTCTGGGATGTCTTCACACTCCATAACCAGGATATCTACCTGGGGGGAACCCCCCCTCCCTGTCACTCTCACCTAGAGCCAGTAGAATGTCCCTCCCACTACAAGGAATATGACTCCTGATGCCAGTTCCCCAATCCACCTCAGGGACCCTGTGCATCACTGGAGCTACCTCAAATCCTTAAACCTCCTGGTGTATGTTAACCCCCTCCTTCAAGTAGGGCACCAAGTCTCTGGGCATGTGCACTTCTTCATCCGTACTGAACATAAAATTGTTGCTGCCGCCATCTAAGCTGGACTCAGCCCTCATGACTTCCAGCTTCCTCAATCTTAGCTCATGAGCCAAGATTATCCTTTTCTCTTCTAAGGCCATCCTTAGCTTCTCTAACTCCAACTGGTGAGCTCTCTCCTCCTGTCTGTTCTGCAACTCTTCAGGAGTCAGACCTCTGGATGACACACTGCTACCTAACCTGGAGACCCTCCCCCAGGCGTAACAGGTACATCCACTACACCCTTATGAACCCTCTGCGCCTCCTCACCCTCATCCTCCTCCTCTGGGTGCCCTCCAGCCTCCTTGGCTGCCACCCAGGCCCTCAATGCCGTTTGCAGCTCCTCCTTCCCAGTGGAGCTCCTGATGGGGCAGGCAAGATTCTTACAAAACCGTTTCATTTGAGCAACTGTAACTCTCCAACTCAAAAACAGCCTTTGCAGAAAACAGCTGTGCATCCCCACATTGAGGCATGTTGGTGAGATTTCACTTCAAATGCAAAGTTCCAAAATCAACAAAGAGGTCACCAAAAATATGGAAGCAGGAAAAAGTACCAAAAAGAGAAAAAACAAAATCACATAGACAAGTAGTATGTGGTCACATAATGGTCTGCAATGAAAACAGTAGTGTACACCGAATCACTGTATGTTAAGTACAAATACAAGTCCAATCCCATCCTTTGATCACCAATGTTAGAAATGGGGTCTTTGGTTGGCAGTCAGGTTACCCCCTGTCCAAGCAAGGGCCCTCCCTCTAGTAAGGGTAAAGGAGAATCACCCTCAGTTAACCCCCGCTCACCCCTTTGGTAGCTTGGCACAAGCAGGCAGGCTTAACTTCAGAGCCTAGGTGTAAAGTATTTGTACCAACACACAGTAACTCAGTGAAAACACTACAAAATGACACAACACAGGTTTAGAAAATAGGTAATATTTATCTAAACAAAACAAAACCAGAACAACAAAAATCCACCATACACAAGTCAAGTTATGAATTAAAAAGCAAAAAGAGTCTTAAATGCTTAGAAAACAGTGCTAACGCTGTTAGCATGAAAAAGTGCCTGGGTTACATCAAAATAACACTGCATGGGCGAGTGTGCATCGGAAAAGGCCAGAAATGCTTCGATTTCTCACTCGCAAGTGAGACCGTGAGTTGTTTGTTATCCGGTCGGGTCGGAGTGTGCCATTTTTCCTCTCGGCAGGAGAGCTATGCTTCGATCCGGACAGGCACTTCAGGTCCGGGCAGGCTTTGCGTTATTTTTCCACGCCCAGCAAGGTTTGCGTCGAAAATCCTGCCGCACGGTATCAACAAAACCGCGCTTTGTGGGTTGCGACGTTAGCCTCCATCAGTGGGTGTTGCGGGTCGTTTCTCCAGCGGCATGCGTTGGTCTTCCAGCCGCGATGGAGGTGGATCGTAGATTTCAGCTGCGAAACCGGAAGCTCATCATTTCTCGGCCGCATCTCGGAAGGTGCATCGAAATTTTCCCCGCACGACGGTCTGTGCGTAGATTTTCAGTCTTGGTCTGCCAACTTCACCTTTCAAGGGCCCAAGAACTGGATAGGGCACTACTTGGCAGGGCAGGAGTCTCAGCAGAGAGTCCAGGTGCTGGCCGGGGAAGTCTTTGATGGCCCTGTGACTTCTACAACAGGAGGCAAGCTCAGGTCAAGCTCTTGGAGATTTCTTCACAAGCAGCAATGCACAACAACGTCCAGTCTTTTTTCACTTACACAGGCAGAAGCAGCAACTGCACGATAGCTCCACAAAGCAGAGTCACAGGAATGGCAACACTTCTCCTCAGCCCTTCAGCTCTTCTCCAGGCAGAGGTTCCTCTTGATTTCCAGAAGTGATCTAATTTTTCAGGGGTTTGGGTGCTCTTTTTATACCCATTTTGGCCTTTGAAGTAGCCCTACTTCAAAGGAAATTCTCTCTTGTTTGTGAAATCCTGCCTTGCCCAGGCCAAGCCCCAGACACACACTAGGGGTGGAGACTGCATTGTGTCAGGGCAGTCACAGCCCTTTCAGGTATAAGTGACCACACCTCCCCTCCCTCCTAGCACAGATGGCTCATTAGGATATGCAGGCT
The DNA here is from genome assembly GCF_031143425.1 of Pleurodeles waltl. Classification (NCBI taxonomy): domain Eukaryota; kingdom Metazoa; phylum Chordata; class Amphibia; order Caudata; family Salamandridae; genus Pleurodeles; species Pleurodeles waltl. Next base: position 142,587,941 of record NC_090448.1, read on the forward strand.
ACACCCCAGCTCCCTTTGTTTCACTGTCTAAAGAGAGGTGCAAACAGCCCAACTGTCAAACTGACCCAGACAGGGAATACACAAACAGGCAGGATCACAGAATTGTTTAAGCAAGAAAAATTTTATTTTCTAAATGTGGCATTTTCAAACACACAATCTCAAAACCAACTTTACTAAAAGATGTATTTTTAAAGTGTGAGTTCAGAGACCTCAAACTCCACATGTCTCTCTGCTCCCAAAGGGAATCTATGTTTTAATCATGTCTAAAGGCAGCCCTCATGTTAACCTATGACAGAGATAAGCCTTGCAACAGTGAAAACCGAATTTGGCAGTATTTCACTGTCAGGACATATAAAACACATTAGAATATGTCCTACCTTACACATACGCTCCACCCTGCCCACGGGGGTACCCAGGCCTACCTTAGGGGCGTCTTACAGGTACGAAACGGGAAGGTTTAGGCGTGGCAAGTGGGTACACTTGCCAAGTCGAATTGGCAGTTTAAAACTGCACACACAGACACTGCAGTGGCAGGTCTGAGACATGATTATAGGACTACTAATGTGGGTGGCACAACCAGTACTGCAGGCCCACTAGTAGCATTTGATTTACAGGCCCTGGGCACCTCTATTGCACTTTACTAGGGACTTACTAGTAAATCAAATATGCCAATCATGGATAAACCAATCAACAATACAATTTACACCGAGAGCATATGCACTTCAGCACTGGTTAGCAGTGGTAAAGTGCCCAGAGTTTAAAAGCCAACAAAAACAGGTCACAAAATATAGGAGGCAGGAGGCAAAAAGATTGGAGATGACACTGCAAAAGGAAAAAAGTCCAACATGGACATGATGAGTTGAGATGAAAAGGGAAGCAGGATCATAAGGACTGTGTGAAGGGTGTCTTAAATCTTACACCAGAGTTCCAAAATGCATGGCAGTCATGAAGGATATGGGCAGTTTCTCATCCTTCTTGATCACACCTCCAGCATCACAAATGCTGCAGTAAACCTACCATGTACAGTTTCTCTGTGGTCCAGTACCAGTCTTGGAGCACTGTAAAAAGAAAAAATTCCATCCAGGAATCCTGATCTCTCTTGTCCAAGTTTTCTATGATGGTGGTCCAATCTGAGTCTGAGTATTCAACCTGCAGGATCTCCTGCCACTTGCTCTGTAATTGAAGCAGGAAAGCCTGAGTGTATAATTAGGACATATAGAGATCATGGAGGCTTGCCATTACACCCTTGATATGGCTTCAGTGATGAAGGTAACGTTCCACTAGGGCAGAGGTTCCCAAACTTTTTAGACCCCTGGCTCCCTTCACCTATTGGCCGTTAGCCGCTGTTCCCCCTTATGTTACATTTTTTTGGGCGGATGGGGCGTGATGCAAGACCAGACTTGGGAATACTTTCTATTCTCCCTGAAAATAATTGGGATGAAGCCGATGAAGGTTTTATAATCATGGATGTAACAAAGTAAATATATAATATTTGTTAAATAAAAAAGTTTATTTGTTCAATTAGTGCCTTTGGTATGGTCTGATACATTAGTCACATGCTTCTTCAGAGCCTGTGGGCAGAACCCTGGACTCAAGAACAATTAAGAATTGGCCAAAGCAAGTCAGTCTGGCATACAGTCTCTGGACATATTTTGAAGAAGTAGGTCCCTGCACTGCTCTAGATCAGAGATGACTCAGTGGAATTTGATGTACATCCCTGCGTAGCTTTATTAACTTGAGTTGAACTAAATGTACTGAGCAACAATTTAGAATGGATTTTAAGTGGTTAGCCCAGGACTGCAACCAGATGACCTCTGTGACATGGAGTTATGTGGTAACACTTCTAATGGGTTGAAAGCACAAGAGTTCAGCTGTCTCCCATTTGGCACATGAACGAGCTCAGGAAAATAAATACTTGCATAGGACAACTGATGTTTACAATAACAATGTCTATAACACATACATACTCTCGGCCTGACTGTAGTGCACACATCTCCAGTACGGCTATGCAAAAGCACATCCAACCGACAGGCTCAATCACTCCGGTGTTGTCAAATAAACTCCTTTATGAAATGTCATACGCGCCTGACACTCTGAGCTCTTCAATGAACAAGGCCTGGCCCTAAAGTCTCCACTAAGGGGCTATCCCGAGCTCTATTTTAGACAGTTCGATGTTGAAAGTGTACCAAAAAAAAGAACAGAAGATCATGCTCAGCATGAAAATGATCGAGCTTGTGTAGATGTAGAAATCTCAGGTGCAGAGGCTGGCAAATATGCACACAGGCAGCAACACCAGCCCGACTATGTCAAAGATTAGCGCAATCAGAAGGATGACACAGCAGCGTCCCACCACTTTGGGCATTTTGAGGAGTCTTGCGCTTCAGCAAACGAGAACTAACCGGAGGGGCTACACTACAGGATCGCCAGTCATCAAGCACAGGACCTGACTCCAGCCCAGTCCGTTCATCGCCTGACCGTCCTTGCATCTCCAGTCAAGAACAAAGGTAATAAAGACAGAAAGCGGACTGAACGAGACACTGAACAAATTATCCCATTTAAACGTGGTCGCTCCACATGCCTCCAGGAATCAGAAACTGCAGTTGAAAGGTCAGCAGGACTGCAAACTTATGGCCACAGAGCATTTTGGTTTTTGTCTTGGAGGCAGTGTCCTACCAATTGCAGAAAAACCTAAAAGCTGATGCCTTTCAGGAAAATGCCCAACACACCTCAGAACGGCCCCCTCTTACCCTGAAAAAAAAAAACAATTTCCACAGTCTCAGAAGTGTTTTTCAGCCGCTCGTTGGCCGGTATTCCAGGTTGTTATATCTTTGAAGATTACGTTTGCCTAATCGGTTGAAGACCTGCCAGTATCCGCGTGAGAGTAATCAAGAAAAGCTATAAGGAAATCACACCCATATCAATGAGAGTGTTAAGCAAAAGCACTGATTCCCAAACTGTGTTTGCTGCGCCCCTGGCTAGATTTCATGGCGCACCAGGGTGCTTCGGCGCACACATTGGGAAACACTGAACTAGGAAGTCCTGTATGGTCCAACTGCTTCCCTGATGTGCTCCTTAAGCATTGTTGCTATTGGACATATTTCTATTTCTGGTGGACTGATAGGTGGAATTCTTCCTGCAGGTCATCAAATGTTTTGAGATCATTCTGCACAATGAACTGACCAAGAGTTTGAATTTCGGATGATTTCCAACGGGGCCAGTGGAGCACGCCACTGCTCACACAGATGGCAGCATTGTGCCAAGTGGGCGCATGAATATGTAGTCTAGCATCCTCCTACAACAGAGTGTGAGCTCAGATACAAGATTGTACCATGGCTTGCACCATTGGAATTGGCAAGTAGCTGAAGGCCCAGCCCACTAGAGGTTATGGCATGCTCTATAGCAATCCACAGGGGAACATCAATCAATCAATCAGGATTTATGCTCATCCATGAGGTTGTCAAGGAGCTGGAGTTGCTAGCTGCTTTGCGGTGCTCTGTTCATTCAAACAGCCATGTCTTGAGTCCTTTTCTGAATTCCCAGAGCGATGCAGCATTCCTGAGGTGCAGGGGAAGGTCATTCCAGGCTTTGGCCACCAGGTGAGAGAAGGAGCATCCTTTGCTGTTAGATCGGTGGAGCCGGGGGGGGGGGCTGTCTTCAAGGAAAAGGGAGGCAGATTGCAGGTGTCTGGTCAGTTGGTGGAAGATCATTTGTTTGTTGATGTATGCTGGTTCTTCAATGTGTAGGGCTTAGCATGCATGGCTCAGCATCTTGAACTGGCATCTCCACTGTAGCTTCTTGAGGTGTGGGGTGATGTGAGTTGTCTAGAGAGATAAAGGATGAGTCTAGCTGTTGAGTTTTGTATAGTGATTCCTACGTAAAGAGTGTTACCATAGCCCAGCATGCTGGTACAAGGGCTTGAGTGACGGTCCTTCTGGTGTCGACTGGGAGCCACCTGATGATCTTACTTGTCTTATTGTCTTTAGTCTCTTCAGGAGGCATGCAGTGATTCCAACTTAAAGGGTGTTACCATAGTCCAGCCTGCTGGGTACAAGGGCTTGAGTGACAGTCCGGGTGTTGATTGGGAGCCACCTGAAGATCTTACAGAGCATGTGTAGGGTGTGGAAAGAGGTGGCCAAGACTGTGTTTACCTGTTTCTGCATAGATAACTTGCTGTCCAGGATGATGCCAAGGTTGTGGGCGTGTTCTGTTGGGTGGAGGGTGGGCCAAGTTCAGCAGGCACCCAAGTGTTGTTCCATAGCGAGGTGTTGTTCACAAAGATGAGGACTTCCGTCTTGTCCGTGTTAATCTGTGTTAATGGACAGTTATCCATCATCCAGTTGGCAATGTTCACAATACATCTGTGAAGTCTTCTGGCAGCAAAATGGTAAGCTGGGTGCCGTCGTCATAGGAGATAATTAGGGCACAAGTCGGTGGTACACTTAGGTACACGGCTCTCCCCCACTATTTTCATAAACTGGATGCCATCCACGCTGCCAAGTAGTTGTGCCGCACTGTTATATGCTGAACTCATCATGGTGTAGTGTTTAAACACTGCGACGCATTCAGCAGCGCCTGCACGTTGTATGCTTTCCTTCTGAGCAATAACATGCAAGGGGCAGTGAGTTTTTTTTTTGTTTTAACCTTGAGCTATTGCCAGAACAAAGGCCAAATTTAAGTGGCCATCAGGCCTCCTTTTGTTCTTGCTGGGGCTATCTGGTGCCTTACACATACCCACAAATGCAATAAAGGGGAAACACAGGAACACAAACGTGTTGTCACTTCACAGGTACTTTGGCCTGTCCCTGGATATAAGATGTATTAATGCACTGTACGAATGCCAGACGTGTTGGTCTTTTCCTGTATTTACACAAATAGCAATTTAAATATCACTATTTTGTTTTATTTCTTTTATAATGCAGCTTATCCAAATGCAGGGTGCCAGAGCACTTTACATCACGTGTACACATTAGACATTGACAACAAGTAATATAAGAGTAAATCTATGTACAGGATGCGTTACATAGGATAGTGAAAATTACAAGGTGTGACATCATGGCTCATTGTGCTATATTAGAAGGATTACAATTTATGAACTGCAAGTAACAAAAGGATCTCTGTGTTAAAAAGCAGTAGCCCACTTATCTATCTACATAAAATAAAAATATGTCATGATGTGATTTGCAGGAGACAAGTTAACCCTCTATGCTACTTTGATTTAAAACTGGGACTAGACAAGACACACAACTCTACAGCAAATGTGAGAACCACCAAATTATCTTAGCATTACTATTAGTCCCTGAGATTTCAGGGGCATACAAAGCTCTCTGCAGCTGGTGCCTTAACCCCATAAGATTATTTTAACCGCATTATTTGCAACCAATTATGCAGAATAGATTTGTTGCCAAGTTTCTCCTTGTGTCAATTTCTTTGTGTCAGGGATTTTAAGAAATAAATGTTGATATTGAGGCCCAGATTTTGTGTTGCAGTTGTGTCCATATTTTGGCACAACCCCAATCCAAAATCTAATTTGCTAAATCTGGTAATTCGTTCAAATATACTCCTTATAGACGTGCTAAACATATGTGTATAACCTTAAGGTCAGACGTCACTTCAAGTGATTTCACTTCCTGAGAGGTTACAGGTTGTAATGCCACTTCCTATGATCCCACTTGCAATATCACACGCCATGAAGTCACATGCTGTGATATCACGTGCATGATGTTACTTGTATACTGTCTTGCTTGGTTAGTCCCCTCGCTTCTTTTTTTAGGACTTGTGGCCTGGAGATAATGTTAAATTCATGCGATCTGACAGTGTTGGCTGAGGGGGGTTTACATGTTGAAAAGGGTGGGACTGAAGGACGATCCTTGTGGGACGCTGCATAGGATCTCCTTGGGTTTCGAGGTGAATGGTGGGAGACAGATTCTCTGGGTTCTTCAGGTGAGGTATGAAGTGATCCATTTGAGGGCGTCTCCCGGGAATCTGATTTGGTGGAATCTGTAATTCGAAATGTGGTAGGAGACAGTGTTGAAGGTGGCTGACAGGTCCAGAAGGATGAAGGCTGCTGTTTTTCCATGGTTTAGGAGGGCCCTGATGTCATCGGTGGCTGTGAACAGGGCTGTCTCTGTGCTGTGCTTGGTTCAAAATATGGATTGAGAGGGGTCCAGTAGTGTTCCAATTGTTTGTTGAGTTGCTCGTTGATTGTCTTTTCAATGATCTTCACTAGAAAGGGAGCAAGGAGATGAGCCTGTAGTTCTTTTCATCAGCTGGATCAGGGGGTGGTTTCTTCAGGAGGAGCCTCTCTTCAGCATGTTTCCAGTCTTCAGGGAAGAAGGCCATGGTGATGGAGACATTCAGGACTTTCTTGACCTACATCCATGCCATTTGAGGAGATCATGACCAATTGGATCAGTTGTAGGGCTGTATAATAGAGTTCAACACTGGGCAGATGTTGACTTACTAATATGCATAAGGCTCCCCAGACAATTGACATATTTTTTCCATTTTAAATGGCACTAGAAGTCTGCATATTGGTTGTTCAAAAAAAAGTGCTGTTTTAATGTTTTGGAAAAGTACTATATTTTCAAAAGTAGTATGTTTATCATCCTGTACAATTACCTTCTTAGGTTATGTGGTATTTCCTGTCCCAGAGTACATTATTTATTAAGTCTATCTATCAAAAGCCAATTTTAAACTTCTGTTATAGTTAGGAAAACGTATTTATTCGTTTGATACAAGCCAAACTTAAACTACTCAAACATGTCAGATTCTAAAGATATAATTATACCTTAAACCTATAATTTACACACACCCTTTACATTATTATTTCTTTATTTATTCATTAGACCAAACAAACTACACAAGAATCAAAAATGGTAAAGGTATATTTATACTTTATGCAACACCCTCAAGTTATTATAACTCGTGCACCTCCATACACAGTGTATTCAATCTGGTAGCCACATTACATTAACTATAACTCCCCACTATACCATGCACTGTGTTCTCACAAATGATGTGATTTGTGATGTCATAAGTGTTATTGTGAATGCTTTCATTTTAGATGGTATAACTAAAATAATATAAAAATATAGAAGCAGTGCACTGAGAAGGAGCGAGCTATAATTGATGTAGTGTGGTTATTGAGTTGAATATGCTGTATATGGAGGTGCACGAGATATAATAATTTGATGGTGTTGCATAAATTATAAATTAGTTCCTGCATTTGTGCGCTGTACCCAACAACCGTACACCATTCTCGGCTGGTTTTCCCCTCTTTATAATCCCGTTTATCTAACATTGCTTTAGCCATGTGTGAAGCCATTTGTAAACTAGTATTTTATGAAACCCTGGGAGCCTGATTCACAAATAATTATCCGTGACTTACTCTTGCATCACTTACTACCACTGGTTTTGTGCTGGATTACCGATTACCGGAGTAAACCAGGTGGAGTCCTGAAATTCAGTAGTAAACCTCCTCCCGGTTTAGCTAAAAAGGGTTGGACTCTAAACAAAAATGTAATCCAAATACTGATTTATTTGAAGCAATTGCTGTTCTAAAAATTCCTGGTTAGCTTAACTTGTCCGCTCACTGCATACTTTACTGACATATATGTAAGAGAAAACTGAAGCTCTCAAATAAGGCTCTTTATTGTTCTTTATGTATATGCCATCAGCCACTTTGTGTTACGTTTTCAAAATCGGTTTCGTAATTAATACAAAGGTGCACACTGAGAGCTTTCATTTGTACAATTCTTCCTTCCCCAATCTGAATCTGACATCACTTTACCTTTCTGCGTAAGTAGAACTATTTGATGAGATAGTGTGCTGAGTTGAAAAGGCTGGAAGGTTTTGGGGTGAGCAAGGACCTCTGGAAATGATACAGGCCACCAACAGTAAATCTAATGAAGTTGCTCTGCTTTAAGTGGTCTAATCAAATTCACCATTCAGTAGCATATGGTCTCCCATCTCACTTGATCATCTCTTCATGCTGTAACCTCTTCCAAATATACATTTGATATGTAGCAGCACAGTGGATTTTGTCACAATTATCTTCTTAAAAATCTAGATTAAAACAGCTTCAGCTGTGAGTCCAGGCTTATTTAATATCGAGCAGCGGCAAAGTTAGCAGGTCAGGCTTTGGCAAGCCTGCAGTGTTTTTGTTATTTTTTTTGCAAGCGTATGCAATAAAATAAACAGTTTATAAGCATTAAAAAGTAAAAACGCCAGTCTTACGCGGGTGTGTGTATGTTTGAAACAATGAGTAAAATCTTACCCTCTGCAAAAATAAATGCGAAAACAGAAAAAACATTGCCGAAAGGAAAGTAAGAATTGACACACCGGCCTTGGCACTGAAGTGAATTACTTTTTAGGTGTATTTGCAGCTGTGAACAAGCAAAAATGCCGTCGCTCACAGGGAAGAGAGTGAATGGCCAACGAGGGCTAACCCAATACCCTACGCTGTATGTGATATGCCTTGTGGGCAGCCGCTATTGGGTAGGTTGCTGTTTGAGTCATGTAACTAGACTTGATCACATGTGCACATCCATTCACAAAATAGTGCACGTCAGTGCCACGGGCTGGTGAGCTAAGCTAGAGGGCATAGCACGAGTATATGATTTGTTTTTGTTTCTTTGAACGTACGTCTGCCACCTTTAAACGTCAATGCTTTTGCTGTTTTCTACTCGTTTCTACTGTTTGTACTTATGGGGCTGTGAAGTACTATATACTCAGTTCACACTAAGTAAAGCCAGAGCTGTGCATGACGTTGGCATCTATTGACACCTGTGCTACAGTAAAAATACGCGTGTCCCCCACCCCCACTCTGAGTGGCTACTACCTAGATCTATACGCATGTTTCTTCTGTTTGTACTAATGGGCTGCTCATCATGTCTGAACATTCAAGGTATTCCCATAAATCATATTACTGATACACGGCTGCCCATTTGCAAACAATCTCGCGGGGAATACTTATCTCTGCACTCCATTTCATTTTCATATAGCATCAGTTACCGCTTCAGTGGCTTTGTCAAGAAAAGGAAAGTTAATGGGAAGACAGAAGAATGCCGTCCTGCTGTGTGACGCGATTTCTTCGCCTCGCCTCGGGGAGAGCAGTGCTCAGACAAACCAGCTGCGTTTTGCTCATTCTGTGCAGATAGCATTTGTTAATGTTTCCCTTACGGATATCCTACATGTAAGATACCACTCTTATGAATTAACAGTTTTATGAATTATACCAGAATGGGAAGGCGTTTTAGATCCAACATTTTCTAAATTTTCTAAATGGTTATTTTTTTGCAGCAGCCAGCTTCAAAAATTGTGTTTAGTCATGTGTCTATAATTTGTATATTTTTGTGCCTTTTTGGTGATGCACAAGCCCTATAGAAGTATGCACGGATAGATGCAAAAATACTAAACTTCTACACGTACTTCCTGTTTAAAAGTTACAGACTTGCCAACTTGTGAAAATGTTTTGCCATGTGAGGAGGGAATCAGACCTGGGATGGGGCATGGCTTTTTGTTGAGTATAGCCTATGGCAGTATAAATTCACCCCCTGCCACCTCGAGCACCTACAAAACAACGCTTCTGGGGCTGCTGCTGATATCTTGGTGAATTTTCACACCCCGTAATGGATTTTGCCTGCACAGAGCCGCCAAACAATTAGCTGGAAAGGTGCAGGGGTACCAGCTAATGGTGTACACACCTATGAAATCGGTTCCACTGCGGGTGGATTGAAGGGAGCCGAGATCGTGTGATACACGGTGGCACCATGTGTGTTGGAAATTCTGATGAATTCACATAGTTCATTGTTCAAAAGCATATTTATTTTTTTGCTTTTATTTCTTCAAGAGGGGACCGTTTTTTACTGTGTAGAGTCTTCTTTCTCGTCACCCTACACACCATCTCAAAAAGAACATGCTTTACTTTTTGGACCAAATTGTGTTTCCAGAATGGGAAACGGCCAGCAAACTGTTTGTGAATCACACCAACCTACATTTCTGTGAAGGTTCACTACATTATCTGGGACCCCTACTCAAGAACGTTTGTTGTCTTATCCCTAGCCGCCGTAAATGGTTTAGGAAAAAAACACATAACACCTGCACAGAAAGCTCTTCACTTGCTTCTTGTGATCTAAAAACTGAAGTTCAAATGCAACGTACTAACAGCTAAGGAGGGTATTTACACTCTAGTATGTGGCAGTGCAATTACCTAGTGAGAGTATCTGCCACTATGATGGTGGACTGTTGATGAAGCAGAAAATGAAGGTCTTACATTTATTAACGCATAAACGTAGTGTGAAATAATCATGTGCGACATTAACCAAACTAATAAAGATTGTACGGGGACAAAATGTGCCCTAAGAGTAGTTTGCCATCATTTATACGCGTGCTTTATATAACGTGGTGTATTAGAATTGCACTAATCCGACATAATCATAAACGTGTGTTACGATTTGCTTGCTTGAAATGTTTAGCTTAGCATTACTTTAGCGGAGGCTTTGGCCTAGTGGCCTGGTCTCACGGTTTAGATGCTCGTATTTTTCCACTGTGCTAATAAATGTGTATTTTTGCTTGAAGCTGTACTTTTCCACAGAAACTGTTCACATGCTTATCTTAAAGTTTCGTGCCAGCCTGGCATATTTTCTCTTTAATTCAAGGTCGACTTGCAGGTGCGGACAATGGAGGCTCTGAAAGTGAGCTAATTGGTAGACAATGTTGCAACTTGCGTACCCATCTCCAAGGATAATGTATGCTTAAGTAAAAGCTTGAGAACTGTCGTATTTGATTGGACAATTTGAAGCTAACCTATGAACCCTCCAATGGAGACCCTACTGGATTCGAACTGTTGTCTATAAAACCCAGGTGCACGAGGAGAAGATAGCGCGCTTTTTCTGCAGCCATTACCAGCTCGATACCCGCCATTTTGACTTCGTAGCTATTATGGCCCACTTTGCTGCGACGCCATTTTGAGAGACTTTGATGCTTTCTCTAATCGAGAGAAAGAGACTAAACCATTCTTGCCCTAGAGACTTTAACTATGATTTGTCCCTTTGTATGAAGCAGTAGTTTTACCTTGCCGCCGTGAGGCATTTGCCCCGTCCACCCTTGCCCCTTTGCCCCGTCCCATGCTGATCGAGAAACGGTACCTGTGAGACAAAGACTTCCTTGTATGCTGATCGTAATTGGTAAATATGAAAGGAAATTGTACAATTGCATTGTGTTTCTTTTAGGTAACCAACTGCTGATTTTGATAAGATCCCTAGTTAGGAGTTTTCTAAATTTATGTTGCTAAATTGTTTTCGCATGAAGCCCCACATGCCAATGCTAATTTGAGGTTAGACGAGGGTTCCATATGTTGCACGATGCAATTTGAGATCTTGTTATGCTGACTAAATGTATGCAATTAGTTCATTACAGATTATCGTATTAGTGATTTGCATTGCTATTATCGAATGCTTTGTGATTCAAATGCTACATAGATTGCATCTGTTTCGCCGCTATGGACAGCTATTAATGTTCATATATGTTTATCATTTGGTGTTGAGACACATTTATATCATGCTAGCTTTGTTAATATAGGGAAATAAATTCACTAACTTCGCAATAAACTGGTGTGGTTATTCCTGACTGAAAGGTCAGGGTTCGCCGAAATGTATTCTGGATTAATTGTTAAATGTTATGTTGATCAAGGTATTGCTTATGTTCGTTATTGATTATTGATTACAGGGAGTTGATCGATTAAGAGTACAGAGAGTTCCCACTTAGTCAAAAGATTCATCGGTCTAAAGGGCGTCCGGACACAAGTAAATTATTACTACGGACCGCTCTATCAGTAGATGGTAGCAGAGGACGGTTTCGTCTTTTGGGACCCTGTACTCCTAGAGTACATGGTGTTGAATTAACGGTTACGCATTTTGAGACTCCACTTGACAAGTTGAATTAGATTTTTCTTGGGTAAAACAGATTGACAGAATGATGATGGGCTAGGTCCACCGCGACTTTCCCGGGATCTCGGAGCTTGCGGATGGAGAGAACGGAGGTGTGGAAACAGCGTTGGCGGTACTAGTGATGGTATGAGTGATGTTAGGGTTTTGCGCTTGCACAGCTTATTGCTGCAGGGTGTGTGAAAAGGTTGCGAGGATTTTTTTCTTTTTAAGGATAGCGGAGGTGCGACTCCGAGTGTAGAAGTAGTGAAGTCGTCGAACTTCATGGAAATAGCGGAGGTGCGGCTCCGAGTGTGAGAGTAGGGAAGTCGTCGAACTTCATGTGCGTGTGGCGCTTTGTGCATAAAAAGGTCCACGTGGTTGTTGTTGTTGAGACGGGCCCTGCGAGGTCAAGAGACTCCGGAGTATGTTGATCCATGTTGTGGTCTGGGCGGTTGGTCTAGTAGGTTGATCGGGCGTGGTCAACGAGTCGGTACGTGTGTTAGCAAATGAAAGAAACTTCGACTTCGGGCTTTGACAAGATTCTAAGTGCACTAGAATAGATCATTGACAAGTTGAGAGTAGGTCTGCGGGTCAGATTTGCTTGCGAACGTGGGGACTGAGAAAGACGGAATAGCGGCCAAGGCTAGTGAAAGGTCCCTAAGGTCCTGAAGCGACTGTGTTACCCTTCCTGTAGTAAACCGACAGATCTGTCTTATTTTTTTGGTAGCTCGCAATATATGCAAGAAGTTGTTACGAAAAGAGGTGAGTGAAGGAAGACTAGCCGCGAGGCTTTGTCAGCCACAGTGTGTGTGAGTGTGACGTCACTAGGAGCCGCGCTGGGATAGGTTGGGTGCAGAGAGGGTCGCACACGGATTGGACGCAGTCCGTGGGACTCGATCGGAAGGGGAAAAGCAAGCGAAGAGTATTCCGGAAATTAAAGTCACCTATTGATTACAAATTTTGTGGAATTAAAGTCACCTATTGATTACAAACTTTGTGAAAAAAAAAAAAGACGAGAAAATGAAATTCTTTAAAGCATTTAGGAGTGCGATGAAGGGGGAGTCTTACATTAAAGCGAGTGTAGGAGAGGAGACGCCGCCCGAGGGTACACCAGCTTACATTGTAATGGAGGAGAAGGGGGTAGCTCCGTGTCTTTGGCTAAAGCAATGGCACAAACTGACAGAGAAACATGGGAGCGTAGCGTTCCCGATACATGGGACATTCAATATATGGATCCTAGAGAATTTGAGATTCACGATGTATGACATGAAGGTGCCTCCAAGGCCAGCCCAGTTTGAGGCTCTAGCAATTTGGGAATTAATGGCTAGACAGCAACAGAAAAATAAGTTTGAAACAAGGATGAGGAAGGTAGAAAAGACACTAGCGGATGCTAGGTGGGATAATGCACAGAAGGTGTGGAGGTCAGATGTATTGCAGGGGATAAAATTGTTTCCAGCAATTACTAAGGAAGAAGAGGAGACAGGTAAGAAAGCTACCTGTAAGACGGACAGGAAGTGTTCCAAGGATAGAGAGGACGAGGAAAAGTTGAGAAGAGAAGAGGAGTTAGAGGATGAGGAGTTAATCATGCAATTGCTGAACGACCGTCCACCACCTTATGCGGAGAACGGACAAGGTCCAAGTACCAGTTCTGCCCCTCCGGCATCGGAACAGAACAGTGAAACCCAGAGTTCAGGAGCGTCATCGGGATCTAAGGACCCGAGTTTACTGTTTACCCCGCAGATACCGCAGGTTAGGAGAATATACCCAGATGTGCCCATGCTGAAACCAGCAGAAAATTATCAGCCGCAAATGCCAGGGTACTACAGCAGTGACAACGGTGCAGGAATGATTCTAGATCCAACCGTAAGGGGAGTACAGAATGGTCACAATCCAACAATGATACAGGCTGAATCAACTCAGTTTTTGATGCCTCAGAAGCAGATGCACGGAGGAAACGCACATGCTCAAATGACGGGGAGTCAGATGGGCATGCCAGCAATGATGACCCATAGTATGGGAATGAACATGCCTCAGAACATGGGAAATGGACAGAACCCAGACGCGATATCCCTACCCATTACTGTAGGTCCACCGGTACCTTTGTATAGTCAGCCTAACTTAGGTATGAGCAGTCAGGGATCAATGATGCAGAATGGGACAGAGAGGAGGTGCATAGAAAACACTCCTGGGATAACTCCTCTAGCGGCTCAGCCAAATGGATCTGGGTCCTTGATGGAGTTTAGTCCCATATGTGCTCAGTCAACACTGGTGAGGTCGAGCCCCCCACTGGTAATACCTCTGACATCGAATACTGAAAAGTTGCCGCAACCATCAATGGCAGTCGATGTGAATGCCACGTTGATGGGGGTGAATGCGCAACAGCTGACACAGTGGTTCAACAGTCTAAATTCCACACAAAATTCAGCCAGTGGGAAAGGAGAAGACTATATGAATAGGGTCAGGTTGAACATGGAAGCACAAGAATTGGTGGAAGGGACCATGGGTGTGAACAGGTTAGAGTCCTACACGGAAGAAGAGCTGAGGTATCTATGTCCCAGGATTACGAAGGAAGTGAACAAGGTACATAAGAGTCTGCAAGAAGCAGCTGACAGAAACGGGGTTGATATAGACAAGATGAAACACTTAAGCAGGAGCTACAGGTTAGATTTTGGGACCACAGATTTTGAACACATGAGGTCAGCAGGCATGAAGACACACCTTAGAGAATTGCTGCAGAGTGCACAAGTGTGGAGGTGCTTAGACAAATGGGAAAGCAGGTGGGTAAAGAGGAAGGAAAAGAGGAGGGACAGTGCTACAGAGCACAATGAGAAAAGACCGCAGAGTAGTGATACAGTAACAATGTTACCAATGAGGGAGACAGCAGGGGGAAAATTAGTACATGTACCATGGCACAGAAGCGACATTCAGTCTTTTACGGACGATTTTCCCAAACTGAGAGAGAAACCAATTGAATGGTACCAACAGACTGATAGGTTTGTGAAGCTTGCAAAATGTCTCTGGGAAGACCTGAACACTCTCTTTGAGATTGTGGTTCCGGCAGATTTGTGGGAGGATTGCAAAAGAGCTGTAGGTTGGCCGACAAGTGAACCAGAGAGAGACAGGGAGACGGGTGCACCATCACCTATGGTGATGAGCTTGTACTATAAGGTGATTGAGCAATTTAAGACTAAGGTACCCGCGAAGAATGTGGATTGGCAGAAGATTGATCGAACGGCCCAAGAGGCTAAAGAATCGATTCATAGTTACTATGAGAGGTTGTTGAAGGCGTTCAAGAATTACAGTGGCACGGAAACAATAGAGGCGAAGGACATGCTCCATTTTGTGTTCAGATTTGTGGAAGGGCTGAGACCAGAAATAAGTCAAATGATAAAGTCACATTTGATTTGTTGGCAGTCTAAACCGATTGACGAGGTCTTGACTTATGCGAAATACTGTAGCGACGAAATTGAAGTGAAACAGAAAAGGCTGAAAGAGAAGGTGATGATGATGCAGCTTAAGGCAGATCAGACAGGTTTGCAAGGTCTGCAAGGTTTGCAAGGGATGCAAGGGTTCCAACAGCAGGTGCCGCAACCGCAGCCGCAGTTGCAGGGAAACATGGCGTTTCAGCCACAGCCTAGAGGCAGAGGTAGAGGAGGGTTTGTGAATAATGGTCCGGATTTGAACACTGTTGTGACGGGTGTGCAGGCAATGAAGAAGGTGATGCCGTGTCACGTGTGCGGAATTGTAGGTCATTGGAAACGCGAGTGCCCGATGGTGGTGCAGGAAGGTGCAGGTGCAGGTGTAGGTGTTGGTCAGCAAAACAATGATGTCAACGCATTTCAGACAATGAGGGGACCGAAAATGAGAGGTCCAAGCCCAAATTTTCAGACCATAAATCAATTGCAGGGATTACAACCTATGCAGCCGCAGCAGATGCAGATGCCTCGTATGCAGATGACGCAAATGCAGCCGATGCAACAGCAGTTACCTATGGTACCTAATCAGCAAATGCAAATACCATTGGCACCAATGAGTCAGCAGCAAGTGATGGTTCCTCCACAGGTCTCGGGTCAGGTAATGAGCACAAATGGCACCGTACAACAGTTCCCATTACACAGTGAGAGTGGAATAAACAACGTATGGGAGAGTGAGAGTTCAGGAGAAGAAGGAGATTGTGTGCTTGCGGCATCCTTGGAAGTTGATCAAAGGGGTCCGTACGTAGAAGGAAGAGTAATGGGTCATCGTGTCTCATTCTTGGTGGACACAGGAGCCACACGTTCAACTGTTAAGAGTAGTGAAGTACCAAATTTGCCACTCTCAGGGAGGACAGTTCAAGTGGTGGAAGTAGCAAACAGACATCTGACGAACCCAATTACAGATCCGGTACCAGTCAGCATCGGTAACTATCAAGGGGTGCATCAGTTTGTGATATGTGACTCAAGCCCAATAGCACTGTTGGGGAGAGACCTATTGTGCAAATTGGGTTGTTCGATCATGTGTTCGAACGAAGGAATAACAATTCAGACGAGCAGTGATGGGGAAGAAGAGGACAGTGTAGAGGGGGATGAGGTGGAAACTGTCGATGAAGAGTATCCTCTGATTTGTCTTTTCCCGATGATAACTGAAGAAGATATTCCAGCCGAATTACGGGAGACAGGCGGAAAAGAAGTGTGGGACATGACAGGGAAAGAGGTGGGATTGATGAAAGGAGTGGAACCAGTGAAAGTGTCTGTAAAGCCCAATGCAATCTTTCCCCAGACCCCACAATACCACATGCCACAAGATACCCTCATGAAAGTTGCTCAACTTATTGATGAATTTGTAAAGCAGGGAGTACTGAAAGAAGTGTTAAGCAGTCCATGTAATTCACCAATAATGGGACTAATAAAGCCAAGTGGAAAGGTCCGACTAGTGCAGGACTTGAGAAAAATAAATGACATCATAGTCAAGTGTTGCCCTGTCGTACCAAATCCAGCTGTGATAATGTTTCAAATTCCTTGCGATGCTGAGTGGTTCTCAGTCATTGATTTGTCACAAGCATTCTTTTCTGTGCCTCTTCATGAGGACAGCCAATTCCTCTTTTGTTTCAAATTCCTAGACAGAGTATACAGTTGGTGTCGAATTCCTCAAGGGTTTTCTGAGTCACCGTCGATATTCAATCAGATTCTAAAGAAAGACTTGGAAGAGTTAGAGTTGCCATTCGAGTCAACCCTAGTACAGTACATCGATGACTGACTGGTTGCATCAAAGACAGAAAGTGGTTGCACAGCCGATACCATTGCGCTGTTGAATCATTTGGGAAGGAATGGACATAAGGTGTCTCCTTCCAAATTACAGTTCTGCCAGAAGAAAGTGAAGTACTTGGGTCACCAAATAGAGAAAGGGTCACGGAGAATAATGAAGGAAAGAATTTCAAGCGTACTTCAAATGAGTCCACCAAAGACAAGGAAGGAGGTGAGGAAGTTTTTGGGAATGGTGGGTTATTGTCGCCAGTGGATTCCCAACTTCTCGACTCTAGCGAAGCCTTTACTGAAACTGACCCAGAAGGATGCGTTGGATCAAATTGAGTTGAAAGGAGATGAGATGGATGCTTTTGTTGAATTGAAAGAGTGCATGTGCAGGGCTCCAGCTTTAGGTATGCCTGATTACACAAAGCCTTTCACATTGTTTTGCCATGAACGTGATGCATGTTCTTTGTCTGTCTTGACTCAAGCCCATGGTGGTGTAAACAGACCAGTAGCGTATTTTTCAGCTACTTTGGATCCGGTCGCAGCAGCACTCCCAGGGTGTTTGCGCGCCGTAGCAGCAGTTGGTATCAGAGTGAAGGAATAGTGATGGGACATCCAGTAACAGTCATGGTCCCTCACTCAGTTGAGATACTTTTGACACGTTCCCGAACGCAACACATGACTGGAGCAAGACTCACAAGGTATGAAACGATTATCCTGGGCTCACCGAATGTGCAGCTGAAAAGGTGCACTACGTTGAATCCAGCTACCTTGCTCCCTGGAGAAAATGCTGAAATTGAGAACGCTGAAGACGTCGAGCACGACTGCCTTCAGGTAACTGAATTTTGCACAAAACCTCGACCGGACATTAAAGATACTAAGCTTGATGAAAATGACCAAATTCTTTTTGTTGATGGTTCATGTCTAAGAGACGGGATGGGGATTTTGAAAGCAGGATACGCTGTATGTACTGTAACAGGTGTCTTGGAAGCGGGATGGCTCCAAGGAGTTTATTCTGCACAAGTAGCAGAACTTGTAGCCCTTACAAGAGCATGTCAACTGTCTGCATTGATGAAAGTCACCATTTACACTGATAGTCAGTACGGGTTTGGGATTGTGCACGACTTTGGACAACTATGGTCACAGAGAGGTTTCCTGACTTCTTCAGGATCCCCAGTGAAAAACGGGGAAAGAATAAGGGAATTGTTACATGCCATTCAAGTGCCAGCTGAAGTTGCAGTGGTAAAGTGTAGTGCTCACACGAAAGGACAGGACTATGTTTCGCTGGGAAATGCATATGCGGATCAGGTCGCAAGATTTTGTGCCTTGAACTGTATATTACTCAGAGATGAATGGAATTCGATAAGTGAGCCAGAACTAGAACCAGCTGAAGCATTTGCCTTGAAGGTCGTAGATACAATAGAGGAACTAAAAGCATTACAAAATAATGTCAGGGAGGATGAAAGAGATTCCTGGATTAAATCACAATGTATAAAGAGACAAGACGAGTTATGGGTTTCACATGAGGGAAAATTTGTTTTGCCAAATAGTCTCTTATCACAGCTTGTGCGGTTCTATCATGGGCAAGCTCACCTAGGGAGAGATGCCATGATAAGATTGTTCAAAACTGATTGGTTTAACCCCAGATTTCGTCAAGCTGCAGAAGCAGTTTGCCATCGATGTGTCACTTGCCAGCAGATGAACCCAGGAAAGGGAACAGTTGTGAACGCGAGCCATATTGGTAGGGCAAGCGGGCCTTTTAGTCGTATGCAGATGGACTTCATTGAGATGCCTGTGCATGGAGGTCTGAGATATGTGTTGGTGATTGTGTGCATTTTTAGTCATTGGATAGAGGCATACCCCACACGTAGAAATGACAGCCTTACGGTTGCAAAGCTATTGCTGAGAGAGTTGATACCACGTTTCGGATTCCCGATCTCTTTAGAATCAGATAGGGGAAGTCACTTCAATAACGAGGTGATAAAGTTACTTTGCGAAGCGCTGAACATTGAGCAAAAGCTGCACTGTAGCTATCGCCCTGAAGCCTCAGGACTGGTGGAGCAGATGAATGGTACGCTGAAATCGAGAATGGCGAAAATATGTGCATCGACAAATTTGAAATGGCCTGACGCATTGCCCTTAGTGCTAACGTCAATGAGAAACACTCCCGATAGAAAGACTGGATTGTCTCCGCATGAAATACTCATGGGCAGGGCTATGAGACTTCCTGCAGTTCCCGCAAACGCGCTTTTGAATATTACAGATGATATGGTGTTAGACTACTGCAAAGGACTGGCTGACGTGGTTCGCTCTTTTTCTCACCAGGTGGAAGCGACCACCTTGCCACCGATCCAAGGTCCAGGACACGCACTGAAAGCAGGTGACTGGGTCGTGGTAAAGAAGCACGTGAGAAAGTCGTGTCTGGAACCCCGTTGGAAAGGCCCTTTCCAAGTGATCCTGACGACAACTACTGCTGTGAAGTGTGCGGGGGTTCCCAACTGGATTCACGCCAGTCACACAAAGAAGGTGTTGTGTCCCACAGATGAGGAAGTTGAAGCGCTGAAATTGCCAGTGCCTGATAAAACAGTGCTGAGTGCTGAGATAGAACAAAACCGAACTGAAGGCGAACAGGCAGAAGCAGGAGAGAGAGAGATATTATTGGAGGGCGAAGATTCCGACTCACTTGGGGAAGACCAAGGAGAAAGTTCAGATAGCGACGCAGAAGCTGAAGGTGGCAAAAAGCCTGAAGCAGCTGAAGGTGAAAAGGAACCTGAAGCAGCCGAAAGTGATAAAGAGCCTGACGAAAGTAACGGTGACGAAGGGCTCGAAAAAGGTGAAAAGGCAGGAGAGCCTGATCAGAGGAGGGCTTTCCCAGAAGCAGACGATACAGAAAAGGAAAAAGAGAACGTGATTGATTCCCCAGAAGGAGGGAACGAGGCAGAACAAAAGGAAAAGGTTCAAGCTTCCACAGAAAAGGCAGTAGGTCCATCAAATGGACATGGTGCAAAGAGAAGACTAAGGCCCTCATTCTGACCTTGGCGGTCTTTTCGCAAGACCGCCGAGTTACCGCCGCGGTGAAGACCGCCGACCGCGGCGGTATGCCGCTGTGCGCATTCTGACCGCTGGGAGCGTTCCGCCGGAAAACCGCCAGCAGCCACACTGGCGGTCGGCGGGAAAGTGGAGACTGGTCAACCTCCACCGCCACGCCAGCAGAACACCGCCCACAGAATTACGACCCACATTTCTGTGTGGCGGTCTTCTGTTGGCGGTCTTCTGTTTGCGGTCACCTCCCCATGGCTCCCGTCGCCTCCCGGAGGACCAACGCACAAGGTAAGTTGATCGTCCGTGAGGGGAGGGGGTGGGGGGGTGTTGTGTGATGTGGGCGTGCATGGGGGTGTGCGTGTGAGTGTGTAGAGGGGGTGTGTGAGTGCGTGTATGCGGGCGGGGGGTGCCTCTGTGTCTATGGGTAATGTGTGCTGTTCGGCAGGTGCGCATGTCTGCATGTATGTGTGCGGGTATGTGTCCCCGTTGTGTATGTGTGTGTAGGGGGTGTGTATATGTGCATGTTGGGGGTGTGTGCATGTCGGGGTGCATGTATGTGCATGTCGGGGTGGGGGTGGGGAGGGGGTTCGTACCACCTCTGGCGGGTGGCAGGGGGGTGGAGGGTGTGGGGGGGGGACTCGGGTGGGTAGTGGGGGGTGGGGGAGACCCCTATCAGTGCCAGGGAAGGAATTCCCTGGCCCCGATAGTGCTTACCGCCATGGTTCGCACGGCGGTTCCCGCCCGCAAGAAACCGCGGCGGTAGGCAGGGTCATGATACCGTAGGCGGTCTTGGGACGACCGCCGGGCCGGAGTGCGCAAACTCCAGCCCGGCGGTCATGACCACCGTGGCGGTCGGAGTGGGGAAGTGGCGGTCGGTCGCGGCAGGGACCGCCGCGGTCAGAATGCCATTTTTAATACCGCCGGTCTGTTCGCGGTCCGACCGCCGTCTCTCCGCCGACCGCCAGGGTCAGAATGAGGGCCTAAGTATCTCACCAATAAAAGAAAGGGGTAAAGAAAGTTTGAACGAAGGAGGAAGGCCGAAAGTGAAAGAGAAAAGAAAGGAAGTGACTGTTGTGGAACAATCGTCAAGTGAAGAAAAAGACTTGACAAAAGAGGAAAGTACCAGCGAGGCAGAGTCGAAAAGAGAAGCAAAATTGAAAAGGAACCAAACAGGAGATATTCCGGTCCTGAATGGGCATATGCAGTCAATGATGATTGGACTGACGAGTTTGTATCTCTAAGCATCGAGAACGAAGAAGAAGAAGAGATACCAATAGAAAAGAAAAGTTTCATAGACTCTGTCGATTGAAGAAATAGTAAATGATATTGCTTGCTACGATCTAACGTAACATTGCTAAACCGGATGAGACTTGCTAAACAGATAAAGACTGAGTTATTGCCAAATTGAGACAAATGCTGCTAACCGATAAGTGACTGGCCTTTTGAAGAAGACGGTGTGAACCATGCGCTCGTTCAGCTTTGTAACTGAATCGCTAAATAGTTTCTTTTATAGGTGCTTCTAGCTCTCTGATTCTATACAGATCATGACTAGGTACGCTACGCAAAATAATAGAAAGAAATATTGTAAATATGTGTGTATAGGCTTGGTAATTACATGTGTAATAATAATAATGGCAATTGTGCTTGGAATGCATGGAAAGGGTGAGAGTGAGAATATTGAGGCTTCTACTTTTGCTCCTGTTACTGTCACTGAACTAACACCATTGAAAAGACTAGCATTGGATGAGAGGCTCTTGCACGATAAGAAAGAGCTTTCGTATAACGTTTTCTATCGCTTGCTAACAGAGTATGTTGAGACCATGGATGCGAAAGATTGTTATGTGTGTACACAGATACCGACATCAGTAAAGGAAGGGGTAACTTATCACCACATGCCTCTTACATATGGGATTACATGTAGTATAGTAATGTCTAGGTTTTATGGGCAAACTAACATACAGTATTTTTACTCGAATTATGATGTTACCTTTGCTTATGTTCCTATAATAGCGCAGCTAAGCCAGACTGCTAAAGATTGGGATGCTAAAATAATGAGGGAATTTTTCGACCCAATGCTACCTTTTGAAACGGCTCATGCTCATAGGGAGAACCTTACTTGCTCAGTTTCTGGGGTAGAAATAAGCTTTTTAGATCGCACAGATGATAGAAGGGCACAAATGAAGGCGAAATTAGAAAAAGAGCTACATAAGAGGACTTCAGTAGATAACTATGATTTTGCTGCTATAAAGACACAAGGGAAAATAGCTTTAGATGCTTGGCATGTAGGGAAATTTTGTATATATCGAGGTGAATCTTATTATGACAACATTTTTGTAGGAGCGAGTGAATGTAAACATACGTTTATTTTTAAGGCCAAATGGACATTCATGATGAACGGACTTGACCCTGTTATTCCAGGTGTATATTACATTTGTGGGTATAATGCCTATTATCGTCTTCCAAAGGGATGGTGGGGGAGATGTTATTTGGGTATAGTATTCCCAAAGGTTTATCAACTGGATGATGTATCGATGATTCAAAAGACATCTGGATCCCATCGTATCCAGAAAAGAGAGACCGCAGCTGCTGTGGTAGGTGATATATTTGGAGCCATGATTCCTTCATTGGGAGTTGTGTTGAATTCCATCAAAATAAGAAAGTTGTCTACTATAGTGGATAACATGCTGACAAAGTTTTCAGGTGCTATAATCCTGATAGATGCTGAACTTGCAGCGGAAAGAGCCATGACTCTTCAAAATAGGCTTGCTTTAGACAGTCTTTTAGCAAAGGATGGAGGTGTTTGCAAAATGCTTGGTGCACGACACTGTTGTACCTATATACCTGACAATAGTGTGAAAATTAAAACTATGCTTGCTAATCTAACAAAAGAAAGTGCAGATTTGAAGGAATTGAAAGAACCAGGAGTGTGGGAGAAGGTCGGAAAGGGACTTGCTTCAGTGGGACATTGGATTGGGGGAATTTGGAATGGAATACTGCTAAAAATAATAGAGGGAATTTTAATAGTGATAATTTGTGTATTTGGAATTTGGGGAATAAAAAGGGGAATAATAATGATTATGGAAAGAATTAAAAGAAGAAAAGAAGAGAAAATTATGAAAAGAATGGCAGAAGAATACAAAGCGCAAACTAGGGGAACTAAAAGGAAAAGGGAACTGACAGAATTTTAATGGAATAAAATTTGTGGGCTAAATTTGTGTGATGACAAGTAGTCATCAGAGGAGGGATTGATGAAGCAGAAAATGAAGGTCTTACATTTATTAACGCATAAACGTAGTGTGAAATAATCATGTGCGACATTAACCGAACTAATAAAGATTGTACGGGGACAAAATGTGCCCTCAGAGTAGTTTGCCATCATTTATACGCGTGCTTTACATAACGTGGTGTATTAGAATTGCACTAATCCGACATAATCATAAACGTGTGTTACGATTTGCTTGCTTGAAATGTTTAGCTTAGCATTACTTTAGCGGAGGCTTTGGCCTAGTGGCCTGGTCTCACGGTTTAGATGCTCGTATTTTTCCACTGTGCTAATAAATGTGTATTTTTGCTTGAAGCTGTACTTTTCCACAGAAACTGTTCACATGCTTATCTTAAAGTTTCGTGCCAGCCTGGCATATTTTCTCTTTAATTCAAGGTTGACTTGCAGGTGCGGACAATGGAGGCTCTGAAAGTGAGCTAATTGGTAGACAATGTTGCAACTTGCGTACCCATCTCCAAGGATAATGTATGCTTAAGTAAAAGCTTGAGAACTGTCGTATTTGATTGGACAATTTGAAGCTAACCTATGAACCCTCCAATGGAGACCCTACTGGATTCGAACTGTTGTCTATAAAACCCAGGTGCACGAGGAGAAGATAGCGCGCTTTTTCTGCAGCCATTACCAGCTCGATACCCGCCATTTTGACTTCGTAGCTATTATGGCCCACTTTGCTGCGACGCCATTTTGAGAGACTTTGATGCTTTCTCTAATCGAGAGAAAGAGACTAAACGATTCTTGCCCTAGAGACTTTAACTATGATTTGTCCCTTTGTATGAAGTAGTAGTTTTACCTTGCCGCCGTGAGGCATTTGCCCCGTCCACCCTTGCCCCTTTGCCTCGTCCCATGCTGATCGAGAAACGGTACCTGTGAGACGAAGACTTCCTTGTATGCTGATCGTAATTGGTAAATATGAAAGGAAATTGTACAATTGCATTGTGTTTCTTTTAGGTAACCAACTGCTGATTTTGATAAGATCCCTAGTTAGGAGTTTTCTAAATTTATGTTGCTAAATTGTTTTCGCATGAAGCCCCACATGCCGATGCTAATTTGAGGTTAGACGAGGGTTCCATATGTTGCACGATGCAATTTGAGATCTTGTTATGCTGACTAAATGTATGCAATTAGTTCATTACAGATTATCGTATTAGTGATTTGCATTGCTATTATCGAATGCCTTGTGATTCAAATGCTACATAGATTGCATCTGTTTCGCCGCTATGGACAGCTATTAATGTTCATATATGTTTATCATTTGGTGTTGAGACACATTTATATCGTGCTAGCTTTGTTAATATAGGGAAATAAATTCACTAACTTCGCAATAAACTGGTGTGGTTATTCCTGACTGAAAGGTCAGGGTTCGCCGAAATGTATTCTGGATTAATTGTTAAGTGTTATGTTGATCAAGGTATTGCTTACGTTCGTTATTGATTATTGATTACAGGGAGTTGATCGATTAAGAGTACAGAGAGTTCCCACTTAGTCAAAAGATTCATCGGCCTAAAGGGCGTCCGGACACAAGTAAATTATTACTACGGACCGCTCTATCACTGTCCAAGCCATTTAGAAATCCTTGCCTGCCTTGAGGGGGAACTAAGTACTGTGGAGCTTCCCTCACAGCACTGCAAGGCTGTTTAAGGGGCACCATGTTTAAAGTGCCAGCTCTGAAAACATTTTCCCTGCCCAGGTCTGCCATACTTTGCATTGCCATGCTCTCAATAGGGTGAAATGACTGCCACGTCAGAGGGTAACACAGGTATTGCCAGCGAAGGCTGTGTTGGTGTGAACAGAGCACCCCCCGGACTCTAATTAGATTAATTAGAGTGGGGAAAATAGGTGTTTGTGGGACAGGATCTCGGTCATATTCTAAATTATGTCCTTAGTTTATATTGTCTGCAGCATCAAATAGTTATCTAGTCTGACTATCCAAGTTATCATCACCTGGAATCTCAGATCTGGAGGTGCTAAATAGCTTGCCATGTCAAATTCAATTGCTATGAATTCTGAGGCAAAAACCTGGGAGCACAGAACACTTGTTACTGGAACTCCATGGACTTGCATATGAAACATCTACGAAACCTACTTACTTTGAAGAAATCTGTTAGAAATTGGGTCTGTAGTTGGTAGAGGTATCCACCCTGGACCACAATGTCAGGATAAGTCAGTTACACTCCCTAAATTAACTTGCATTCTCCTCTGGTAGCTTGGCACAGAGCAGTCACGTTAACATCAACAGGCAATGTGTAAAGTATTTGTGCAACACTTAATTTACAGTAACACAGTGCAAGACTCTGCAAACAGACTCCACTTCAGATTAGAAACATTTATAATATTTATCTTATCAAGGCAAGACCAAAACTACAAAAATCCAATCAATGGTTCATGAGCTATGCACTTTCAAAGGTATTTGAATAGATACAGCATTTAAATATTGCAATGGACTGGCAGACGTGCCAGGCCGGGTTAATGCAATCAAGTTTTTTCGTATGCAGAACAGAGCTTTACATGTTTTGTAAACACAACCTTTGAATGTTATGGGGGCCTGGCGGCTGCACCAGTCTAAGAGAAGCTGGTCAAGTATCTTAGGGAATGCAAAAACAGTGTTCCACATATCTAGTCACTTGCAGAGGGGTACAGAAGGGTGCACTCGCTTCCACAGACCTCGCTGCACAGTACCTGGTACGAATGTTGAGCAGCCGGGAGATGGTTTGGAGGCACAGAAGCAGTCACAGGGGTGTTGGTAGCCTCATAGTCGGGCTCCACATTGTTGCTCCTTTCTCTGTGGGCCGTTGAGGTAGCAAAACAGGGCGTAGAGGCTGCGGGTGCAGGCAAACAGCCATGGTCACCAGGGAATTCCGGTAACCATGGCAATGTTGTTGAGCTGAGCTGGAAGAGTTTCTCTCTGCGCTGCAGGGATAGAACTGAAGCCACGTCTGCAGTCAGAATGGGCACTGTTTCTTGCTTCTGTCAGGGTGCAGGTCAGAAGGCGAAGCGCTCAACCTATGTGGGGTCCCTCCACGGTCAGAAAGCAAGGCGCTGACCTGGGTTAAAAGACTCACGGGTAGCAAAGTCCAGACACAGCATAGAGGTGGAACAAAGCTGTCATTGAGGCTTCTTAAACAGGAGGCAAGCTTGACAAGCCCTTGGAGTTCCTTAGGAAATTGAAGGATGCAGAGGACAGACCCCATCCTCCCACACTGCAGAGGTAGCAGGCAGCAGCCCAACACAGCAGTGCACAGTGCTAAGAGGCAGTTCCTCCTGGCAGAACAGCAGTCAGCAGGCACACAGCAAAGAAAGGACAAAGTGGCAGTCCCTCCTGGGAGCACAGCTCCTCTTAGGTGTAAAGTATCCTCAGGACCTCAAAGTGAACTAGTTTGTGGAAGTTTAGGGTCCATTCCTTATACCCAAAAAGGACTTTGATGTAGAGGAGACTTCAAATGAGTTCTCTGAAGTACACAAGGGTCCCTTTCATGCTAGCCCTGTCTGCCAGGCCATCTATAGGGGAAAATCAGTCCTTTGTGTGGAGGCAGGACACCACCTATTGAAGTGTAAGTGTGAATTCCTCTTCTTCCCTCTTCCCAGGAATACCCATCAGTATGCAGGTGAATGTAGATGCAGCTGAGCGTCCTCTGTGTGTGGCTGTCTAGAAGGAATTTACAAAGTGTAGCTGTCACCCATTCCAGCCCATACTGTCATGACTTACGTGCTGCTTTAACCTGGAGTCTGCAGAACGAGTGGCGAGGATCTTGTTCATGAATGTTCGGCCTTTTTCCCAGGTAGGGGTGACTCTTTCTGGTAGCCACGGTGCTGCAGGCAATGGTTACGCCAAGAGCAGGCCGTGTCCCTCAGAAGTAGTGCCAAAGGGAAAAAACCCTGAAAGGGGAAAAAACCTGCAAAAAGATAGGTTCCTCCAACAGGAACAAAATGAATAGGTAACAACAGGAGCAAAAATACAGGAAAAAACACTAGAACAGACGAGAACCAGCACAGGATACAAGGAAGCAGGAGCGAAGACACCATCCAAACAGAAAGTGTTGCAGCGCAAGGAGAGAAAGAATCACAGCCCTAAAATACCAACAAACAGGAAGCGACCAACAGGAAGTACAAGGACACCATCTTAGATAGGGAAAAACACATAGAACAGAATGGACTAGGATCCATAGAGAGTAGGGAACAAGGAATGCTGGGAAGAGAGGAGTAAAATGGGAAAGGGAGAAAACATAAAGGAAGGCACAACAAGACAACAAGAAAAAGAAGAAGAAGAAAAGAAGAACAGGTGAGTGGGGGAAGTCAGACCTGCCTGGGAGCGCGGTGCGCTAAAAAAGAACGAGGCCCATGCCCAGTTTGGGGCCTCGTAAGGTGCAGAGCAGGCTGGGGACGCAGCGCGTCTTTAAACCGCGTGCCGCGGCCCGAGCTGAATGTTCGGCTCGTGCCGCGCTCAGTGGCGCAACAGTAGGTCCCCCCCCCAAAGGTCCAGGTTTGTGCAGAAACAAGTGGTGAAAATTACGAATCAGAAGAGGTGCGTGAACAGAAGATGCATCTTCCCAAGAGCATTCACTGAGAGGGTAACCCTTCCAATGAATCAGATACTGAAGATGTTTGTGAAAGATACGAGAGTCACAAATCTCTTGTACCTCATATTCAGGTACATCATCCACTAACAAAGGAGGAGGACAAGGAAACTGTTGAGAGTAAGGATCAGGTTCATAGGGTTTGAGCTGGGAAACATGAAAGACCGGATGAATCCTCCAGGTACGAGACAAGTGAAGACGGACAGTGACAGGATTAATCAGCTGAAGGATACGGAAAGGACCGTAGTAACGAGGTGTGAACTTATTCTGGGAAAGACGTAAAGTCAAAAATTTTGACGAAAGCCAGACTTTATCCTGAAGGTGACATTCTGGAGCATCCCTACGCTTCTTGTCTGCTATTCTCTTCATATATCTCTTGGTGTTCAACAAGTTAGATCAAATCAATCTATGGATTTGTAACAGTCGTCTGGAAAATGAAGTAACAGCAGGAAGAGGAGAGGTAGAATGAGGAGTAGTAGGAAAAGAGGTAGGATGATAGCCATAAGAACAGAAAAAAGGAGTGACCTTTGAGGCACTATGGACAGTGTTATTGTAAGAGAATTCAGCGATAGGAAGGTAAGTGTTCCAGTTGCTCTGGGTAGAATTACAAAAGCAGCAAAGGTACTGCTCCAATCCTTGGTTGAGACGCTCAGTCTGTCCATTGGTTTGAGGATGGAAACCCGAGGATAGTGCTATATTGATATTCAGTGTCCTACAGAAATGTTTCCAAAACCGGGAGATGTACTGAGGTCCTCTGTCAGATACAATGCTGTGTGGAAGTCCATGGAGACGGAAAATATGATGGCTAAATATCTGACTTAGTTCTTGGGAAGGAGGTCATTTTTTCAGGGCAGTGAAGTGAGCCATCTTAGTAAAGGAATCTATGGTGACCATGATAACCCGGTTTCCTGCTCATGGAGGTAGTGAACACATGAAATCAATAGAAATGGTGTGCCAGGGAGCCGGTGGAACAGGTAATGGTTGTAGTAATCCTGCAGGTCTGGGACGGGGTATCTTCACTTGAGCACATATGGGACAAGCCTGAACGTATCTTTTGACATCCAATTTCCAGGTAGGCCACCAGAAAGACCACAAGAGTAGTTCTTGTGTGGCCTTGATGCATCTAAGCTAGAGCAACCGGAGAATCATGGCACATTTGTAGTGCCTTTTCTCTTACTCCATTAGTAGGGAGGAACAACAGGTTCTTATAATAATAATACCCCTGCAGTTTACATATTAGGGGGTTTAGTTTCTTTAATTCTTGATCAGACAGGTTGGAATATTCCAGGTGTACCTCATCCAGGAAAGATTGATCTACTCCGATGATTTTACTGGGCTCAAGTAGATATTGTGATGGGGTAGGAGTACAATCTGGATAACGGCGAGACAGAGCATCGTCCTGAATGTTTTGGCATCCAGGAATATAGGTGACATAAAAGTCATACTGACTGAAGAAAAAGGCCCAACGAGCCTGACGACTGTTCTGGCATAAAAAATTACGTAAACATTGTAGATTACGATGGTCTGTTCTCACCTCGATGGGCTCTTTGGAACCCATAAGAAACTGTCTCCACTCTAGGCAGGCTGTTTTCAGAGCTAATAACTCCCTTTCTAGTACTGAGTAATGTTGTTCCAAAGCAGAGAGTACATGGGACAAATAGAAAACAGGATGTTCAAGACTGTCATCTTCTTGTTGTTGGAGTAAGGCAGCTCCGATGGCTCTTTCGGAAGCATCAGTAACAACAATAAATTGTTTGTCGGTATCTGGGTGTCTCAATATCAGTGCTTGAGTGAAGGCCTTTTTTAGACTCTGAAAAGCTATTTCAGCCGCCCTTGTCCAGACAAAGCCTTTCTTTAAATTCTCCTTTTTCAATGTTTGAGTTATGTGGCTGGTTTGTTCTACAAAGTCTTAGATAAACTACCGATAAAAATTAGCCAATCCTAGAAAACATTGCGTTTCCTTAATAGAGGAAGGGGAAGGCCAGTCTAGGATGGCTTGTACATTTTCATGGTCCATTGCTATTCCAGTGGGACTAAGGTGGTATCCCAAATATTTGACTTCGGTCTTGTTTTACTCACAGTTTTCTGGTTTACAGGACAGTTGAAGTTCCCGGAGTCTTTGGAGGACTTGTTTCACGTGAGAGGAATGAAGTTCAGGACGTCTAGAATAAATAAGGATATCGTCTAAGTAGTTGGCGACCGTATGGTTCAAGAGATCAGAGAATACAGAGTCCATAAATCTTTGGAAAATTGAGGGGGCATTAGTGAGACCAAAAGGCATAACTCTGTACTCATAATGACCAAATGGGGTCCGGAAAGCAGTCTTCCACTCGTCTCCTTCTTTAATAGGCAAAAGGTGGTAGGCTCCACGAAGATCTAGTTTGGTAAATCGTTGAGCTCCTCTGACTGCCTCCAGTATATCCTTGATGAGGGGCAAAGGATAACGGTCTTTTATAGTTATCTTATTTAGACCTCGAAAATCCAGGCAGGGACGAAGATCCTTTGTCTTCTTGGGTACAAAAAAGAGGGGAGACTCTGCCGGAGAGGATGATGGTACAATAAGACCGCTATGTAAGTTTTCTTGCAGATACTCCTTGAGAACTTTCCTTTCGGGTTCCGTGAGTGAATACATCCTCCCAAAGGGAACGATCGCTCCAGGTTCCAAGGGAATAGCACAATCGTAATCTCGATGTGGGGGTAACACAGGTCTGGATGGTTTTTGGAACACATCTTGAAATTCTAAATATTGATCGGGGACTCCTTGGACTGTATTGATGTAACATCTGGTAGTAATTTCAGTAGGCATCAAACTCTTGGGTGACCAATATGTGTCTGAAGCAAAGCAGTTCTCATGACAAAACTGTGAGGACAAGGAAATAGTCCGGGTTTCCCAATTTACATAAGGGTTATGTCTTATGAACCACGGAATTCCTAAAATTATAGTATGATTGGGGGATGATATTAGATCAAATGAGATGTGTTCTTGGTGGTTCCCAAATTGTAAACCTAGTGTCAGGGTGGTAGTATCAACTGGACCAGATGATATTAAGGATCCATCACTGTGTGAACTTGTTCCGGGACTTCTTTGGGTCGTGTTGGTATTTGTTGAGTGGTGGCCCAAGTCTTATCCATATATATGCCACTATCACCACAATCAAGTAAAGCCATTGTTCTTTTTGACGGCCGTCCGGTAACTGTAACGTCACAGGTAACATAAACAAAGTTGTGGCATTGTCCTTGAATGAACTGATGGAAGGTTTAGCAGATGATCCCGTCCCCTCCCTTCTTACAGAGGATGGGAAGTGGCGTTTCCCGATGGCCTTTGAGGACGAACGGGGCAGGTACAAAGCATGTGGCCGGCAGTACCACAATACAGGCACAATCTTTTCTTACGTCTATCTTCCCGCTCGCTAACGGAAAGTGGGCCTTGAGTGGTATCACTCTGCATAGGTTCACCTTCAGTGTCTCTGGCGGGAGGACGAGGTTCCTCAGGATGATGCAAAAAGACACATGAAGTGCTTGGCTGGGAAGATCCTCTACTCTTTCTCTTCTCCATACGTCGTTCTTGGAGACGGTATTCGATGGAAAGAGCGTGATCCATCAGACCACGAAGAACTTCAACTCGGGTGGAGTGTACTAACTCATCTTTAATCTCCTCTTTAAGTCCTCTAAGGAATAAAGTCACCAGAGTTTGTTCCACCCAGGTGGTCTCAGCCGCTAGCGGTCAAAAGTGGGTAATATATTGGAGGACATCTTGTGAGCCTTGTTGGATGTCACATAAGGCTTCTTCCGCAGAGGCCTCCAATCTTGGATGACTAAACATCTGTTTAAACCGATTCACAAAGGCGGGATAGTCCGACAATACTGGGTCATTGGATGATACCATCAGGGTTGCCCAAGCCAAGGCAGGACCGGATAGAGCACTGATAAGATATCCCACCTTTGTCTTGTCGTGGGAGAATTGGGTAGGTCGGAAGGCGAAATACACAGTTAATGCATCGAGGAACTCTCGCAGTTTAGTTGGTTCACTGGAGAAACAAGGACTAGAGGTGGAGACGGGCAGAACATCTGCACTGCGGAAAGCCAAAGCCTGTCGTAAAGCAGCATTCTCATTGCCTAATTGTTGCAGTTCCTGAGCCTGTTGCTGAATGGTTGCCAGAAGAGATTGATCAGGATCTGCAGCAGCCGCCACTGTAACATCCATGGTGTTAGACGACGTCAGGAATATTGGGCGCTGCAATCTGTCATGACTTACGTGCTGCTTCTTGTTCCTGAATGTTCGGCCTTGGCCCAGGTAGGAGCAACTCTTTCTGGTAGCCACAGTGCTGCAGGCAATGGGTACGCCAAGAGCAGGCCGTGTCCCTCAGAAGTAGTGGCAGAGGGAAAAAAAAACCTGAAAGGGGAAAAAACCTCCAAAAAGATAGGTTCCTGCAACAGGAACAAAATGAATAGGTAACAGCAGGAGCAAAAATACAGGAAAAAACACTGGAACAGACGAGAACCAGCACAGGATACAAGGAAGCAGGAGCGAAGACACCATCCAAACAGAAAGTGTTGCAGCACAAGGAGAGAAAGAATCACAGCCCTTAAATACCAACAAACAGGAAGCGACCAACAGGAAGTACAAGGACACCATCTTAGATAGGGAAAAACACATAGAACAGAATGGACTAGGAACCATAGAGAGTAGGGAACAAGGAATGCTAGGAAGAGAGGGGTAATATGGGAAAGGGAGAAAACATAAAGGAAGGCACAACAAGACAACAAGAAAAAGAAGAAGAAGAAAAGAAGAACAGGTGAGTTGGGGAGGTCACACCTGTCTGGTAGCGCAGAACAATTTGTGGCCTCGTAAGGTGCAGAGCAGGCTGGGGACGCGGCGCATCTTTAGACCGCATGCCGCTGTCCGAGCCGAATGGTCGGCTCGTGCCGCGCGCAGTGGCTCAACACATACACTAATTTGGAGACAGGCTGAGGCACAGAATGGTTAAAATAAGAAAATGACAACTTTCTAACAGTGGCATTTTCAGACTTACATTTCAAATGCTACTTCACCATGAGTTCTGATTTTAAATTGGGACTCCAGAAACACCAAACTCCATATTTCTATCTTTTCCCAATTGGAAATTACACTTAAAAGCAGTTTTAAGGCAATCCCATGTTAACCTATGAGAGAGCTAGGCATTGCAGCAGTGGAAAACGAAGTTGAGTATTTTACTACCCGTACATCATAAACTAAAAAGTACATGTCCAACTTTTTAAATACACTGCACCCTGCCATTGGGGCTAACCAGGGCCTACCTTAAGGGTGACTTATATGTAATAAAAAGGAAGGTTTAAGCCTGGTAAGTGTGTACAATTGCCAGGTAGAATATGGCAGTTTAAAACTGCACACAGAGGCTCTGCAGCGGCAGGCCTGAGACATGTTTGAAGGCTACTGCAGTGGGTAGCACAATCAGTGCTGCAGGCCCACTAGTAGCATTTATTTAAAAGGTTCTGAGCACACCCACTACTCTTTACTAGGGACTTAGAGGTAAATTAAATATGCCAATTGTAGATAAGCCGATGTTACCATCTTTTAGAGTACAGAGCACATGCAGCTTAGCACTGGTCAGCAGTGGCAAAGTGCACAGAATCCTAAAAGCGATCAAAAATTACTGAGGAATACGGGAAGTCAGAGGGAAAATGTTAGAGGAAATCATGCCAAGGATGCAGGTCTAACAAAATCTTTGAAAACAAACATCCCTTAAATTACAAAGGAACTATGTTGCAGGGATGCAGCCTCACCAATGAAAAAGCTCTTAATGCGCTGTTATCACCAGTACACTAGAAACAAGTAACCATCTATATATTTTTTTAATTCTCTGCTAATTGGAAGCGTTGGACCACAATTTCCCACTTTGTCTTTGCAATACAACATGGCAGATCTTATCAAAATAAAAGAGCGAATAAATTAATAAAAAAAATGAATTCAAATATTCATGACGCTCAACAGGCTGTATTTTATAGAATCCAATTTATCATGCTGAACTACACATCCTAGGGATGTACCAGGTTGTAATGCATCTTAGGGATGCTAACTCATTACACTGCCACATACTGATGCAAACACACAAAACTACACTGCAACTTTGGTACCCAAACACGGTACCCACTAGGAGGGCATCTTGCAGGCATTAATAACTCCATTTTGCAATACATTGTATGGACACTAACCAACTGCAATGCTTCCAGTCTAGAGGCATGGCCACCATACTGCACAGCATCATATAAGCACACTAAACTATCACGTCTTTGATTTATACAGGCACTTATTGCACCTAAAGAATACTAACAGGATGCACTGCCCAGCAAGACTCCTATTACAAAATACAACACTGCATCCTGGAAAAACTAACCTACCATAGAGCATTCTGTGGGCACTAATCCCAAGAAACTGAACAGAATGTTAAGGTTGCTATTCTCCTATATTTCGCTGCATTCCAAAACCACTAACCTACAGCACTACACGGAAACGTAACATCACCATATTAGACTTCACCCTGGAGAGCCTGGACCTACATATACTAACCCACTACACTGTACTGTGTCCTAAAGACAATACTCCATGCTCTATACTGAATTATGGAGACACTAACCAACTACACTGCACTACAACCTAGGGACACTATACAACCGCTCCTCAGTGTACTTAGTGAGCAACAATTCATCACACATCTTTGAATGTTAGAAAAACTAGCCTCCAACACAGTAGGGCTATCTGGGGCACTAACAGACCACACAACCGTCCATCTTAGGATACTATCCACCACATTGTTTAGCATAATATGGGCATTAATCCATCATACCACACGAAAACCTACGTGCACTGTCTCCTAGTAATACTATCTAACTAATTAAATTCCGTTGTAGGTGCATCATATGATTACATTGTACGGACAGTGATAATCTGGATCAATACAGGATGGGTATATATACAAATCTGAATACCAATACAATCTAGCCATTTCCTATCCAAACATGACATTCACAGTGTTTCGTGGACTCCTGATTGCCATTATTTACACACTTATTTTGTCACGTGTCAAATGTTGTTTTAAAATGCTTTCAATTTTCCAGACTGCACCTCAACATAAATGAAACAGAAATGAGCAAAAAAGCAGAGGATTTAGAAAACACTGCATTCTGGGGCCATACTCTTAAGCCAAAAAAGGATTGTGAGGTCTTATTTCCTCATGAATTGCATCCCTAGCAGGGAAGCAATGGAACCAGCCAAACACCAGAATATATCTTTGGTAAAAGGCAGTGCCAACATTTTTGAAAATATATTGGTATCAATATACGAATGCTGTGCTTAGCCGTAGTATCCACCCAGACAAACAGGAGTCCAGTTCTAGTTGCAAAATGGAGAACAACATCTGTGAGCTACAGGCGTGCGTTAAAGGGATATAAAATACCTTTGATGGCAGCTGTTTTGTCAATTTAGAACAAGCATTTGCAGGACTTTTCTTGCCACACAAATTAAAAGAAAAAAACAGAGCACGTTTGCGCTCTGTAAAATGTAGCACAATCATGCTGAAATTGAAAATGAAAAAATGAGTGCAATCCAGTTGAATCACGCTGCATGAAAAATAAGTCCGGAAACCATGCTGAAATCATGGAGCCTGGTATGTTTTCAGTAACTGGCCGGTGCGCTCGAGGAGGGCTAAACACCGGAAAAGGCATGACCTATGCACGCCTTTCACTAATGAAATCAAGCGGATTTTAAAACGAACCAATGAAAGTGACAGGCATGACATAGGCGTGGTTAAAAGCCCAAAAAGAGATTACAACAGGGATGCTCGAGCCTAAAAAGGTTTGGACCACATAAAAAGAGACCACCTGTGGGAAGTTCTGAGGTGCTAACAGCTGCCCATAGATTTATAGAAGCGTTGATACTGCTAAATGTAAAGACTGCTCACTCTCTGTGCAGTAGCTTAACATTAACTCGCCATGTGGGCATTAGCATTGTCACAGATATGGGCTTTAGCATTGGCACTGATATGAGACGTCCCATTTTAACCCTCCTTTTTGCCCACAGCTGGGTGCTGTCAGTGCAGAGATCTAGAGGATCGCTGATCTCCGTTTAAAAAAAATGCTTTGATCAAACTAAAATCGGATTGTGTATGGTTGATGTATCAGTCATAACAACTAGAATGAGGTTTATTCTGTATTAATGCCAGAGTCAGATAATATGAGAAAGCTGTCAGAATACAAAGTTATACTGTGAAA
The DNA here is from genome assembly GCF_031143425.1 of Pleurodeles waltl. Lineage (NCBI taxonomy): Eukaryota > Metazoa > Chordata > Amphibia > Caudata > Salamandridae > Pleurodeles > Pleurodeles waltl. The sequence goes on from NC_090448.1 coordinate 142,624,260, forward strand.
ATTGTTAATGATGCATGACAAAATGGGCTCTGCAAAGCCTGAAATAACTACTTTATCTAGTGAGTGATAAATATTTATGCATTAGTATACCATCTAAACTGAACGAATTATATTGTCCTAATATCTTGGCAACTTGGGATGTTATCACAGATCTGCTTGATTAAAAAACATCTGCTGTTACATTTTGTTTGGTGAGTTAGTTTTATAAAAAGTAATATTTCTGTTTCTTCTTGTCCCTGTTCTTGCTCTATCCTCCTCTTTTAAGAAGCCAGGAAAGCGAATAGATAGCTTTTTTGGAGTAATGATGGTGTGGGCATATCCAGAAAGGCAATGCCTTTCTCACACAAAGGACAGTTTTATATAGAAGATTTCAGACAATACTTGTGGATTACCATATTACTGAGATCCAACTTTTGCAAGCCCTTCACAGATGTATACACGATTTTGATACTACTATAGTGCAGGATATGAAAGGCAGCGACAAACATGGCTCTAATGAGTTGACTATATGGCCTCTACTGAGATTAAATTGGCCAGCTATGTGTGGAACCCCAGAGTGACAGGTGGCAGCTTTTTGTTACACTATGTGATGTTTCTCGATCGTGTTAAAGGGTGACACTTATTTTTGACTGATGCAAGACAGATGACTTTGAAAGACTGGCACTGTTTGCTGTCACTCCAATGGCACTCCCTGAGAGATGCAAAATGTTAGACTGGTAGCTTGCCCTATTCTTTTTGACCTAAGATTAAAGCCTGAACACATCTCTCAGAATGGCTGTTGAAGGCGATTGCCATCTGACAACCTTTATTTCTAGTCTTCCTCCGATATAAGGGCAAATAAAGCTAAAAAAGTAACATAACGATTAGAAATTTGGTAGTTATGAACCCATGCTCCTGATTTTGCTTACTTTTGCTTGCTTGCTGACTCAAAGAATTTCATTTCTTTCCTACAAATCTCAAATATCTTCATCAAGTTGATAATTGTTGTGTCTGCCTTTCGATAGCTTGAGAATTTGAAGGCACTGTAATACATTGCAATAGGTTGTTATGCTAATGTCTGGAAAATAATGTTTTTGGCTTCTGACTGGTGTTCAGTCTTGCCTTGCAGATGTCATGGCTGACGTGGAATGCTGCATCATTAGAGTATGTATTCTCAGCTTTGCCATAGTGCTTTAAGGATTACCCTTTCTCCATGGCAAATGTGTCCAGTGTTGCTGTTGTGGGTTTTGGTGAGGCTTTGTGAACTTTGCCAAAGGAATGCATTAACTTTTGGGAGAGGTCTTGAATCAGACTGCGAGTTGAACAGTGCCTATCTTTTGTTTTTTCTCTGCCATCTTTTAAACGGAAAAGCCATATTTTTTGTTTGTCCCTGAGCTGGTAAGGTGTGCCCATCTTGAGGAGTCATGCACACTGTTTCTTTGTAAGTATGTAAAAATGAACATCCTTAGACTTCGGAATTCAGTTGGCATCCATTATTTTTACTTCTTCACAGTCCCAATCCTCACAGGGGGTATATGCTCGTGCTTTATTAATATCCATATAGCTAGTGCATCACAATATTGAAATTATGTTGCATTGTGTCGAGGGTCATGTACTTTATTTTGAAACTGTACAGTGTGCAAGCTCTCAAGTCACTTACACAGTTGTTGGAGCAGGTATGTTAATTAAGAAATTATTAATGACTTATATGTGTGTTTACTCATAAGAACAATAGATAGAAAAATTAATAGCAGAAAATAATGTGCGTGTTTGAAAATGTGCCCCCGGGGAGTGATCACCATATGTACGACAGTGACTAAAATATGCAAAATAATAAAAAAAATGAGAAAAATGTAGTTATATATCATAATAAAATGTATAACCTTTGTTTTTTATTGTTAAGTTAGCTGAACCAGAGGCCTAGTTCCACTGGGCCTTGCTCGCTCTGAACATGGAGAATTTGAACGCCTTGCAAAGGACTGGTAACCAGGAACCGAGACCTTGAACCACTCAGAGCTCATGTTGCTTAGCTAGAACATTCTGCAATGTACCGACAGACAGGAGATGATGAAGACAATTTGATACAATTACGTGTAGAGCAGGCTAAATGTACTTTCCCAGGACTTGAACATTAGAGGCACTGACTGGAGAGCCATATGCAACAATTTTGATACCTGAAGAGCCGGATGATGGCCTCATCGCAAGAAGAACCAATCAGCTTTCTGTGAAATGAACTATACACAAACTAAAAGATTTGGTACATAAAAACTATAGGTTAGAGTCATATCTGCCGACAGACTGACCAATTAGCAATTAGTGGGATGGACTGGGAGACCCTAATAAAAAGTCATGACAACGGGCTAAGACTTCAGAATTTAGGTGAATCTGGGAAGAAATTTATGACGTCAGGAGGCGCTGTCCGAGGTGCTGATATTGGGTTCATACTCTGTGAGCCTGATCCTTAGCTGACTGATTGATGACCTGAAGATGAAGACTGACTTGTTGCTGATCCATCTTGGATAGGTAGCTATGAAAATGTGACTGATGGTTTTGTGCCTTTTCTTCTAGGTGCCAACTGCACTGTTTTATAGATATTCTCATGTAGGTAGAAGGTTTCTAAATTGATGTTTTCTCTAAATTGTTTTCGCATGAAGACCCACATGCTAATGCTAATCTTGGTTAGGTAGGCTGTCAGGGGTAATGTTGACAAATGACTGACTAACTAAATTGCTGAATAAAATTCTTAGTGCTGATATTCATACCTTATGGTATTGCATTGTCGCATATGTTTCCTTTGAGAATAATGTTCCTCTATTAATGGATTGATAAAGATTGATTAATAAAGATTGAATTAACAGATGATTAGAATTGTAATCAATAGGGAATAAACATTGTTAACTCTTTCCTGAGTAGTGGTATTCTTGAGTATTATGGTTTAAAGTTGTTTTCTACAGAATGTTTCTTGATTATTGATGTTAGCTACCATTACTATGGTCACTGCCTGGCTAGGATACTCCATGCGATTCAAAAGGTTCATCGGCCTATACGCGTCCCCTTGTAAGTTTACTTATTGAGGACCAGGCGCGCTTGCAGGGGACAGAGACCTTGAACCACTCAGAGTTCAAGTTGCTTAGCTAGAACATTCTGCAGTGTACAGACGGACAGGAGATGATGAAGACAATTTGGTATAATTATGTGTAGTGTAGGCTAAACGTACTTTCCCAGTACTTGAACAATAGAGGCACTGACTGGAGAGCCATATGCAGCAATTTTGATACCTGAAGAGCAGGATGATCTCCTCATCGCAAGAAGAACCAATCAGCTTTCTGTGAAATGAACTATACACAAATTAAAAGATTTGGTAAATAAAAACTATAGGTTAGAGTCATATCTGCCGATCGGCTGACCAATTAGCAATTAGTGGGATGAACTGGGAGACCCTAATAAAAAGTCATGACAAAGGGCTAAGACTTCAGAATTTAGGTGAATCTGGGGAAGAAATTGATGACGTCAGGAGACGCTGTCCGAGGTGCTGATATTGGGTTCATACTTTGTGAGCCTGATCCGTAGCTGACAGATTGATGACCTGAAGACAAAGACTGAATTGTTGCTGATCCATCCTGGATAGGTAGCTCTGCAAATGTGACTGATGGTTTTGTGTCTTTTCTTCTAGGTACCAACTGCGCTGTTTTATAGATATTCTCACTTAGTTCGAATTTTTTTAATTTATGTTTTCTCTAAATTGTTTTTGCATGAAGACCCACATACTAATGCTAATCTTGGTTAGGTAGGCTGTCAGGGGTGACATTGACGGTGACAAATGACTGACTAACTAAATTGCTGAATTACATTTTTAGTGCTGATATTCATAGCGTATGGTACTGCATTGTTGCATATCTTTCCTTTGAGAATAATGTTCTTCTATTAACGGATTAATAAAGATTGATTAATAAAGATTGAGATTACAGATGATTAGAATTGTAATCAATAGGGAATAAAAATTGTTAACTCTTTCCTGAGTAGTGGTATTCTTGAGTATTATGGTTTAAAGTTGTTTTCTACAGAATGTTTCTTGATTATTGATGTTAGCTACCATTACAATAGTCACTGCCTGGCTAGGATACCCTATGCGATTCAAAAGGTTCATCAGCCTATACGTGTCCCCTGGTGAGTTTACTTACTAAGGATCAGGCGCACTTGCAGTTTTTGGTAGCAGCTTGATGCTTAGTTTCCTTGGAGAACTAGTTATATGGTGATAATCGGTTATGGTAGTAGTTTAAGTTAGGGTTAGTTTTTTGGATTTTTTTTTATTATGAGGATTGAATTTTATTTTTCCGAAAGGGCAATTGTAGCAAAGATGATGTCCCCTTAAGCCCTTGAATTACTTTCCCAGATCCTGGATCCTGCTAGCAAAGTTGGGTACGTTCTCGGCGTGTTTTGTGATAGTGCGAAAGTGGTAGGTTGAGCTTGCACAGGCTTAAGCAAACCGCATGTGAATTGTGATGTATGTGAGGTAAAGTAGAGAGCCTGCGTACTCTAGTTGAGGTTAGTAGGAGTGTGCATACTCCATAGTATGAGAGTAGGGAAGTCGTCGAACTTCACATGTGTGTGGCGCTTTGTGGTAAACAATTGTCCACGTGGTTGTTGGTGATGGACGGACCCTGCGTGGTTTAACTCTCCGGAGTATTTTGACAAGTGTAGCAGACACTTGGTTATATGTTGTAATCTGTCTGGTTTAGTAGGTTGATTGGGCTTGGTCAACAAGTCGGGGTGTGAGATAATTGAGTAAAATACATTTCGACTGAGATTTAGCGAGTTCTATGTGCACTAGGACAGACCCATTGATCAGTTGAGAGTGAAATTTGCGGGTCGAATTTTGCTTGCGAATGTGATAGACTGAGAAAGAGGAATACCTACATGAGCAAAAGAGCCATTAGTGAAAATCCGTAAGGTCTCTGAAGCGATTGTGTCCCTTCCTGTAGTAAACCAGCAGGTTTGTTTATAGTTATTATTTGGTTAAAGGTGCTCGCAACAAGTTGCATTAGTTGTGTGAATCAAATTTGGAGGACGAGCCGCAAGACTTTGTCAGCCGCAGTGTGTGAGTGTGACATTAGAGTGAGCCACGCTGGGATAGGTTGGTTAGTGAGAAGAGTCGCAAGCGGATTGGCAGCCATCCTTAAGAGGCAATTAGTTGAGTAAGCGGTGAGGGGAATCTTGGGAGTAAAAGTAATTTCATTATTGAATAGAAGTACACAAAATAGGCAAAAATGAAGTTTTTCAAGGCATTTAAGAGTGCAATGAAGGGTGATACTTACATTAAGGCATCAGTGGGGGAGCCGACCCCACTGGAAAATTCTCTGGCTTACATTGTAATGGAGGAACGAGGAGTAGCACTGTGTTTGTGGTTGAAACAATGGTGTAAGCTAACTAAAAAGCAAGGGTCTTTAGCGTTTCCGGAGCATGGAACGTTTAATTTGAGAATTTTGGACCAATTGCAAATGTCATTGTATGATATGAAGCCATTACCAAGACCAGCACAGTTTGAGGCTTTAGCGGTTTGGGAGCTAGTGGCCAGACAGCAACAAGAGATGAAGTTAAAAAAGAGGATGAAGGGAGTAGAGAAATCTTTAGCTGAAGCTAGATGGGATTGGGAAAAGAAAAGATGGAGAGCTGAGGCACTACAGTGTGTCAAGTTGTTTCCTGCAATTACGGAGGGAGATGAGGCAGAGAAGGAAGATAGTGCTAAAGAGGATGAAAGTGCAGGAAAAAAGAAAAAGAGAAAATCTTATTTCAACGAGGATTCTGATGTTGAGGACCTCATTACGCGGTTGTGAAGAGATCGACCTCCACATTTAACGACATATGCAGGGGGTCCAGTACTAGTGCCACTACAACAGCTCCATCGCAGGAAACCGAGGGAGCAGTTCAGACAGATGGTGGACAGATACCAGGGGTAGTACAGAGTACACCTAATGCAGGGACGACTACTGTAGTCCAAGCGCAGATACAGCCACCTTCAGTGCAGAGAATTTATCCAGATGTGTCGGTTCTTGAGACAGTCTCGAGCATAATGGTGCCAAGGGAGCAAGTGCTTCCGAAGCCCATGCTGGTTCAGACAGATCCGACACCAATGTTATTGCCTTCAGCACAGGCACAGGGTTTTCCAAAGTTTACACCAATGACAGGAACACAGTCAGATGTTACACCAGTTATGAATCAGGCAATGGGGGTAACATTTCCACAGGGTGCGAGTGTTAGGGCAGCTCCAGATACAATATCGCTACCAATTACTGTTGGTCCAGCGGTACCCTTATTTACGCAAAAGAAACCAAATGCAGGAGAGCAGAACGAGATGTCACAAAGCATTGTAAGAAGGGGAGTGAGTGATCCTATGCAGATGATGTCGTCGGAAGGTCAGACTCTAACCCCCTGGTGAGTGTCTGGGGCCTGGCCTGGGCAAAGCAGGATTTCACATTCAAAGGAGACTTTACTTTGAAGTAGGCCTACTTCAACTGAGAAATTGGGTATAAGAAGGGCACCTAAAACCACAGACTTTAGAAACCATTCTGGAAACAAGAGGAACCGCTGCCTGGAGAAGAGATGAAGAGCTGAGAAAGAAGTGCTTCTGTGCCTGTGACTGTGCTTTGTGGAGCTATCCTGCAGTTGCTGCTTCTGCCAGAGTAAGAGGGCAAAGACTGGACTTTGTGTGCCCTCCATCTTGAGAAGAAATCTCCAAGGGCTTGATTGAGAGCTTTCCTCTTGTTGTTTGAAGTCTCAGGGACAACGAAGAGGTCTCTCTGCCAGCACCTAGGGTCTCTGGAGAGAATCCTACTCTGCCCTGTGGTGCCCATTCCAGTTCCTGGGACCCTGAAAGGAGAAGCTGGCAGCCTAAAGAAAAGGAAATCCACGCACAGAGCGCTGTGCTGGGAAAAGATCGACACAACTCTGATCTGCGGCTGAAGAAACGATGTGCCGCCATCTCCGCAGCTGAAAATCGACACTCACCCACTGGTGCACCGTCCGAGGGTTTGGCCAGTGTAGCTCTTGGGGAGGAGTTGGTTTCAGGTGGGTGGGAGCCAGCTGAGATGACCCTTGTCTCACTAGAGGACAGTGAGGTGGTCCAGAGAACCCAAGTGCCTGAGAACACTAAGAAGTACAGGCAGTGGGTGACCATTAATGGACAGAGGGTGGAGGCTCTGAGAGACACTTAACCAAGTATTTACAGTGGACAACTCAGAGCACCTGTGTAGAGTGACGCAGGTTCCCTTTGAACGGGGGGGGGTCTCAGGTCCCTTGAAGGTAGCTGTGAGTCCAACCATGCCTATTGACTGTTTGCTAGGCCATGACCAGGAGGATTCCCCTTGGAAGGAGGTGGAACACAGATCTCACTTTGAGATGCTGGGTCTGCCTGGGTGGGTATGCGTATCCACCCGGTCAATGGCAGCCCATCAGGGTAATCAAGAGCCCCTGGAGCCTGAAACAGTGGCCCAGGGGACCGCCAAGAAGAGGAAGGGTAGGGGGCGCGGGAAACCGGCCCCAGAAGTTCCCACGGTCTGGGAGGAGGCAGAGCCTGAGGGTGACGCCCCAGAGCCTAAAGGGGAACAGGTGGCAGAACTGGGGGAGGTCCCTGAGCCACTGCAGTGGCAGCAGGAAGGGGGGCCCACCAGGGAAGCATTCTGTGCAGCACAGAAGTCATGCCCTACTTTGGAAGTTTTGCGGCAGCAGGCTGCAGGCCAGGAGGCTGGCAAGGAGCCAGGATCACACCTGATCTATTGGGAGGATGACCTCCTGTATAGTGAGCCTAAGGTTCCTGAGCCTGGATCAGCCTGTGCGCTGGTGGTACCCCAGTGCTTCAGGGCCTTCCTACTGGGGTTGGCTCATGATGTGCCTTGTGGATCTATCTTGCAGTTGCAGCTTCTGCCAGAGCAAGAGGGCAAAGACTGGACTTTGTGTGCCTTCCATCTTGACAAGAAATCTCCAAGGGCTTGATTTAGTGCTTGCCTCCTGTTGTTTGAAGTCTCGGGGACAGTAAAGACTTCTCTATCAGCACCTGGAGTCTCTGGAGAGAGTCCTACTCTGCCCTGTGGTGCCCATCCAGTTCCTGGGACCCTGAAAGGAGAAGCTGGCAGCCTAAAGAAAAGGAAATCCACACACAGAGCGCCGTGCGGGGAAAAGATCGACACGACTCTGATCTGCGGCTGAAGAAACAACGCGCCGCCGCCTCTGCAGCTGAAAATCAATGCTCACTGGGAACGCGACCTAAGAGTTGACACATGGAGCAGGAGAAACGACGTGCAGCATCGCTGACGGAGGCTGGGAGATCGCAACCCGCGCTGCGTGGTTTTCGGATCATCGTGCGGCTGGATTTCCGACTCAAGTACCTCTGGGCGTGTAAAAATAAAGCAAGGCCTGTCTGGACCCCAGAGTGCTGACCGGATCGACGCATCGCTCTCCTGGAGAGAGGAGAAACGACGTGCCCCGACCCGACGAAAGGAGAAATGACGCAAGGTCCCTCTCGTGGGTGGAATCGCCGCATCGCAAGCCCTTTTTGACGCTCACTTGCCCGCGGGTTTATTTTTGACGCACCCAAGGTACTTTTTCACGCTAACATTGTTAGTGTGTGTTTGAAACTACTTAAACACTCTTTTTGATTTTTAATTGATACCTTGACTTGTGTATTGAGGATTTTTGTCGATTTGGTCTTGTTTTGTTTAGATAAATATTTCCTATTTTTCTAAACCTATGTTGTGTCATTTTGTAGTGTTTTCATTGAGTTACTGTGTGTGTTGGTACAAATACTTTACAGCTAGCACTCTGAAGTTAAGCCTACTGCTCTGCCAAGCTACCAAGGGGGTAAGCAGGGGTTAGCTGAGGATGATTCTCTTTTACCCTGACTAGAGTGAGGGTCCTTGCTTGAACAGGGGGTAACCTGACTGTCAACCAAAGACCCCATTTCTAACACAGAAAAATCGTGTAAAGCTGAATATAGAAGCTACAGAGCTAGTTGAGGGAACAATGGGCGTGAACAGATTAGAATCTTACACAGAAGAAGAGGTGAGGTATTTGTGTCCAATGATTACAAGAGAAGTGAGTAAAATACATCAGAAATTGGCAGAGCTAGCAGAGAAGCATGATATTGACATGCATTTGAAACGCAGCTACAGATTAGATTTCGAGGCAAAGGATTTTGAACACATGAGATCAGCAGGAATAAAGGCACATTTGAGAGAATTGCTGCAGAGTGCTCAGATTTGGGAAGCATTAGAGAAGTGGGAAGGAAGATGGACAAAGAAAAGAGACAAACGAAAACAGGATTCACAAGAGGAGTCTGAAGATGCACAGAAAGAAAGGGAATCAGTAAAGATGCTCCCGATAAGAGAGATACCAGGAGGGCAGTCTGCTCATGTTCCATGGCACAGGAGTGACATATTGTCCTTTACAAATGATTACCCAAAATTGAGAGAGAAACCAGTTGAGTGGTATCAACAAACAGAGAGATTTCTGAAACCTTCCGAATGTCTGTGGGAAGACTTGAACACGCTATTGGAGATAGTGGTACCAGCTGACTTGTGGGTTGAGTGTAAGAGAGCAGTAGACTGGCCGACAAGTGAACCAGAAAGGGACAGAATAACAGGTGCACCTTCACCTGAGGTAATGAAAAACTATTATAAGGTGATTAAGTTCCTGAAGATAAGAATTTCTCCCAAAAATATTGATTGGCAGCGAAATGATAAGACAGTCCAGGAGTCTAAAGAGTCAATACATACCCATTATGAGACATTGTTAAAGGCATTCAAGGAGTACAGTGGCAAGGATGCAATTGAGCCGAAAGACATGTTGCATTTTGTGTTCAGGTTTGTCGAAGGTTTGAGACCAGAGGTAGGGCAAATGATTAAGAATCATTTGATTTGTTGGCAGGCAAAGCCGATTGATGAGGTGTTGCAATATGCAAAATACTGTAGTGACGAGATTGAATTAAAGCAGAAAAAGTTGAAAGAAAAAGCGATGGTGATGCAAATAAAGGCAGCACAAACAGGAGTGAAAGGAGCTATTGTACTGCCTATGCCGCTACAGCAGAGAGCTGTTATGTTTCAGCCTCAAGTGAGGGGTAGAGGACGTGGAATTGACATGATGCATAGGCCGGACGTAGGGACTGTGGTTTTTCAGAATGACATGCAGGGGATGAAAAAGATGTTGCCATGTCATTTGTGAGGAAACGTGGGACACTGGAAGTGGGAGTGTCCATTGATGGCGCAGGATGGTGTTGTTCAGAAAGGTGTTGTCAGTACATTTCAAACTGTGAAAGTCCCAAGAATGAAAGGATTTATTCCTAATGTTCAGAATCGAGGACAGAATTTCTTACCGGTGCAGCAAATGCAGGTGCCACACGCAGAATTAACACAAGTTGCAACCAATGCAGCAGTACGTTTCCATGGTACCTAGACAGCAAATGCAGATACCTCAAGCCCCAATGGAGCAGCAACAGGTGATGCTTACTCAGCAGGTCACAGGTCAGAGACCAGACAGTAGTAATAACACAGTGCATCAGTTTCCATTTTACAGTGAGGACGAAATAAACGAAGAATGAATGAGTGAGAGTTCGGATGAAGGAGCTTATATGCTTGCCGCTTCCCTAGAAGTAGATCAGAGAGGACCTTTTGTGAAGGAAAATGTGATGGGATACAAGGTCTCATTCTTAGTGGATACAGGAGCTACGCACTCTACAGTGAGGAGCATTGAGGTCCCGAATTTACCTCTTTCAGGCAGGACAGTTGAAGTTGTGGGAGTGGAGAATTGACAGTTGACAAACCCAATCACAGAACCAGTGCAGGTTGAAATTGGAAATTACCAAGGACTGCATAGATTTGTGGTGTGCGATTGAAGTCCCGTATCCCTACTGGGAAGAGACTTTGGCCCTCATTACAACCCTGGCGGTCGGTGTTAAAGCGACGTTAAAAAAAAATGGAATCACGACCATAGCGGAAACCGCCAACATAGACAGCCACTTTAACACTCCGTTCACCACGGCAGTAGAAACAAACACCGCAGCGGTAACCGCCAACAGACAGGCGGGCGGAACACAATGCACCACCCACCGTATTACAAGGCACCAATCCAGCAGCTTTTCTGGGGCGGTACCAACGCCATCAAAAGCACGGCAGAAACAGTCTGTGGAACAGAAACCACTCACCTCTCAACACCCAATGAGGAACCAGGACGCCATGGAGCCATGTCCTGCCCATGTTGGTTTACCTCCTCTTCTATCAGGAGCAGCAAAGACGCCGGCGATGACCACAGTGAGTACTGCACCTAGCACACAGGGGAGGGGAGGAGGGAAAAGAGAGTGACACTCACACGCAACACACAACACCCCGAACCCCACCCTCACCCACAACATCATACACATAAATACATGCAGCAACATTACATTTACACCCCATCACCCCCTGGAATAACGCAAGGACCAAATGAAATTATTGTAACAAGTGTAATCATCGAAAAATCAGAGGCCAAAATTACAATCATCAGTATATACAAATGTGTACACCAATTACACAAGTCCGGATAGAAATGAAATCATTGTCCGTGGACCAGTGGTCCAGTGGTCCCAAAATGCATTGGTGAAACCTACACATGATACCTGACTCGAAACGGAGAGAATTCTGCTGGGGCATCAGATCAAAAATAAACAGGCACCTCAGGGGGGGGCACCTCAGCCGGGTGAACGGACTACGCCACTGCTCCACGAGGGGGCTCCATGCCCACAGTTTGGTCCAGGGGAGTGCAAAGCCACGGTCTCTCAAGTCTCTCCCGTGGGTTGTTTGCCCACTGCTATATCCTGGGGAGTGCATAGCCACAGTCTCTCAAGTCTCTCCAGTGGGTGGTTTGCCCACTGCTTTATCCTGGGGAGTGCAAAGCAACAGTCTCTCTAGTCTCTCCTTTGGGTGGTTTGCCCACTGCAGGTTCCATTCCCTCACCTGGCTGTGTGTGCCACGAGATTGCCTGGGAACAGGTAGCATGATACTCCATGGAGGCAGAGACACACTCCACCCTGCTGCGACTTCACCTGCCACCTGCAGGTACAAACAGTGCTGGGTGTAGTGCCTCATGTACGCTGTGCAGGGTCCAGGACATCTCCTGCAGCCTCGGACGGCTGGCCACTGGGGATGATAGCCATGTCAGCTGTGGTGACACTGTCTGAGCACGTCGGGGGGCTGGTGGCGGTGGTTGCGGCGGTGTCTGTGGCGGAGATGCTGGCGGTGGTGAATGTGTCAGCACCTGTGGAGGGACACAACAGGACGTCTCCTGCAGCCTTGGACGCAGTCCTGGGGACTGTTGCTGAGGCAGCAGACGTGCAGGTGGCGGTGCAGGTGGCGGTGTCCACCACTGTACAGGTTGCTGTTCTGGTTGCCAGAAGGGGTGACTCTGGTCCCTCAGCCAGAGGCTCCGTGCCCTGTCCAGACTTGCCCTTCACCTTGTGTCCCTCCCCCACCTTTGATGTCGCTGCTGGTCCCTTGGCATTGTCCCCTTTTGGCTTGGAGGAGCCCTTGCTGGGTGGTTGGTGGGGCTTCTCCCTACGGCATGTGGGCACCTTCTTCACCTTGGCAGGTGGCAGAATGGGCTGATCCTTGGCCTCGCTAGGTGGCACACTGGCAGCCCTGATGGGTGCCGCCCGCAATGTGACAGGACTTGCTGAGACCACAGTGCTGGAGAATTTGGTGGCTGAGGTGCTGGGCTGGGACCTGGACATCCTGGCCCTAGGGGAAGAACGGGGGGAGGTGTAGGGAAGAGGTCAATGTTAGCCAGGAAGAGTTTCTTAGACACACTGGGACGGGAAGATGGAGGGGGGTTGGGAGTGGAGGAAGAGGTAGTGGTTGTAGGAGGTGTACGTCTTCTGAATTTGGGTGAAGGTGCATGGGCCGGAGGCTGTAGTGAGGTGGATGGCTGTTGGGTGGGTGTGTGCCTGCGTTTCTGTACTTTGGGAGGAGGGCTCACAGACACACTGGAAGAGGACACAGGAGATGTGTGAATAGTATTGGGGGTGGTTATTGCATGTGAGCGGTGTGTGGTGATGGGCGTGGTGGTGATGGAGGTAGTGGATGAAGATGTAGTGCATCCAGGTGTGAGTGGAGATGAGACAGGGAGGGAGGGAGGAGGAGGACGTGGAGGAGGGGGACACAGTAAAGGTAGTGGATGTTGGTGTGTCTGCATGGGGATGGTGCTTGTGTGAGTACCTGTGGGATGTGTGGTGCTTATGTTTGCCATGTCCACTCTTGTGTGTTGATGAGTGTGCATGCTGGTATGATGGTGTGCTTGGGTTAGGCTGAGGTACAGGGGATTGGGTCTGGGTAGAGGAAGTTGGAGGGGGAGGCTGGACACAGGGACAATGGCTGCCATCAGTGCTGATGCCAGGGCCTGAAATGCTCTCTGTTGGGCCGCCATGCCAGAATGAATGCCCTCCAGGTATGCATTTGTTTGCTGCAAATGCCTCTCAACACCCTGGATGGCATTCAAAATGGTTGATTGCCCAACAGTGAGGGATCTCAGGAGGTCAATAGCCTTCTCACTGAGGGCAGCAGGGCTGAGTGGGGCAGGGCCTGAGGTCCATGGAGCAAAGGAGATGCCCACCCTCCTGGGTGAGCGGGCACGGGAAACTCGATGAGGGGCTTCTGGGAGGGCGGTGTTGGTAGGGCGTTGGTGGCTGTACCAGTTGTTGTGGTGGGCACAGAGGTACCCGTCACCGCAAGGGAGCTCCCATTAGAGGAAGAGTCTCTGTCGCTGGTGTCTGCTCCTGTCCCTGTCGTGGAGCTCCCCTCGCCCTCCGTCCCACTGGTGCCTTCTGACTCCGTAAATTCACCCTCCAGGGCCATGTGGGTTGCAGCTCCCTCCTGCTCCGGTGCCAATGCTCCTCCGCCAGATGATGCTAATGCACACAAGGACAGGGTGACAAAACAAAAAGGGGGTGAAAGACAGAGGAGACACATGGTCAATGCCTGCAACACCACTACTGTTGGTGGACACAACACACAGGGAGCAGCCCTATGCACTAAGCCATGCACTAACAGTGCAGGGGAAAAGCACATGCCCATGGGGGACTCTGTCTAGACCCATTTCATGCACAGCTGGAACCCATAGGAGCCTGACTAGGTGTATAGGGCAAATACCACCTTTTGGGGCTGGAGTGGGACTGAGCCTGCAAATCAATGGATCTACCATTGTGCGTCTGCCCTGGCCTAGGGGAACCCACAGCCCACCTCCCCCACCCAGACACCTCGTCAAGCGTGCAGAGTCAGCTGAATGAGAGTGTACTCACCCCCTTGTGGCTGCTTTGATGCCCTCAAGCACCCATCCAACTCAGGATATGCCACCGCCAGGATCCGGTACATCAGGTGGGGTCATGGTGCGACGGGCACCCCTTCCAAGTTGGGGAGGCCATCCCCAGCTGGGCCTCCACTGTCTTCTTGCTCCAGCGGCGCAGGTCCTCCCATCTTTTCTGGCAGTGGGTGCTCCATCTATGGTAGACCCCCAGGGTCTGCACGCCAAATACCCTTCTTCTGGTGGGCACTGACCTAGAGGAATAGTGAAGTAAAAAAGGATGTTACTCCCCCATACAGTTCCTCTCACACATTGGCCACAAGCCTCCCACCCTGTCCCATCCTCACATGCTGGCCTGCCCCCCCTGTCTCTTCTATCCACAACACTCCATACAATCATGTCCCATCCACCATGCACACGGTTCACTCACCTGTTTGTCTGGAGGATCGTAGAGTAGCCTGTACTGGGGGAGGACCCCGTCCACCAGTTCCTCCAACTCCTCCGCGGGGAAGGCAGGGGCCCTCTCCCTAGACACTGTAGCCATTGTCACTTCCAGACACAGGTCACAGCAGCACTTGCAAGTGTTGAAGGTGAGGTATCAAGTGAAGGAACAGATAGAAAATGGCGGTCACGGCCACGGCGGTGCGTACCGTCACCGCCGGCGTACATCATCATTGGCTCCTGGAACCCATAGAGTCCAATGATAACCAATGCTGAATTGCGCAGTGGTCTTCGACCACCTACCCCGACGCTGCACAACGCCAGCGTAGTTACCTCATTTCCCCTTGTCCATCCTTACAGGTCAGGCAGCCGCCATTTCAGGGGGCCACATGGCAGGCCAACTAACTGCGTCACAGCTATTTTAGCCAGGAATACGGACAGACAAAGGCACACAGAGATAATTTCACGATTGTGCTAAACAGCCTTGTGAAACCTATGTGGTATATGACTCTCTGCTCACTCTTCTCCTCCATAGGGCACGCCTGCTGTGACAGGTGATGAGATGGTGGCATCCTCCGGTGTACAGACCCCTGGTGGACCTGTCGACAATGGAAGACATCCACATCATTATCACTTAGAGACTTGATCGTGTCACAATCCAGAAACTGTGTGCCCAGTTGGAGCCAGACCTGATGTCAGCTATCCGCCATCCCACAGGAATCCCCCTTCTAGTGCAGGTCCTGTCAGTGCTCCATTTCTTGGCAAGTGGGTCCTTTCAAACAACAGTGGCCATGGCATCAGGGATGTCACAGCCAATGCTCTCTAATGTGTTGTCCAGAGTGTTATCTGCCCTGCTGAAACACATGCACAACTACATCATTTTCCCTCAGGTGGAGGATCTGCCCACAGTGAAAGGTGACTCTTATACCCTGGGACATATCCCCAACATCATTGGTACCATTGATGGTACACATGTGGCATTTGTCCCCTCCCCCCGCAGGAATGAACAGGTGTACAAAAACCGCAAAAGCTACAATTCTATGAATGTGCAGATGGTGTGTTTGGCAGACCAGTACATCTCCCATGTGAATGCCAAGTATCCTGGCTCAGTGCATGACGCTTACATTTTGAGGAATAGCAGCATCCCTTATGTGATGGGGCAACCCCAGAGGCACCGTGTGTGGCTAATAGGTGAGCCCAAGGTCCCCACTCAGTTTAAATAGGTGTCTGGGTATGGGATATTCCATACTGTTTGGAGGATGTCTAACAGTTGTCCCTCGATATTTGCAGGTGACTCTGGTTACCCCAACCTGTCATGGCTACTGACCCCAGTGAGGAATCCCAGGACAAGGGCAGAGAAATGCTACAATGAGGCACATGGGTGAACTAGGAGGATAATAGAGCGCACCTTTGGCCTCCTGAAGCCAGATTCCGGTGCCTCCATGTGACAGGTGGCTCCCTATACTACTCTCCGAAGAAGGTGTGCCAGATAATCGTGGCATGCTGTATGTTGCACAACCTGGCTTTGCGACGCCAGGTGCCTTTTCTGCAGGAGGATGGGCCTGATGCTGGTCTTGTGGCAGCTGTGGAGCCTGTGGACAGTGAAGAAGAGGAGGCAGAAGAAGAAGATACAGACAACCAAAACAACATCATCATGCAATGCTTCCAGTGAGACACAGGTAAGAGTATGGCACTGCTTCACACATCTCATACTGCTGTAGGACATAGCATAAATCTGCCTTTTTACCTCTGTGTATAGACCCTGATATGTCACTGTGCCTTTCCATTTCATAGATCTGGGTCCCATTTTGTGCGCTCTGCTATGTTTACTGCTGCCCAACAACTGTGTAACAATGGTATATGAACATGAACATTGACATTGCTATATTTCAGAGAGGTTGCAATTACAGATTTGTGAAAGTACAGACTGACTCCAGATTGATTTGTGATTCAAGGGTGTTTATTTCTGTGCTAATAAGTGGAGGGGTGTGTGCAATGGGCTGGGGTGATGGTGGAGGAATTTCCATGGTAGAGTTCAGTTTCTTGGTCTCACAGGTGCATTGTCCATGGGGGCATAGGAAGTAGAGCAATGGCAGTTTAAGGTGGACAGGGTGACAAAGTGGGACAGAAGGGTGACAATCAGGAGGGTCTTATTTCCTGGTGGGGGTCTTGGCAATGTTCTCTGTCTTGTTCCTGGATCTCAGTGACCGTTTGTGGGGTGGTTCTCCTTCTGCAGGGGGTGGGGTGCTGGTGGCCTGTTGTTCCTGTGGCGGTGCCTCTTGTCCACTAGCGCCGGCGTAGGTGGAGGGCTGTTCATCGTCCAGGCTAGTGTTTGTGTCTCACTGTGTCCCTTATGGTGTTGGCCAGGTCTGCCAGCACCCCTGCAATGGTGACCAGGGTGGTGTTAATGGACTTCAAGTCCTCCCTGATCCCAAGGCAGTGTTCCTCCTGAAGCCGCTGGGTCTCCTGAAACTTGGCCAGTACCCTGCCCATGGTCTCCTGGGAATGGTGGTATGCTCCCATGATGTTGGAGAGTGCCTCCTGGAGTGTCGGTTCCCTGCTCCTGTCCTCCCCCTGTCACACAGCAGTCCTCCCAGCTTCCCTGTTGTCCTTTGCCTCTGTCCCCTGAACCATGTGCCCACTGCCACTGACCCCGGGTCCCTGATCATCCTGGGTTGGTGGGTTTCCCTGGGTTCCCTGTTGTGGTGGACACACTGCTGATTGAAGTGTCCTGGGGACAGTGGCATGGCCCAGCTGAGTGGGTGCTGTGGTGGTGTTTCCTGAGGGGGGAGGGTCTGTGGTGGCTTGTGACTGTGGCAGGGGAACCAACTGTCCTGAGGTCCCTGATGGGCTGGGCTGGTCATCTTGATCCAGGCATGCAGAGCTGCTGTCATCACAGTGGGCCTCTTCTGTGGGGGGACTGGATATGTCTGGCACCTCCTGTCCGGTGACGTTGGGTATGGGTCCTGTTGGAGTGTAAATGCAGAGTTTTAGTATCTGTGTGTGCCATCCTGTGCATTGGGTGAGTTACCCTCTACTCCTGTGCTTGCATTATTGTGTTTGCCCTTGTGTGATTAGTGTTTTGGGGTCTGTGTGGGTATATGTACTGGACCTGCTTTGCCAATGGGTGTCCATGCTTTGGTGTTGCATGCAGGGCTTGGTATTGGGATGTGTGGGTTGTGATAGTAGGGCATATGTGAGGTGTTGGAGTGATGGGGTGAGGGGGTGGGTGGGTGTATGTGATGGTATGCAGGTAGGGTGTGGGGGATATAGTAGTAAAGATTTGACTTACCAGAGTCCAGTCCTCCTGCTACTCCTGCGAGGCCCTCAGAATGCAGTATTGCCAAGACTTGCTCCTTCCATGTTGTTAGTTGTGGGGGAGGAGGTGGGGGTCCACCGCCAGTCCTCTGTACAGCAATCTGGTGTCTGGATACCACTGAATGCACCTTCCTCCGTAGGTCGTTCCACCTCTTCATGATGTCATCCTGTGTTCTTAGGTCCTGTCCCACTGCGTTGACCCTGTCGACGATTCTCCCCCATAGCTCCATCTTCCTAGCAATGGAGGTGTGCTGCACCTGTGATCCGAATAGCGGTGGCTCTCCTCGGATGATTTCCTCAACCATGACCCTGAGCTCCCCCTCAGAAAACCTGGGGTGTCTTAGAGGTTCCATTAGTGTGGTGTGGGTGATGTGTGAGGTGATGTTTGTTGTGCTTTGTGATGTGTTGTGTTAGGATGTGTTGTTTGAGGTGCGTGGATGTTGTATGAGTGATGTTGTGGTGTGCCTATGGATGCTGCTGGTGTGTTTGCTATTATCTCTCTCTCTGCTTTTTCAAACATTTTTCATTGTAAGGGTTTGTGGGTAATGTGGGTGTGTGTTTTATAGTGGTGTGAGTGTGTAGGTGTGGTGTGTGTATGTGTATCAAGTGTGTGTATTTCGAATTGTCCAATGTAGTTGTGTTTTTTAAGTGTGTGTGTATTTTGAGCGCGACGGTGTGTACTGCCAATGGAGTACCGCGTTGAAAGACCTCTGCGTTGATTCGTGGGTCGTGATAGTGTGGGGGTATTCTTGTTGGCGTGATGGTGTAGGTTTTGCTATCGCCAGTTTATCACTGACTTTTGGTGTGGCGGACTTGTGTGGGTGTCTGTATTGTGGCGGATTCTGAGATGTGGGTCGTAATACCTGTAGCGGATTTCCGCCGCCGCCACGGTATGTTGGCGGCCTTCAGCACGGCGGTAAGCAGGATTTACCGCCAGGGTTGTAATGAGGGCCTTAGTGTGTAAGACAAAATGCTCCATTAATTGTTTGGACACCGGGATAGAAGTCCAGACAAATAGTGATGATGAGGAAGAACATGTGACTGAAATGATGGTTAACAACGCTTATGGAGAATACCCGTTGATTGAATTTTTCCCAATGTTTACTGTGAAAGAATTGCATGCAGACTTGCAGGGAACAGTGCAAGAAGAGGTCTGGGACCTGACAGGGAAAGAAGTAGGTCTGATCAAGGGAGTAGAGCTGATTAAAATCACTCTGAAGCCCAATGCAGTGTTCCCACAGCTTCCACAGTATAACATGCCACAAGATGTTTTAATGAAGGTGGCACAAATAATTGGAGACTTTTTAAAACAAAGAGTTTTGAAGGAAGTGTTAAGCAGCCCATGTAATTCGCCGATAATGGGCTTGAAGAAGCCATGTGGGAAAGTGCACGTTGTGTAGGACTTGCGAAAAGTGAATGACATGGTGGTTAAATGTTGTCCGGTAGTGCCCAATCCAGCAGTGATACTGTTTCAGATTCCTTGCGGTGCAGAGTGGTTCACAGTGGTAGATCTGTCACAAGCTTTCTTTTCTGTGCCACTTCATGGGGATAGTCAGTTTATTTTTAGTTTGAAATTCCTAGACAGAGTCTACAGCTGGTGCAGGCTTCGGGTATACGGAGTCACCATCTCTGTTTAATCAGATCTTGAAAAAGAACCTAGAGTCATTAGAATTGCCATACCAATCGACTCTAGTGCAGTATATTTATGATTTGTTGATCGCATCCAGAACAAGGGACAAGTGTAAATATGACTCGATTGCCCTGTTGAATCATTTGGGAGAATTCGGACATAAAGTTTCACCTGTGAAACTGCAGTATTGCCAGAAATCAGTAAAATATCTGGGACACCAGCTTGAGAAAGGATTGAGGAGAATTTCCAGGGAGAGAATTACCATGCAGAGAAGTCCCTTGACTTCACCGAAATATGTCAAAATATTTCTGGGAATGGTGGGGTACTGTAGACAGTGGATTCCGAATTTTGCTGAAATTGCTAAACCTTTGCAGCAGTTGACAAATGAGGAAGTTACAGATCCCATTACCCTAGATGGAGATCAGATGAAAGCATTCACTGAATTGAGAGAGAGTTTGTGCAGAGCTCCAGCATTGGGAATGCCTGATTACACAAAGCCTTTCACATTGTTTTGTCATGAACGTGATGCTTGTTCTTTGTCTGTTTTGACACAGGTCCATGGAGGTGCTTATCACCCAGTAGCCTATTTTTCAGCTACCTTGGACCTGGTCGCAGCAGCTTTACCAGGTTGCCTGCGCGCAGTAGCCGCAGTTGGTCAAAGTCTTTCCCAATGCGAGGGGGTAGTCATGGGATACCCTTTGACGGTAATGGTACCACACTCTGTTGAGATTTTACTGACAAGGACGAAAACCCAAAATTTGATGGCTGCAAGCCTGACAGGGTATGAGACGAGCATATTGGGTGCTCCAAATGTTACATTGAAAAGATGTACAGTGTTGAATCCAGCGACTTTGCTTCCAAGTGATATTGCTGAAATTGAAAAAGAGGAAGATATTTAGCATGATTGTCTTGAGGTGACTGAGCTGTGTACAAAACTAAGGCCTGATATTAGAGACACGCGTTTAGAAGAAAATGACCAAATTGTCTTTGTTGATGGTTCGTGTCTCAGAGATAGAACAGGCACATTAAGAGAAGGATATATTCCGTGTGCACAATTACAGGCATATTAGAAGCTTCATGGCTTCCAGGTGTATGCTCTGCACAAGTGCAGAATTAGTAGCTCTTACTAGAGCCTGCTATGTCTCTGCAAAATTAAGAGTCACAATCTATACTGATAGCCAATACGGATTTGGAATTGTTCATGATTTTGGCCAATTATGGTTGCAGAGAGGTTTTATGACCTCTACTGGAACCCCAGTGAGAAATGCCGACCGAATCAAAGAGTTGTTGTATGCAATACAGTTACGTGAAGAAATTGCTGGGGTGAAATGCAATGCACACCAAAAACACAGGATTACATTTAATTGGGAAATGGATATGCAGATCAAGTCACAAGGTTTTGCGCATTGAACTGTATATCGTTTAAAGACAAGTGGGAACTAGTGCCTGAAGAATAAAATAATTGTGCAAGTTTTGCTCTAAAAGTAATTGACACATTGGAAGAATCTTAAACATTGCAAGAGAATGTAGATAAGGTAGAGAAACGAATTTGGATTAGATTTAAATGTGTTCAAAGACCTGATGAAATTTGGGTTTCTGAGGAGGGTCAGATGGTGTCGCCAAATAGTTTGTTAATTCAGATGGCCCGCTACTACCATGGCCAGGCACATATTGGAAGAGATGCTATGGTCAGGTTATATAAGGTTGATTGGTTCAATCCGAAGTTCAGACAGGCAGCAGAGGCAGTATGTCATCGGTGTGTCATTTGTCAGCAACTAAATGTGGGAAAAGGGACAGTGGTGAATTTGAGCCACATTGGAAGAGCAGGAGGACCATTCAGCAGAATGCAGTTTGACTTCATTGAGATGCTTGCATGTGGTGTATTGAAGTACGTGTTAATGATTGTGTTTGTGTTCAGCCATTGGATTGAAGCATACCCCACACAAAGGAATGATAGTCTCACAGTAGCAAAGCTGTTGCCTAGAGAGCTAATACCACGGTTCAGATTTCCAATCTCTTTAGAATCAGATAGAGGAACACACTTCAATAACAAAGTGATCAAACTCTTGTGTACAGCATTAAACATTGAGCAGAAGTTACATTGCATTTATCGTCCTGAAGCATCAAAGTTGGCAGAGCAAATGAATGGTATATTGAAATCAAGAATTGCCAAGATGTGTGCGCAACAAATCCGAAATGGCCAGACGCATTACCTTTGGTATTGATGTCACTGCAAAATATACCTGACAGGAAGACAGGACTATCACCCCATGAGATCCTCATGGGTAGAGCAATGAGGTTGCCAGCAATTCCAGCCAATGCTCTTGTCAATATTACAGATGATATGGTGTTGGAATACTGCAAGGGTCTGGCTGATGTGGTTCGATCTTTCTCTCAGCAGGTGCAGGCTGCCACCCTGCCACCCATCCATGACCCAGGTCACAATCTGAGAGCTAGAGATTGGGTCGTCATCAAAAAGTATGTTTGAAAGACTTGTTTAGAGCCACGTTGGAAGGGTCCATACCAAGTGGTGCTGACAACTACGACAGCTGTGAAGTGCACAGGACTGCCGAATTGGTTACACGCAAGTCATACAAAGAGAGTGGTAAGTCCGCAAGAACATGAAGGAGTGTTGTTAAGAGCACCAACAGCTGCGAAACAGGTGGCTGTACCTGAGCCAGAACTAGAACAAGTCGAACCAGAGATTGATCCTGAGTTGGTAGAAGATGGGTCAATCACCCCTGTAAGAGACGAGAGTGCAGAATTACAGGAGGGTGAGCAAGAGTCTAACTCAGCGGATACAGCAGGAGAACTGAGTACAGCAGGGGTTCTCCCAGAAGTAGACGGTGCTGAAAGACAAACAGAGCAAGTGCCAGATCTAGGGGGGGAAAGAGTTGAGATGGATCAAGGTCAAATTGGTCCGACTCCTCCTGAACCCGCTGCAGGTCCATCAAGAGAAAACACCACAGAAAAAAAAAAGAGAAGAGTCCAATTCTGAGGAGAATACTGACTGAAGGAGCAAGAAAAGGAGATAATTATCCTGAATCGCGAATTGGGAAGAAGAAGGTGTTGGTTATAAATGAACCAAAAGAGGAAGAAGTGGATGCTACAAGAAAGGAGGAACTGAGTGAAGGAGAATTAAGTGGAGAACGAAGATTGAAAAGAAAAAGAGTGGCAAGTCGAAGATACGCAGGTCCTGAGTGGGCATATGCGGCAACAAGTCAATGGCAGAACGAGTTTTGTTTTGATAGAGAAGTTCCGAATCAGTACTTTGATGCAACCTGAAGATAATCAATAGACTGAGTTGTTGAGCTAATCTGAAGAAACCTAAAAAGAGACTGTTGAAATAAAAAAAAAACGGAAAAGACATTGATAACCTGATGCGACAAAACGAAAACCCAGATGTGACAAGTTTCTAAAGGAGAAAAGAGTTCCTGCGTGTGAAACTGAACTGTGAGAAATAAATATTTGTCTTCATTCTTTCGATTTTTCCTGTTGCACTTTATCTAAGAGTTGATTCTACTTTCTGATTCTTTACAGATCATGGCTAAATTAAATGACTGTATTAGAAATATTAGATATTGTAGGTATTTGAGTGTTGGAATAGCAATTATGTGTGGAATAATGTTCATAATAATGATTGTGGGTATGTCTGTTCATGAAATGAAGGAGCCTACTATTGCTTCTGTTCCTGAGACTACTACACTAACAGCTTTAGAGAGGTTTAAATTGGATGAAAAATATTTGCATGATTATACTAATGCTCAAGGAGAGCTTTCTTCTAATGTGTTCTATCAGTTGTTGAGTGAGTATGTGGGGACGATGGATGCAAGGAATTGCCTTGTGTGTAAACAAATTCCTTCCTCTGTGGAAGAAGGGGTTACGTACCATAGCTTGCCTTTAACTTATGGCATAACTTGTAGTCTGCTACTAACCAGATTCTATAACCAAGAGTATATCCAATATTTTTATTCTAACTATGATGTTGTGTTTTCCTTTGTTCCCACTATTAGATATTTGAGTAAAGTAGATAGGGAGCATGATATAGTATTAGTTAGGGGATTCTTTGAGCCAACACTAACATTTTGTACTGCTTATGCACACCGAAATAATTTAACCTGCTTACTAACACCGTTAGGGAAGAAATTCATAGGGCATACTGATGACAGAAGGAAGGCATTGAAAGAGAAGTTAGAGAAAGGGTTGGAGAAAAGGACTTATAAAAATGATTATGCTTACACTGCTATCAAAATGCAAGGGAAATTAGCTTTAGATGCACTACATGTAGGGAAGCTTTGTATATATAGGCTGAAATCACGCACTAACACTTTATTTGTGGGAATGAGTGAATGTAGGCATGTGTTTTTGTTTCAGAGTAAATGGACTTTTATGCTGAATGGTCAGGACCCTGCGATTCCTGGAATTTACTATATTTGTGGACTTAATGCTTATTACCGTCTTCCTAGAGCATGGTATGGGACATGTTATTTGGGGATAGTTTTCCCTAAAATCTATCATATAGATGATTTAAAGAAATTCCCGGAAGTGACTGAATTACATCATGAGCGTCAGAGGAGGGAAACCTCTTCGGCAATTGTGGGAGATATTTTTGGTGCAGTAATTCCTTCTGTAGGAGTTATTCTGAATGCAATTAAGATGCAAAAGTTGTCTACTATTGTGGATAACATGCTGACTAACTTTACAGGGGGAATACTCCTGTTAGATACTGAATCAGCTGCGGATAGAGCTATGACGCTTCAAAATAAGCTTGCTTTAGACATAATTTTGAGGAAAGACGGTGGAGTCTGTAAAATGATTATTGCTAGACATTGTTGTTCTTACATTCCTAACAATAATAAGGAGATAAGAGACTTACTTACCAACTTAACTAATTCGAGTAAGGATTTGAAGGAATTGAAGGAGCCAGGAGTTTGGGAAAAGGTTGGACATGGATTTGCTTCTGTGGGTAGTTGGTTTAGTCAAATTTGGAATGGGGTATTGTGGAAAATTGTCCAGGGAATATTAATTGTGATTATTCCCATATTAGGAGTATGGGGTACATGCAAATTAAGGCAACAAATAAAATTAAGGAAATCTAAGAATGATCAGAGGAGGGAAGAACCACCTAGGAGAATAATTTATAGAGAAAGTTCAAGGAGAAGGCAAAATACATCTGAGACAGAATTGTAAAGTATTGTCAAGAAAGGGTGTGATGACATATTTGGTCATCAGAGGAGGGACTGTTGGAGCATATATGTTAATTAAGAAATTATTATTGACTTATGTGTGTGTTTACTAATGAGAAAAATGCATAGAGAAATTAATAGCAGAAAATAATGTGCATGTTTGAAAATGTGCCCTCGGGGAGTCATCACCATATGTACTAAAGTGACAAAAATATGCAAAATAATGACAAATATGTGAAAAATGTAGTAATATATCATAATGAAATGTATACCCTTTGTTTTGTATTGTTAAGTTAGCTGAACCAGAGGCCTAGTTCCACTGGGCCCTGCTTGCTCTGAACATGGAGAATTTGAACACCTTGCAAAGGACTGGTAACAGGGGACAGAGACCTTGAACTGCCCAGAGTTCAAGTTGCTTAGCCAGAACATTCTGCAATGTACCGACGGACAGGAGATGATGAAGACAATTTGATACAATTATGTGTAGTGTAGGCTAAATGTACTTTCCCAGGACTTGAACAACAGAGGCACTGACTGGAGAGCCATATGCTACAATTTTGATACCGGAAGAGCCGGATGATGTCCTCATCGCAAGAAGAACCAATCAGCTTTCTGTGAAATTAACTATACACAAATTAAAAGATTTGGTAAATAAAAACTATAGGTTAGAGTCATATCTGCCGACCGACTGACCAATTAGCCATTAGTGGGATGGACTGGGAGACCCTCATAAAAAGTCATGACAAAAGGCTAAGACTTCAGAATTTAGGTGAATCTGTTGACGTCAGGAGACGCTGTCCGAGATGCAGATATTGGGTTCATACTTTCCTGAGTAGTGGTATTCTTGAGTGTTATGGTTTAAAGTTGTTTTCTATAGAATGTTTCTTGATTATTGATGTTAGCTACCATTACGATAGTCACTGCCTGGCTAGGATACTTCATGCGATTGAAAAGGTTCATCTGCCTGAACGCGTCCCCTTGTAAGCTTACATAGTAAGGACCAGGCGTGCTTCCACAGTACAACACAGCGGTTCTAGGTAATGTTCATGCATTATCAGTTTCTGGAGTGAAGACTGCTGCAACAAAACATGTGCGCCCTACTTGCTGCACTTATTTTTATTGTGCTCTGCACAGTCCACCTTGTACACCTCACTGTAGACATGAAACTATGTCATGGCTACTATGGGAGCGGTTGGCTGTAAGGATCACTTCTCTTTGAGGTTTTTATGGTCTAGTTTGATAGCATAGCTGTCGTCAGACAACTAGGTGAGGAACACTAAAGATGGGCTTTGGCTCCTCCCACATGTTGGGAGTTAGAAGTACATTTTTTGATTGGACGGACGTTGTGTGCTTGTACTCCATGTATCTCTGATCATTTTGTTTGTCCAGATGCTTGTGCTTTAACTTTCAGGGGCACACACACAACACAGTAAAGCTAAGGGATGGGAGTTGGGCAGCCATTAACCTACAATGATAGTTAGGTCTGGCTTGAAAGTTTATCAGTCACATAACCTTCCAACTTTAACCATTATTATTTAACAGTTCTTTGCTTCCACATCAATACATATCCAATCCCATGATATTTGCTTGTAATGCTTTACATATCCATAAAACATTCCTTTAAAGCAAGAGCTATTGGCAATGCCAATGCTTGTTGGGGAAACCGCTGTGTATTGGTTCTGGTATAGCCCCTGTCCCATCCTGCTTTGCATTTTCCAGTTCTTCGTCCTTTAAATTCGTTTCTCTGTCTTTACTGATGTGCGCACTTTTATTAGGAATCATGTATATTATATAATTTTCGAACTGCCGTGCTCTTGGTTAGGTTCTTTCCCCCGTCCCGCCACAACCTGTAATATAAAGTTTCTAACTTAATTTGTGTGAAGTTCCAGAGTCTCTCCTCCATTCACCTCGACGAATGAAAACACACATCTGGCTTCAATACTGTAAGTTATTGTTATGTGCTGGATGTACATACATTTTAACGCATTGGTAATAAGAGAGAGCATATTTCATTTTGTTTTATGAACTGTGCTCTGATAAATCCTACCAATCACAGCACTAACTTCATTTTGTGAGAACATGAAGAGTAACAGATAGTAAGCGCTCTCAGTTCATTAAAATCTCCACTTTCTTTCATCTAAGCCTTCTCTTTTGTTCGCATTCCCGTCACACACTTAAAAATTTGTGCTGTTTTGACCATTCTGCATTTGGTACTCCCAGCTGTTGTGTAAAAGAGCGGAAAATGCATAAAATACATTTTCAGAAAATGCATCCCCATCCTTACACGGTTTGTGTTTTTCATTCCCTGTAGGGTGATCTTGTGTGTGAAACGAATAGTACATACGATAATGCTTCATCGTTCCTTGTCGGATGCAAACAGCTGTATCTGAAGCAAAATGCCATCATTATGTGGGGCATCATATTGTGTTTTAAAATGCACTTTTGTAAACTATTTTGTGTCAATCTGAACGTGGTTGTACGGTTATTATATGTGGAGAATTATGGGGACGTTGAAAGGGCGAGGGGGAAATTATTAACTCGCCCAAAACAGGGCTAGCTCAATTTTATAAATCCTCTGGTCTTTTCTAGATTCTACTATCATGATAAATGTAAATCTGCATGAGTTTAGTAGTGAAATCAGGTTTTGCAAATTTCTTATAATGTTTTTATCTCAGAATGGATTAGTAACTGCAATGTGGCCAAAGTTCGTGAAATGAACATAAGTGACAGGCTGCCCATCTGTTCTCTTCCTGCACACTGTCTCTATGCATCAGCGAAAAGTAGAATTTTTATTAAAATTCGATTTGGTCAGCAGCTGTTTATTTTCAGTAATTAATTCACTCCAGCTCACGACTGCAAATGGGAGGATCAGCATTAGCATTGCAACCACACCTATTTCACTGCATAAGACAGCAGAACCAATATCATTCACGTTAGACTGAGACTGAAATGCATTGGCTCTGATGGATGGCACCCGAAACATATCACTGATACATTCCACTACGCATACATAATTTGTACCTTTCAAATTACAGTCTAGTTGTTATGTCAATAATTACCAGAGAAAATAAAATGTCATTTATACAGCACTGTAATAAACTATTACATTTGTAATATCAAAATGGCAATTTGCCTGTTATTTCATTTATTTCAATATGCTATGGTCCTCATTATGACACTGGTGGTAAATCCCGCTTACCGCCACGCTGACAGCTGCCAACTTACCGCCACTGTGGCGGATATCTGTTCACCATATTATGACACACACGCACACCAATCTGACAGAATTCAGCCACATATACAAATTTGCCAGACCAAAGGTCTGTGATAAGCTGGAGGTCCCAAAACCCATACCGTTACGCCAACAGAACAACGCCCACCACATTATGACCCACGAACCACCACAGCGGACATTCAACGGCGGTAAACCATTGGCAGTATATACCACGGCCCTCAGAATGGACACCCATATACAAAACAACACTACAATGGCCAATACTAAAGACATACACCTGACAACCATACACACATCACACCCTCTCACCCACAGCACTATAAAACACCCCCCCACAATACCCACAACCATTTACAAACAACAATTACTGGCAGGAGACTGAGAAGAAGAGCACAGGGACAACTAGACACACACACCACATACTCCCATGCACCCCTCACGCACTCTACATCACACACCCCACCACATCACCCAACACACCCTCACCAACACATATCACACAACACCCTTGGCACCACAAAGGCAGCCCCATTTCACTGAGGAGGAGTTAAGGGTCATGGTGGAGAAAATTGTCAGGGTAGAGCCACAGCTCTTTGGAGCATAGGTACAGCAGATTTCTATAGCAAGGAAGATGGAGCTATGGCAGAGAATCATGGACAGGGTCAGCACCGTGGGACAGCACCCAAGAACAAAGGACGACATCAGGAAGAGGTGGAATGACCTACGAGGGAAGGTATGTTCCATAGCAGCAAGACACCAGCTCACCATGCAGAGGACTGGCAGTAGACCCTAATCTCCTCCCCCACAGCTCACAGCATGGGAGGAGCAGGTACTGGCAATACTGCATCCTGAGGGATTCGCTGGAATTGCCGTAGGACTGGACACTGGTAAGTCAACATTTACTACTTATCACCCCCATACTTGCATGCCAACACATTCCCTCACTCCAATCACTCCACATCATCCCACATACTGCACCTACACATATGACTATCAACAATGCCAAGCCCTGCATGCTATACCAATGCATGGATAGCCCTCCCAGCCCTGCTAGAACACCCATCAAAAAAGCATGCACAGCGTAGGGAAACTAACAATCCCACAATACATCACCATACAAAAGCAAAAGCTGGCAGGGCAACACCAACCATAGAGGGGAAGCTATGGAAGTACAAATGTCATACACTTGAAGCATAATACATCATTTACATCCCCACAGGTACCCCAGCCAATGTCAGTGGAAAGGAGGTGCCACCACTATCCAGTCCCCCAACAGAAGGGGCCCCCAGTGATGACAGTAACTCTGGTCTTCTGGATCTGGACAACCTACCTGGCTCATCAGGGACCACTGGACAGCCGGTCACCCAAGCCCACTCACAGACCACCACAGAGCCTCCCCCATCAGGAAACAACACCACAGCACCCACCAAGCGTACCCAGACCTTTGTCCCCAGGACACGTCAATCAGCAGTGTGCCCTCCTGTACAGGGACCCCAGGCCACACCTTGTCCACGAGACAATCAGGGACCTGGGGTCAGCAGCAGTGGGCATACCGTTCAGGGGACAGGGGCACAGGCCAACAGGGACACTGGGAGGACTGCTGGGCACCAGGGGAGGACAGGAGCAGGGAACCGACTCTCCAGGAGGCACTCTCCGCGATCCTGGGAGCCTACCAATATTCCCAAGACACGATGGGCCAGATCCTTGACAAAGTGCAGGAGAACAGGCGGCTGCAGGAGGGACAATATCAGGGAGTCAGGAAGGAGGTGCTGGCAGACATGGCCAACATCATGAGGGAGGCAGTGTCACACAAGCGGGCCCCTACCGCTAGCCAGTCAATTGAACAGCCCTCCACTTCTGCTGCTGCTAGTGGCCAGGAGGCTCCACCACAGGACCCACAGGCCACCAGCATCCCTCCCCCTGAAGAAGGTGAACCACCCCACAAACATTTCCTGAGACCCAGAAAGAAGCCAGAGACACTTGCCAAGACCACTGCCAGGAAATTAGACTCTCCTGATTGTCCCCCTTATGTCCCACTCTGTCACCCTTGTCCACCTTGAACTGCCACTGCTCCCCTTCCTATGGCCCATTGGACACTGCACCTGTGCTACAAACAGACTGGAACAATAGCCTGGACTTTCCTCCACCATCACCCCATTCCATTGCACTTTACCCTCAATAAATTAGCACTACAATAAACACCCTTGTATAAAACTCAACAACTAGTATTTAATGTATTGCAAATTTGTATTGACTGAAACAGCTACATCCATTGCAAATGAACTGTACATAGTGAGAGCATTTAATGAATAACCTGTTGCTGGCTGTTGTGATCACATCACAACTTTGTTGTTATATCAGCAACATCTGTAAAATGATGGTCCATAGTTGACAGTAAGTAGAGGAAACAAGTGGGTAATGCCAGCATGCCAATTGCCACATAGAATACAACAATAGTCATAGAAATGTGAAGTTGCACTGTCTCACCTGTGTGTCATTGGAAGTACTGACAGATCACTGATGTTCTGTGGTCCACATCCTCATTCTCTGCCTCCTCATCCTCACTGTCCTCAGGGTCTATTGCTGCCACAGGGGCATCTCTAGTATCCTCCTCCTGCAGAAAAGGTACATGGCGTCTGAGGGCCAGGTTGTGCAACATGCAGCATGCCACTACTATTGGCAGACCTTCTCGGGTGATTAGCACAGGGATCCACCTGTCAGATAGAGGCACCTGAATCTGGCCTTCAAGAGGCCGAAGGTCCTCTCAATTATCCTTCTGGTTCGCCCATGTGCCTCATTATAACGTTCTGCAGCCCTTGTCCTGGCATTCCTCACACAGGTCAGCAGCCACGATAGGTTTGGGTAGCCAGAGTCACCTGCAAATATTGAGGAACAACATTTAGCCACATACTATCCTCTTTGGCTAACAGCAGAGGCATGTACCAACATACACTGGGTGGGGACCAAGGCTCACCTTTAAGCCACACCCTGTGCCTCTGTAGTTGGGCCATCACATTTGGGATGCTGCTCTTCCTCAGGACAAAGGCATCATGCACCGACCCAGGATTTTTAGCATTGATGTGGGAGATGTACTGGTCCGCCAGACACACCATCTGCACATTCATGGAGTGGAAACTCCTGTACACCTGTTCATTCTGGTGGGGGGGACAAGCACAATATGTGTACCGTTAATCTCCCCAATAATATTGGGGATATGTCCATTGCATAAAATCCGTCCTTCACAGTGGCCAGAAAGAAATGTAGCTGCACATGTGTTTTACCAGGGCAGACAAGACTCTTGCCAGCACGATTGAGAAAATTGGCTGTGACATTCCTGCTGCCAAGCCCACTGTCACTTGGAAAGAGCCTGTTGCCAGGAAATGGAGCACTGATAGAACCTGCACAGGAGGGGGGATCCCAGTGGGATGACGGATAGCTGATAGCAGGTCAGGCTACAACTGGGCACACAGCTCTGTGATTGTGGCCCTGTCCAGTCTATAGGTGGGTATAATGTGCCTGTCCTCCAATGTAGCTAAGTCCACCAGGGGTCTGTATACGGGGATATGTCTCCATCTCCTATTCATCCGCAATAGTAGGTATCTAAGGGACACAAGAGTGAGTAGGCTGTCACAATTTGAACAACTATACCACAACAGCAGTCCACATCGTGCAATCATCTTTTGAGATAGTGTGAGTTAAAAGTATGTGCCTATTTATTCTGTGACGCAGCAATTATCGATAGGCCTGTTCACCCCCCCCTGAAATGGCGACCGCCTGTGCTGTGTGGAGAGACAGGTGGAAGTGAGGTAATTCCGCTGACGTTGTACGCCGTGGCAGAAGGTGATCGTGAACAGCTGTGCAATTCCTCATTCGATAATATTGGGTACAGTGGCCAATGGGGATCTACGCTGGTGGTGACAGTGTACACTGCCGCAGACGAGATCGCCATTTTCTATCTCAATCTTCACTTGTTTCCAGACCTTCCACAGGAGAAGACCTACACTGCCTGTGCTGCTGTGACCTGTGTCTGGAACCTACCATGGCCCATGTGACCGGGGAAAGGGCCCCAGCCTTCAGTTCTGAGGAGTTGGAACGACTGGTGGATGGGGTCCTACCCTAGTACAGAATGCTGTATGGGCCTCCAAACCAACAGGTGAGTACACTGTGGGCACGATGCATGTGGCATGAATGCATGGAGATGTGTGTGAAGGCATCATGTAAGGGTGGGTGGGGGGGATTGTCTGTTGGCGGTGTCCATGTTGTGAGCTGGCCTATGTGTGTTGCAATGGTGATGGGATCGGGTATGGTGGGCCATGTGTGTGACAGGTTGGACTGTTTGTTCAATGGTGTTCTCCTGCATGTATTACCTCTGCAGGTCAGCGCCCGTCAAAGGAAGAGATTATGGCGTGCCATCGTCAAGGATGTGCGGACCCAAGCGGGTCTATGGAATTCGAAGCACCCACTGTCGGAAACGGTGGGAGGACCTGAGACTCTGGGCATGGAAGACCGCAGAGGCCCAGCTGGGGATGTCCTCCCAACGAGGAAGGGGTGCCAGTCGGACCCAGACCCCCTGATGGCCCACATACTGGCGATGGCCTACCTTGAGCTGGATGGGCGCTTGAGGGAATCACAGCAGCCACAAGGGGGTGAGTACAGTTGGTTTCATTACAACTTATGGCTGGTGGGGTGGTATCCGGGTGGTGGTTGTGTGTTAGTGGGTGCCCCTAAAGCCAGGCCAGACATAGCAGCAAAGGTCCTCTGAAGGGTGATGGCTGCATGGCAAATACAGGTAACCTAGCTTGTTAGTATTCACTTTTAGGCAGGGTTGCGTGGGTCCCAGGTGTGATGCAGTTGGCGGTGTGTGCTCCTCCTCATGCCTCGGTGACTAGCCATTTCACTGGTAGTGCAATGTATAGTGCGTAGGGCTGTTCCCTGTGTGTGAGGGTGCTGTGTACACCAACGATGGTGTTGTTGCAGTCATTAACCCACTGTATCCTTTGTCTCTTCCCCGTTCTTGTTTTGTCATCCTGTCCTTGTGTGCATTAGCATCATCTGGCGGAGGAGCAGAGGCACCGGCAACAGAGGGAGCTGCATCCCACAGGATCCCTGAGGCTGAGTCCACCGACGCTTAGGGAAAAAGTGGGACGGAGGGCGAGGGGAGCACCACGGCGGAGAGTGGAGGGGACAACACAGACTCTGATACCTCCTCCGATGGGAGCTCCTTGGTGGTGGCAGACACGTCTGTGACCACCCCAGCTGCAGGTACAGCCGCCATCCCCTGTACCAGTAACACCCTCCCAGTAAGCCCTCAGTGAGTTGCCCGTGCCCGGTGACCCAGTAGGGTGGGCATCTCCTTCACCCAGGCACCTCAGGCCCTGCCCCAGTGAGCCCTGCTGCCCTGAGTGAGGAGGCTATTGACTTCCTGAGATCCATCTCTGTAGGGCAGTTAACCATTGTGAATGCAATCCAGGGGTTGGCATCCCAAATGCAGCAATGCAATGCATTCCTGGAGGGCATTCATGGTGGTTTGGGATCCCAACAGAGATCTATTCAGGCTCTGGCCTCCTCTCTGATGGCAGCCATTGTCCCTGTTTTCACCGTCCCCCCTCCAACTTCCACTTCCCTGTCCCATTCTCCTCAACCCCAACCCATCCCAAGCACACAAACAGACAAGCATGCACACAACGCAACACACAAGAGTGGCACAGGCAAACACAAGCACCACACTTCATCCCACAGGCACTCACACAAACACCATACCATTGCAGACACAGCAACATCCACAGCCTCCACTGTCTTCCTCTCCTCCTCCTCTACCACCTCCCTCCCAGTTACGATCACACTCACACTTGCATGTACTACATCTACACCCACTATCAATATCACCACACCAAGCAGAACACACACCACACTGGCAGACACCTCCGCAATATCCATGCATGCGTCCCCTGTGTCCTCTCCCACTGTCTGTCCTCCCCCCTCCTACAGGACACAAACAGACATCCACCTCACATCAGCATACAGCCCATGCACCTGCACCAAAATCCAGCAGACATACACCTCCAACAACCACTCCCTCATCCTCCACTCCCATTACTCCTCCCTCATCCCACCCCAACGCCCCTAAAATGCTTTTCCTTTCTCAACTTGAACTCTTCCCTACCTCTCCCCACCGTCCTGCACGTATGGGAAGGGTACCAAGGACGCAGCCGAGCACCTCAGCCAAACAGTCCACAGGGACAGTGGTAGCACCACCTACTTATGCTGGTAAGGATACCAGTCCTACAACACTGAAGGGGAAGGAGCCGGCACCACCAGGGATGAAAGGAAAGAGTCCTGCACCAGCTGTGGGGAAGGGGAAGGGACCTGCACCAGCTGTGAGGAAGGGAAAGTAGCGTGCACCAGCTGTGAGGAAGGTTACGGAGCTTGACCAGCTGTGAAGAAGGGGAAGGAGCCTGCACCACCGGGCAGAGGGGAAGAGCCCATCCACCCCTGCCAGGAAGGGTAAGGGATCCGCAACCCATGAACAGGAGGAGACAAGGCACTCTACGCCAGCTGAAGCTGTCAGGCTAACACCGCCACCACCAACAGCTGTCACGGGCCCCCACCGCCAGCTGTGGGTGTGCAGCCATTAGGGAGTGCAGGGGCTGCCCAGGAGCCTCCTCCAACAACCACCACCATGCAGCTATCAGTGAGTGCAGGGACTGCCCAGGAGCCTCCTCCAACCACCACCACAGTGCAGCCATCACAGCCAGCAGACGCCATGTAGTCCACCTTCCAGGTGCTACTGTGCAGGCTGCTCCCTCCAGAACCAGTGGTCAAGACACCCACTTGAGAGACTGTGGCCTTGCACTCCCCAGAACAAAGCAATGGCCATGTTTCCCCCTCTAGAACCAGTGGGCAAGACAGCCACTCCAGAGACTGTGGCCTTGCACTCCCCAGGACAAAGCAATGGGCATGTTGCCCCCTCCAGAACCAGTGGGAAAGACACCCACTCCAGAGACTGTGGCCTTGCACTCCCCAGGACAAAGCAATGGGGATGTTGCCCCATCCAGAAACAGTGGGAAAGACACCCACTCCATAGACTGTGGCCTTGCACTCCCTAGGACAAACCAATGGGTATGTTGCCCCCTCCAGAATCAGTAGGCTTGTTCCCCCATCCGGCTGAGGTACCCCCTCACCCCCTGAGGTGCCTGCCTATTTGCAAACTGGTGCCCCTGCAGTATACTATCCGGATGTGGTCAAGATTCGAGTTGGGCCTTAGACTATGCCCTGTGGCCATGTGGGCCCTTTGAACATTGGACTGGGCAGTGTCCCTTTGTGTAGATGTGTACATATCTCTTTCATTGACAAATCGAATTATACATTTTGATGTTGATCTGGTTACAATCACTTTAGTCAACTTCTGTTGTCCTTACATTATTATGCCATTTTGCTTTTCTTGTGCAGCTGGATGTCTGTATGGTGTGTGTGTGTCATGTGTGTGTTGTGCGTGTGTGTTCACTCTTTTTTTCTTCCCACCCTCCCTTGTGTGCTAGGTTGCTCTACTTACCGTTGTCGTCTTCGTCGTCGTTGGTGTTCCAGGTGGAGCATAAAGCAGAAGATCATCGGGAAAACTTGCAGTTTGGGTTCCATGGCGGCATGGTTCTACCCTGTGTCTCCAATGAGTCCTTTCACTTCTGAGCTCAGTTTCCGCCAGGCTTTTGTTGGTGTTTGTAACGACCCGGAAAAGGTGGTAGATTGCAGGGTCAAAATATGGTGGGTGGTACTTTGTCTTCTGCCTGGCTGTTGGCGGCTAACACCGTGGTGGCTGTTGTTTTCCCCGCGGCGGTTGGTGTGGAACATTGGCTGTCTATGGGAGTTATCACCGCCATGGTCATAACTCCAGCCTGTTGGCGGTATTACTGCCACTTTATCACCCACCTCCAGGGTCGCAATGAGGGCCTATATTACTTGATCTCGTCCATGAGCATGTCAAAGCCCTGAACAACATAGTCAGGTCATTGTCTTACATGTAGAGCCTAGAATGTAATAATCAAGATATAGATGCACAATAAAAATGTAGTTTCTTTAGTACACTATTTAGACAAGCATTATACAGGCACAGAAAATAACCTTGGATTAGAACAAAGGTACTTTGATTGTCAGGGTGTCATTCTCAGATTCCATACAATATAACCCTGATTCTTCTAGCATTTGGGATTATTATCCACCGGTTGGGACAAAGGTGCTACATTTGCCACACTGCTTAAGCATTTCCTCTTTGTGACAGCTTTGGTACCATAATAGTATATATTTTTTCTCACAGCGAATGGACTTCCGTGTCAACAAGATGCAAAGGAATTTAGGATTTGCGATAATATGTAGACTTTGTTTTGCTTATGCACTAAATAGATAGTCACAGTGTTGCTGTAGTGTTTAATTTGTTGGCGTCACAGCCAATAGCACCCTTTCTAAATAGTTGGAAGTGGTTTAAGAATAACCAAATCATCAATGGGACCTGAGCCGAAGGTATGTCTTGGGTCCTACAAGGTATAGTTTTCCACAAGAATATTAAGGAAAACATATTGAGGGGCCAAACATCAAGGCCAAATATTGAGAGTCAAAATATTGAAAAATGTTTTAGTTATAGGAAAATTTAGGTTTACTATACATAACTCTACATAAATTAACCTGGTCAATATAGATATATGGCTGAAAATGAGGGTACTTCTCTTGATCTTGACTTGCCCTGTTTGAGATGAGGTCTCCAGTCTCTAGAGGCCACTTTACTCTACACTAAATGATGCACGGGTGTGAGCAGGTGTCTACAGGAAGGATTCCCAAGACTGAAGGAAAAAGCCACAAGGCATAAAAAATATCTCCAAAACCAAAGAAAGCCAATATTATATGTCAAAGGCTTGATTGAAGAAGTTAGAAACTGTAGATGCTGATGTGGCACAAAGAAAAGGCAACAATCAGCCTGAAGGAACTGTGCTGATAGTACATCGTGCCTGGAACTTGGATGGACAAAAAATCGGGATAAAAATCTATATACGGAAGAGGCTACAAACCTGTAGCACTGCAAAAGTGTTGGAACACGGTGAAGGGCAATTTTGATCTCTTTTTACACTGCGAAATAAGGAACAGGAACAAGGTGACTGAAACTTGGTTTGGGAAAAATAAAATACAAACAAAATGAGAAAAAATCTTATAGAATATCATAGCGGAATGTTCTGGAAGATTGAAACAATATTTATTTCCCAGATTTGGGCCAAAAATGCCGAGATACAAAAATATTGCAAAAAAATATCTAGAACAAAAATGTTGACTTTACATACTTAGTATATAAAGTACATAAAGGATTAAATATCACAAAATAGGTAACTATATAGAATTTTCTATATTAAAACATTAATGTAAAAAAATGTTTACTTACAAATATTACATTAAAACTACACATACCATAAAAAAATATAAAATTGAATTTTTTTAATTTACAAGCATAAGATAAAAATATATTCTTCAAAATAAATATAAACATAATATATAAATAAATAAAACTATGAAATGAGAATGAAAAATACAATAAAATGCTTCTAAAAAACACAATACATAAAATAACAAACACATATACAATAACATTAGTCAAATTAAATAATCAAGTAAAAAAGTAATATTACTTCAAGAAATATAAATATATCATTAAAAAAAGTGTGTAAATAAATGACAAAAAATAAAACACTACAAAATTCACAAAAAAATTGTAATGTAGGTTTCAGATTTGATACTACCACTCCAAGCTAAGCAACAGTAGTAAAAGTGTTCAATGTTGGAGGGGTTCAAATTTACTATTCCCACTGCAACGTAAACAACAGTAAGGACATTTTTGAAGTTTCATGGGGTCAGATTTGCTATCAACATTCCAACCTGAGCAACAGTGGGAAGAGTGTTGGACTCTGAATCGTTGAGATTTGGTACTCCCACTTCAATCTGAGCAACAGTAGGGAAACTTTGGAGTGGTCAAATTTACTTTTCTCACTTTAACATAAGAAACAGTAGGGCAAGCTTTGGACTTTGGAGGGTTAAGATTCATTATTCTCATTCAAACCTGAGAAACAGTAGGGAAAGTGTTGGACTTTAGAAGGGTCGGATTTACTTTTCTCACTCAAGCGTAAGCAACAGTAGAGAAAGTGTTGGACTTTGGAAGGGTCGGATTTACTTTGCTCACTCCAGCTTAAGCAACAGGGTGCAAAGTGTTGAACTTTGGAGGATTGAGATTCACTATCCCCACTCAAACCTGAGCAACATTAGGGAAAGTGTTGGACGTTGGTTGGGTCCGATTTACTATTTCCATTCCAGCTTGGGCAACAATAGGAAATCTGTTAAACTTTGGAGGTTCAGACTTACTGTTCACACTCCAACATAAGGAACAGTAGAGAAAGGTTTAGACATTTGGAGTGGTCAGATTTACTATTCCCATTCCAATGAAAGTTACCATAGGGAAAGTGCAGAACCTCGAGGGCATCAGATTGACTGTTCCCACTCCAACATAAGCCAAACAGGGTAAATCACCAACTGTAAAGGGGTCAAATGTACTATTCCCACTCCAACCTAAACAAAATGAGGGAAAGTGTTGGACTTTACTATTTCTATTCTAACATAAGCAAGAGTAGGGAATGTGGAGTGTCATTTACTACTCTGATTGCAATCTGAGAAGCAAGTTGGAAAAGTACTGGACTTTGTAGGGGTCATATTCGTTCCTTCTATATTCTGGGAGAGTCTGAATTCTCTCATCTTCATTGAGTTTACCTCACTGGGGTGACCAGCCCGGCTGGGAAGATCGTGGGGTGGGTCTCAGAGTAATTCCTGGAGCAGTGAGACCAACATTAAACCCACTCCTTGAACCCTCTGGATTTCCTGGAAAAGTACAAAACAATGGCCAAGTTAGTATTGAAGCACCGCCAGAAGAAACAAATACTGAAGATCATTCAACTAAGTGGATAACAGGTGCAATGGAACTAAAAACAGTTCCGAAAAAATACAGGAGTCAAAGATTTCTTCAACTTCGTACTTAAAGTGGCTATAAATTATACATAGTTGACAGGAAGAATGAAAGCAAGAAGACTACTACACCCTATCTCCTAGGGTAAATTCTGGTGAAGGTTTTCAATGATGATCAGCTTGAAACTTCATAGTTTACTTAGCATGTTGTAAAATGTTACAAATTTGTCTATTTTATATTTGTTTAAGGACTTCTGAAACAGCAGGAACTAATGGGTTAATTTGAAGAGTCAACATAAATGATTGGAGATGAAATCCTTGTAGACAGAAGAATTGTGATATCTTAGTTGTGGCATGTGTAGCATTGTTACATGCAAATGCTTTCCACGGTAAATACTCTGACCAGTTGCTCTGTATTGCATTGCTTTAGTGCAGAAGATGCTGTGTCAGACACTCATTACTCCATTCCATCTGCCCATTAGTTTACAGTAGAAACAGAAGATAGAGTATGTTGAATACCAAGAGATGAATAAGAGGACTTCCAAAATGAGAATTGTTCAGAGGTCTCATCTTAAAAATTACATTATGGGGTAAACAGTGCAAGCAAAAATAGAAATCATTTAACCATTTGAGTAGCTGAGGGAATGGACTGGAAAGAAAATAAATTTACCATTTCGGAAAAATATCCACGGTGCCATAATTATTCAGTGTCGACTTGATGAGAGTAGATCAGCATTGAAGTCTGCAGAGATTGTGTGCCAAATTTGAGGAGGTATAGCAAGAATTTGTAAGTACCTAAAAGGTCTATCAGAAATAGCCTTCTCCTGGGCACAGACTGGGCAAGTTTGTACATAAATCTCTATGCCCTAATAAGGAGATAGCCACTAAAAGGACTGATGTACAAGATGTACAGTGGTTTCTACCTGGAAATGTCCTGAAATGGTTGAACTATGCAAATCATTAACACCTCTTCCTGAAGGACTTTCGTGCAAATCTAGAAGACTTACAGCTTGAAGAGGGGTCTTGATGACTGACCAAGGGTGATTTGCAAGATATTTCATCTAACTCGGGTTGCTTTTGGCATCTCTTTGCCTTTAATTGCTATTGGCATCTCTTTAATTGCATTTCGCATTTTTGACTCTCCTAAGAAAGGATCAGTCTAAGGATAATTACTCTATGTGGAATAAGAAGGGCTAATTCAGTGAGTTCTTGATGTTGGAGGTGTTATCTAGAAAGGGCATCAGTCAGAGTGTTTTGAGAACTGGGAAAAGGGTTGCTGTTAAAATGGTGTTGGGATAAGTACTATGACCATCAAGCCTGATAACTTTTCCTACATTTTATATTTTGCAAGTTACAAGGACCTGTCCTGACTTCAAATGGTTGTCTTGCTTCCATTAATGAAAAGAAATATCCACTGAACACAAACAGGTTTCATGGCTAACAGTTCTTTTTGCAAGACTGAGTAGTTCTGTTCATATGATGTCTGGATATGTGACACATAGGCCACAGAACGTTTTAACCCTTGACTGTCTGAATGTCCATTCCAGTAGCTCTTTCAGAGGCATCTGTTTGTACTATGAATTGTTTTGTACGATCTTGATGTCTTAGGACTGTAGTTTGCATAAAAGCCTTTATAAGTCTTAAAAAAATGTCACTGCTTCTTAATTAAAATTAAAACTCTTTAGCTAAATTGACAACCTTCAAAGTATGGGAGAAATGTTTGCCTTATGAGTGAAATCTGAAACAACCTGACAATAGAAGTTTCATTATCCAAGGAAGCATTGACCATCATTAACTGAGGTTGTAGATGGCCAATTAAATATTGCAGCTACCTTGTTAAAATATATGTACATTCCTTAGATTGCAGGCAATAGCTCAGGTATTCACTAATATCATTCTTAAATTCAGATTTCTCATGTTTTCACTGTAGATGATGTTGATGAAGACAAGACAGGAGTAAGTGATCATTAGTCCTCTGGGAATGAATTTCTGATGCATAAACCAGGATGTCTTCTAGGTACAATAAAACTTAGGCCCGTATTTATACTTTTTTTGCGCCGCATTTGCGTCGTTTTTTGATGCAAAAACGGCGCAAACTTGCAAAATACCATTGTATTTTGTAGGTTTGTACCGTTATGCGCCAAAAAGCGGCGCAAATGCGGCGCTAAAAAAAGTATAAATACGGGCCTTAATGTTTCAACACATCAGCGAAGGTATGGTTTATGAAGTTTTACATAGCATTACAAAAATAGCATTACTTGTTATTTGAAACTACCAAAGGGAGTATGGAATGCCATTTTCAATTGGTCACCTTCTGTAATCATAAGAAGATGGTATACAGATCGTATGTAACCCTAAGATCTAACTTTGTATAAACAGTGGCTCCACAAACTGACTAAGATATCCTTGATATGTGATAAAGGACACTGGGCCAGATGTAGGAACCCTTTTACCAGTCACAAATGGCCTATTGGGTCGTTTGTGATCAGTAAAATGCATTTTGCCATGTACATAAGGCAAAATGCGATTTGGGGACTTGTTACTGAATCGCATATTGCTTGTGCGATTTGGTATTAGGAAGGGGTGTGTTTAGGACGTCCCTTCGTAAAACAAAATAGCACTGGCATGTATGAATGGTTTGTGACCATGAATGTGGTTGCAAAGCATTCACACTTACCACCAACTTTAAGTTGGTGGTAACCATTTGGAAATGGGAAGCGGTCCCCAAGGAACCCCTTCCCCTTTATGAATGAGGGAGCAAAATGTTTTTCAGAGCAGGCCGTGGCCCCACAGACCACTGCCTACTCTGAAAAAATGAAAAGAAAACTTTCAATTTTTTTTTTTGTATTCCTTTAAGGAAAACAGGCTGCATTGGAAAAAAACTGCTTTGTTTAAAAAGCAGTCATGGACATGGTGGTTTGCTGTCCAAACCAGGCCACCATCCCTGTGAGTGCGGCCATTCCCAATGGGGTCGCAAATTATTACCTACCTCATGAATATTGCTGAGGTAGGTCATTTGCGACCCATTGGGAATCGCAAGCAATGTGGTTTACAGTGCTGTACATTTTGTTTTGCGACTCACAACTTGTGATTCCCAAAAGGATCGCAAATTGTGTGTCGCAAAACAAAATGTTGTACATCTAGCCCACTGATCCTAAACATTGATTTTATCTAAGACTGTGTTTTTTTTAACAACATCACCCATACATTTGCATTGGCGCTCTTCAACTTCTATCTATTTATTTTTTGTGTTCTTTGTGGTAATTAGCCAATAAATTCAACCTCCATTAACTTAGTTTGGACTTGAATTGTTTATTTTTGACATGTATTCTTATAGGAGGTACTAATGCATGCACTCCAGCCTCTTCCTAAGGATACGGGTCCAAATAAGAGATTTTCGGACAGGAACACTGTCACAAACATGACAATCCTGTTTGTGTTACTATAAGTGTGTTGTATTCTAATGCATTTGTAATAATGGAACATGATATTCTTCACATTAGTACCCAAATGCCAAACTTTAAATCTGTCTCTAAATCGTGAGATTTGTCCACCCTATAACTCCCCAGTCTGGAGTCTCTCTGTAAAGATATCTTTGGAAACTAAGTTAGAGAACATATCAACGTCTTTGCTTTCATGTATAAGAACATTACTCTGGGCTGCCAATGATTAGTAAATGAAGTTCTAGCAGTCTTATTCCTCGTGACTTACGCTAGAAACAGAGGGGCATATTTAAGAGCCCCTAGCACCATTCCAACGCAACATTAGTGTAATTTTTTTACCCTAATGTGGTGTTAGAAGGCAAAAAAATGCCGGTCCATATTTACAAAGTGGCACAATGCATTCATTGCGCCACTTTGTAACCCTTTGAGCTACATTATGCCTGTGCAAGGCATAATGTATGCAAAGGGGGTGTTCCCCGTTAGGGGGCCCAAAATAATGGCGCAAGGAAATCTACCAAATTTCCTTGCGCCATTTTTTTCAACACTTTTAATGCCTGCTCAGAGCAGGTGTTAAACGGAGGCTTCCATTGTTTACAATGGGCCTCTGGGTGCTTTGCTGGATTGGCATCAAAATATTTGGCGCTAATCCTGCAAAGTGCCAGACTAGCATCAAAAATGTTGATGCTAGTCCCCTAACTACCATCATGGTGCGCCGTATTTTAAATATGGCGCACACATGGTGGCCTTAGGGGGGCGCTATGGGGCTCAAGAAAAGTGGTGCAGCGCCACTTTTCTTAAATATGCCTCAGAGAGTTTTACCTGCAATCTTGATCTCATTCATTTTAAATAAATCACACCTTGCGAAAGGTAACTGAAGTGTTAGAGTGCAAGTGAAATATTTATATTTTTAGGTTTGAGTGTGTAGTTTGATTCAGACCTTAAAATCACACTGTGATAATTGTAATAATATGTTACATGAATGTAAAAATACAGAAATACATGTTTGGTATTACATTTTAATTTTCCCTCCATTCATTGGCTTTTCCAGTAAAATACAATTGATCTTGTTCTCCACAGTAAGGCCCTGATTTATACTTTTTTTGCACTGCATTACCGTCATTTTTTTTATGCGAAAGCGTCGCAAACTTACAAAATACACAATACAAGTGTATTTTGTAAGTTTGCGCCACTTTTGCGTGAATAAATGACAGTAATGAGGCACAAAAAAGTATAAATCAGGGCCTAAGTATGTGGAGACTTGTTTCTTACCGGTCATGTGGTAGAAGCATTCTTCAAGACTATGGGACTCATTTCAAGTTTGGCAGATGGGAAAACCCATCTGCCAAGCTCCAGACAGGGTGGCCTTCCCCTTCGTGGCGACCACCCTGCCTGTCCTATTAGTGAACATTCCAAGTGCACAGGCAGTGCAGGGGCCCCCCCAAAGCGCCATGCACCTGTTTTCTGCCAGCTTTTTCATGGCGGTGTTACCTCCATGAAAAGGCTGGTGGAGAACAAGGTCATAATCCGCAGGGCAGCGCTGCCCTGGCGGATTACGAACTCTACCACCGCCAGGCTGTCGGGATCATGGATCCTGGCGGTGCTGGTGGAACCCTGGTGGTCTGAAAACCAGGGTTTTAATGTGGCGGTCAGACCACCACAACTGCAGCGGTCCTGACCGCCACCGCGAGTCTGCTGGTCTAAAGACTGCCAGCCTCGTAATCAGGCCCTATATGTTAAAGTCATGTCACCTGTTAATGATACCTGTGTTCACTCTTGACCATTTTCAGCCAGTGGAATCTATCACAGGTGTTAACCATCTTTTGTGTAGTATTTCCTCAGATTTTTGC
Source organism: Pleurodeles waltl (assembly GCF_031143425.1). Taxonomy (NCBI): domain Eukaryota; kingdom Metazoa; phylum Chordata; class Amphibia; order Caudata; family Salamandridae; genus Pleurodeles; species Pleurodeles waltl. The sequence goes on from NC_090448.1 coordinate 142,668,638, forward strand.
CTTCTGTTGCTGAACCCATTTTTGTTGGGGATAGGACTCAGTAAACTTTACCCCTCCTAACCAGTGGTTTTGGTTCTCTTTTCTAACATGATACAATTGTCATATACCTAATTGCCACATTTAATTTACTTATAAGTCCCTAGTATATTGACTACCTGAACCCACTGAAGGTAATGTAAATGCTACTAGTAGACTGCACCACGCATTCTGGTACCCAATACAGTAGCCCTGTAGAGCATGTCTCCAAGCATGGGTATGCAGTGTTAAATTGCCTTTTCATTCTGATAAACCAAACCTTTTTTCCAGGCCTAAAAAGTTCCTTTGATGTTGAGCCCTTTCTGAGTACAAACTTTGCTGTAACCTTGCTCTTCAGCAATCTCTCTTCACTGAGCTCCGCTTCGGATCCATTTTGCAGCTTGCCCCACTGACAAGACTCATCGATGATCACTTTTCCCCACAAACGTTTCTGAGTTAGAAAGTACATTTTTCACTGAGCTAAACCTTGTCCCTATATCCGACCCACGGACTATCGTCATCAACCTTAACTTATGACTTTGAGTCAGTCTAGCACAACCAGATTACTGAGTTTGTCGCTTTATGGTTTTTGGAGCTATTTTTAATTCAAAGTTTAAACATTCTTATCTCCATTTCTACTTATTGAAATTTTGTCATTTTTGGTGTTATTTTATTTATTACATTCTACACACTGTTCCACTTTTGGTTTACGATGTTCTTGTGTTATGTTTTCACTTTATTACTGTTTGAGTATTGTATGAATACTTTACTCATTACCTCTAAGTTAAGGCTGGCTTCTTTGTGACATAACTACCGGGAGGTTGAGCATATGTCTATTTAGTTACTTCTGCAGTTCACCCTGACAAGAATTGTGATTATTATTTGAAGTGGGTTCTCAACTTCTCTTCTAATATTCCAATTTCTTACAGAAACTAATAGATATGATGCTAATAGCCTGCTAGTAGCAGAACACTGAAGCCTTGATTGGAACCAAGAAAATGCTAAGAAGAGATGTAAAACTGAATAACAGGGAGACATAGACCCTCTATCAGTAGAGCAATATAGTAAAGATAACATACCTCTGTATGCAGATTGTAAATGAGAATTTATGCATTGTCTCATTGTGTCAGTTGCAGTCACAAGGGCTAATCATATTCTCCTCCCACTGCTTGTAAATTGCAGTAAGAATTAACCCTGGATTATGATACCCATTTACCTTTATTTAAACATATTTAAACTCTTTGCTCTTTATATTTTTTTACCATATTTAACAAACTTAGGGCCTGGTTTAGAATTTGGCAGACTGGATTCACAAACATGAGGGACATCCCACCTGGCTTATTACATGTACATTAAATCCTATGACACTTGTAATGCAGCGGACAGGTTATCCGTCATGTTTGTGATGGAGTACCCTGTTTGCTGAACTCCAACTCAGGCTCTCAATATTGAGCTAAAGAGCTTGTTCCCTCCCACGCCTTCCTGTATATATGTTTACATATCCCCTGCATTCGCAAGAGCAGAACAGGAGGACATTAGTTCTCATACATTACTCTAGAAACATGGAATGACCTCCCACAACACATCTGAGCCTCCTCCTCACTTCTTGAGTTCCACAAGAAGCTGAAAACCTGGCTCTTCGAATTACTATAGGAAGACACTCACATACCCACCAGCTCAAGCGACTATATAGCCTCATGGGTGATTAGTGCACTATACAAATAGACATAACATAGGAAAGCATAACATAACATTTCTTGCCTATATGATCCACTAGATATATATACTATATATATATATATATATATATATATATATATATATATATATATATATATATATATATATAAAAGAATGCAACCACATATATTTGCACAATTAACCAAAACAACAGTTTTTTTGCAAACTGTGTTAACAACCCATCCTCCTCGATTTATGGGAACCCATCCATGATTTTTTAAATATTTCTGATCGAAATGTTGCTGGTGCCAAATAAAATCAAAAATACAATTCTCTGCTACTATCCTGCCTTCTGCAGTTACAACCATAGCCAGTCAACTTCTCTGAAAATATATTCTAGCTCATACGCGTAAAGCAAAATCTATTCCTTAAATCTTTAGATTACTTTGTTCTTTTAATCAGAAAATGGCAACTCGTGAACAAGAAAGAAAATATTTCGCATCATATGTCCTTGAAATAAATTCATGGCTTAATCTTTCAAAACAGTCATTTTACATCATCGACAAGTGTCACTTGCATGCAGTGCACGTCCGTTTACTTTTGAATTGGAGTGATTTGCATACATTATACACGTTTTGAACTATTATGATGCAAAATCTTGGGAGCTTAAAAGGGAAGCTCCACTGTGTATATTTGCAAATCTTTTAAAGAATGCATTGTCGGAGCAAAGGCACTTCTTGTTCCTAACTATCTACCAAAATGTGTAGCAAAAATAAAGCACATTTAGTAAAAGAGACATAAAAAGTGACGTTCTTGTACATAAATATCCATGAGCTCATATATATAATATAGATATGTATATATATTCGTACTGCAACGTTGATGACATATAATCAAAAATATTATGAACAAACATACACATATTCTGTATGTAAAAAATGTTAAAGTTTATGTTTTATGAGACTTACATTTCTTCATTGAGGCCATTGATTGTTCACTGATATGTGCTGCTTTTTTTGCATCATATAGTAAATTGCGCTCTTATTTCCCTTGCCCCACACATTGAAGCACATCCATAATGCTCTTTCATGCATCTGCCTGCTCATTAAAATGAATTCCATCATCCGACATTGTCAGCTTCTTTCCTACTTTCATGTAATTCTTCAAAAGGAGACTTGCTTTGAATTTGTTCTACTTGTGTCTCATCAAAGGTTTTTTGGCGGCAGCTGCAGTTCACGTTTCTCTGCAAAACAACCTGCAAAATATCTCTAATCGGAAACTGATATGCCTAAACGGTGTAAGCAAATCTGGTTCACTGTCTGCTGAATGGAGCTAAATTGAGAACGACCTTGTTTGAAATGAAATAGATGCCTCACGTCTATCCAGAATATCAGAAGTGCAAAGGACTTGCAAATACCTGGGCATCTAGAGAATTATCAATTAGTCTGCACTACTAGTGCTCCGTAGGATTTAAATCACCCGTAAATTACATATTGTCATTCAATCCTATTACAGTCCTACCTACCAGGTGAAGCTCCTAAAATACTGTTGATAGAATTATATTTTGAGTATTGAGTGTGAAGCATGTAAATATTAGAACTTTTTATATCATGGTTGCAAATGCTGATTTCTACTGATTTGTGGTGCAGTTCTTCAATTTAATCACAATATCGACCTAAGAAACATAAAAGGCTGAGTCTTTCCACGTCGACCTGCAGGATACGCACAGATTTCAGCAGGGAGTGCTAAAATCACTCAGGTGGGTCTTCAGCAAGCCCCTTAATCCATTCTTAGTCCTTCCTCGCAAGTCGAAGCCTACAAGGCTAGATAGACACTTCCTAGTTCAGCAGTAGAGGGCTCCGGCCCATTCTGGTTTGTTGCTTACATGTCACCATTGTCTCACATCTTCCGGCTCCATTCCCTGCCTGCTCTGGATGTGTGCAGATGACACCTAAATCCACCTTCGACTGGACAGTGGATTTATGGCAAAAGGATACATCACTAGTGATAACGTGTCCCAATCTAGATAATTTATTCACTCTGGGACTCGTTTTAGGCCGATGAATCTTTTGACCCTGATTGAAGTCTCCTTAAGACGAGATAACTAATCAACATGTCAATCAATAATTCAATAACCTCATCAATATTCACAATAGCAAGTCAATCAAGGTAATCAATGGCATCAATAAGACTCGGAAACTACCATGACCTTTCAGCCATGAATAACCACACAAAAGTTTGTGAGATTTATGATATTTATTCCCTATTGATTACAATTCCACCAGCAAGTTTATTAATCTCAAAACCAGAATACACATCAACATTGTCATAATATGGCAACTCGAATAAGATTTAATCAAAGCAAAGATCATGAACATTAGAACATAGCACGACGTCAACATAGGTTAACTTTAGCAGGTTATCATTAGAGCATTATTCAACAAAGCATAGATTCAGTCATTTTGTCTGCTTGCGTCCGTTTAGTGACCTCCTTAACTAACCTCGAATCAGCATTAGCATGTTGGGCTTCATGCAAAACAATTTAGCAACACAAATTTAGAAAACATCTATCTATGGTCTCTATCAAAAGAAGCAGTTGGTACCTAGAAAGAGAAGGCAAACAGACAATACAATTTCATCATCATTTAGTTACCCTCCGTAATGGGTCAGCATACAGAGTCAGTCTTCGTCCTCAGGACATCAGTTGATTCGCCATCAGCCAGCAAACACAGCAAAGTTCAGTAAGACCGGGCAAAAAGGAATACGTCCCTCATAAGGAGGAAAAGTATGAATCGGGCAAGGCAAAGTAAGTAAGGATGGTTTGCAAAGTTCAAACAGCAAAGTCTTGTATTGGCATATAATGGCTGATTTCTCCTCGTGTCCAAGAATTTTACATCGATCATGTTGTACAGTCCCCTAATTTCCAATTGGGCAAGTTTTGGCGCACCATCATCTCCATCCAATGGTTTACTTGTTGTCTCATTACGATTGTCACCCCATAACAGTTCTCACGTAGTTTATTGGCTCCTGTAATTGACGTCTCCAACGGGTAGAATGTCAGGTGAGGAATAAATGACATTTGTTACTCAAGTCAGTAGTCCCATTGTCTTCCCTAGTCTAAATGACCTTGTACCTGTTGCGAATTACACTGTTGCGCTCCACAAGAATGTCTCCTTGAGCAAGCTGGGTTCTCATGAGAAGATTTACTACGGTTACACACACATCTCTAACTTCTGGAAAAGTATGGCTTCATGTCCTTCAGCAAGTCAGCACACTGTACTTTAGAAAAACACATTTAATATGAAACCGGGCAGCTAGGCCCGACTCATGCTAGCTAAGGCCTAGTGATTAATTAGCAAAACCTTAACATATAACTCTTACTGCTAATACAAAATCATACATTAGTACATTAATATTTCATTATTAGTCAGTTGCATTAATCATCGCATACATTGATGGCCACTCCCTGTGGGCACATTTCATACACATGCGTTAACGTTTACATTTTCTATGCGATTTCACCAAGCATTGTATTGCAAGCTTCTCATGTTAATTATTAGGTTTTAATCACACTCCATAACTAGATGGCCATACATGCTTCTTCAGGAATGAGATCTACCTCTGCCTCAACCAGGGCAAAAACAAGTCTGAACAATTAATTTTTCCTCAACCCCTGAAAAATAATTCCAGGTTGATGCAAAGTTTGGGAAGACTGGTGTTGTTGCTTATGATGTTGAGTGAAAGCTCTAGCCGTCATGCTGAAGCAGTGGTATCTGCTGCACCTTGAGGATCATCCTGTTGAAACAGATTCCTAATCTTGTGCAGGCTGACTCAAGACTTGAATCCTAAAATCACAGAGGATGCAGAACCAGGCAGTTGGGAAATGCCTACATCTTGGGATTCCAAACCATATGTCCCTTGCCTTGGAGCATCTTCTTGGTATTGCAGCTACTATTTAGTATAAATCAAGGTCTAGCACATCATAAACAATTTATTTTGGAAGAGGGTCCCACTACCTCTAAAACACTTGCTCAGAGCTATACTCAACAGGAGCTGAAGATTGGAAGAGACTGCTTTTCTCTTCTCAGATAATAAAACAGCGGAGAAACATAACAACACAACCTTTAAGTCCTGCATATCCCAATGCTGAATAAAGTCTTACCTGGCCATGGGACACAAACCACTCCAAGAAATATTTGGAAAAGACCTATTTAGAGAGTGTGTGTGTAAGAAAATGCCCTGTCTTCAACTCTAGTACGTTAGAATGTAATGGGTGAAAAAAGAGCCCCAAGTCAGGGACACTGCCCCCTACCTATCATCTGACAGAAAGGCAACCCGAAGCCCTGTTCTCCAAGCCTACTCATCTGGGTCTGTGGGGCGGGTGCCAAGATGACACAAATAGTGATCGACAAAATCCCTCTACCTATTATTCCACTTGTTTTCTCATCTTACCAGTGTTCGGAAATGACCAAGAGGCAGCAAGTATAACTGCAATACAAAATTCCAAATTCAATATCAATATATATTGGAAATCACACAATTATTCCCATCCACGTCCAGAAATATATCTCCAGGGTCCAAAAGCAGCAATTGTTTGCAGCAGAACATGCTGTTTACCAGGTCCATGTACCAACACTTATTTGTATATGTGATGTTTTCTGATTAATGTTGGGTGTGCAATTAAATTCTCCAGTTCCATAGCAAGAGAAGCAGTGAGCATGTCGACCCCTGCTACGAACAATACAACATATGCCAAGATATGTATTTGCCTTTGCTTAAGTATTTCTTCACTTTAAACACCCTTTAAGTGATTCCCAAAGTGTGGTGTAGCACATATCTGATTGTGATCCGTCGTTTGCTCACAGAATTCCTCTTGCTAGGTTATCCAATGCTATTGCACTGTTTTGTTGACCTCCTTTTCTCCCTTTCATCGATAGTCAATACATTTGTTTATTGTTTCATGTAACTGTTGTCTTTTATTGATTTGTTGTTTTGGAAAACTGCAGTATTATGAAATACTGGTTGGCTTTGAGTTAAAGTACTGCTTTTGCTCTGCAAACCCTCTGTGAGTGAACCTTTAACTGTTAAATAATAAATAACCCAACGATAGATGTACCTTTTCTGAATTAGCAGCTGGCGTTTGTTATCAGTTGCATACATGTGCACTGTGCCTTATTATTGTATATCTTTGATGTGGCATTTGCTTTTGTTTGTGTTTTTTGGTTCATGCTCATTCAGGTGAGTGCTTGTGATAGGAAATGTACGTCCATTTGTCAGTTAAAGGAGCATTGAAACTGCAGGGTGAACAAACCAGAAGTGTATGATCATTTAATGGATCACTACTTTGGTTGATTATGTTTTTGACTAATATAACAATGTAGACTTATAGCCCGCTGCTGAGGACTACACTGGTTGTAAAATGCCCTGAACCCGGCCTCATTTATAGTTTTGTGAGCTGGCTGTTGGCTGTTAAATTACTGGTGTGGCAGAAGCAAGAGACACTGCCTCTTTAACCCCACCCAACTCACAGAATGTTGTTGTCCACTCTGCATGCCGGCATTTTCCTTTCAAATGAGCTCTCACATCCACTGCATGAGCATGAGACACTTTGGAGGGTGGAATAGGGGTGTTAGCTGTGACAGTAAGTCAGCCATGCCATAATGGCATGGCTGACCTATTATCATTTATTTTTAGCCGAAGACAGACACCGAAAGCAGGTTTTTTTTGTTGAGAAAATGTACCTAATGTCCCCCACGCACTAGATGTTTTCTACCCAGCACTTGGAGGGCCTTCCTGAGGTTTTTATGTTTGATATTGCCATGGTTGACATGGCAGACCCAGACAAACTTAAGTTAGTATGAATGGCATTGGATTGACTTCACGAAAGAGGGCCTCTTTTCTTCTATAGCAATGACACAAATTTCCATCTTGATAAAATCGTTTTTCAAAAATACAAAAACACATTTCTTATGTCAAGCCTAAGCATTCATGATTATTTGTTTTAGTTCTTGATCTCCATTTCAATGGCATCCCTCCTCTGCAGTATTGGAAATGCACCTTTCTGCAGAGTTATCCACCAATGTTTTTGCCTTCCTCCTGTTCTTCTGACCTACTTTTTGTTGGCTTTACCAGTGTTGACGTATATGTGCTCTCTTCTCTAAACGCGATATAACTGTCTTACACCTGTTTGGCATATTTGATTTAAATGTAAGTCCCTTGTAAAATGGTATACCATATAACCAATGCCTGTAAATTAAATGCTACTAGTGGGCCTTCATCACTGACTGTTCCACCCACAGAAGTAGCCTTTCATACCTGTCTCAGGCCTGCCACTGCAAGGGCTGTGTGCTCAGTGTACATCCATTTTGATTTGGCATTTAAAATTACTTGTCAAGCTTTAAACTCCCATTTTATTACACATAGGTCACCCCTAAGGCAGGCCCTAGGTAGCCCTAAGGGTAGAGTGCTGTGTATGTAAAAGGTAGGACACATGCTTGTATGTTTTGCATGTCCTAGTAGTCACAAACAACCTATTTTGTTGTTCACTGCTGCAAGGTCAGCTCCTCCCCTAGGTTAGCATTGTCAATTCCCTTATACTCTTTTATGTGGTAATTCCTGATCATAAAGGAGTAGCTTTGTCATGTTTGGTATGTTTAGAATAGTGGTGATAGATCCTACTTACTGGTGTAGTTGGATTTTACATTACTTTTTTAGAAATGCCACTCTTAAAAAGTTGGTATTTCTCACTTCTTATAACTCTGTGTGCTTTGCAAGATGTCTCCAAACTACGTCTGGCCTGGGTGAAAGCTACACTTTGTGCATTCTCTCTAGGCAGCCACAACACAGGAAGGGCTGGGTGTGGCAGTGTTACAACTGCATTCATCTGCATACGGATAGTCCTCCTGGGAAGGGACAGGGAGACGTGGTTCGCATTTACATGTCAATAGGTTGTTCCTGCCTGAAGACAAAGGGCTGATTTACCCCCAACTGATAATCTGGAGCCAGGGCTGGGTTGAAAGGGATTATTGTGCACTTTAAAAGGGTTGTTTTGAAGTCACTCCTAGGTCAAAGACATTTTGAGTAAAAGTACAGGGGCTCTGACCCCAAATTTTCAGACACTGGGTGGGTCTTGTAACCAGATGCTGCTGGCTCTACATTCTGCACATTGCCAGAGAGCTGCTGTGCTGCTAGGAGGAACCGCCATTAGACTACCTGCTTTGTTGTGTTGGTCTGTTGCCTACTGATTGCTGGGCTGCAGAATGGTCTGCCACTTTGCAAATTTGCCTTGTGAGCTGGCCTGCTCCCTGCTTGTGCCCCCAGTGTTCTCCAAGGGCTTGTTTGCTTGCCCTCTGTTGCAGAAACCTCAGGCCCCTCAAAGGTTTCTTCCCTAGCAGCTGGCTAGGATGAAGATTCAGAGCAAATCTGACCACCAGTCTGGCCTACATGTGCTGCACGTTAAGGAGATTCAGGGCACGAGATCAGCTGGCCAAAACCCCACCTCCCTGCTTCACCATCACGCGAAGCATCCTGCACCTGCACTGATCAAGCTCGGTGCGTCCCCCGAGGCTGCCACTACGACTCCCAGTGTGACTCTTTTTTTTCCTAAAATACATTGCCCCAGCAATTCAGGACAGGCAAGAGATGTATGAAGCAATTGCTGTCATCACCCACCCTCTGCTGAGGACAACACCACCAACGCCAGCTGCACTCCTCACCCTGGGGGGAGGGCACTGGTATCCTGACCTGGCAGGCAGCATAGCAAGGAAAGCGTACAGTGATACTGACCCGCAAGGTCCTTTTGCTGAGCTGTACACCTATCGCCAACAGGGATTCTCTTGCTTCCCTTCAGACCGAAGCACCTTCCCTGCCCAGCGAGCTTGACATGCAACTTGTTCAGCCTGACAGCTGTGTGCACAAAGGTTTCCTTGGTGGACCTAAGTTGTCTCTGAACTACCACATTGTGCCCCCATGCCACATGTTGTGGAGAGGCAACTAGTGCTTGATGGCAACCTTGCATACCTAGCTGCATTAGACACCCTTACACGCGAGGTTTACAGTGTATGTGCCCCACCATGTTGGGGGTCATGCCTTTGTAGGGAGATTGCTCAAGGGAGGCCCTGTTCGCCACAGTAAAGTGTTTTTTGCTTTATTTAGGAACTTGCCCTGATTACCGTATGAATAGTAGCAGAAGCACAGGTGCTTTCTGCCCCGTCTTGTGACTATTACCATATAAAGTTTAATAGGGGAGCATGTGTGTTGTGCCCTCTGTGCTTATGGTAATACACATGTTCCTAACCCAACTGCTGCAGTTCATACCCTGATAGTATTATGTTTACCGTTTTGATACTTGATAACGAGTACTATTGAGTGTTTGCACAAATGCTTTACACATTGCCTATGTGTCAGGGAGACCAGATCCTCGGGGTCTTTGCACGTTCCCAACATGTCCACCACTAGACAGCTCCAAGACTCTGATAGATAAAATCACAGAGACTGAGAGAGTCCAAGCGGGGGAAAAGGGGATTAGGATGGGAACAGCTGGGAAGGAGACCTGTAGGAAACAAAAGGTTAAACCACACAATATCAAGATTATGGGGGTCATTTTAGCCCTGGCGGTCCAAGACCGCCAGGGCTAAAATGACGGGGGCACCGCCAACAGGCTGGCGGTGCCCCGCTGGGCATTCTGACCGCGGCGGTTTGACCGCGGTCAGAAGTGGAAAACCGGCGGTCTCCCGCCGGTTTTCCGCTGCCCATTTGAATCCTCCATGGCGGCGCAGCGAGCTGCGCCGCCATGGGGATTCTGACAGCCCATACCGCCATCCTGTTCCTGGCGGTTCGCCCGCCAGGAACAGGATGGCGGTATGGGTTGTCATGGGGCCCCTGAGGGCCCCTGCAGTGCCCATGCCAATGGCATGGGCACTGCAGGGGCCCCCGTAAGAGGGCCCCACAAAGAATTTCACTGTCTGCATTGCAGACAGTGAAATTCGCGACGGGTGCCACTTCACCCGTCGCACCTTCCCAATCCGCCGGCTCCATTCGGAGCCGGCGTCCTCGTGGGAAGGTAGTTTTGCACTGGGCTGGCGGGCGGCCTTTTGGCGGTCGCCCGCCAGCCCAGTGCAAAACCCAAAATACCCTCAGCGGTCTTTCGACCGCGGAGCGGTATTTTGGAGGGGGAAGTCTGGCGGGCGGCCTCTGCCGCCCGCCAGACTTAGAATCACCCCCTATGTCACATTGACTTTTACTAGACTATGATTCTAAGCATTGTCATACTGTCACCATGGATAACTTAAGAAAGGACTAATGACTAGGCCTCAAGACGTCTGGGTACCTGGGAAGGAATCAAGAATGATTAATACAGCTTCTCAATGAAACTTTTCATGAAATGTTACACATTGTCTAGGAATTTAAGAACCTTCTAGAATTATGTTTTCGAAACAAACATGGTCTTTTTACATGAGGACAAAAGTAATCTGAACATTTCCTGGAACACAATAGGAATTGTATTAGGGACTTAATATGCACATATAATGTAACATCTTGAATTTTAACACCTAGTTTTAAATGCAGGAAATGAATCGCGCACACTGCCGATTTCAACAAGGATATGTAAATGCCATTAAATGATTACGCACTCTGCAAGTGATCTAAAACATCAGTTTTAAATGCGGGAATGCATCACGCGTCTTGCTGATTTGAATACCACTATGTAAAAGCCAAGAAATGGTCGTGCACAATGATTGTCAAAGTTTTAATGCAAGGAATGAATTGCGCGTATTGCCGATTCGAATGCCACCATGTAAATGCCGAGAAATGGTCGTGCACAATGATTATCAAAGTTTTAATTGCAAGGAATGAATCACGCGTCTTGCCGATTCGAATGCCACCATGTAAATGCCAAGAAATGTTCGTGCACAATGATTATCAAAGTTTTAATTGCAAGGAATGAATCGCGCGTCTTGCTGATTCGAATGCCACCATGTAAATGCCAAGAAATGGTTGCGCACAATGATTATCAAAGTTTTAGTGCAAGGAATGAATCACGCGTCTTGCCGATTCGAATGCCACCATGTAAATGCCAAGTAATGGTTGCGCGCAATGATTATCCAGAGTTAAATGCACGGAATGAATCGCGCGTCTTGCCGATTCGAAAATCAATATGTAAATGCAAGAAATGGTAGCGCACAATGAGTATCAAGAGTTAAATGCACGGAATGAATTGCGCGTCTTGCCGATTCGAATGCCACCATGTAAATGCCAAGAAATGGTAGCACACAATGAGTATCAAGAGTTAAATGCACGGAATGAATCGCGCGTCTTGCCGATTTGAATGTCAATATGCAAATGTCTAGAAATGGTCCCACATACTATTGCCAACCCGAATCACAAAAGTCCAATGCCAAGAATGAATCGCACGTCTTGCCGATTCAAATATCAACATGTAAATGCCAGAAACCAAGAGCACATTCACACGCACAAGGAAAAATCTTCCAACATGAAAATTAGGCCCAAGAACTCGAATGCCTTCGAAAACGGGATCGGGGGCCCAGCCCCACCCCAGTCTTACCGCTCCTGATCAAGGATCACCAATACAATGAAGGGCAAAGGCCTGGAAGCTCAAGGTAGGCCTCTGGAACAGGAGCTCAGGAAATTGCTGCTGCTCTGCACCGGGACCTCTGAATAGTGAGCACGTGGAGTTGGGCTGGCTCCCTCATATAGAGTTTGGCCGAGCCCACAAACCACACCCAGTCATGCTGCAGAGAAAGCTTCTAGAAGGCCCTGGAAAGGGACCACACCATGACACACTCTGAAAGCCTTCAGCAATACATTACAAATGAACAGTATTTACAAGCACCTTGAATATAAGTCTTCAGGATTAAACTCTGCAGTGCAAAAGAATAAACAACAGCATATCAACATAATGCATGAATTACGTTATCTCATAAGTGCTGGGTTTTTGCATTCCAGTCACCCGTAGAGCGCGCACTGCCCTGATGTTGACAGTACTCCCAGACACGCGCTAGGGTCTGGCTTGCCTGGATTGAGACGATGAAAACGCCTCACAAGTAGTGGAGCATGAATATCGGATGTGGAAATCCATGACTTACTTTCAGGGGCATAACCTTTCCACAAGATTAAGTACCATAGGTTACACCCTCTCAGTTTGGAATCCAACACCTTCTTGACTTCGTATTCCACTTCCCCCTGTACTAGAACTGGAGCTGGATGAGGACGGACCTTCTGGACTGCCTTTTTCAGGAGGGAAGTGTGGAACACTGGATGAATACGTAATGACCTTGGTAATTGCAGTTTATAGGTTACAGGATTGATTTGCTGAAGGACAGTGTAGGGACCTATGAATTTGGGATAAACTTGTGCTTTTCTTGAAGTCTATATGTGTTGTAGAAAGCCACACTTTATCACCTGGTTGATACTGAGGTCCCTCACAATGTTTCTTGTCGTAATGCTTTTTGTATTTTTGTTTGGCTTTTTCTAAATGCTGTTGAATCAGTTTCTGGGTTTGGTGAAGGTGCTGAATGGTTTCCGACACAGCTGGTGGAAGAAAACTTTCTGGAGGGATCGTGATGGGCAAGGTGTCAGGATGATAGCCAAACAAGCCAAAAAAGGGTGTAACACCAGTGGAGGTGTGAAATGAGTTATTGTAGGATAACTCAGCTAACCAGAGCATTGATGTTCAAGAATGAAGTGCTTTCTCAGCGTAAGCACGCAGGTATTGCTTCAATGTCTGATTTAGTCTCTCAGTTTGACCATCTGTTTGAGGATGATGGCTCGTAGATGGTATGGACGTGACTTGAAGTGGTCTGCACTATGTTGTCCAAAAATTGGAGGCAAAATGCGACCTTGTCTTGATGCTAGCACAGACTTCGCAGTTGTTTACCATTGTTTTGACATCATTTGTCAGAGTAGGCCACCAAAAGTAGCGTTGGATTAATTCAAGAGTTTTAGGAGTACCTGGATGACATGCCGTAGGTATAACATGCAACCAATTAAATACTCACTTGAGAAGCTTGGTAGTGGGCACAAACAAACGAGCGTCATGGAAAGGTAGTCCTTGCTTGATTGACCTTTTGGGATCTGCTTGAGCCCATGTCTGCCATTTCTGAATGGTGAAGGAATTATGGATGACTTCAAAGAAATCTTCAGTTTTTATGATGCATAGGACTTTGTCTGGAGCAATGATAGCTCTGGAGGGTTGGACTGTAGGCAACGTTGTAGACTCTTGGCGGGACAAGGCGTCTGCTTTGCGATTGTCTTTACCAGGACGGAAAGTTACCACAAAATCAAATTCGGCAAAAAACAACATCCAGCGTAATTGCCGAGGAGTCAAAAGTCTGGCTGAACTCATGAACTGGAGATTGCGATGATCAGTATATACTGTGACAGTGTACTTGGCACCCAACCATTCTTTAAAGGCGTCACAAATCACCAGAAGCTCTTTTTCAGCAATGACATAGCTCTGTTCGGCTTTGTTCAGCTTTTGAGACATGTAAGCTACAGGATGAAGTTGGCCAGTGTCTTTGCTTCGTTGTGACAAGACTGCACCAATTGCCACATCTGAGGCATCGGCTTCCACTAAGAATGGACGATCCACATCAGGGTGAGTCAAGACTGGGGCACTGGAAAAAGCTTCTTTCAAATTTGAAAAGGCTTGGAAAATTGTTGGAAAATGCGTTATTGGTAAGGCCTGCATTTAAAATGACACTGGGCACCTCAGCAGTGCACCGATGGGTGCACCACCTATGCTGTGGTCCCTAATCCTACATGCCCTACCATATACTAGGGACTTATAGGTAGGTTAACTTAGCCAATTATAATTAGCCTAATTTGCATATCCACTTTACACGAGCACAGGCCCTGGGACTGGTTAGCAGTACCCAGGGCACCATCAGAGTCAGGAAAACACTAGCAAAAAGTGGAAAATGGGGGCAAAAAGTTAGGGGGCCTCTGCAATCAGCCCTGTTTTCTCTCAGCTTCTGGGGACCATACACATTTTTCTTTCTTTCTCAATAACTTAGTGATTGGGGCCACTGTTTGAGAGAAATGATTTATAAACCTGCGGTGAATGTTTGCAAACCCCAGGAAACATTGTACATCTCGAACAGTCTTTGGAGTGGGCCAATCAGATACAGCTTGTACTTTCTTTTCTTCCATGACCATACCTTGAGGGGTAAGGATAACCCCCAAAAACTCAACTGTGGTAACATGAAACTACCACTTGGTTAGTTTGCAATATAAATGGTGCTTTCAAAGGGCTGCGAGAATTTTCTTGACATGTTGCACATGTTCGGTTTCATTGTCAGAGTAGATCAAAATGTCATCGATGTAGACTATTGCAAATATGTTGAAATACTCTCTAAGAACGTCATTCAGGAAAAATTGAAATGCTGCTGGAGCATTACACAGACCAAAAGGTATGACGGTGTATTCAAAGAGACCATATCTTGTCTTGAACGCAGTTTTCCATTCGTCACCATCTCTCATTCTGAATAAATGGTAAGCACCTCGTAGATTGAGCTTAGTGTAGATTTTAGCTTTTTTTACTTGTTCCAGCAAGACAGGAATCAGGGGCAAGGGGTATTTATTCTTGATGGTGACCTTGTTCAAACCCCTATAGTCAATACAAGTTTGAAAGTCCCCATTCGCCTTAGGGACAAAAAGCAAAGGAGAGGCTGCAGGAGACTTGGAAGGGTGGATGAAACCATTCTCCAAGAATTGATCTAGATACTTTCGTAAATGTTGATTTTTATGTTCTGACAGGGCGTATACACGACACCTGGGGAGTATCGCACCTGGTATTAGATCAATTTGACAGTCATAACGTCTATGAGGAGGCAAGGTTTCTGCTTCTTTTTCATCAAATACATCTTCATAGGATGAATATTGTCTGGGCAACTTTACTTCGTTCTCCGCTGCAGTGGCTATGTAAGAGTTACAATCTTTGGTTACTTGAGACGTCTGGAAGCATTTTTCTTTACATAGAGCTGAAGAGAACACGACCTTCCGTTCTGCCCAATTAATATCAGGATTATGATGAGTTAACCAGGGTAAGCCAAGGATAATTCCATACTGAGGAGCATGGATCACGTCAAGGATGAGTTTCTCTTTATGTTTGGTTCTTTGGTTCTCCCCCACACAGATCACCGACAAGGGGACAGTCTGAAGAGTTACTGGGCCTCCAGTCAAGAGTTTTCCATCTACAGCTTGTATTATTTCTGGAGTCTTATTCTCTATACATTGGCTCCCCCATGCGCAAACCAATTGGGCATCAACAAAGTTCCTGGTAGCCCCAGAATCTACGAGGGCATTCTTGAAATAGTTATTTTTCTTTACTTGAACTTTTATGCCCAGCTTGAGATGTCTAGACTGTGAAGGGTCCACGGTGACACCAAAGAGCAACCCTTCTTTACATCTTGGGTGATTTAGTATTCCGGCTCGACTTGTGCATTGGCTGCAAGTTTCTGGACAGGACTTCGTTTGCTCATTGGTTTGATTGGACACTCTTTGGCAAAATGAACCTTGCGCCCGCAATAGAGGCATTGTCCATTCTTTCTACGTAGGTCCTTTTCGTCTTTGGTCAAAGACCTCCTGATTGTTCTGATTTCCATAGGTTCTGGAGTTCTTTCTTTCTGTGTTCTTGATTCTCTATTATCGTGAACATGCCAGGAATATTTCTCAGTCTTTTTGCGTGCTCCCCTTCGTTCTGCTAAACAATGATCCAGTCTCAAAACGAGGTTTATCAGATCTTGAAAGTCTGTAGGCTGCGGGTCTATTTGAGCAAGGATGTCTTTTAACTCATCCTTGAGTCCTTTGTAGAACAAGGCCGCTTGCTTTTCTTCAGGCCAAGATGTCTCGGCTACCAGCCGATTAAAGTTAGCTAAGTAGGACACTAGATCCTGGTTACCTTGTCGCAAAACTAATAGTTCACGATCTGCTGACAATGTCATAGTTCTACGATCAAATATTCGTTCAAACTCACGAACAAAATTTCTCCAATTGTAAAGCAGGGGACTGTCTTTACGCACAAGAGGAATTGCCCAGGTAGCTGCGTCCCCAGTCAGGTATGATAACAAGAAAGCTACCCTGGATTGGGCATCAGGGAAAGTCTGTGGTCGGCAGGTAAAATGTAATTCCACTTGAACCATGAAAGATTGCGCTTTCAAGGGCTCGCCTGAGAAATTTTCTGGAGGAGCTAGGGGAATGGCCGAAGGAATGTTGAGGGAAATGTTCGTAGGAGAATTACATACAGAAGCTTGAGAAGAAGGACCAGGCCAAGACACACCTAAGGGATTTTGTTCCTTCTTCTCTACCCTTTCCTGTAACTGACTCACTCTGTCAGCTAGGCTGGCTGCTATATCTTTTGATGACACTACCTCTGCTTAGAGCTGCATGATAACCTTGACTAGCTCATCCAATGTGGCCATGCTGAGAACACATACAAACCAGGAGGATAATTAATTAGTGGCCTCACTATTCTGTCAGGGAGACGAGATCCTCGGGGTCTGCGCACGTTCCCAACATGTCCATCACTAGACAGCTCCAAGACTCTGATAGGTAAAATCACAGAGACTGAGAGAGTCCAAGCGGGGGAAAAGGGGATTAGGATGGGAACAGCTGGGAAGGAGACCTGTAGGAAACAAAAGGTTAAACCACACAATATCAAGATTATATCACATTGACTTTTACTAGACTATGATTCTAAACATTGTCATACTGTAACCATGGATAACTTAAGAAAGGACTAATAACTAGGCCTCAAGACGTCTGGGTACCTGGAATGGAATCAAGAATGATTAATACAACTTCTCAATTAAACTTTTCATGAAATGTTACACATTATCTAGGAATATAAGAAACTTCTAGAATCATGTTTTCAAAACAAACATGGTCTTTTTACATGAGGACAAAAAGTAATCTGAACCTCTCCTGGAACACAATAGGAATTGTATTAGGGACTTAATATACACATATAATGTAACATCTTGAATTTTAACACCCAGTTTTAAATGCGGGAAATGAATCGCGCACACTGCCTATTTCAACAAGGATATGTAAATGCCATGAAATGATCGCGCACTCTGCAAGTGATCTAAAACATCAGTTTTAAATGCTGGAATGCATTGCGCATCTTGCCAATTCGAATACCACCACGAAAAAGCCAAGAAATGGTCGTGCACAATGATTTTCAAAGTTTTAATGCAAGGAATGAATCGCATGTCTTCCCGATTCGAATGCCACCATGTAAATGCCAAGAAATGGTCGCACACAATGATTATCAAAGTTTTAATTTCAAGGAATGAATCGCGCGTCTTGCTGATTCGAATGCCACCATGTCAATGCCAAGAAATGGTTACGCACAATGATTATCAAAGTTTTAGTGCGAGGAATGAATCGCACGTCTTGCCGATTCGAATGCCACCATGTAAATGCCAAGAAATGGTTGCGCACAATGATTATCAAGAGTTAAATGCACGGAATGAATTGTGCGTCTTGCCGATTCGAATGCCACCATGTAAATGCCAAGAAATGGTTGCGCACAATGATTATCAAGAGTTAAATGTACGGAATGAATCGCGAGTCTTGCCGATTCGAAAACTAACATGTAAATGCCAAGAAATGGTAGCGCACAATAAGTATCAAGAGTTAAATGCACGGAATGAATCACGCGTCTTGCCTATTCGAATGTCAATATGCAAATGTCTAGAAACGGTCCCGCATACTGTTGCCGACCTGAATCTCAAAAGTCAAATGCCAAGAATGAATTGCACGTCTTGCCGATTCAAATATCAACATGTAAATGCCAGAATCCAAGAGCACATTCACACGCACAAGGAAAAATCTTCCAACATGAAAACTAGGCCCAAGAACTTGAATGCCTTCGAAAACGGGATCTGGGGCCCAGCCAGACCTCCGTCTTACTGCCCTGATCAAGGATCACCAATACAATGAAGGGCAAAGGCCTGGAAGATCAAGGTAGGCCTCTGGAACAGGAGCTCAGGAAATTGCTGCTGCTCTGCACCGGGACCTCTGAATAGTGAGCGTGTGGAGCTGGGCTGGCTCCCTTATATAGAGTCTGGCCCAGCCCACAAACCAGACCCAGTCATGCTGCAGAGAAAGCTTCTCAAAGGCCCTGGAAAGGGACCACACCCTGACACACTCTGAAAGCCTGCAGCAATACTTTGCAAGTGAACAGTATTTACAAGCACCTTGAATATAAGTCTTCAGGATTAAACTCTGCAATGCAAAAGGTTAAACAACAGCATATCAGCATAATGCTTGAATTACGTTATCTCATAAGTGCTGGGTTTTTGCATTCCAGTCGCCCGTAGAGCGCGCACTGCCCTAATGTTGACACTATGATGATAAGCCTACCTGCTCTGCACCATGCTAGCAGAGGGTGAGGACATGTTATCTTTGGTGTGCAGCTGACTTTTCCTGACTAGAGTGGTGGGTTCTGCCTGGCTGGAGTGCATATCTTAGGCAACCAGAAACTCCATTTCTAACATGGAGTCATGCTTCATCATTAGACAAAAGATGGACCTAACACAATTGTACACAAGTATATGCTTGCATAGTTTATTTGGGACTAATGTATTCTGACAGAAGCAGGGACACTGACTAACATGTGTGGGTGACCTCTGCGGCAGATGAGGGAGTTACTAAACTAGGGACTTCATTTAGGGTTTGGCAGCGTGGGAGCACTACCCTAAATGATGGTGCTCCCATCCCACCAAACAGGCAGTTACCTTGCTCTGTTTAGAGTTGAGAAAGCACAGTGTTTACACTGGCAGAGTCTCTACTGGCTCTCCTAGTGTAAAACTCTCACTTAGCAACCTGTCCACCAAAGGGCCATAACACCACAATGATGGTCATCCTTCAGGTGGCAATCACTCCATTCCATGCACTTGCCCACTATGTATGAAAATATAGAATATGCCCCCATGCAAAGGAAGAACACTGCCTACTCCTGCTTTGGGTGTTTATTTTTACAACACATAAACAATTGTTGTGCAAACAATTTAAACATAACTTTCACTCAGTAGACCTTCAGTGCTGCTTTCTTCTCAGAATCAGACAAGGAAGGTGAGTATCTGTAATTGGGGTAACATTCCATGGCCTCCCCAGATTGGGGTCATGGACTATTCCCCCTTGTGCAATGACCCCATAAATATGCTGTGCTACTGCCCTACAAAACTCATGGTTCCCTTGCTTTATAAAGGGTGGGGGAAGTGCTGTGTTCACAGCAGTTTAGTTGTTTATTTAAGTTTGTCACATACCCACTAAAGGCCATACAAACAAACATATCAATACCTAAAAAATAAACACAAGTTTCTGTGAGAACTTGGGTTGTTGGTTGAATAGGGATGACCACTTTCAAGCAACAGCTGCAATCCCTGTCAGGGTGATCCACAAATGTCACTAAATTAATCGTAGCTTGGCACAAAAGCAATCAGACTTATCTGAGAGGCAATGTGTAAAGCATTTATACAGCACACAAACAGTAATAAAGTGAAAACACAACATGAAATATCCCACATCAATTCAGAAAAGTAAAATACTTTTAAATAAATTATTAAAACACTAAAGTGGCAAAAATGAAATCTATGGAATCGGCATTATGAATTTTGAAAGTTTATAGTAAAAACTACTGCCCAGAAGATCGAAGTGTCACTCCCAGCCAACTAGTCTTGCAAGACTGGGTCAAACACAAAAAATATGTCCGACCATGATGGAGAGCGAGTCAGGTACAAGAAGTGGACTGGGCTCAGTCGGTGCTTACCTCTGGACTTGAAATAAATCCTGAGAAAAAGTTTTCTGAGAAGGTAAAGTTGAGAGGGGCAAGGCTCCACGTGGTGTCTGAGGAGGGAGCCTCACTGTCAGAGAGCTACTGGATGAGTGCACAGTGAAGATATCTACGTTCTGACTTCATCTCTTTTTAGGAAGTTGAAAATCTCCAAGAGGTTGAGGTGGGAGTCTGAACAGGATTTGCTGGCTGCTAAAGATACAAATGTAGCCAGAGTCATGCTGCCCAGTGATGCATCTTATGTGGATAGATGAGCAGGTTGGTCTCAGTCACCTTTCATAGCAGTTTATAGCCAAAAATGTTCTACATCCCAAGGTTTGGATTTTTGCTATCTGGGCACCTATAGCATCACTACCAAAGGTCCAGGACTAGAGGGACACCACTTGGGGCTCTTAGGACTCATTCAGGCTGGTTCCAGGTACAGGTTCAAGATGGTTGGAACCTTTTCTGTCCCCTCAGCTCATCAAGGCAGAAAAAGGCGCCAAACCCTGCCTGCTGACACAGGACCCGACAATTGCTGCTGCGGAGTAGCTGGGTACTGGCCTGTCCTCAAGAAACCCAGAGGACCTCCAGGCTTCACAAATTGCCCAGGATCTCTCTTCTGAGTGTGAGGTACCACTCTGCAACCAACAAAGAACCAGCAACCCAGTGAGGGTCAATTCACTGACCGGCTGATATCTCCTGAATCGGAAGATGCAGCTGGACCCAACGACACACCAACGACTGCCAGGACAAACCCTAACAGTGTGCCAAGTTCGACATCGGACAATAAGAAAAACAGTGCCCCCGTTGTCCTATAAGCAGCTGACAGAGACTTCTCTCCAGCTCCAAAGGACTCAGTTGCGCACAGCTCCTGGATCACCTACTCGCTCTGCACCCAGCTGCTCAGCGCCCTGCAACGAGGAACCAGCTGTGCCCCCAGGGTCCCACACCCCTTGCGACCTCAACACCACAAGGGAACTCCAAGGCACCACCTTTAATTTGCAAGAACCACTCTTTTCCAAGTGGTCCCCCTGAGTGGCCCTGAACCTGATCCAAGAGACTTTTCAATGCTGCTCCCACAGGAACCTGGAGCCATCCGAGCATCTCCAGCTGGCAGAGTGTGCCCACTGATGACCTTGACCAACCTGCAAAAGGGGAACCTGGTAACACAACTGTGTGATTTTATATGCTTTTTTGAAAGTAACTGGCTATTGATTCCCATATTGCATAATTACTCTCAGAAAGACTGCATTTATTAAAATCTGAAAAATCCATATCTTAAAAAGTACTTAACCAATTTTGATAATCTTGGTCTTAAAGTTTATATAAAATCGGAAGTATTTTTATAAATTGGTCTCGAGTTATTCCTTCAAATGTGTGAGATGCATGATTGATACTGTGAGTACAACAAATGCTTTGCATCTCTCCAAGATTAGCCTAACTGCTCGACCAAGCTACCTAAAAAATTAGAGCATTAGGTGATCTAGTTTTTGCTCCTAGAAACCAATGTGTGGTTGACTGGACCCTCTGCACAGTGTTCCTGGTTTTGCACACTACATAGAGGGCCAGCCTCCTACAAAGGGCATCCATGACTTCAGCCAAGTCTCTAAGAAGTCCACGCCGCATTCCTTCTGCTCTTTGTGGGAAGCCGTCAATCTCAAGTTGTTACACCATGATCTATTTTCTGCATCTTTTGAGTTTGTGCATTCTAGTAAGGGGACGGTTACCTTTAGTTTTCAAGTCCCTAACTTCATCTTTCTTTTCAGACACACAATTTTCCACGTCCATCACCCGGGCTATCTCGCCTCTCAAGTCCTGGTGAAGCAAGGTCACATCAACCCTTATTTCTCCAATTTTATTCTCCACACCCACCTGGGAAGCGTGTATTGGGTGCAGGATTTTGTCCGTATCTCCTGTGCCGGCATCCAATGTACCTCCTGTGGTTTCCCCAGGAGCACCTCAGGAGTTTTGTTAATGCTCAATTGGGAAGCAAGCAGCTTTGGCTGTTTTCCTTTCCCATTGTAGACCTACCGCTTATTCTGTTCACAGTGCTCTGACAAGTTCTCTGCCGCCACCACAACCCGGGCTTCTTTCCACAAGTCTCTCCCAAATCTCTCTGACTCACTGCCTCTGAGCTGCGGAAGTGGGACTCGTCCGCTCTGGCCACTCCAGGTCACTGCCGACCGCCGCGAGGGACTGCAGGATTTTAAGCTCCTTCACACCTTGTTGCCTCCCCTCCAAGCTACGGAACAGAGTACTAGCATCCCAGGCTCCACTTGGGCCGGCCTGCTCCCGGATGCCCTGCCGATTAATTGTTTTCACGCACTCCAGTCGAATTGGCTTCAGGACTGATGTCACTCCTGCAGGCCATGCACTCCCAGTGCACCGCGCCAGGAACCCTTCAAGCCCATGTCCCCCATTGTACTCCCTTACCACTCACAGGACATCATCGAGCTAGCTTCACTCTCCTGCAGGTGCCACTTCCTGATGTTCTCCAGTAGCCTCGTCCACCAGCAGTCTGTCGAGGTACTTCAGGTCCCTGACCGGCCCCAAGCATGACCGGCGCTGCAGGTGTCCCTACCTCTGCCGGGGCTTCCCTCAGTGCACTTCTATCCCCACACTCCCTTGGGAGAGACTGCACTACACCTCGACCTTCCGCTGACTCCTCCAGCCTCTGACCATCCCGGATCAGTTCCAGTCTTGGGAGGATGGACACCTCTCACGTAGGGCCTCTGAGGGCCACAGGATCACCACTTCTCTGGGCGCAGCTGTGCTCCTCTCCTTGTGGGCCAGATCCCCGTGCGGCCCAGCCAGGTCCCTCTCTCCCCAGGGTCATCTGCTGGGCTCAGTCACTCATCTCTCTGTGCCACCACATAGCCGCTTCACTGCATCTCGTCTGACTCTCCCACCGCCACCACTGTTGTGTAGGCCGCTACTCCAGGCTGGCTCACTTTACACTGCGGTAGGCCTCTCCCACCAATTTCTCCCTTGTAGCGTCTCACCACCTCTGTGCCCACTCATGTGAGGCTAGCCCCCTCTTGCCCGGTGTACTCCTCCAAATGCTGGCCGCCCTGAATCACCTCCGACCCCGGGAGAGCAGGCACCTCTCATGCAAGGCCTCTGGAGCATCGTAGAATTACCGTTCCTTGGGTCATGGCCACTATCCTCTCCTCAGCAGCAGGATCTCCCTTCTGGTCCAGGCAGGTCCCCATCTCACCGTGGCCGGCAGCACAGCCCCGCTGCCTCTCTCTTTATGCTGCCTCCCGGCTGTTCGCACTGCGGCACATCTGAGCTGCCCTCCGCCGCCACCATCTTGGGCCGCTACACCGGAGCCTCAGAAACGCCATCTCTACAGATCTCCAGGGTTCAATTCCTCCTCATCCGGTTCCCGTGCCACTCCAGGCTGGGCACAGCAGCTATTCAGGGTATTCAGGGTGCTGAACAAGGCGTTAGATGGTGGCAGATGACTGAGGGGTCCAGAGCCATCTTGATGCCCCAAGCCACGCCCCCCAGGACCATTTGATTACAGGCTCTGGGTATATGGTATACCAATTAACAAGGGACTTATAAGTAAATTAAATATGACAATTTGGTATCAATGTTACCATCTTTACAGGAGAAGCACATTCACTTTAGCATTGGCTAGCAATGATAAAGTGCTCAGAGTCCTAAGGGCTCCAAAACACTGCAGAAAATATGTGAGGCAAAGAGGCAACAAGTTTAGGGAAAGGCCACCCTAAGGCTAATGGGTTTAACAGTGGCACAATAAGTGCTGCAGGCCCACTAGTAGTATTTCATTTACAGGCCTTGATTGTATGGCATACCACACTACAAGAGACTTATAAGTGAACTCCAAGATGGCAATTAGATGTAAGTCAATTTTACCATGTTTTAGGTATGGAGCACAAGCAGATTAGCAATGTTTAGCATCTGTAAAGTGCACAGAGTCTTAAGGCCAACAAAAGATGAAATTTAGCAAAAAGCAGCTGGTAAAGGTGAAAGGTTTGGGGGAAGACCACCCTAATTCTGACAGGTCTAACAATTTTGAAATATTTCTGCACATCCTCCAAAACACTAATTTAACAACATTTCATCAAAGCAAATACATTTTTAAGAAAGTGTGTTATTATCTGTAGTAGGTGACTGCCCTCAAGGAATAAAGACACTTCTTGTCAGGGTGAAACTTCAAGGTCACTAAATCATCCTCAACTCATCTACATAGTAGCCATGGTACAGAGAAGACAGGCTTAACTTAGGGCAATGTATATAGAATATATGCAATACCATACAGTAATAAAATCAAACTCCAAGCAATAAAAATACCAGACCAAATGTAAAGAAATTGAGTAAAATTCGATAAACAAAATGATATAAAAATAGGAAAAATCCAATAAGGGGCACCAGATATATGAATTTTGAAAGTTTTAGGAAGAAACAGCACCAAAAGGCTAGGCGCCAATGCTAATCAATGTTTGTAGTAGATGGGGACCTAGGGCACACACCAAGGGGATCAGTCCCAGTGATAGACTGGAAGTCGAAAAGTTTTTAAAAGCTTTGAACTCCCACTTGAGAAAGGGACTTTGTGCCTGATTTTGATATTGGTGGAGGAGTTAATCCATTACAGTGGTGATGGATAATCTGTTGTCTGAACTCTAAATCCTATTATGTTAAATAAGATTTAGATTTTGGCTGACGGGTTATCTGTCACAGTCCTGATAGATTAGCCCCTCTGAAAAAATCTAAATCAGGCTGTTTGGCCCTCATTTCAACCCTGACAGTTGGTGTAATAGTGGCGGTAATACTGGCAACAGGCCGGCGGTAATTACTGCCAAATTATGACCATGGCGGTGAGAGCTCCGATAGACAGCCACTTTACCACACCGACCGCCAGGACGGAAACAACAGACACCACAGTGGTAGCTCCTACAGCCAGGTGGAAGTCAATGTTCCACCCACCATATTATGACCTAGGAAACCGCCACCTTTTCCGGGGTGGTACCAATGACATCAAAAGCCTGGCAGAAACAGATCTCAGAAGGGAAAAGAGTCACCATTGGAGACACAGGGAACAACCACGCCGCATGGAGCCCGAGCTGCATGTCTTCCCCATGGTCTTCTACGTGCTGCTCCACGACGAACACCAACAACGGCGAAGACGATGACGGTGAGTACAGCTACCTAGCACACAAGGGATGGGGGGAGGAAAATGAGAGTGACACACACATGCACAACACACACCCCATACACACACACACACACCATACACACAAACAGCTGCAGTACTAAAACATATTTACCCCGTACTCGGATGAATAATGCAAGGACAAAACTTTTTAGAAAAAGTGAATGTAATGAGATCAACACATCAAGATAAATAAGTGAGGCAAGATAATAGATATGTACATATGTACATAAAAAGGGACGCAGCCCAGTCCATAATGTACGTTGTCCACATGGCCACAGGCGAAAGTCCAAGGCCAAACATGGCACCTGCCTCAACACGGAGGTAACACTGCAGGGGCATCAGTTGTGAAACAGGCAGGCACCGGGAGACGGGGGGCACCTCAGCCAGCAGATGGAACAGGACCACTGGTTCTGGAGGGGGCAACATGCCCTGTACTTGATCCTGGGGAGTGATAGGCCATGGTCTCTCAAGTGGGGGACTTGCCCACATGCTCTGGAGGGGGCCACATGCCCTGTGATTGGGCCTGGGGAGTACAAGTCCACTGTCTCTCAAGTGGGTGACTTGCCCACATGCTCTGGAGTGGGCAACATGCCCTGTGATTGGTCCTCGGGAGTACAAGGCCTCAGTCCCTTAAGTAGGTGACTTGCCCACATGCTCTGGAGGGGGCAACATGCCCTGTGCTTGGTCCTGGGGAGTGATAGGCCACAGTCTTTCAAGTGGGTGACTTGCCCACTGGTTCTGAAGGGGGGACCGTGCTGTGTGCTCTTGATCCTGGGGAGAATGGGGTAGGTGGGTCTCTTTCCCACTGGTTCAGGAGGGGGCATCGTGCCCTGTGCTCTTGATCCTGGGTAGGCTGGGGTAGGTGGGTGACTTGCCCACTGGTTCTGAAGGGGGCATCGTAACCTGTGCTCTTGATCCTGGGGGGGCTGGGGTAGGTGGGTCTCTTACCCAATGGTTCTGGAGGGGGCATCATGCCCTGTGCTCTTGATTCTGGAGAGTGCAAGGTCACAGTCTCTCAGGTGGGTGTCATACCCACTGGATTTGCAGGGGGCAGGCTGCACATCAGCCCATGGAGGCAGGATAACATACCGTCCGCCGGCGGTGACAGCTGCTCAATGATTGTGGTGGTGCTGCTGCTGCTGGTGGGGGGAGGCTCCTGCCCATTCCCTGCAGCCTCAGACGGCTGCCAACTGGAGATGGTGGTGCTGCTGGTGGGGGGAGGCTTCTGCCCATCCCCTGAAGCCTCGGAAGGCTGCCCACTGGAGGTGGTGGTGGTGGTGCTGCTGGTGGGGGAGGCTCCTGCCGATCCCCTGCAGCCTTGGACGGCTGCTCACTGGAAGTGGTGGTGCTGCTGGGCTCCTGCCCATCCCCTGCAGCCTTGAACGGCTGCCCCCTCGAGGTGGTGGTGCTTCTGCTGCTGGTGGGAGGAGGCTCCTGCCCATCCACTCGGACGGCTGCACAACCATGGTTGGTGGTGGGGGCTCCGTCACAGCTCCTGGGCCAGGCCCCTTGCCCTTCCTGCCTGGTGGTGCTGGCTCCTTGCTCTTCCTGGCAGCTGGGGCAGGCTCCTTAGTCTTCCTGGCAGCAGCTGGGGCAGGCTCCTTTAACTTTGTGCCAACAGCAGGGGCAGGCTCCTTAGTCTTCCTGGCAGCAGCTTGGGCAGGCTCCTTGCTCCTTCCGTCAGCTGTGGCAGGTTCCTTTCCCTCGAGGCTGCCTGGTGCAGGCTCCTTCACCCTCAGGACATGTATCCTGGATCCTTTTCCACCACGAGTGGGTGTGGTCACGACTGGGCCCATGGACTGGGTGGCTGAGGTGCTTGGCTGGGTTTTTGCCACCCTGGCCAGACATGCAGGATGGGGGGGAGGGGTAGAGAAGAGGTCAATGGTAGATAGGGAAAGTTTTTTTAGGGACATTAAGGCGGGAAGAGGGGGAAGGTTTGGGAGTGGAGGAAGAGGGAGTGGTTGTAGGAGGTGTCTCTGCTGATTTTGGGTGCAAGTGCATGGGATGGATGCTGTTGTGAGGTGGATGGCTGTTGGGTGTCTGAGTGCTTGCGTTTGTTTACCTTAAGAGGGGAGGGGACAGACAGAGTGGGAGAGGACACAGGGGACATGTGCACGGCTGTTGTGGAGGTGTCTGCCAGTGAGGTGTGTGTTCTGCTAGGTGTGGTGGTGATGCTGGTAGTAGATGATGGTGTAGTGCATGCAGGTGTGAGTGTAGATGGAACTGGGAAGGGGTGAAGGAGGAGGAGGAGGGGGACACAGTGGGAATTGTGGATGTTGGTATGTCTGCCAAGAAATGAAAATTAATTGTCCCAAGGACGCCCTGGGTACCGAGTAACGGAATCCCAAGAGTCCCTAAGGAGAAGAGGTCACAAGAAAACTAGACACAACCCAAAAAGAATAAAGAAACATATGTATAAACTAATACAATACAAAATTTATTTTACTATAAACATCATTGCAATTATACTATAAGGCAATACTTCACCCTGATATATATACATATGCCACTATAGTAAGATCCATACAAAATAGGGACCCTGGAAAACACGAGCTATAAAAAACTAGAAAAACTCAGTCACACTTCTTCATTCACACAGTTTAAGAACAAGATAAAGTTTTAAATAGATGCCTTGAAACCAATACGGAAATAGTCAAGCAGGACTATAAGATATAGGTGGTCATTCTGACCTCGGCGGTAAAAGGCGCCTACCGCCGGTCAGAAATCCTCCATAATCCCGCCGCGGTCGCGGAAACCCGCCACGGTCATTCTGACCCGCAGAAGGCAAACCTCCGAAAATCCGACCGCCACAACAGACCGCCAGACCAGCGGTCGGCGGAAAGGTGGAGGTGACCAAACCTCCACCGCCACGCCAACAGAAATACGCCCATGCCATTACGACCCACGAATCCACGCGGCGGTCATTCAAACGCGGTATTCCATTGGCGGGACACACCGGCGCGGTCAGAATACACACAAACGAACAAAACTCACCCACATTGGATGATTTGAATCCCACACACCTGATACACATACACACACCACTCCCACACACACAATACAATATAAAACACCCACCCACATCACCCACAAACCCCTACGCTTAAAAATTCGTAAAGAAGACAAGAGCGAGACACCAGCATCCAAAACATAACAGCCACAGCCACTCAACACCATCACCCACACACTATCCACACACAAAACAACACACACCACCACACTCAACTCACTTAAATACACATACTCCACCCCACACATCATACACACCACCCCATGGCACCCCAAAGACAACCCCGCTTCACAGACGAAGAACTCAGGGTTATGGTGGAGGAAATCGTTCGTGTAGAGCCCCAGCTGTTCGGCACACAGATACAATACACCAGCATTGCCCGGAGGACGGAGCTATGGCAGAGGATTGTCGACAGGGTGAACGCAGTGGGACAGCACCCCAGAAATCGGGAAGACATCAGGAAGCGATGGAACGACCTACGGGGGAAGGTGCGTTCCATGGTATCCAGGCACAACATCGCCGTGCAGAAGACTGGCGGAGGACCCCCACCTCAACCCCCACAATTCACATCATGGGAGGAGGAAGTCTTGAACATCCTGCATCCTGACGGCCTCGCAGGAGTCGGCGGAGGAATGGATACTGGTAAGTTGAAGCTTCAATACTGCTTCCCCCCCACCTGCATGCCAAATCAGACCCCAACCCTCACCCCCATCCTCGAACCCCACCCTCACCCCCACCCCCATCCTCACCCCCACCCTCACCCCCACCACCATCCTCACCCCCACCACCATCCTCACCCCCACCCCCAGCACACCTATTCCCCGCCAATGTCTCACCATCACAACCCACACATCCCAAAACCTAGGCCTGCATGCGTCCACTAAGCATGGACACCCATCACCAAAGCATGCCCAATGCATATACACATCCCCCCCACAAGCCACCCTCACCAAAGCCCCCACACACGAATGCCAGCACTTGGGGACACGGGAACCCACAGATACACCCATATGCCACACATTGAAACTATAACCATACCTCTATACCCCTGCAGGACCCGACCGTCAACACACCGCGGCGGAGGGGCCAGAATTATCCACCCCCCCCACCCAAGAGGCCGTCAGCGATGACAGCAGCTCTGTCGATCTGGACACCGATGACCAGCCCGGACCATTGGGGACCTCTGGACAGTCGGTTCCCCTCACACAGGCACAGGCCACTATAGACCCTAACCCCTCTGGGAACACCAGCACAGCTCCCACCCAGCGGGCCCATGCCTCTGTCTCCAGGGCGCGTCAATCTGCGGTGTGTCTACCACTACAGGGCACCCAGGATAACCCACCACCCCAACAACAACAGGGACCTGGGGGCAGTGGTAGTGGGCACACCGGCCAGGGGGCAGAGGCCCAGGGAAACAGGGCAACTCGGCGGGCAGCTGTGCGACAGGGGGGGGAGGAGAGGCCCAGGGAACCCACTCTCCACGAGGTCCTCACCACCATCATGGGAGCATGCAACCGCTCCCAGGAGACGATGGCGACGGTACTGGCCCGGTTCCAGGAGATCCAGGTGCTGCAGGAGGAACACTATCGGGGGTACAGGGAGGACATCAGAGCCATCAACACCACCCTGGTTACCATGGTAGGGCTGCTGCAGGACCTCGTAAACAGCAGGGCGGACACTGAACAACACCCAAGGGCCCCTGCCACTAGCCTGGACCAAGAACAGCCATCCACCTCCGCCGGCGCTAGTGGACAGGAGGCCCCCGCACAGCAGCAGCCCACCAGACCCCCACCTACTGCAGGAGAAGAACCACCCCGCAAGAGGGCCCTGAGATCTCGCAAGACAGAGTAGGATGTCAAGACCCCCGCCAGCAATGGATACCACCTGATGTCATCCCACTGTCCCACATTGTCACCCTGTCCATCCTCGAACTGCCCATGCTCCATCTCTCCACAGGCCTCTGGACAATGCACCTGTGTGACTGTTACTCTGGACTCTGCCATGGACATTCCTTCACCATAGCCCCCACCCACTTGAAACCACCCATCCCATTTTGAGCACTTCAATAAACACCTATTTTGCACCAAAATATCAGGAGTCTGGCTGTGATTTCAATAGATTGTAATTGACATGACAGTGCAAATATGTCCTTGTACATGGTGAAGTCAACAAACAGCTGCCACAAAGCTGTAGTCCATGGGGAAACGAAGCACAGGACTCGTAGTGGGGACCCCAGATCTGAAATAGGGAGGGAAAAGCCAAAACTCAGTCATCATACACTGGGGCAAATAGACAGGCAGCAGAGATGCTGCAGAGTAGTTAACATTTACTAAATTATCTTTGAAATGTTACCTGTGTCCTATTGGAAGTACTGTTCAATGATTCTGTCCCTGTTGTCTATTTCAGCCCCGTCGTCTTCCTCCTCGTCACTCTCCTCAGGTTCCACCGCTGCCACAACACCACTGTCTCGACCATCCTCCTGCAGGAAAGGCACCTGGCGGCGCAAAGCCAGGTTGTGAAGCATGCAGCAGGCCACGATGATGTGACACACCTTCTTAGGTGAGTACATTAGGGATCCACCGGTCATATGCAGGCAGCGAAACCTGGCCTTTAGGAGGCCAAAGGTGCGTTCGATCACCCTCCTAGTACGCCCATGGGCGTCATTGTACCGTTCCTCTGCCCTGGTCCGGGGATTCCTTACTGGGGTCAGTAGCCACGACAGGTTGGGGTACCCAGAGTCCCCCACTAGCCATACACGGTGTCTCTGTAGCTGTTCCATCACGTAAGGGATGCTGCTATTCCTCAGGATGTAGGCGTCATGCACTGACCCTGGGAATTTGGCATTTACATGCGAGATGTACTGGTCAGCCAAACACACCACCTGGATGTTCATTGAATGGTAACTTTTTCTGTTCCTGTACACCTGCTCCCTGTCTCTTGGGGGAACCAAAGCCACATGGGTCCCATCAATGGCACCAATTACGTTGGGAATATGTCCAAGGGTGTAGAAATCACCCTTCACTGTAGCCAATTCGCCCACCTCAGGGAAAATGATGTAGTTCCTCACGGATTTCATCAGGGCAGACAACACTCTGGATAACACCTTTGAAAACATGGGCTGAGACATCCCGGAAGCAATTCCCACGGTTGTCTGAAATGACCCACTTGCCAAGAAATGTAGTACTGACATGACCTGCACCAGAGGGGGAATCCCTGTGGGTTGGCGGATGGGGGACATCAGGTCGGGCTCCAGCCGGGCACACAGTTCATGGATAGTGGCACGGTTAAGACGGTAGGTCAGGATAATGTGGCGTTCTTCCATTGTCGACAGGTCCACCAGCGGTCGGTACACGGGAGGATTCATCCGTCTCCTCGCCCAACCCAGCGGACGGTGCCTAGGAAGGACAACATGGAGCACACAGTCAGGCAACCCACAGGTACGTACTCACAGCTAGCACAGTATACGATTCTCTATGCAGTGAATGGCGTGTCTGAGTGGCTATGCAAGGCCTAGGCCTGTGTGACGCAGTTGAAATTGAGCCATGTGGGCCCTGGAAATGGCGGCTGCCTGACCTGTGAAGTGTGACAATGGGATGTGAGGTCAATGCGCTGGCGTGGCACACCGCGGCGGGCGGCGGGCGAAGACGGCGGCGCGAAGCCGCATTGGTTAACATTGAAGCCTATGGGTTTCAGGAGCCAATGGCGAAGGGCGCCGGCGGTGGCGGGACGCACCGCCGCGGTACGCACCGCCGCGGACGTGACCGCCATTTTCTATCTACTTATCCACTTGCGACTTGAACTTTCACAGGAGAGGACCTATACTGCAAGTGTTGCTGTGACCTCGGTCTGGAAGGGACAATGGCTGCTGCGACTGGGGAAAGGGCCCCTGCCTTCACTGGAGAGGAGTTGGAGAAACTTGTGGATGGGGTCCTCCCCCAGTATGCGCTACTCTACGGTCCTCCAGACCAACAAGTGAGTTTAATTCAATCTGGATTTGGGGCCACTGGCTGGCTTGGGGGCCTGGCGGGGATGGGGGGCATGTTGGGGCTGGCGGGGGGCCTGGCGGGGGGCCTGGCGGGGATGGGGGGCATGTTGGGCCTGGCGGGGGGCCTGGCGGGGATGGGGGGCATGTTGGGCCTGGCGGGGGGCCTGGCGGGGATGGGGGGCATGTTGGGCATGGCGGGGGGCCTGGCGGGGGGCCTGGCGGGGGGCCTGGCGGGGATAGGGGGCGTTGGGCCACTGGAAAGGAAAATGCTGAGTAACTTGAATGTGGTATTTCTCCCTCCCTGTACGTGTCACATAGGTCCGCGCCCATGAGAAGATCGGGATTTGGCGTGCCATCGCCAAGGAAGTCCGGGCCCTGGGGGTCCACCATCGACGGGGCACCCACTGCCGCAAGAGGTGGGAGGACATCCGCCTCGGGACCAAGAAGACCGCCGAGTCTCTGCTGGGGATGGCCTCCCAACGTAGGCGGGGTGCCTGCCGTCAACTGAGCCCCCTGATGTTCCGGATCCTGGCGGTGGCCTACCCTGATTTGGATGGGCGCGTGAGGGCAGCACAGCAGACACAAGGGGGTGAGTCCAAGCATTATCTACTCTGTTGTCGCGCAGTGGAGGTGTCTGGGTGGGGGAGGAGGGCTGTGGGTCCCCCTAGGCCAGGGCGATATCTGTAGGCTGGGCACCCCCGTAAGCCCCTGTGTCCCCAGCCACCACCCTCAGTAGTTTGTCAGTACAGCCATCCCTGGGCCGTGTCATCCATGGGTGCAGTTGTCAACTCTAGGCGTGTAGGGCATGTTCCACGGAATGCGTAGCGGACCCCAAGTGCGCAACTTAGTGCAGGGGGCATCTGTGTCTGTCATGTCCGCTAACTGTACCGGAGATCCATATAATCAATATCCCTTTATTTCTCTCTCCCCCCCCCTTTTTGTTTGTCTTTCTGTGCTTGTGTGCATCAGCATCATCAGGCGGAGGAGAAGTGGCATCGGGGCAGGAGGGAGCTGCATCTCACATGGCCCAGGAGGGCCATGCCACAGAGTCAGACTGGACCAGTGAGACGGAGGGCGAGGGGAGCTCCACGACGGGGACGACTGGAGCCTGCAGCGACACGGACACGTCCTCGGAAGGGGGCTCCCTTGCGGGGGTGGCACCATCCGTGCCCCCCGCCATTACAGGTACAGCCGCCACCCAGCGCACCATCTCCGCCCTCCCAGCAGCCCCTCAGCGTTCGCCCCGTGCCCGCTCTGCCAGGAAGCCGGGCATCTCCTTCGCCCCAGGCACCTCAGGCCCTGCCCCTGTTACCCCCGCTGCCCTCAGTGAGGAGGTCATTGACCTCCTCCGAACGCTCATTGTTGGGCAGACTACCCTTTTGAATGCCATCCAGGGGGTGGAGAGGGAGGTTCATCGCAGCAATGCGTACCTGGAGGGCATTCATTCGGGTCAGGCTGCCCATCAGCGATCGTTCCAGGCTCTGGCCTCAGCACTGACGGCAGCCATTGTCCCTGTCTCCTGCCTGCCTCTACTAACTCCCTCCTCCCAGTCTCCTGTTCCTCTGCCTGTCCCACCCACACCATCAGACCAGCCTGCACACACCTCAACACCCAAGAGAAGCTCATCCAAACATAAGCACCACAGATCACGCAGACATTCACACACGCAACATTCCGATGCAGACATGCCAACAGTCACTACCACCTCTGTGACCCCCACCTCCTCGTCTCCCTCCTCCCTCCCTGTGACGTCTACACTCACACCTCCATTCACCTCACCATCAGCCAGTGTTTCCATCACCAGCACACCCTCCACTCCAGTCCGCACACGTGCAGTCACCACCCCCACTGCCATTTACACGTCCCCTGTGTCCTCTCCCACTGTGTCTGTCACCCCCTCTTCCACACCACACAAACGCAGCCACCCACCCACCCAACAGCCATCCACCTCACGACAGCCTATCCCTCCTGCACCTGCACCCAAAGACAGCAAACGTGACTCACCTACATCCACATCCTCTCCCTCCACTCCCATTCCCACTGTACCTACCACTCTCCATTGTCCCAAGAAGCTCTTCCTCGCCACTACTAACTTCTTTCCTGACCCTGAGCCCCCCCCTCCTTCTCGTCGGGGTAAGAAGAGCACCTCAGCCACCACCAGCCCTGCAGCCCCCTTGACAAGGGTGCAGGGGTATTGGAGCCCGCCAGCCCGCATGTCTGGATCTTCGCCCAGCAGCAAGGGGACAGCCAGCCCACCCCCTGGGAAGAGGAGCAGAAGGCGGAAGGGGCGCCGCAGGAGCCCGCCTTCTACATCCCCCCCGGACACCACCCAGAGACAGTCACCAGCCACAGCTCCAAAGGGAGGAAAGGGCCACAGGCCGACGACTAAGGAGGGCAAGGGCAGCAAGTTGGAGAGGTCAGGCAGCAGGCCTGCTGCCCAGGAGGAGCCCACAACCCCC
Source organism: Pleurodeles waltl (assembly GCF_031143425.1). NCBI lineage: Eukaryota > Metazoa > Chordata > Amphibia > Caudata > Salamandridae > Pleurodeles > Pleurodeles waltl. The sequence continues at coordinate 142,703,774 of NC_090448.1, forward strand.
ATAGCCGCTGCCCCGGGAGGAACCGGCACAGCTGCCCCGGGAGAGCCCACCAGCCCCATAGCCGCTGCCCAGGGAGGACCCAGCCCAGCTGGCCAGGAGGGCCCCACCACCCACAGCCCAGGTGGGCAGTGAAGGAGCACCATCCCCGCTGCCCAGGAGGGCACCACCAGGCATTTAGCAGTTGGCCATAGACCGTCCGCCGTCTCAAGAACCGCTGAACTGGGCCCCGCCGTCTCAAGAACCGCTGAACTGGGCCCCGCCGTCTCAAGAACCGCTGAACTGGGCCCCGCCGTCTCAAGAACCGCTGAACTGGGCCCCGCCGTCTCAAGAACCGCTGAACTGGGCCCTTCAAGGCAAGAACCGCTGAACTGGGCCCTTCAAGGCAAGAACCGCTGAACTGGGCCCCGCCGTCTCAAGAACCGCTGAACTGGGCCCTTCAAGGCAAGAACCGCTGAACTGGGCCCTTCAAGGCAAGAACCGCTGAACTGGGCCCGCCGTCTCAAGAACCGCTGAACTGGGCCCTTCAAGGCAAGAACCGCTGAACTGGGCCCCGCCGTCTCAAGAACCGCTGAACTGGGCCCCGCCGTCTCAAGAACCGCTGAACTGGGCCCTTCAAGGCAAGAACCGCTGAACTGGGCCCCGCCGTCTCAAGAACCGCTGAACTGGGCCCCGCCGTCTCAAGAACCGCTGAACTGGGCCCTTCAAGGCAAGAACCGCTGAACTGGGCCCTTCAAGGCAAGAACCGCTGAACTGGGCCCTTCAAGGCAAGAACCGCTGAACTGGGCCCCGCCGTCTCAAGAACCGCTGAACTGGGCCCCGCCGTCTCAAGAACCGCTGAACTGGGCCCTTCAAGGCAAGAACCGCTGAACTGGGCCCTTCAAGGCAAGAACCGCTGAACTGGGCCCCGCCGTCTCAAGAACCGCTGAACTGGGCCCTTCAAGGCAAGAACCGCTGAACTGGGCCCTTCAAGGCAAGAACCGCTGAACTGGGCCCTTCAAGGCAAGAACCGCTGAACTGGGCCCCGCCGTCTCAAGAACCGCTGAACTGGGCCCCGCCGTCTCAAGAACCGCTGAACTGGGCCCTTCAAGGCAAGAACCGCTGAACTGGGCCCCGCCGTCTCAAGAACCGCTGAACTGGGCCCCGCCGTCTCAAGAACCGCTGAACTGGGCCCTTCAAGGCAAGAACCGCTGAACTGGGCCCTTCAAGGCAAGAACCGCTGAACTGGGCCCTGCCGTCTCAAGAACCGCTGAACTGGGCCCCGCCGTCTCAAGAACCGCTGAACTGGGCCCCGCCGTCTCAAGAACCGCTGAACTGGGCCCTTCAAGGCAAGAACCGCTGAACTGGGCCCCGCCGTCTCAAGAACCGCTGAACTGGGCCCACCGTCTCAAGAACCGCTGAACTGGGCCCTTCAAGGCAAGAACCGCTGAACTGGGCCCTTCAAGGCAAGAACCGCTGAACTGGGCCCTTCAAGGCAAGAACCGCTGAACTGGGCCCTTCAAGGCAAGAACCGCTGAACTGGGCCCCGCCGTCTCAAGAACCGCTGAACTGGGCCCCGCCGTCTCAAGAACCGCTGAACTGGGCCCTTCAAGGCAAGAACCGCTGAACTGGGCCCCGCCGTCTCAAGAACCGCTGAACTGGGCCCCGCCGTCTCAAGAACCGCTGAACTGGGCCCTTCAGGGCAAGAACCGCTGGCCCTTTGGCAGACGTGGCAGGGCAGGATCTATCTCGGGCAGGGCTGCAGGATGTCCTCTGGCCAACTTGCCTCCTCCAGTGGCAGTGGGGTCTGTTATGGACTGTATGGACTGTGGCTTTGCTCTCCCCAGGATGGCCCAGTGGGCAGGCCACCCACTGTATGGACTGTTTGGACTGTGGCTTTGCTCTCCCCAGGATGGCCCAGTGGGCAGGCCACCCACTGTATGGACTGTATGGACTGTGGTTTTGCTCTCCCCAGGATGGCCCAGTGGGCAGGCCACCCACTGTATGGACTGTATGGACTGTGGCTTTGCTCTCCCCAGGATGGCCCAGTGGGCAGGCCACCCACTGTATGGACTGTTTGGACTGTGGCTTTGCTCTCCCCAGGATGGCCCAGTGGGCAGGCCACCCACTGTATGGACTGTATGGACTGTGGCTTTGCTCTCCCCAGGATGGCCCAGTGGGCAGGCCACCCACTGTATGGACTGTATGGACTGTATGGACTGTGGCTTTGCTCTCCCCAGGATGGCCCAGTGGGCAGGCCACCCACTGTATGGACTGTTTGGACTGTGGCTTTGCTCTCCCCAGGATGGCCCAGTGGGCAGGCCACCCACTGTATGGACTGTATGGACTGTGGCTTTGCTCTCCCCAGGATGACCCAGTGGGCAGGCCACCCACTGTATGGACTGTTTGGACTGTGGCTTTGCTCTCCCCAGGATGGCCCAGTGGGCAGGCCACCCACTGTATGGACTGTATGGACTGTGGCTTTGCTCTCCCCAGGATGGCCCAGTGGGCAGGCCACCCACTGTATGGACTGTATGGACTGTGGCTTTGCTCTCCCCAGGATGGCCCAGTGGTCATGGAGTCCCCTCGTGGATCTGGCGTCGTGTACTCAAGTGGCTGAGGTGCCCCCCCTTCCCTTCCCCCTGAGGTGCCTGTCCTATTTTCTTTCTGATGCCCCTGCAGTGTTCTCTCCGTGGAGTTCTTGTCGTGGGACTGGGCCTTGCCCCTTTGCACAGGACCCCTGTGATCCACGGACAGTGGTTGGACTACATTTAGTAGCTGTATATATTTTGTACATAGTTTATTTATTTTTTGGGATTAATGGCGTACATATTTCAATATATCTGCCCGTTTATGATCTCTTCTTTTGGTCTTTGCATTATTTCGGAGGGGGGTGGTTTGTGGGTTGTGACAGTGATCTGTGGGAATGCATTGATGTGTGTGTTGTAGTGGGTGTGGGTGGGTGGGTGTGTGCCGGTAATCTTTTCCCTCCCCTGTGTCGTAGGTGCAGTACTCACCGATGTCTTCCGCGCCGCCGGGCGTGCTCCTGGTATATGAGGAGGAATAGGAGTGCGGGGATGACCTGTAACTCTGGCTCCATACTGCCGGAATCTCGCGTGGAGTGCGTAGAGGTGAGCGTTTTCCCGTTCGTAGTCTGTTTCCGCCGTGTTCTTATCGGCGGTGCTCCCGCCCCGGAAAAGGTGGCAGATTGGTGGGTCGTAATAGGGTGGGCGGTACTTTGTCTGCCGCCGGGCTGTTGGCGGGAACCGCCGCGCTGTTTGTTTGTACCGCTGTGGCGGTCGGAGTGTTAAGTTGGCGGGCTGTGTTGGCGGTTCCCGCCAGGGTCAGAATTGCATATTTTAGACCGCCGGCCTGTTGGCGGCTTGGCCGCCGCTTTATCACCGACCGCCAGGGTCAGAATGAGGGCCATAATGTACAATCATGCCTAATGGGCTATTTCTTCTAATACAATATTTGCATAGCTATATGGTGGTCCACTAATTTCATGATATCATGATTGTAGAACGCCCAACATAAAAGGTCCACAATGTCCAATATATATGTACTAGTAGTTTTCAAACTTCGAAGGTCCTGCTTAATCTTTGGGATCTTTAGCCTAGAACTTTTGATGAAGATGAATAGATTGATCTTGAATTACCAAGAAGTTTCCATGTTGGCCATAGCAATTATCTCATATATATTATACGGTGTTGGTATGTCTGCATCTGGATGGTGTTTGTGTGAGTGCCTGTGGGATGAAGTGTGGTGCTTGTGTTTTCCTGTGCCACTCTTGTGTGTTGTCTTGTGTGCATGCTCGTCTGCCTGTGTGCTCGGGATTGATTGGGGTTGAGGAGAATGGGATTGGGAAGAAGGAGTTGGATGGGGGAGGGTAGAAACAGGGACAGTAACTGCCATCAGAGAGGAGGTCAGAGCCTAGATCGATCCCTGTTGGGCCGCCTAGCCAGTGTGAATGCCCTCCAGGAATCCATTAGTCTGTTGCATCTGGGCTGCCAGCCCCTGGATGACATTCTCAATGGTTGACTGCCCTACAGAGATGGATCTCAGGAGGTCAATAGCCTCCTCACTCAGGGCAGCAGGGCTCACTGAGGCAGGGCCTGAGGTGCCTGGGGTGAAGGAGATGCCCACCCTCCAGGGTAAGCAGGCAGGCACAACTCAATGAGGGGCTGCTGGGAGGGCAGTGCTGGTACGGGGTTGGCAGCTGTACCTGTAGCTGGGGTAGTCATAGAGGTGTCCGCCACCAACAGAGAGCTTCCATCGGAGGAGGTATCTGTGTCAGAACTGTCCTCTCCAGTCTCTGCCGTGGTGCTCCCCTCACCCTCCGTCCCACTGGTGCCCTCACCGTCCGTGTACTCCGCCTCCTGGGTCCTGTGGGATACAGCTCCCTCCGTCGCTGGTGCCTCTGCTCCTCTGCCAGATGATGCTAATGCAAATAAGGACAGGGTGACAAAACAAGAAGGGGGGGAAGAGACAAAGGATACACTTGGTCAGTGGCTGCACCAACACCACTGTTGGCGTACACAGCACCCTCACACACAGGGATCAGGCCTACCACAATGCATTCCACTACCATTGAAATTGCTAGCCACCAAGGCAGGGGGAGGGGCACACACCGGCAAATCCAGCATGCCTGGGACCCACACAGCCCTGACCAATAGTGGATGCCTACGAGATAGGTAGCAGGATTATCCCTTCAGAACCCTAGCCACCAGGGGACCTATGCTGCAATGTCAGGCCTGGCCTAGGGGCACCCACTGACACACATCCCCCACCCGGACACCACCCTACCAGGCGTTAATAGTAATGATGGGCACTGTACTCATCTCCTTCTGGGTGCTGTGAAGCCCTCAAGCACCCATCCAGCTCTGGATAGGCCACTGCCAGTATGCAGGCCATCAGGGGGGTCAGGGTTTGATGGGCACCCCTTTCTCATTGGGAGGCCATCCCCAGCTGGGCCTCCACCGTCTTCTGTGCCCAGCGTCTCAGGTCCTCCCACTGTTTCCGACAGTGGGTGCTCCACCTGCCGTACACCCCCAGGGTCTGCACGTCCTTGACAATGGCATGCCATATACCCTTCTTTTGATGGGCGCTGACCTGTAGAGGCAATAAACACAGGAAAATGGAATTAGTCAGACAGTCCTGTCCATTACACATATGGCCCACCATTGCCCTTCACATCACCATTTACACACACATTGCCCAAAACACAACCAATAGGACGGCGAGAGGACATCCACCCACCCCCCTTACATGAGGCCTTCACACACCACTCCATGCATTCATGCCACATGCATCGTGCCCACAGTGTACTCACCTGTTGGCCTGGAGGCCCATACAGCAGTCCGTACTGGGGTAAGTCCCCATCCACAAGTCACTCCAACTCTGCAGAAGTGAAGGCAGTGGCCCTTTCCCTAGTCACATGGGCCAAGGTAGGTTCCGGACACAGGTCACAGCAGCACATGCAGTGTAGGTCCTTCCCTGTTGAAGGTCAGGTAGCAAGTAAGGAATCAGATGTAAAATGTCGGTCACGTCTGCGGTGGTGCATACCGTCACCGCCAGCGTAGATCACCATTGGCCACTGTAACCCATAGGGCCCAATTATAACCAATGAAATCCTGACCACCTCCCGCAACGGTGCATAATGTCAATGGAATTACCTCACTTCCACCTAACCCTTCACACAGGACAGGCGGACGCTATTTCAGGGGGTAGGGGAGCAGGCCATGGATGATTGCTGCATCACTGTTTAAATTTGGACATACTGGACAATTCACACTTTCCCATTACAAGTTAACAGCAATCAAAGTTCTGTTGTAGCTCCATTGTTCAGTTTGTGACCAGCTCCTCACTCTTTTGTCCCATAGATTCCTACCGTTGCGGAGGAGTAGGAGATGGACCCATACCCCCATGTGCAGACCCCTGGTGGACTTGGCAACAGTGGAGGACAGGCACATCATCCTCACCTATAGACTTGACAGGGCCACAATCACAGAGCTGTGTGCCCAATTGGAGCCTGACCTGTTATCTGCTATCTGTCACCCCACTGGGACCACCCCTCTTGTGCAAGTTCTATCTGTGCTCCATTTCCTGGCAACTGGTTCTTTCCAAGTGACAGTGGGCTTGGCAGCAGGAATGTCACAGCCAATGTTCTCAATAGTGCTCACCACTGTGTTGTCTACCCTGATTAATCACATGTGCAGCTACATTGTTTTTCCCCAGGTTGAAGATTTGGCCACAGTGAAGGCCAACTTCTATGTAATGGGACATATCCCCAACATAATTGGGGTGATTGATGGAATACATATTGCATTTGTCCCCCTGTCAAAAATGAACAGGTGTTCAGAAATCGTAAAAAGTTTCCACTCTATGAATGTACAGATGGTGTGCTTGGCGGACCAGTACATCTCCCACGTCAATGCTAAGTATCATGGGTCGGTGCATGATGCCTTTGTCCTGAGGAGTAGCAGCATCCCAAATGTGATGGCCCAGCTACAGAGGCACAGGGTTTGGTCAATAGGTGAGCCCTTGTCCCCACCCAGTATATGTTGGTGTATGGTGTGGGCCATATGGGATAGTGTGTGGCTAAATGTTGTCCCTCAATATTGCAGGTGACTCTGGTTACCCCAACCTATCTTGGCCCTGTGAGGAATGCCAGGACAAGGGCAGAAGAACGTTACAATAAGGCACATGGTTGAACCAGAAGGATTATAGAAAGGACCTTTGGCCTCCTGAAGACCAGGTTCAGGTGCCTACATCTAACAGGTGGATCCCTGTACTTCTCACCCAAGAAGGTCTGCCAGAAAATAGTGGCATGCTACATGTTGCAAAACCTTGCCCTGGGATGCCATGTGATGTTTCTGCAGGAGGAGGAGGCTGGAGATGCCCATGTGGCAGCAGTGGACCCTGTGGACAGTGAGGATGAGGATGAGGAGGCAGAGGATGAGGACAACAGAACAGCAATCATCAGACAATACTTCCAATGACACACAGTTAAGACAGTGTTACTGCACAGTTCTTTATCATTATTTTGAATTTCTGTAGCACTGGAATTCTGTTATTTCCAACTTCTATGCCCACTTACTGTACCCTTTGACAATTCATTTTACAGATGTTGGTGCCTCACAATAGCTCCTGTGTGATCACTGCAGCCAGCTACAGGTCATTAACATATGCTCATTTATTGCACAGTTGAATTGCAATGTTTGAACCTAGTTAAACAAATACATACTTAAAAAATTTGACATACTCCATACTTCTATTTTTAAAAAGGGTGCTTATTGAAGTGCTACAATATTGAGGGGCAAGTGCAATGGGATGGGGTGATGATGGAGCAAAGTCCAGGGTATTGTTCCAGTCTGTAGCACAGGTGCATTGTCCAAGGGGCCATAGGAAGGGGAGCAATGGCAGTTCAGGAGAGTCTCATTTCTGGCAGGGGTCTTAGCAAGTGTCTCTGGCTTCTGTCTGTATCGCAGTGAATGTTTGCGGGGTGGTTCTCCTTCTGCAGGGTGAGGGGTGCTGGTGGCCTGTTGGTCCTGTGGCAGGGCCTCCTGTCCACTAGCGGCAGCGGAGATGGAAGGCAGTTCAAATGTTTGCCTAGTGGCAGGGGCCCGCTATTGTGTGACTGCCTCCCTCATACTATTGGCCGTGTCTGCCAGCACCCCTGCTATGGAGACCAGGGTGGTGTTGATGGCCTGCAATTCCTCCCTGATTCCCTGGTACTGTCCCTTCTGCAGCCACCTGTTCTCCTGCACATTGTCCAGGATCTGACCCATCGTGTTCTGGGAATGTTGATATGTTCCCAGGATCTCTGCAAGTGCCTCCTGGAGAGTCGGTTCCCTGGGCCTGTCATCCCCCTGGCGCACAGCAGTCCTCACAGTTTCCCTGTTGGCCTGTGCCTCCGGCCCCTGAACCGTGTTCACACTGCCACTGATCCCAGGTCCCTGATTGTCTTGGGTATGAGGTGTGGCCTGGGGTCCCTGTAGAGTTGGACACACTGCTGAATGATGTGTCCTGGGGATAGAGGTGTGGGTATGCTGGGTAGGTGCTGTGGTGGTGTTTCCAGATGGGGGAAGCTCTGTGGTGGTGTGTGACTGGGCCTGGATAACCAACTGTCCAGAGGTCCCTGATGGGCCAGGTTGGTCATCCAGATCCAGAAGACCAGAGTTGCTGTCATCACTGTGGGCCTCTTCTGTTGGGGGACTGGATATTGCTGGCACCTCCTCTCTGGTGACATTGGCTGGGGTACCTGTGTGGATGTAAATGATGTGTTATTGTTTCTGTGTGTGACATATTGTACATCAGTGGCTTACTCTCTTTGGTTGTATTTACTCTGGCAGCCTTCACTTGGGTGAGCTGGTATGTGGTGGGCTAGCTGATTCTCTCTAGTGAGCATGCTTTAGTGATAGGTGTCCATGCAGAGCTGTGAGTGGTGTCCATGCATTGGTATGGCATGCAGGGCTTGGCATTGGGATGAGTGAGATGTGATGGTGGGGTTTGTGGGTCGAGGTGGAGTGATGGGAGTGAGGGTGAGGGTGTGGGTATGTGATGGCATGCAGGTAGGGGAGTGATAGTAGTAAAAAGTTGACCTACCAGAGTCCAATCCTCCTCCTACTCTGGCCAGGTCCTCAGGATGCATGATTGCCAAGACTTGCTCCTCCCATGCTGTTAGTTGTGGGGGAGAGGGTGGGGGTCCACCGCCAGTCCTCTGTACAGCGAGCTGGTGTCTTGCTGCAATGGAACCTACCTTCCCCCATAGGTCGTTCCACCCCTTCCTGATGTCATCCCTTGTTCTTGGGTGCTGTCCCAAGTGTTGACCCTGTCCACGATTCTCTGCCATAGCTCCATCTTCCTAGCTATCGATATCTGGTGCATCTGTGCTCCAAATAGCTGTGGCTCTACCCTGATGATTTCCTCCACCATGACCCTTAGCTCCTCCTCTGTGAATTGGGGGTGTCTTTGTGGTGCCATTGGTGTTATGTAAGGTGTGTAGATGAAGGTGTGTTGGGTAATGTGTTGGGGTGTGTGATGTGGGGTGCGTGAGTGGTGTATAGGTGTGAGTAGTGTGTGGCTCTGGTTGTGTCTGTGGTCTTGCTGTCTCTCTCTGGTGGCAATTGTGTGTAATGGTAAAGGGTTGTGGGTAATGTGGGTGTGTGTTTTATAGTGGTGTGAGAGGGTGTATGTGGTGTGCGTATGAGTGTCAGGTGTGTGTTGTTTGAATTGTCCAATGTGATGTATGTGTGTGTGTATTTTGAGCGCAGTGGTATGTACCGCCAATGATTTACCGCCATTGAATGCCCGCCGTGGTGATTCTTGGGTCATAATATGATAGGCGTTGTTCTGTTGGTGTAACGCTGTGGGTTTCGATACTGTCAGTTTAACACTTACCTTTGGTGTGGGATGTGGCTGAATAGTGACAGATTGGTGTGTGTGTGTCATAATATGGTGAACGGATATCCGCGGCAGCGGTAAGTGGGATTTACAGCCAATGTCATAATGAGGGCCTTTGTCACTTTCTTAAAGAAAAATGTTGAATTCCAGAATGGTACTTTGAAATTTATTTAGAAGAATAATCCTCCTTGCACAGGACGCCGCTGGAATTGCAGTGTGCCACTTTAGAACTGAAGGCCAGATACCGGAAGCAGGTTGGTCACATTAGTCCAGCTGCCTACCACTCTGGAAATTTGGCGATTTTTTTGATCCAACCAATGCCAGATCCAATTGTCTCTGATCATCTGGACATTTCAGGTAAAAGGCCCTTGCTGCTTGATGTGTCACTGTAGCCGCACAAGAGGTGAGCCATCTGACCTGTGGAGTCTACTTCTTAGTTCTGGGTACAAGTGGGAGGAGGTCCAGTCCTACAGGGCTTCTGTGAGGTCACAGACAGCAGGTAAAGCGTTCTTCTGATTTTCCGCAGGTCCAGAAAGTGTACTGAGGAGTGTGCCCTATTTATGGTTGGTACCATCTAGTGGTTGGGGGTGAGTCGAGCCCCTAACAAATGAGGTAAAAGTTCCAGAGACATGCCCTACATTCTATTTCACTAGTTCCTGTTTGACTTGTTGCACACAGGCCTAAAATGGCAAATGTCAGGGCAAGTCCAAGAAGATTAAAGTCTTCAGTCAGTCTAAACTTGAGCTCTGAAGTGGGCGTGAGTTGAGCAATATGGCCAACTAGCTGTGTTGACCAGGGCTTCTGCACCAATCTTAAATAAAAGACATCTCTGTGGGGCTGTCAGCACTCCTGATGATGACCAGGTGAGGAAGGAGGTAGACTGTGGTAGCTGGCTTAACACAAGGAGAGGCAGAAACAAAAGATACATCTGCAGGGAGTGATGGCCTATCAGAGCTCTCCCTTGCTGGTGCAGATGAAAGACAGCAGCTGATGTGAACAACTAATTAGGCCACAAAGAGAGATCTGGCAGGCAGTATGCTAGGGGAGAGATGGAAACAACACACTGAGATAGGTCTACCTGGGCCTCTCTGAAACTTTTGAATGAACCCTGAACCTTGGACAGTGTTGGTGATAATAATGAGCGGAGCCACAAGCTCTCATCACAGGCAGATGATACAAATCATATGAAAAGAGGCTCCGTTGTGTAGTGTACTAGAACTGTGACATATCGGAGCTGGAAGGCCTCAAGGTGTGGCACTAGAATGGAAATCATATACCAGACAGAAATTTTAAATGAATATGCCTCATACTGAAGGTCAAGTGTGAGTGATACTCTGGGCTGCACAGACCGGTGATGTACCAGTGAGACTGATGGAGCTCTGGATGAAGCCAAGAAGAGATGATGAGTACATGTGAGCTCACCATGGAGATAGGACAATGATACAATTTGGAGACTTGGCTGGGTGTAATACTGTGACACTTAGACACACAGGGCAGAGCAGGACCATCAAACAGCTGTAAAGGAACTTCAACTACAAATCTTGGGCCTTAATGGAAGTACTAGAGGCAAGAGCAGAAGATGCAGAGCAGCATTCGAGGAGCAATAACATTTGAATAATAGGTCTTCCAAAACAGATTGAGTGTCCCTCTCCAGAATTGTATTTGGAACAATGATTTACTGAGTATGTAGTTCCAAAAGGTCTGTCCAAATTTATCACAGTGGAAAGGGGGCACTATGGCTGGGCAGTCTCTCGAAATGGTCTTAGCTCAGACCTTTTATGTCATTTATTATGCCCTAGGCATGCAAGGGGCTGTACCAGTCACATTTCTAAACAAATGAGAAAAGCTAGAGATGCAACATGTGAGTAGCCTTTGGGGTTTTAACAGGATTACAGTTGACCATTCACATATTTTCACTACAAAGAAATAGCAGGTTTATGATGACAAGCCCATATTCCAGTTTGTCCAGCCCTCAATCAATTACCCGGCAAGGCTTAGTACTTTCATCAGATATCGAAGGACCCCCAATAAAAATGGGCACCTCCTCCTTGTAAAGCAAGTCATAAAGAAAGAAACAGGGACAGGTGTGTGTAAGATTAGGCATGGTTTGTGTGTGATGAAAGGTTTATGATGTGTTGTGCCTTGATACTAATCTCATTCGGCCACTGGGAAAGAAACTGGCCGAACAGGTTTGGCTTCAGGCAGTGGAGTCAGCTTGCCCAGGTCACAGAGGAGTCAGCAAAGGTGTACGTGTCCTTCAGACTCGTTTTCAGCATTAGACATTGGCCTATGTGAGGGCAATCACAAAATGGCTATCGTTCTAAAATGGGATCAATATGCAGTATCATATACAAGGTCATTCCATTGATGAAACGCAATAAAAACACTCGTACATATCGTATTTGCCATTTGCGGCTCTCTGATACTAAAATCGGCATGATAGGGCCATGCCTCCAGTGTGGTTCCGAAATTTTAAAGTACCACATCATGTTGACTTTGTTTTCACATTAATGTTAAATGTGTTGCTTGTTTGTCAATAGCTTGTTAAGCATGAGCTTGATGTTGAAAGTAGGTAATTCTCCCTCAGATAATAATATGTTGGGGTGGGGGCTGCCTAAAATGGGACATAACAGTGCCCCCCACCCCTCCCAAACACAAATAGGCATAGTCTTTCTACCCTCCTCGGAAGGCTGATGGGAGTTATCATCTCTGATCTGAAAGCCCACTAGATACCAGGGACTATTTTTTTTGTTAGTGTAGGGGTGGGGGCTGCCTACAATAGGCATGGCAATGCCCTGCCCCCCAAAAAAGACCACAGTCGTTCTGCCCTCCCCCCACCGGGGGAGCTGATCGGATCATTATCCCCGATCTGTCCCCAGGGGTGGGCAGAAAGCCCACTAGACACCAGTGAAGATTTTTTTTTTAAAAGAGGGGTGGGGACAAAGTCTTTCAGCACCCCAGGAGGGGAGATAGGGCAATTACCTCAATCCACCCCCAGAGGGGCAAACAGCCTACTAACCACCAATGAATTAAAAAAAATAGAGGGGTGGGGACTATTCACCACCATGGGCATGGTTATGTCCCCCTCCAACTGAAGGGGTAACAGTCTTTCTCATCTCATCCCAATGGCAAGCAAGAGGACATTTGACTCTTTTGGGTTTTGATTTTACATATGGGCCAAGAGAGCTTGGCTAACTCCCAGTATTGTCCCACTTGCGATGGTGAGCAGATGTACTTTTTGGACTTGGGCACGCTGCCACCTGGAAAAACCTACCAAATCCAGACACTTCTGAACATCTTGGGGAGTCCAGGGTAGTGTTCTTCACATACACCCACACCATTTTCTTACCCACAATGTACTGCAAACCTACAACTTTGCAAGAAATTACACATTTTCCCTACATTTCTGCGATGAAAAAATCCAGAATCCACATGAATTCACAAACTCCCTACTACCTAGCATTGCCCCATCTGTAAAAACTCTGCCACACTTGTGTGGGTGACCAAAGCAAAGTGAGCCTAAAAGCGTATGGAAAAAAATACTGCCCTTTTGGACCCACATTGGTTCACCCTCGATTTCTACATGTTTTTGGGCCTTCCCTGTCACAGGCACTTGGCCCACCTATACAAGCCAGGCATAATTTTTATTGGGAGACTGAGGGGAACGCAGGATGGTAGGAAATTTGTGGCAGCAGAGAGATCCCACACAGAAATGTGAGGAAAATGTGATTTTTATCTAAATTTGAGGTTTGTAGGGGATTCTGGGTAAGAAAATGTTGGGAGATCCATGCAAGCCACACTTCCCTGTACTCCCTCTGGTGTCTAGTTTTCAGAAATATCTGGGTTTGGTAAGTTTCCCTAGATGGCCGCTGATCTCAGATCAAAAACGCAGGTGACCCCCCTTACAAAAACAAGTAATTCTGTGATAATTTTGATGTCTCCACAATACGTTTTGGGTCTGTCCCTGTCGCAGGCACTTGGTTCACCCACACAGGTAAGGAAGCATTTTTATCGGGAGACCCGGGGGGAACACTGGGTAAATGTAATTTTGTGCCTTCCCTCAGATTCCTGAACTTTCCATCCCAGAAATGTGAGGAAAGTGTGCCTTTTTAGACAAATTTTGAGGTTTGCAAGGAGTTCTGGGTAACAGAACCTCATCCTGGATTTCCCTGGGGATATAGTTTTCAGAAATGTACACATTTGCTAGGTTTCCCCAGGTGCCAGCTGAGGTGCCAGCTGAGGTAGGGCCCAAACTCTACAGCTGGACACAATGCAAAAAAAGGGTCCTTTTTGGATGAAAAAATGTGATGTGTCCACATTGCATTTTGGGCCATTTCCTGTCACGGGCACTAGGCCTACCCACACAAGTTAGGTATCATTTTTAATGGGAGAGTTGGGGGACTGCTAGGCAGAAGGAATTTGTGGGACCCCTCAGATTCCAGAATTTTCTATCACAGAAATGTGAGACAAATGTGTTTTCTTAGGCAAATTTTGAGGTTTGCAAGGGATTCTGGGTAACAGAACCTGGTGAGAGCTACACAAGTCACCCCACCGAGGATTCCCCTAGGCATATAGTTTTAAAACAAAATTACAGGTTTGTTAGCTTTCCCTAGGTGCTGGCTGAGCTAGAGCCCAAAATCCACAGCTAGACACTTTGAAAAAAAAGGGTCAGTTTTTAGTGGAAAAATGTGGTGTGTCCATGTTGCATTCTGGGTTACTTCCTGTTGCAGGCACTAGGACTATCATCACAAATGAGGTACCACTTTTGTCAGGAGACTTAGGGGAACACAAAATGGTAGAACAAGTGTTATTACCAATTGGCTTTTTCTGCATATGCACCTTCCAAATTTAAGAAAGTTGAAAAGAAAGAAGTCATTTTTAGAAATTCCCTCTAATTCACACCCTAGTATGGGTACCCCCAAATTCAGACATATGCAAATAACCACTGCTTCTAAACTCCATATCTTGTGCCCATTTTGGAAATACATAGGTTTCCTTGATACCTATTTTTCACTCTTTATATTCCACCAAATGAATTACTGTATACCGGTACACAATGAAAGATCACTGCAAGGTGCAGCTCTGTTTTTGGCTCTGTGTACCTCAGGTTCTTGATGAACCTACTAGCCCTATATATCCCTGAAACCAGAAGGGTCTTGCAGACATAACAGTATATTGTTTTTAAAACTCTGCCATAGTTAAAATAAGTTACAGATGAAAACGTAGACACGCTTTCAACTCAATTTCATTATTGTTTTTATTTCAACTGTTACTCTCCATAGGAAAACTTTGCAGGATCTACACAAATGATCCCTTGCCGAATTCAGAATTTTATCTACCTTTCAGAAATGTATACCTTTCTGGGATCCACTGTTGATTTCACACCCATCTCTACCATTAACTGGACAGAGGTTGAAAGCACTAAAAATAGGGAAAATAGATTATCTCCCAATAAAATGCCAAAACAGTGTTGAAAATGTTATTTTTCTGATTCAAGTCTGCCTGTTCCGGAAAGCTGTGGAGATTGTAATTTTAGCACCACAAACCTTTTACTGATACCATCTGCAGCACTTTTTTTCAAAATTGTCCCCCCAAAAAACAAATTTAGCTGTACTTTGTCTACTTTCTCAGTCTCCTCCAGGGGAATCCACAAACCATGGGTACGATGTTTGAAAAAAAGGACACAAATTTGGCATGGATACCTTATGTGGACAAAACAGAATTGAGGTGTAAGTGCAAACTACCCCGAATAGCTATATAAGGGCTCAGCACTGAAAGGGGGGAGGGGCTAGCAGCAATAGGGTGAAGGCTAAGTAGGCTGGGAAGCTAACTGCTGGACAGTTGATGAGATACAAAGAACTTCAGGCAGTGTAAATGTAACTTTATAGGAGATACTTTTCCGTAATATTTACTAAAATCTAACTTCACTATTGAATTGGTTTTGCATAACTATTAAAGATAGTTTTAATTGTTTTTCAAGATGGTCACTAACCCGAGAAAGTAGTATTAGTATTTTAATCTATACTCTGGTTTTCTGTATAGGATAGAAATGCTTGCCAGAGTGAAAATAACTTTGGGGCCGTGTCACTGTAATAACAACCTGCTCTACGCTCTACAAAACATAATACGTTACACCAGTCAGGTGAAACTATACCACTACCCACAGAGGGTCACTACAGAGCAAGTACTGTACACCTTACCAAACTGCACAGTTCAACAGTGTCACAGTAGCATACAACTACACAACCTGCAGTCGCATAGCATTCTCACAAACACACACACATCACTCCCACACACATATCAAAAGCCAGCAACAGTCACACCCACTAATACTACACCACCCACTGCCAAACATTCCACTGCTTCAACGCAAACACAAACATCCACATCTAAAACAGCACAGACGTTTTGTCTTTGCTAGTGCTTCTTGACGTATCACAGATTGGGGTCAACTTTGTGTCTTGATTAAGGCAGTATAATCCCATGTGTTTTGTCTTCAGGCCATATCTAGTCCATATTTAAAAATCTCACATGCCTCAAACCTGCAGAAGCCATTTACAACTAGCGCACTTGGGCCCATATTTATACTTTTTTAATACTTTTTTAGCGTTGCATCTGCGTCAATACAATTTGCTTCAAAAAGAGGCGCAAATGAGGCACTAAAAAAGTATAAATGAGGGCCTAGATCTTCTACCAGGTAACTGAAACATTTCAAGCACATTGTGGAATGATTCTCGCGTGTCTATGTCCTTATTTTTTTTTTAAAAATTGTAATGATTTTATCCACCATAAAAGTAAAAAAATACTTTATTTTTATAAGTATTGATTTCCCTTGATGAAATGTAGACAACCCACATTAACAATGTACATTTATTATTGTAGACGAAGAGGTTACAAACATTGTAGAAAACCAGGTACAGCTAAAATAAAAATTAAAAATTAAAAACAGTAATCAAGCCTCAGGTGGTGAACTGATAATATTTCAATAAACTCTTTGAAGCTCCACTAGAGCTAGATTAAATATAGTGTTACCTCATGGACAACACCTGGCTGAAACATAAATGGCGTTTTCTGCCTCTCAACGCTGCAATCTTCAAATTTTCAGTGGCCTGGTCACTCACTGCAAAGGTCGTTCCCTAGCTCGTCTTTCTGTGAAAACGATGATACAAAATTGTTCACTAGCAAGGAAACCTGCGTGATGCGGTCTCTGATCTGTTCAGAATTGTCAGAACTAAGAATAGATTTGGTCCATGTAAGAAATATCCTTACTAGGTAGAGCTTAAAGGACATTGTATGTCCCTGTAATAATATACTTCTATTTACTGTGGTTCATATGGTGCCAAAAATTTTGTATTCGCTGAGAACAGAAAAAACCCATGTTTTCTGTGCTAGTACTGAAGATGCTAATGGTGCACTGCACATTAACGCCACTAGATGTCAAAAAAATACATGCTAAAATTAATAACGCGGCCTGCCACCAAAAATTCATCTGGCCAAATTATTTTTATAAATCAAAAACAGTTGCTGTATAAAAATGTGTGTAATTTTGTAGGTAGAGTATCCTTATCTTACTACTTCCTTGCTTCTAGAATGGCTGCATAATGTACGCGTATTAATTAATTTGGCCGTAGCCAAATCGCACTTTCGTTGTCTTTGTGCAGAATCCTTCTGTATGGGAAAGGGATTTTTGCCGTCAGATACCGCTCGAGTTTATTGTTTTTCGCTAGTGAATTGAGTATGGCTTTGGAATGTGTTTGCTAGATATAAGTTACCAACAGGCATGTGTTCGATGAACATTGTTCTGGTTTGCAATATCTTACAGATGTTATTTAAATGCTCATACTTATTTCTGAATTCAGAGATTGCGAAGTCTCTTAACATTTCTGTAAGCTTACCATGTAAAGCCAATTTTGAGCAATTTGCACCAGCATTTCTGTGGGATCAAATAGTGAATCTAAATCATTCAGATTTTTTTCGATGATATATTTCCAACCCATTTGTTGGTTTAAATAATCTCAGGTATATTCTTCTGACCACGAATTTTCGTCCCTAAATTAGTTGAACACTTTAGTGATGGGAATCCAGAGCAAATTGTTTTAAATGCAGCATTAGAGAATCTATAACGGAATTCTTTAATATTGCTCTCTGAGCAGCTCTTAAAAAAACAGTGAGGGAGAAATGCAAGATATACATTCATGTGATGTGTATCTCCTAAGACCTATGGATCGCAGAGCTGTATGCAGAAAACTTGATGACCGATAGGCCAAGGGGCATACCTAAGAGCCCCTAACGCCACCGGAGCATCACTTTAAGTGACGCTCCAGTGGCCCTATGCACTGCATCGTATTTACAGCCCCTTCACACAGCACTTTTGTGTGGAAGGGGCATGCAATGGATGTTGCTGTGGCCGTTTTGACGCAGTCCCAGATTTACAAGTTTACGTAAACCTGAGGCAGGGTGTTGTACTCGCGACGTTCTGGTGTTGCCTAGCGCGACACCAGAAGAGCGGAGCGAGCGCGGCCGTTCTGGTGTTGCCTAGCGCGACACCAGAAGAGCAGAGCGAGCGCGGCCGTGATAGATGAAACGGTTGTTGCTCGTGTGCCGCCTCGGTACGCGTTTGGAGATCGGGGACGATTTCGAGATCAAATAAAGTTACCGTGTGGCCTACAACTTCGGTTTCCCTCACTTACTTCATTTGGCGACAAGGGTTATCTCCAGACGCTGCGGACCTGCGCGGAAAGTTTCTTGTCGGTGGCTATTCTATGTTTGAGGCTGTGACGACGTTGGAAAAAAAAAAGAGTTTTCAGCATTCGGGGGAGTGGTTTACTCAGGGGAGTGGTTTTGTTTCAAGGAAATACTCCAACTGCATGCAAAAATAAGCCCAACGCGAACTAAGGAGTTTATTTGCTACTAAATAAAAAAAAAGAAAAAAAAAAAGGTATGGACCTGGTCAGCTGATGATTTGACCTACGTTACTTTACGTTGTCACAGTATATGTCTACAAACAGCGTTTTACAGACTTAAGACAACTGTTCTCAGAAGGTTTATAGATTGTCTCGCGAACATTTGTTGGAAATCTAACTTTTGATGTGAAAAAAAAAAAACATTTACATTTGAGTGTGTTGCGGACAATTCAGGAAAATTATTTTTTTCAGTACAGTTATATTGTGTGTTTTGGAAATATTTTTGAGTAGCATCACCATGCAATCGGTTCTGCCCCCACCGCCATTTCTAGACAGTCCAGGTGAACCAGCTATATGTTGGAAACAATGGTTTGATGCCTTCAAAACATATTTAGGGGCGATTGGTGCATCACGTTACAGGCCGGAACGGAAAAAATGTCTGCTGCTCCATTCTATTGGCTTTGAGGGAAGAGCGATTTTCAAGCATCTACCTGAAGTACTGATTGAGGATGTTGAAATGGATGAGTATGAATCTGCAGTGAAGAAAATGAGCAACAGATTTGATGCTCCCCCCAGCTTGGTAGTGGCTAGACACAAGTTTTTTAAAAGAGTACAACGTTCAAGTGAAGATGTAGACACATATATTTCGGTGTTGCGCGTTCTAGCTGCAGAATGCCAATTTGGAGTACTGGGTGATCAACTTATTAGAGACCAGTTTATTTGTCAAGGGACGGACAAGTCTATCAGACAGAAGTTGTTATCACTGGACAATCCAACATTGGTGGAGACGATAAGGATTGCTAAGAGCATAGAATCTTCTATCAAGTCTTCTAAGGAAATTGAATTGGCAATGTCCAGCAGAGTCAATGTGGTTGTCACCAAGGATGACAAAAAGACTGGGATGAAGTCTTTTGGACAGAAAAACAACAAGTTTGCCAATTCCAATGTGTTCTTTAAACAAAAAAATGTGTGTTTTAGATGTGGTAATTATATGCATCAAAAAGGATTTAGGAGTTGCTCAGCTTTGGGTGTCCAATGTAGGAATTGTGGCAGGTTGGGGCATTTTGCGAAAGTTTGTCAAGGTGGTAGACGAGATTCTGTCATGACGGTGTTGGAAGAGAATGATAAAGAGGTGGAGCATCTTATGGGAGAGGCTCAGGACATGGTTTTGAGTGTGGTTGATGGAGCGGTTAAGATTGGTGATCCGGATAATTGTGTGGATCCCTATGTGTGCATAAAAGTGGGAGACAAGTCGTTGCGGTTGCTAGCGGACCCAGGGGCAAGGATCACCATGATTACTCTGGAATTGTTCAAGTTGAATTGGGGAGAGCGTGTTCTTGAACCGCCAGACAGGGCTCAAGTGTCCTATGAAGGGAGAAAGATTGAACTTCAAGGTTTCTTTGAGGACATTCTCGAGTTTAAGGGGAGACGCATATTTGGTAAAGTCTATGTAGCGGCTAGAGGGTTGAATATTTTAGGCTGGTTCCATCAGGGCCTTTTTGGAATGGTGTTGAGACCGGGTACTTCTGAGCAGATTGCAGTATTAAGAGATTCGGGGGAGATTGAGGTCCTCCTTAATGATTTCCCTAAGGTTTTTTCAGGTGAATTGGGAAAGTTGCTTGGGTTTAAACATAAAATAAAAGTGAATGCCAATGCTATTCCAGTCAAGCACAAATTAAGATCTGTTCCTTTTAGCGTGAGAGAAGATTTAGAAAGGGAACTGGAAAATTTACAGAACAAGGGGATTATAGAACCAATTGAATCCTCTTTGGGGCTCTCTCCATTAGTAGTGGCTAGGAAAAAGAATGGGGATTTAAGAATTTGTGTGGACTTGAGAGCACTCAACAGGGAGATATGGGTAGACTTGTTATGTCGCGGCAAGCGCCGCGGGCTCGGGTTGCCGCGGCACGCGCATTCTGCCGCGGCCGGCGCCCCGATCGCGGAGAGCGCCGCGGCCGGCGCTCGGGTCGCGGTGGGCGCCGCGGCCAACGTCCGGGTCGCGGGGGTTGCCGCGGCCCAGACAAGAGCCATGGAGGCTCCAGGCAGCCAGTCTAGGGGTCGCGGCGCTCGCCGCTGGCCCTATTTCAAGTTCTGCCGTAAGGGCAGAAGCGGCAGAGCCTGAGACCCCAAAGGGGGTTTCAGGCATGGCCGCATTTAGCGCAGTTTGCGCATAACATCTATTTTTTCTTGCATGACTAGTACCTGCCAAACACTTACCGATGTTATCAGAACAAACCGAACCCTTACACTTGGGGAACTTTATACTTGTCTCTTTTCCTCTCAGCATGCTGACCACTTCCTCTCTACCCAGCATGCATTGTTTTACGCACATACCTAATTCACTATTGTTATCTCTCCCCCAATCCAAGATGGCAGTGTTCTACTTCCTGTTTCCTGTCCAGGGGTATATAAGGGGATTCCAACTGCCTGTTCATTGCATTGCAACACTCCTTGGTGATAGTCACGCTCCTATTTGATATCCTTCTGCGAATCTTGTTTGTTCCTGATCTGCCTTGTTTTCCTGCCTTCCTGATCTACGGTCCTAATACCCCGGTGTCCTCCTTTTCGTTTCAGGGAGTTCCTGTGGAGGTTTTTTACCCTACTGGGGTTTTTCCTCTGGGACTCCTTCTGGAGGGCACGGACTGTAGTGGTTCGCTCATACCAAACAGCACCGTGGCTACCGGAAGGGGTCGCTCCTACCTCGGCCAGAGCAGAACCCGTCGGAACAAGGACCGTTCCCCTACACCTCTCAGCTGCGAAGGTAAGACCATTGAAAACCGCGACAGATTGCAACGCCCAAAATTCCAGTTGCAGTCCGGAACTATGGATAACCCAGTGGCAAACACGGAACCTACTAACCAGGACCTACTGGCGACGATACAACAACAGGCTCAAGAACTCCAGCAACTACGTACTGAGAATACTGTTTATCGACAAGCCTTTGCCTCCAGGACCACAGATGTCCCTGCAGTAGCCGCCTCTACGCCTCGATTTTCCGGGGATCCCACCTCATTAAAAGAATTCCTGGATGCCTTAACGGTGTACTTTGCCTTTCGCCCCTCGCAATTTGTACAAGATAAGACCAAGGTGGGGTATTTGATTAGTGCCTTATCAGGACCAGCCTTGGCCTGGGCCACACCTCTAGTAACCAGAAACGATCCCTGTCTATCTAAATATTCCACCTTTATCACTACTTTCAAACAGATGTTTGAACGCCCTGGACTCGAGGCGTCAGCAGAAGAGGCTCTTTGCGAAGTCCAACAAGGGAGTCAAGATGTATTACAGTACACCACCCGTTTCAGACAATTAGCTGCAGAAACAACCTGGGTGGAACGTACCTTGGTGACACTCTTCCGTAGAGGTCTAAGAGAGGACATCAAAGATGAACTAGTACATTCTGCCAGGATAGAAAACCTTAAAGGGTTGATGGACCAGGCACTAACGATAGAGTATCGGTTGAATGAACGAAGAATGGAGAAAAAGAAGAGTTGTTTGCCTTCTCACTCATTACCATCTCGTCCCTTCGCCCATCGTTCCGAGGAAGTCCGCCCTGAATCCAAGGGGAATATCGAGGAAGAGCCCATGCAGATTGACACAGCTCGCGGACCTCTATCCGCCAGTGAAAGGGAACATAGACGCAGGAAGGGGCTTTGCCTATATTGTGGTGCAGCTGGTCACCTAATTCGCGCCTGCCCCATTCGTCCAACCAAGCCCTTGGGAAACGCCAACTCCCGTCCCCAGTAAGAAGGGTGAGGACGGGATATCGTGATATACCTTCTATTTGCTCTTCCAGGGAGGAAGGAACAGCTCTTTTTCTCTTACCAGTTACCCTCCATTTAACTGATGGCCGCGAAGCAAGAACTTTGGCTTTATTGGACCGCGGAGCCAGTGGCCTCTATTTAGATGAAACCTGGGCCAAAGAACGACAGATAACGCAAATACCCAAAGAAAAACCAGAACAGGTACATACCGTTGATGGGTCGCTCTTGGCCTCTGGGCCTGTAAAATACACCACCCCTACTTTCTGTTTACAGTTCGGTAAACATCAGGAAATTCTCTCGTTTGACTTAATCTCATCACCACACCATGTCATGATCCTGGGAATTCCATGGCTTACACGGCACAATCCTTACATCAACTGGGAAACAAAAACCATTTCGTTATCCTCCCATTTTTGTCAACACCATTGCTATCCGGCCGGGGATTATTGGTCCCCAAAAAGTCTCTCAACAGCACCTTCTCAGGTGGGAAGATCCATTAATGTCCTACAGGGAGTTCCCAGACAGTATCAGGACTATATCGATGTATTCCAGAAGCCAGAAAGACCTGAATTGCCACCCCACAGAGAATACAACTGTGCCATTTCTTTAGAGCCAGACACTGTAGTTCCTTTTGGGCGGATGTATTCCCTCACTGAACCAGAGAAACAAATTTTGAAGGAGTACCTAGATGAGAATCTACAAAGTGGGTTAATAACTCCCTCCTCTTCACCCGCCGGGGCTCCTCTTTTCTTTGTATCAAAGAAAACCAAAGATCTGCGTCCCTGTATCGACTTCAGAGGGTTAAACAGGATCACTATCAAAGACCGGTATCCGTTACCCCTCATCAAAGACATCTTAGAAGCAGTCAGAGGAGCCAAGAGATTCACCAAGCTGGATCTCCGAGGAGCCTATCATCTACTAAGAATCAGAGAAGGTGATGAGTGGAAGACCGGCTTTAGAACACCTTTTGGTCACTACGAATATAGAGTTATGCCCTTCGGACTCACTAATGCCCCATCCATCTTTCAAAGATTCATGGATTCTATCTTTTCTGATCTTTTGCAACAAACAGTGGTAGTGTATCTTGACGATATCCTAATTTATTCGGTTCATCCAGAGGAACATTCCAAGCACGTCCGCCAAGTCTTAGAGAGACTCCGACAACATCATTTGTTCTGTAAGCCTGAAAAATGTGAATTTGATCAGATAGAAGTAAAATATTTGGGGTACTCTATAGACCAAACCGGAGTTGCCATGGACTCAGACAAAGTACAGGCAATATTGGATTGGCCACCTCCTTCTTCCATCAAGGAGACTCAATGTTTTCTGGGACTAGCCAACTTCTACCGACAGTTCATAGCAGACTTTGCCCAGAGAACCAGCTTCATTACCCAAACCCTAAAAAAAGAACACCTAAAGAAAGGTTTTTGTTGGACACCAGGCGCTGAGTCAGCTTTTCAGGACTTAAAGAAAGCCTTTATTCAAGCCCCTATTCTTCGACACCCAGACACCAGCAAACAATTCATTGTTGTCACAGACGCCTCAGAAAGGGCCATTGGGGCTGCCTTGTTACAAAAACAAGACGATGATGACCTAGAACACCCTGTATTTTATCTATCACACATTCTATCTGATTCTGAGCAAAACTATTCCGTGCTAGAACGCGAATTACTCACCTTAAAGGTCGCGTGCACCGAAAGGAGACACTTTTTGATGGGATCCAAGGAGCCCTTCGAAGCCCGGACCGATCACAGAAATCTACAGTGCTTAAGAAATTTCCAGTGCCAAAACAGCCGGCAGGCTCGATGGGCCTTCTTCTTCAGCCAATATGATTTCTATATCACCTACATCCCTGGTTCTCAGAACATTCTGGCGGATGCCCTGTCCCGACGTTATCCTGGGTGCGGTGATTCTGCGGTTCAAAACTTATTTGACAACAATAAAATCATACGGGTAGCACAGACCTTTTTAGATCAAGTCAAGTCTGAATATGCCCGTCTACACGAAACAGAACTAAAAAGATTACGTCCACAGTTGCACATAGATCATGACTACTATTATCATGATAAGGCCCTGTTTTTACCCACAAAAACAGTGCAAATCGAAGCTTTACGCATGTGCCATGATTCCCCCATTGCAGGTCATCGAGGAATGAAAGCGACTCAAGATCTTTTGCTTCGCTCTTTCTGGTGGCCGACTCTCAAGGCTGACACTGAGGCATATGTGTTATCCTGTCCTACATGTGCTCAAGCCAAGACACCCCGAACCAGACCTGTGGGGTTACTCCGCCCATTACCTGTTCCCCCAGGCCCATGGCATACCATATCCACCGTTTTTATGTGCGCATTACCTTCCTCGATGGGAAACCACGTCATAATGGTAACTGTGGACTCCTTCACCAAGATGGCCCACTTCACAGCATTGAGAAAGTTACCTACGGCAAAGGAGTTAAGTCAGGTCTTTACTCAAGAAATATTCAGGCTACATGGGCTACCCCAAGTTATTATATCGGACAGGGGTCCTCAATATATCTCCCGTTTCTGGAGTCAATTCTTCAAGGTCTTGGGGATCCAGGTAGCCTTATCCTCCGGGTTCCACCCTCAAACCAATGGACAAACGGAACGACTCAATCAGGGTCTCGAACAGTACTTACGTAGCTTCTGTAACGCTACACAAAGTAATTGGGCTCCCTACTTACCGCTTGCTGAATTCTCCTATAATAACTCCCTACACAGTGCCTCTAAACTCTCTCCTTTCTATGGCTCCTATGGTTTCCATCCCAGGGCTTTCCCAACTCCCCTGAGAGACAACTCCAATCTTCTGGCCATCTCCTCCTTCGTTCGACAGCTACGGGGTATACAGCGAATTATCCATTCCAACCTTGTGTCCACCAAGTCCCGCATGAAGAAAATGGCAGATAGGAGACGCTGTGCGGCTCCTCAGTATTAGGTCCATGATAAGGTCTGGCTCTCCTCTAGATTCCTACCTCTCCGACTCACCCAAAACAAATTCAAACCCCGCTTTTACGGTCCCTTTCTCATTGTCAAGAAAATCAACCCAGTGTCTATGCGTCTTCGCCTCCCTCGGACATGGAAGATCCACCCTGTATTCCATGTCTCGCAACTGAAACCTTACCGTCCTGATCTTTTTCATAGGCAGTTGCCCTGTCCCCCTCCTCTGTTGGTTGACAATGTGCCTGAGTACGAAGTTCAGGAGATCTGTGACTCTCGGTTTTTTCATGGGCGTCTTCAATACCTTATTCATTGGAAGGGATACCCTTTGAGTGAGTGCTCCTGGGAGGATGCCTCATCAGTCCACGCTCCTCTGTTGCTCCGCCGCCTTTTTCAGCTCTTCCCTCACAAACCTGGGGCCTCGGGGGGGGCATACTGTTATGTCGCGGCAAGCAGGCTCGGGTTGCCGCGGCGTGGCACGCGCATTCTGCCGCGGCCGGCGCCCCGATCGCGGAGAGCGCCGCGGCCGGCGCTCGGGTTGCGGTGGGCGCCGCGGCCAACATCCGGGTCGCGGGGGTTGCCGCGGCCCAGACGAGAGCCATGGAGGCTCCAGGCAGCCAGTCTAGGGGTCGCGGCGCTCGCCGCTGGCCCTATTTCAAGTTCTGCTGTAAGGGCAGAAGCGGCAGAGCCTGAGACCCCAAAGGGGGTTTCAGGCATGGCCGCATTTAGCGCAGTTTGCGCATAACATCTATTTTTTCTTGCATGACTAGTACCTGCCAAACACTTACCGATGTTATCAGAACAAACTGAACCCTTACACTTGGGGAACTTTATACTTGTCTCTTTTCCTCTCAGCATGCTGACCACTTCCTCTCTACCCAGCATGCATTGTTTTACGCACATACCTAATTCACTATTGTTATCTCTTCCCCAATCCAAGATGGCAGTGTTCTACTTCCTTTTTCCTGTCCAGGGGTATATAAGGGGATTCCAACTGCCTGTTCATTGCGTTGCAACACTCCTTGGTGATAGTCACGTTCCTATTTGATATCCTTCTGCGAATCTTGTTTGTTCCTGATCTGCCTTGTTTTCCTGCCTTCCTGATCTACGGTCCTAATACCCCGGTGTCCTCCTTTTCGTTTCAGGGAGTTCCTGTGGAGGTTTTTTACCCTACTGGGGTTTTTCCTCTGGGACTCCTTCTGGAGGGCACGGACTGTAGTGGTTCGCTCATACCAAACAGCACCGTGGCTACCGGAAGGGGTCGCCCCTACCTCGGCCAGAGCAGAACCCGTCGGAACAAGGACGTTCCCCTACACCTCTCAGCTGCGAGGGTAAGACCATTGAAAACCGCGACAAGACTCACATCCCCTCCCCAATATCAATGAAATGTTGTCCACTATCAAAGGTGCGGAGATTTTTACGAAGTTAGACTTGGCTAGTGCCTACCATCAGGTAGAACTTGATCCGGAGTCCAGGTTTTTAACAGCATTTGTGTCGCCTTTTGGTGTTTTCCAGTTTTGTCGTATGCCATTTGGGTTGGCATCGGCGGCTTCGGTGTTTCAAAGAATCATGGGTACAATGTTAAAAGGGATTTCCAACGTGGTGGTTTTCCAGGATGATGTATTAATTTATGCACCTGACCAGCAAGTGCATGACAATGTTTTACGACAGGTTTTACAGAAATTTATGACTCATGGTGTGGTTCTTAGGAGAGAGAAATGTCATTTCATGAAGTCGTCAGTTGAGTATTTGGGTCATGTAATTAGTCAGGAGGGTGTTAGTCCCAAACCCGGTTTGATTGATGCGATCTCATTCGCTCCTCAGCCTACAGACAAGGCTGGAGTTAAAGCGTTTTTGGGTATGTGTGAATTTTACTCTCGGTTTATACCGGAGTATGCGAGTCGCGTGAGAGTTTTATCCAATTTATTGAAAGACAAGACCAGTTTCGTATGGTGTTCAGAATGTAATAAAGCGTTTGAGGACATCAAGATCCTGTTGACACAGGCTAAGGTGCTGAAGCCGTATGATCCACACTTTAAATGTTGTCTTACGGTGGATGCCAGCAATGTTGGTTTGGGTGCAGCGTTGACGATTGATGGTGTTGAAAACACCATTGGTTTTGCCTCTAGAGTATTAAGAACACCAGAAGTGCATTATTCTGTTATCGAAAAGGAGCTGCTGGCTTGTGTTTGGGCCATTGAAAAATTCAGGTGTTATGTGTGGGGGAGACACTTTTTGTTAAAAACAGATCATAAACCGTTAGTCTCAATTTTGAAAGGGACTAATGACAAAACAGGTACACCCAGAATTGCTAGATTGGTAGCGAGATTGATGCAGTATGATTTTGAAGTGACGCATATACCTGGGGGGCGTAACGTGAGGGCAGATTTTCTGTCAAGATTTCCTAGTCAGCGTAGCCTGTTGGTTGATGATTTTGTGGATGACGAATGTTGTATGATTGCGGCAGTTGAGGTTGAACAAGTATGTGTATGTTCTGAGTCAGAGTGGAAGGAGAAAATGGCTGATGATATTGACTTGTGCACAGTTATGAAGTGTATAGTTGAGGGTTGGCCGTATGAGAGGGAGTTGGCGTCGGCCATTCAGCCATTTTGGAAGGTTTCTGATGAGTTGACAATTGAGGATGGCATTCTTTTGAGGAATGACAAATTAATTCCCCCGGAAAGTTTGAGGTGTTCTCTATTGAAGAAAGCGCATGATGGTCATTTGGGGGCCAGATTGACAAAAAGACGAGTGAGAGACAGTTTTTGGTGGCCTCGCATGGACAATGAAATTGATCAATTAGTAAGGAATTGTGTAGTGTGTTCCAACTCTGACAAGTGTTTGAAACCTGTAACACCACCCTTAATGCCAATAATGTGTCCTGCTGGTCCTTGGCGTAAATTGGGGGTTGATATGGTAGGACCTTTTCACACACTAAATTGTAAGTTGCGCTATGCGTATGTTATTGTTGATTATTTTTCAAAGTGGCCGCATATCAAATTTGTTCAGGACCCGAATGCCAAGACTCTTGTGATATTCCTGAGGGAAGTGTTCATGAGTGAAGGGTTTCCAGAGGAAATCATTTCGGACAATGGAGTTCAATTTATGTCTGAAGAGTTTAAAACATTTCTGGAGCAAGGGCATGTTAAACATCTGAGATGTTCTCTTTATCAACCCCAAACGAATGGTTTGGTGGAGAGATTCAACCGTGTGTTGGGGGATTGTGTCAGGTGGGCGTTGAAGAATGGGTGTGATGTGCAGGCGTCGGTCCAAGCAATGCTGTGGTTTTATAGAACTACTCCTCATTCCACCACGGGGGTATCTCCTTTTGAAGCTTTGAAAGGAAGAAAGCCTAATACGCAAATCAAACCTGGATGGATGTCCAAGTTTTTCACAAATATGCATGTTGGAGACCGAACTGACATTATCAAAACTAACGTAGATAACAAACAGTGTGCACAAAAGAGATACTTTGACAACAAGAAAGGGGCAAAAGAGTCGTCTATTGCAGTAGGCGATTGGGTTGCAGTAAAATTGCCTACTTTTGTTAAAAAGGGCAATCCCAAATTTTCTGAACCGGTTAGGGTTGATCTTGTTTTAGGTAATGCTGTAAGGGTTCAGGGCGATAAGTGATGGAACAAATCCAAGGTTGTCAAACTGAAAGGGAGATCGGATCCTCAGTTTGTAACTAAGGGTGATTTAGTAAGACAGTCTGACTTGAATATAAGTGGGGCTGGTTTAGTGAAACAGTCTGATTTGTGTGACAGTACTGGTGAAGGTTTGGTCGTGCGCAGGAGTAACAGAGTATGAAAATTGTCTTGGAAACTGCGTCAATGAGTTACTGTATGAATTGTGTTTTCTAAACTGCATTTATTAGACAACGGGTAATGTCAATGTATTTTCTGGCAATGTTAATTTCTTATGTGTTTATTTTTTATTGTGGTTTATAGCTTTTGTAAATATGGGTATTCTTTTCTGTTGAGATGGGGTTGTATTGTTTGTGAAAAAAAAAAAAAAAAACTCAATGTTGTACTCGCGACGTTCTCGTGTTGCCTAGCGCGTCACCAGAAGAGCGGAGCGAGCGCGGCCGTTCTGGTGTTGCCTAGCGCGACACCAGAAGAGCAGAGCGAGCGCGGCCGTGATAGACGAAACGGTTGTTGCTCTTGTGCCGCCTCGGTACGCGTTTGGAGATCGGGGACGATTTTGAGATCAAATAAAGTTACCGTGTGGCCTACAACTTCGGTTTCCCTCACTTACTTCACAGTGCCAAAATCTAACATGTTAGAGTGGCACAACGAGGAGAAATGGTTTAATTTCTCCTCATATTTTGCTCTTACTATGTGTGCTGCACACATAGAAGGAGCAAATCGCCATTGAAGATTGTTTTTGTGGAGGAAGATGTCACAGGGGTTTACCGTATTATTCTAAATACGACGCATCCCTGCATTTTGAAAATGATGGTGGGCACTATTATTTTCACTTAAATCCGGCTCCAAATTTGGAAATCTAAAACACAATACAAAGTAACAAAAGAGGTAAAGCACTGGCTAAAATGACTGACATCTGTATCTTATTTAGTGAGATGATAGAGCTGATGCAGGTGTTAACAGAGAACAGTGTCATGATCTTGTACCAAGTAACAGACACTTGCAAGAGTAAGCTTTTTTATTTGTGAAAGTTCAATGTTGCACATTGCATATTTCCTTGAAAATAACACTCAGTGACTTAAGTGCAATTGATGCCAAATACACCCAGCTTGTCGGGTCAAAGGCATCCATATCCTACTTATTGATTATCCCCCTTATTTTTCATTTATAAATCCAATTTATGTTGTCCATAATAAACCTAATATCCTAATCCTTATTGATGTGTATTTTTTATTTCTTGTTAGACTATTTAAGCTCCTAACAATTTTTACCCTGTTCACGAATTGAATGAAGAGTGAGAAGACAGCCTGTATCCACCCATCAAACACAGCCAAAGTATTCTGTCGAATTCACACATTGTACTAAACAATGACATCTTTGCTTACCTTCACTTTTTTCAAGAACAGCCATTAAAATGTAGCCACTGTGCATTTAAAACCTGAAGGCCTAGTCCATCTCCCACTTAAGTCCTCACCTTTTCTCAGCGCTACTCCTTTAATTGAATAAACTCTCCATTGGCAACTTCTTGTATTCCATTCTTCAGACTCCACAAATCAGTTAAGGCTCCTTGTCCTTTTCCGTAACTATGTTGAAATGCTTGTTTAAATGAGGAGGGCTTGGGACTGTCACAATATCTGATAACCTCTTCATCATGCAACAGAGAACAAAGGCATGGCCTTGTACCAATGAGAAGACAATGGAGAGAGGGTATTG
The DNA here is from genome assembly GCF_031143425.1 of Pleurodeles waltl. NCBI lineage: Eukaryota > Metazoa > Chordata > Amphibia > Caudata > Salamandridae > Pleurodeles > Pleurodeles waltl. Next base: position 142,734,130 of record NC_090448.1, read on the forward strand.
TTTTTTTTTCATTTTTTATGTGTTTGTGACAATGGCTCTGGACAGTGCAGCCATCTAAACATAAAGAGAAAACAAACAGCAGTTTGAATCATAAATTGAAATGTATCCCACCTACAGAAAAAATGACAAAATAGACACTTTTCAGGATGTGGTGACCAATGATCTAATGATTATGAGCAATAGACCTGAGAAGCAGATAAAATACAATCTGTCTAGAAGAAAATGGAGACCATTGCAGCCTTGAAAGAAGATGAACACTTTGCTGTAAAACTCGCTGATAAGGGTGGAATATTGTGATTTTAGAAAAGGAATTGTATGTACCAGAAGCCATGCAAAAATGTTTATTCATAGTTATATATTGAGAAAAGCATATTCAAATATCATGATTTGCTGCAAGAATGGGTAGCTAAGGGAATATTGGAGTATGGTGAGTATTGTTTGTTTTTAAATGTACACATCCTGTAGTACTCACTTCTATCATTCACCCAAGGTACATAAGAATTCAACTATACCTCCAGGACAACCCATAGTGTCATCAAAACAAAGCCTCTTAGTGAATATATCTATATACATAGATCCCTATCAATATACTTTATATAAGCCCTAAGCTCATCTATCAGAGACATGAAAGATTTCCTAACTAAAATCAGGGGCATCAGATGGAAAGAAGACTTCTTTATAATCACTCTAGATGTGACTAGACTTTATAGTAGTATAAAACACAACAATGGAGCAATGGAATATGAATATTTCCTAAAAGGGAGGTTTCTACAGTTGTATCAACACAACTACATGTTTATGTGATCTAATACTGCCTCACGGAAAACATATTTGTTTATGGGGACCAGTATTTCAGACAAAAGAGGGGAACTGCAGTGGGCACCTGCATAGCCCCTAGTTAGGCAAATTTGTTGGTACGCTTGTCGGAGAAGAAGATGGCCTGAGCCGAAGACAACAAAAAATTCTTGAACATCTTGTATTGTGGCTTTGTTCCATGAATGACATTTATTATTTGGAAAGATGAAGAAGGGTTAACAGAGGAACTTGTCAGCCAACTAAACAATAATGATGTCCATCTTTGCTTCATATAAATAATATGAATAGATCACAAGTAGAAATGTTTGATGCCATCATTAAATTTATCAACAGCGAACTACAGAGAAACCTATAAAGAATGCCCACAACAGACAATTATATATTGTACAGAAGAAGCATTCATTTCAAAATACTAAAGTGGAGCATTTCCTTCGGGAAACTATGAAAAGCCGGAAGAAACTGCAGCAGAGATGAAGATTCTGAATGTGTCCAACAAGGGATGATGAAGAGGTTCCTGGAGATGGGTTATTCCAAAGAATTTCTGACAAAGATGAAACACATACATAGGGAGAGTTACTATAATACAAAATCCTCATTTAAAGTGAAAATCTACACTTCATAACCACATTCATTAGAGAAGAGGCTGTAGGATATTAGGAAGGAACTGGAACATTCTACCAGTAGATAACACAATAAGACAAGCCCCCCCACACACACACGCACACACACACACGCACCCCCACAAATACATATCAAAGGGCTTCCTCAATGAGAAATGAATTTGGTGCACAGCCATTTCTCTGGATGATAAAGCGAAACATGACTGTCAGAACTGTCAGCCTTAGGGCGGTCTTCCCTCAAACATTTTGCCTCTCCACTTCCATTTTGCTGCACTTATTATTGTTGGTTTTAAGGCTCTTGCACTTAGGACTCAGTAGTAAAGTGCTTGTGCTTCCTCCCCTAAACCATAGTTAAATTAGCCTATTCCCAATTAACATATTTTATTTACTTGTCGGTCCCTTGTAGAGTGGTATACCATATGGAGAGGGAATGTAAATTAAATGCCACCAGTGGACCTGAAGCATTGATTGTGCCACCCAATTAAGTAGCACCGCAAATCATGTTCCAGGTCTGTAACTGCAGTCTGAGTGCCATTTTAAACTGCCATGTCGACTTGGCATTAACCACCCTTGCCAAGCCTTAAAAGCCCCTTTTATTGCATATTAGCCACCCCTAAGGTAGGCCCTAGACAGCCCATAGGGGAAAGTGCTGTGCAATTAAAAGGTTGGACATGTACTTTTAAGTTTTACATGACCTGTTTTTGAAAAACTCCTAAATTTATTTTTCACTACTGTGAGGCCTACCCCTCTGTAGGAAAGTCCTCCTTTTTGCCCTGGTCACCCCCAAACATTTTGGACAGACACTGGTGGTTACTGACTCTTGGCTCTGCCCTGGGTACTGCTTACCAGTCCCAAGGCCAGTGCCCTTTGTAAAGTGGATATGCTAATTAGACTAATTATAATTGGCAGTATCAACCTACCTATAAGTCCCTAGTATACGGTAGGGCATGTAGGTTTAGGGACCCCAGCATAGGTAGTGCAGTGCTGAGGTGCTCAGTTTCATTTTAAATGCAGGCTTGCCTTGCTCGCTGCTTTTAAACAAAAGTTACATTCAAATTCGACTTTGGCATTAAAAGTACTTCCAAAGTCTTAAACCACCTTATATTTACATATAAGTCACCCCTAAGGTGTGCCCTATGTGGCCCTAGCGTTGGGTGCCATATAACCATAAGCAGGGACCTTATAAAATTGTAAAATAGCCAGATTTGTGTTTCACTCTCTGTAGTGAATGGCCTCACTAGGCTAAAATGGGGAGACTTTATTTTAATTAAAAAAGTCCCCATAAGTGCCAGATACCTTGAGTTTGGTATCCAATTAATTGTTATAATAAATCCCACAACTTACACTTGTTGGATTTAATGTAACTAGTTCAGGTAAAGAGGTTTAAAACTCTACTTGAAAGTTGCCAACTTCAGCTCCGCAGTGCCCTTCTCTGATTGGCCAGCCTCTGGCAGCCTAGCCAGGCTGCCTTGATGAGGTGTGAAATGGCCTGGGCAGAACAAAAAGGATGTTCTTGGGGGAGAAGATCTGCCTCACAGATGGTGAAATAGGAGTGGGGGAGAGCCGCCAAACTGGTCTTCAAAGGCAAGGAAGGACATTTGGAACAGAACCTCTCCCACTTCCTGCAACCCCAATTAGGTGCTGTTAGAAATGGGGTCTTTGGTTGACAGTCAGGTTACCCCCTGTTCAAGCAAGGACCCTCACTCTAGTCAGGGTAAAAGAGAATCACCCTCAGCTAACCCCTGCTTACCCCCTTGGTAGCTTGGCAGAGCAGTAGGCTTAACTTCAGAGCGCTAGGTGTAAAGTATTTGTACCAACACACACAGTAACTTAATGGAAACATTACAAAATGACACAACACCAGTTCAGAAAAATAGGAAATATTTATCTAAACAAAACAAGACCAAAACGACAAAAATCCGACATACACAAGTCAAGTTATGAATTTGTAAAGATTAAACTCAAAAATAGCGCTTAGAAACAAAAATGTTTCGATGAGATGTTAACATGGCGTTGTGACTGAGTCGTTCGCAACAAGCTGACACCAGCGGCGCCGGACACGGAGTCGTGTAGACCCCCACGTACAGTACCTTTGGTGAAGAGTGAAAACAAGCCGATGCGCGAAGTCGGGGGTAGGGGCGTCTGTGCGAAACGTTGAATCCACGTGATTCGAGCGGCGTCGGTCACGACGGGGTGCAGCGACTTCCACAGAGCCGCAGACTTCAGCAGGGCTGCAGCGGCGTCGGGCCTGCGAAGAGCGTCGCGTTCCAGCGAAGGACACGGCGTCAAGTGCAGGCGGCGACGTTGGTCCGGAGTCGTCCGAAGTCGATTTCCTTGGATTTCCACCAGCTTTCCTTTCAAGGGCCCAGGGACTGGATAGGGCACCACTTGTAAGAGCAGGAGTCTCTCCAGAGACTCCAGGTGCTGGCAGAGAGAAGTCTTTGCTGTCCCTGAGACTTCAAACAACAGGAGGCAAGTTCTAAATCAAGCCCTTGGAGATTTCTTCACAAGATGGAAGGCACACAAAGTCCAGTCTTTGCACTCTTACTCTGGCAGAAGCAGCACTGCAGGAAAGCTCCACAAAGCACAGTCACAGGCAGGGCAGCTCTTCTTCCTCAGCTATCAGCTCTTCTCCAGGCAGAGGTTCCTCTTGGTTCCAGAAGTGTTTCTAAAGTCTGTAGATTTGGGTGCCCTTCTTATACCCATTTTAGTCTTTGAAGTCACCTTTCTTCAAAGGGGACTCACACCTACTTGTGAAATCCTGCCTTGCCCAGGTAAGGCCTCAGACACACAGCAGGGGGTTGGAGCCGGCATTGTCAGAGGCAGGCACAGTCCTTTCAGATGAGAGTGTCCACTCCACCCCTCCCTCCTAGCAGAGATGGCTAATCAGGAAATGCAGGTTAAACCCAGGCCCCTTTGTGTCACTGTCTAGTGCGAGGTGAAAAACAACCCAACTGTCAAACTGACCCAGACAGGGAATCCACAAACAAGGCAGTCACAGAATGGTTTAAGCAAGAAAATGCTCACTTTCTAAAAGTGGCATTTTCAAACGCACAATCTTAAAATCAACTTTACTAAAAGATGTATTTTTAAATTGTAAGTTCAGGGACCCCAAACTCTACATGTCCATCTACTCTCTAGGGGAATCTACACTTTAATCATATTTAAAGGTAGCCGCCATGTTATCCTATGAGAGAGACAGGCCTTGCAACAGTGAAAAACGAAGTTGGCAGTATTTCACTGTCAGGACATATAAACTACATTACATTACTATATGTCCTACCTTATCCATACACTGCCCCCTGCCCTTGGGGCTACCTAGGGCCTACCTTAGGGGTGCCTTGCATGTAAGAAAAGGGAAGGTTTAGGCCTGGCAAGTGGGTACACTTGCCAAGTCGAATTTATAGTGTAAAAGTACACACACAGACACTGCAGTGGCAGGTCTGAGACATGATTACCGGGTTACTTGTGTGGATGGCACAACCAGTGCTGCAGGCCCACTAGTAACATTTGATTTACAGGCCCTGGGCACTTCTAGTGCACTTTACTAGGGACTTAACAGTAAAACAAAATATGCCAATCATGGATAAACCAATTACATACAATTTACACAGAGAGCATATGCACTTTAGCACTGGTTAGCAGTGGTAAAGTGCTCAGAGTTCAAAAGCCAACAGCAACAGGTCAGAAAAAATAGGAGGAAGGAGGCAAAAAGATTGAGGATGACCCTGCATAAGCAAAAAAAGTCCAACAGGTGCCCTCTTGATTAGATTAGGAGAGGGCAAAAGAGGGGTGTATTTAGGATTTTTAGCTACACCAGTGGGTGTGCTGAGCCAGATCTAACCTCCAAAATTTACATTCAGCCATGTGGGATTTTTGAAGAATGTTGCTTCCGGGGACAGATTTTTTCCACACTTCCCAGAAAGTGGCCATCAAAGGGGGAAGCAGCCTGCCTGTGATTGGACAACCAGTACCTTTATGCTTTCCACCCGGGAGCAAGGATAAATATGGCAGAGCTGCACCCACACCTCAGATCCCTACAAGGAAAAAGACAAAGAAGAAGAAGGACTGCCCTGCTTGGCCCCTGACCTGCACCTGGACACTGCACTCTGAAGGACTGCACTAGCTGCAAACATGGGTTTCACCACTAAGAGGACTTTGCCTGTCTTTTACTGCTTCAAGAAGGGACTCTCTGTTTGCTACAGGTACAAAGGAGCTGCCCAGAGTCCCTGCATCTGGTCCTGCAAGCAGAACCCAGCTGACCAGCGGCCATTTGAGGATTCTGACAAGGTGTATTCGGGGAATTGTAGTCCCAACTCCCAAGGAGAAGCTCAGAGCTTCTGGAACCTTGGATCAAGTTGTAGACACTTCAAGGACCCACAAAGGATCTCTCGAAGAAGATCCAGAACTCCATGAGTTGAAGGGGTGCATTGTGGGAGGTGTAGTCCCAGACCTCAAGAGGCAAACCAGAGCCTCTGAACCCTTGGCTGGTGCTGTGAACCACTTTCCTGAATCACAAAACACTTCAGAAAGTAAGTGTGACAGTGTTACCTCGTAGGTGGCCTGAACTCTGGACTTTGTCCCTTTCCAGTGTGACCTTTTTTTAACCCTTTGAGTGCTAGTTGCTTCTATGCACTAGAAAACATTAATTCTTTAAAAAATCATATTTCTGGTTCCCCTTATCCGATTTTAATCATTTTGGTGTCATTTTAAAGATAAAAATATAAGGCCAGATGTATCAAAGATCCGTTTTGCATTTATTAAATAGCAAATTTTAAGAAATCGCTATTTAAGAAATGCAAAATGGGATGTATGAAATTTGAGATTTATTAGCGATTTTTTTAAATTAGCAGTCGCTATTACCGAATCGCAATTAGAGAATGGGACTCCATTCATCCCTATGGGGCCTGTAGGGCCATAGGTGTGAATGGTTTTGCATTTCCCAATTTGCACATTCCAGTTAGAAATTTGCAAATTAGGTAATGCACACCCCAGGGTGCTGGGGGCCTAAGGCTCCCTCTGATGCACCCCAAAAAAATATTTGCGGACATGTGAGGCACACACATGCCCTACGGGCATAAGTGCGCTACATGTCATCTTTAAAAATGCATTGATAATGCATTTTTAAAAATTACACATGCTTACCACCAAATTGGATTTGGTGGTAATTGCATTTCTTAAATGCCCAATTCGCATTTAGGAAATGCTTGATACATGTGCTTTGGAAATCGCAAATAGGAATTCCCTATTTGCGATTTCCTATTTAGAGAAGCACAATTTGTGATTCTCTAAATGGGGTCGCAATTTTATGGATTCACTATTTTTGCGATTCCTTAAAATTGCACAGTGAATGCCTTTCATACATCTTGAAAGGCATTTTTGCATTCGCAAATGGACACATTTTGCAATTTGCACCGTTTGTGAATGGAAAATTGCTTGAAACATCTGGTCCATAGTCTATTTTTATAAATTGGTGTTCGATTATTTTTTTCTTTTGTGTTTTACTTATTTACTGTTTTGTGATTTTTTAAATGCTTTACACACTTGTCTCCTAAGTTAAGCCCTGTCGCTCATTGAAAAACCACCAATGGTTGAGCTGGGTTTAATTTATTGAGATCTAACTGGACCTAAGTCGGGGTTAGTGGCCTATTACTAGGTGAAGGTACTTACCTCCCCTTACCAATAATCTACTTTCCAATACCCTCCTGTAGGATAACAATGGGTATTCCTTATTACATTTAATACGTTGCATTGTCTAATTGGGTGTTGGTATCTATTTCATATTTGGTGTTTTTGAAAATGTAACATGAAAACCTATTTAATGGTAAAGCCAGATTTTTTATTACAATTCTAAAAATGCCACTTTTAGAAAGTTGCCATTTTTCTGCCCTTAGCCTTTCTTGCCTGCAATCTGGCCTGGGTCAGATGACTGGGTGTAACTGACAGTTAGACACTGTGAATTCCTCCTAGACAGTAACACAATAGAGCGATTAGCTATGCCTGTATGGGTCATCTGCTAGCAGTATGTGGGAGGGAGGATCTGAGCACAGCCCCACTTGCAACTGAATAGCCTGTGATCTATCTCACACAAAGGGCCTAACACCTTTTGGTTGGCACTCCAGTCATCTTGGAGTCTAGCAGGGGAGGAAGGATATTCCATGCACTTCAAAGCCATTGTTTAGAAAATTCTCCTATCTTCCAAAAGAAGAGTACTAGGGTATAAAAATAGGACCTCAGACACCAACTCTCCAGTACACTTCTGGACGTGTAGATACCCTGCCAGAAAGAATGACTACTATGCTGCTGGGAGGACTGCCCCCTCTTCTGGACTCCTGCCCTGCTGGATTGCTGTCCTGTTACCCTGCAATTCTTCTGCCTTCTACCTAGGTACAACTAGATCTTCATCTGTCCCAGGGCGTCCAGAGTGACTCACAAGGGCTAGTTTGCTGGCCTTCTGCTCAGAGCAACAGGGACACAAAAGGCTTCCTCTATATTGAACACATACATGGACCCAACATGAGTGAGTACTGACCCTCTACGTGATGCCCCTCCAGTACTGGGCCATTGGAAAAAACAGGTACCAACCTGCTTGCTTATCCGCCCAAGATGCCTCACCAGTTTGACTGACTTTGTGGCTTCTCCTGCTATGTTCTTCTCCACAGCAGCAAACTCTTTTCAGCGGTCCTTCACCCAAGTAGTAGCCAGCCTCGTGGGGCTGTCTTTGGCTACAACACTCTAACTTGCCCCACTGTAGATTTTTTACGTCATTTCATAGACTAAATCAGAATGTAGAAATCTTCCCTGCGGCCTTGACCCAAGGCTATCCGACCATGACACTTCTTTCTCAGACATCTCCTGCAACTTTGCCCTGCTGTACTTTACCTCTCAGACACTTTTTCTTAGAATGTCTTGTACGTACAAAAGTAAGCACTGACCGGGCTCAATCCTCTTACTGTATCCAAACCGTGCCTCATCACGGTCTTTCTAAATTTTTTGTCCTTGGCTCAGTATCATGTGACTAAATGTGTGCGGTAGGACTTTGATCTTTTAAACATTAGTTTTTACTTAAAGCTTTAAAGATGAATAACCCCACTTCTACTGATTGGAGTTTTGTAATTACGTGTCAAATAATTTATGACAATTTACTATATTTTCTAAATTGGGTTGGGGTTTTTCTTGTGCTATGTTTTCACTGAATTACTGTTTGTGTCCTGCATAAATACTTTACACATTGCCTCTAAGTTAAGCGTGACTACTTTTTGTGCCAAGCTACCATGAGTTAAGCACAGGTTAAATTAATGACATTTTGTGATTCACCCTGCAAGGGACTGTGGCTGTTGCTTGACCAGGGCTCACCCCAGGCAACCAACAACTCAATTTCCCACAACAGATAATGGGAAAAAGTTGCTTCTATACTTGTTCAAAATGTAAAGCTTTTAGACACAGTAGCAATAAGCTCACATTTAAAACACCAGGCATTTCAGAGAGAGAGAAATGAAGAAACATCTTATGTGTATCTTGGATTGCACAGTTTATTGTCTGGTATGCCCATGTATTAACAATTATGTAGGGAGTACAATTCTGACCACCAGGAAAATAATTCTAGAGCATCTGAGGGCCATCACTAATGAGCTTACCCAGTGGCATGTCACTTTAAAGGAATATACAATAGCGATATAGACCTCCTAATATTCCTTTGCCTAGAAAAAGCCCCACCAAACCCAAGTGGGGTGATTGGATGAGTATCTTGCAAGCATTAGAGTCTTGATATATTGTGTATTTCAACAGGCCCTAGGGGAACTAAATACAGATGGAGAATTAGCAACTCCTTTATATTTATGATTCCCTGTGCACAACAAGTCCAGCTAATGATAATAAATTCACAACAATCTTTTTTGGTATTAATTCACTTTTTTGAGTTGATAGGTGGAGAAGCAGTAACTTTGGATGCTGCCCATTGGAGCAAGATGGCCTTATTTGATGTTAAATTGAGTGAACTGATGCAATCCAACAAGATAAGATGAACTAAATTTGTGGGTTAACATGACCCATAATAATGATGGCAGTGAATCACTTAGGTCATAATGACTGCAAGTTATATCAGTGTAAAATTACTATAACAATGGTTATAATCATTCATGTGGATGTTGATATAAATAACACATGATCATTGCCCTTCGAAATGATTAGATGTAAATGAGAATGTTGAAGAATTAGAAAGTACCATGGATATGGTATATGTCCAATGGGACAGGATGGACTATGGGCCAGATGTATCAAAAGTTTTTGCATTCGCAAACGGTGCGAATCGCAAAATTTTTCCTTTTGCGAGTGCAAAAACGTGGTCTGCGATGCATGAAAGGCGTTCGCAGACCAAAAATAAGAAATCGCGAAAATTGCGATTTTTTGCGTTGCAACCTGGTTTTGCGAGTCGCATTTTGCAAAATCCAAGTCGCAAATAGATGCATCAAAAAATCGCAAATTGCGATTTTTCGCAGAATGGCATTTTGCACATGCAAAATACCACTAAGTGAAATCAGGTGGTAACCAGGTGCAACCTATATAAAGAGGCCCAGATTGCCTCAGATTCTTTTCCACAATGGATTCACTCCACGTCATGGCGAGGAGGATGAGGATCTTGGCAGCTTTGAGGAGAGGGAGGAGGAGACAGGAGTGCATTTTCAGAGTGCTCATTACACTTTTTTACCTGACAGAGGAGGAAGTATATGAGAGGTAAAGGTTGAACTCAGCCATGATACTTGATCTGATAGCTGAGCTACAACCCATACTGCAGCGCAGAACACTAAGGACTCACAGCATACCCACCCATGTGCAGGTATTATGCTCTCTACACCTACTTGCCTCAGGGAGCTATCAAGGGGTAATAGCAGCAGCTGGAGGGGTTTCACAGAGTACCCTCTCCAGATTTTTCAATGCATTTATCAACACCATGCTAAGCAAACTCCAACAGTACATCAGATTCCCCCACACCCCTCAGGAAATACAGCAGACAAAAATAGAGTTTTACCAGATAGCACAGTTCCCCCACGTCCTAGGTGCCATAGATGGCACACATGTGGCAATCTGTCCACCATCAGCCACAGAGTATGTGTACCGAAACCGTAAATACCAACATTCCATGAATATTCAGGTGATATGCAATGCCTCCTACATCATTACTGATCTCGTGGCCAGGTACCCAGGGAGCACACATGATTCGTACATCTTTCGCCACAGCGGGATTCACACAAGACTGCTAGCTGGGGAGTTTGGTGAAGGATATCTACTAGGTAATGTCACTCTGTACACTGGTGCATAGATGGCGAACCCATGTCAGATGGCTCAGTTACTCATCACACCCTCAGGAGACAGTGCCTACGCAGTGCGCACCTACATGATGACGCCCTACCTCAATCCCACAACACCAGCAGAACGGAGATACAATGCAGCACACAGGGCAACCCGCAACGTGGTGGAGGGCACATTTGGACTGCTGAAGAGTCGCTTCCGTTGCCTCCACAAAAGTGGAGGAGCACTACAGTACAGTCCAGAGACCACATGTAGAATAGTGGCTACTTGTGCAATCTTGCGCAATATAGCTACAACCAGGGGCATACCTATAGAAATCAGTGACACTGAATCAGATGAGGATGACGATCCCATACCACCTTTACAGCCAGCAGACAGGACCAGTGCAGCAGAGGGAAGGCAAAGGCGTGCCAACATCACACACAACCATTTCAGACGTGAGTATGAATGACACAAATCCACTGACAACTGTACCTGTAGTGATATAAATGTATTACCTTACGTCAGGTAATGTATGATTGAGAAATAAATGAAACAGGTGATGTCACAAACGCAAATCAACTAAAGAACAGAGTCATGCACTATTCCCTCATAGTGGCAACAGCAGTGTAATGGTGGCAAGAGTCACTTTTTTCTCCCACGCACACCATTCGGGTTCCCAGTTAAGTCACTGGCACCTCGATTGTCACCTTCAGTGGCAGTGCTGTGCCTGGCACTGCGCCGTCTGGTGTCTGCTGCTAGTACGGCAACACTACTGAGGCTTGAACTGTCCTCAGTGTCCCCCAAGGCTACCTCACTGGGAGTGGCAGATCTTTGTCCCATTATGTGTTCAATCACATTTGTGATTTGAACTAGTCCCTGGACAACGTCCATGCTGCTAAGTGCAGCCTCCACTTCTGCCGCCACTGCGTGACGGGCGATTAATGCAGTGAAATTAGCCATCCTGTTGGAGGACCTGCAGTAGCTGCCAAACATTGTCCGGAATCTGTGCTCCTGTCTGTGCCGGCTAACCCTCTCATGGCGCAGCTCCTGGCAGAGGTCATGGACAGCACTTGTTAGGTCCCTGGTGTCCTCAGAAGCCTGCACCTGTCCGTCACGCAGGTGTAAAATATTGCCATTTAGTGCGTCCAGTTGGCGATGCAGGCCCATCATGTTGCGGTTGTGTACTCGCAGGTTTCGGTCTAAACTGAGGATCTGCTTATTTTGCAGACGCTGCTGCTGCAACATAGCAACCTCAAGGCCCCCGAATAAGGACGGACCCTCACCTGCCTCATGATGTTGTGCCTGGGACTCTGTCTCAATCCTGCGTGGTGCTGGTGTTGGATGACCCCTGCCCTCCAGAATCGGGCTGCGCCTGTCTGGTGCTGACGGTGTGCTTGGCCCTTCCAAGTGCTCATCAGAGTCGCCACTGAACTCTGGCAGTGGCAGTGCCCTGGGCCTGCGGCGGACAGTGGACATGTGGAGGGACCCACTGGTGTTTGTGTCTGAGGGCTGATGAGTGTCCGTCTCCCCTACACTTGGAGATGGTGTGGCTGCTGGGCCTGGCCCACCTGCAACAACAATATGCAGCATGTCAGTTCTGTATGTTACATTATCTGTCAAAAAATGGCAATAAAGGTACAGGTACTGCTCTACACGGTGTTGTGTGTGTTGTGTTACCTTGGGTGTCACTATACTTCATTACATTGTTGTGCTACTGTCTGTACTAGTTTGTGGACTGCCACTCCCATAATGCATTGTTGTGCTGCTTCTAAGATGTGGACTGGACTACTTCACACACTGCTTCACATTACATGCTAATTCCTAAGGGGCTTTTGTGCATACATATATATGGTTCCTAAACATCATTGCACTTACCTTGACTGGAACTCGGTGTGCCGGAGGTGTCGATGTCTGTGACCCCAGTCACAGCTTCAGGGAGGAGTGTGGATTGCACCAGGTCCTCCAATGGTGTGGATGGTGCTTCTGTTGGTGGTCTGCCACCTGTACCCCTGGCCTCCGCAAGTCTCCTTGCCACCCTCTCCTTTGCACGGGAGCGCAGGTCGTACCACCTTTTTTTAATTTCCTCGATGGAGCGCTGTGCCACTCCAATGGCGCTGATTTTGGATTGGATGTCCAGCCATAATCTTCTCTTTTCACTCTCAGGAACCTGGAGTGAGCTTTTTCCGAACAGGCGGTCATGGCTCCTCACCACCTCCTCAGTCAGGACCTCAAGCTCCTGTTCACTGAATTTAAGCTTGCGCTTCGTTTCGGCCTTCTCCTGTGCTGGGGTCTCCATCCTGGCTCAGGTGTTTCTGCTCCTGCTGAGTGCTGCTCTGTGTGGCTGGGCTGCTCTCTCTCAGGATGCTGGTTTGGGTGTGGCACCTGAAACTACCTGGGATGACTCATTTCCTGCTGGTGATGTCATCAGGCTCCCTCAGGTGTGCATTCTCGAAGTTTCTCGCAATTTGCGATTTTTTACCGAATCGCAAAAAAATCGCAATTTGCGAGAATGTAAATTGCGATTCGGTAAATGGGCCACGCAAACCACAAATAGCGATTTTTTAAGAAATCGCTAATTCCGAATCGCAATTTTGTCACATGGCCAATTGCGTCTCGGAAATAGCAATTTCTTAAAAATCGCTATTTGCGATTTGCAAGCTGATGTTTTCATACATATGGCCCCAAATCTCATTAATTTAAGGATAGTGACCAGAGAGCTGACTGAAATGGGAAAATTTTATGAACCTTGACTACAATTGTTGTATATAATGTATAGTGTCCAATAGGTATACGCCAAATTGTCAATTCTGATATTAGTGTTAAAAAGAGTGATTAAAGAATGCCCAGCTTCACTGTTGAATAACTGGGACATAGCTTGTATGTTTTGGCTGATGGGACTTCACTGTGTCCTTTAGAGTACGTATAGCCAGTGCACTCCTATAAGCCTGTTTAAATATCCATGGTCACCTGGCAGAACCCCCACACCTATCGCTACTTTCAATCAAGTCATTAGAAATGGATGAGGGACTGAGTAGTTGTATTTAGGAACACAATTTCATTGGAAATTGACATTTTAGTTTGCTTATTTGACACATCTGCACAAACGTCTCAAAAACAAGTCACATCCATCTTGGCATCTTCCTGGAGAGTTTTGGGGTGATTCGTAAAGTGGGCCCTGAAAAAAGGGGGACCCAAAACAAGCTTTTCCTATTCATTTTACCACAGGAAAATTAGACAAAGCTACAGTTAAAATGACTGAACAAACTATACATCAAATTTGGTAGTAAGCAGAAATAGTGGTCCAGAAAGCATGTTTTTTGTCATTTGGTGCAATTCCATTCAACAGTTTTCAAGAAATTAAGGTTTATAAATTATAGATATTTCATGTTGTGGGGCATCCTTGACTCTCACTGACCTAGAGATAAGATCTGATTTGCTGCCACCACAGCACCAAAGATATGATGGCAGCCAATGTAGGTCCTGTGGACTCAAAGTCAGATGCATAAAGATTAAAAATAATATAACATTAGGCCTGGTGACGTGTCCCAGAGGGCACCTGTTAGAAATGGGGTATTTGGTTGGCAGTCAGGTTACCCTCTGTCCAAGCAAGAACCCTCACTCTAGTCAGGGTAAGTCACACACAATCCAAAATTATCCTGTGCCCACCGTCTGGTAGCTTGGCACGAGCAGTCAGGCTTAACGTAGAAGGCAATGTGTAAAGTATTTGTGCAATAAATCATACAATAACACCATATAACACCGCAAAAATACACCACACAGTGTTTAGAAAAATATACAATATTTATCTGGATAATTGCAGGTCAAAACGAATAAAGATGCAATGTGAAATTGTAGAGATATCACTGAAAAGTGATATAAAGGGCCTGATTCTAACTTTGGAGGACGGTGTTAAACCGTCCCAAAAGTGGCGGATATACCACCTACCGTATTACGAGTTCCATAGGATATAATGGACTCGTAATACGGTAGGTGGTATATCCGCCACTTTTGGGACGGTTTAACACCGTCCTCCAAAGTTAGAATCAGGCCCAAAGTGTCTTAAGTCTTTAAAAAGCAAACAAAGTCTCTTTTAAGCACAAAGTACCTGGTTTGGAGTGGAAAATCTCCGCAAAGGGGCCGCAGAAGAAGAGATACATGGAAAAATGGTGTGTGCGTCGATTTCTCCCCAGCACACACCGACTTGCGTCGTTATTTTTCACATGGGGAAGTCGTGCGTCGTTTTCTGGTGCGCGGACAGTCTCTTTCTGTGGGTAGCTTGATTACCAGATGTCCCGGGGTCTGTGCGTGGATTCTCCTGCTTGTTTTCCGGCTGCGCGTCATTCAGCGGGGTTGTGCGTGGAAGTTTCACTCTCACAGCAGGTGTTGCGTCGATTTCCCCTCTGGAAGTCGGGCGGCGTTGTCCTTGCGAGGCCGTGTAGAAGTTCCGATCGCCCCGAAGGCGTTGTGTTGATCAGCGTCGGTGTGCAGCGATTTTCTCACCGCGGAGCAAGCTGTGCGTCGAAATTATTGGCGCACGAAGAGTCCAAATGAAAAAAAGAGAAGTCTTTTTGGTCCTGAGACTCCAGGGAACAGGAGGCAAGCTCTATCCAAGCCCTTGGAGAGCACTTTTACAGCCAGACAAGAGTTCAGCAAGGCAGCAGGGCAACAGCAAGGCAGCAGTCCTTTGGAGAAAGCAGTCAGGTGAGTCCTTTGGGCAGCCAGGCAGTTCTTCTTGGCAGGATGCAGGTTCTGGTTCAGGTTTCTTCTCCAGCAAGTGTCTGATGAGGTAGGGCAGAGGCCCTGTTTTATACCCAAATGTGCCTTTGAAGTAGGGAGACTTTAAAGAGTGGCTAAGAGGTGCACCAGGTCACCTTTCAGTTCAATCCTGTCTGCCAGGGTCCCAGTAGGGGTGTGGCAGTCCTTTGTGTGAGAGCAGGTCCTCCACCCTCCTAGCCCAGGAAGACCCATTCAAAATGCAGATGTATGCAAGTGAGGCTGAGTACCCTGTGTTTGGGGTGTGTCTGAGTGAATGCACAAGGAGCTGTCAACCAAGCCCAGTCAGACGTGGATTGTAAGGCACAGAAAGATTTAAGTGCAAAGAAATGCTCACTTTCTAAAAGTGGCATTTCTAGAATAGTAATATTAAATCCAACTTCACCAGTCAGCAGGATTTGGTATTACCATTCTGGTCATACTAAATATGACCTTCCTACTCCTTTCAGATCAGCAGCTACCACTTCAATACTGTATGAGGGCAGCCCCAATGGTAGCCTATGAAGGGAGCAGGTCTCAGAGTAGTGCAAAAATGAATTTAGGAGTTTTGCACTACGAGGACATGTAAACTACACAGGTACATGTCCTGCCTTTCACTCACACAGCACCCTGCTCTAGGGGTTACCTAGGGCACACATTAGAGGTGACTTATATGTGGAGAAATGGGAGGTTTAGGCTTGGCAAGTACTTTTAAATGCCAAGTCGAAGTGACAGTGAAACTGCACACACAGGCCCTGCAATGGCAGGCCTGAGACAAGGTAAAGGGGCTACTTAAGTGGGTGGCACAACCAGTGCTGCAGGCCCACTAATAGCATTTAATCCACAGGCCCTAGGCACATATAGTGCACCTTACTAGAGACTTATAAGTAAATTAAATAGTCCAATCAGGTATGATCCAAGGTTACCATGTTTAAAGGGAGAGAGCATATGCACTTTAGCACTGGTCAGCAGTGGTAAAGTGCGCAGAGTCTAAGAGCCAGCAAAAACAGGTCCAAAAAGTGGCGGGAGGCAGGCAAAAAGTTAGGGGTGACCACCCTAAAGCATGTCAGGTCTAACGGCACCCCTATTATAAAAAACAATTTTCCGAAACATATTTACTGCAAATTTGTAGTGGATTTGTAGTAAAGAAAAAAATTAGGGTGAGCCAGGACATAGTATTTGAAAAGGGTAAGGGCTCCTGTGACCCATCTCACCATGCCTTTTCCATACTCCTGGGACTTCTCCCCCTTTATAAAGGGGAGGGGGTGTGCAGCCTCCATCCCTAGCCCTTTACAAGCCCTGAGGGCCTCCTCACTTTCAGGAGACTCCTCAAGACCTGGCTCTTCGACCAATAGCAGCTCCCCCCCCCCTCCCCTCAGCGCCTTGAAACCCTAACGGGTACGTAGCGCGCTTTATAAATTTAATGATTGATTGATTGATTGAGGGCCACATCACTCAGGGCTGATTCATTTAAAAAGAGGAGGGGGGGGGGGGTTGCAGCACTCCTTCCAGGACCATTTCCAGGCAGAGATAAAAATTAAGGTGGGGGGGCATGTGGTCCCCCTAAGCCTCCAGAGCAGGCTCTGTGACAGTGTTCTAGGCACCCAGTTCCCAGGGACATCGTCCTTTCCCTGCCTGCTAGTGCGCAAGAAGGGACGTCATCTGTGCTCCCACCCGTCGGGAGCAGAAAACTGCTCTTGCCGAGTGGGAGCAGAAATGTTTCCCTCTGACTGCACTCTTGCAGGCAGGGAACCATAGGATTACTCCATCCTGGTGAAAGCAGAACGAAAGCTAATCCTGTTGGGTGGGAGCAATGGTGGCTCCTGCCGCACCCTTGATGAATGTTGACAGAGAGCCAATTGGGCTGTGGGGGCTTTGGGGCTTTCCCCAGCAGTCTCAATTTCAAAAAAGCTGTGGGAAGCCCCAGTGCCCATCAAAGACACTCTTGTTTTGGTAAAAAAAAAAAATATATATATAGTTTTGCCGGTTCCTGTGCTTTCTCCTACCACAGGTGAGGTTGTTATAGGAGGAGGAGGGAAGCCCTCAGATATAACAACATAAATTAAGTGGTATTGTGACATCACTGGTGTCTTCCCCTGTTAATTCTTGCAAGGAGGGCTTTTCTGGGGGTGGGACTGTTGAAAAACTACGTGCTTTGGTGCAAAGCCAAATCAACTAAAGTAGCAAGATCTAGTTTTGTCCCACATCCTAATGCCTGGAGTAACCAGGAGCAAGCAAGGGGTCAACGGGTATATCACCTGCTATAATAAGGTGTAAAATGTATGCTTTACACTAAAGCACATACCGTACATCTCTTAACCCTGTGTATAAGTCTACACATTGGATTTTTTTGAAGGGTGTCATTCCAGTACAAATCCCAGGATAGACACTGATGGCTTGCCTTTGTGCCATAGCATGAGGCAGGCCATCACACAAAGCAGACAGATTTAGTGCAAGTTCCTCTGACTGTTTCATTGGTTTGGCACTCCTGCTAAATGTATGTACTTCACACATGACAGCATTCCATTTTTTCATGTAACACTCTCTTTAGTGAAGGACAGTAAATCGAGACCCAGTTCCTAGGCTTTCTATCTAAAACACTTTGCATCTTGACAATCTTATTACAGAAGCAGCCACCACCAATAACTTCAACCATTTCCTTCTACAATAGTTACACTATAGTCTGTCCAACTTCAAATTCTAGATCATTCAAGAGGAGACTTTGGCAACTCACAGTTCATAGGCCTCCCTATATCAACATTTGTGTGAGTAAAAAGCTTACTGCGGCTGTATGTCTACTGGAAGAAGTAAAGAACTCAAGCTTATTTGCTGCCATCTCATCTGCTCTTCACTGGATCCGCTTTAAAGCACAATTCCTGTTTACATTGCCATGCCTTTTGCAACAAACAAACTTACACCCATGACACCACAATTACTCCACTTTATGTGAAAAAACCTTTTGAGGTGTCACACGCTAAAAAAACAACTGAATGACAAACTATTTGGTGAGGCACAAAGCAGGACAACTGTATGATAATGAACCCTGCTACTGCCCTGAGAGAAACAAGAATTCACTTAAATAACTCCTTGTCTTGACAAGATAAACTGACTGCCCTACATGTGTACTTTTAAGGGTTGTATACTATTGATGTTTACATGTTG
The DNA here is from genome assembly GCF_031143425.1 of Pleurodeles waltl. Classification (NCBI taxonomy): domain Eukaryota; kingdom Metazoa; phylum Chordata; class Amphibia; order Caudata; family Salamandridae; genus Pleurodeles; species Pleurodeles waltl. Next base: position 142,752,771 of record NC_090448.1, read on the forward strand.
CCTGTATTTTGGGCAGTGCTTTGTTACCCTCCACTGGATGTGGTGCAGGCTAAAGCAGACCCCATAAATAAGTAAGTAACCAAAACCACTATGTCCTCCTCGTCCTAACTGATTTAGCATGTCCCATCCATAAGACAGTTTATTCCCTCTTTCCATTCTATTAACTAAGGACTCTCTTACTATTTCTTTCAGAATTTCGCTCTACCCCCCAACCTATAACTTCCTCTACTGTGCCTTATACAGGCCTCTAATTACGCAGCTTTGGATTACAGCATAAGGAGGGGGATGGATGCTATACTGTACCACAATCAAAGCAGAATAAAGATTTACCAAGCCTTAATACTGTGCTGTTATCCATAAATAAGAGTATGTGTTTATGTCAACAAATTTGTATGGTAAAAGCCTTGTAGTGAAGCTAAACATTTCTTATAAAGCTACTGTCTGTCCCTTCTAGCAATGATTTGCCACTTTTTTATCGAACTATTCTTCATGCCTTCAGGTAAATCCTGATATGCCACTCAAACTTTTGCACATTTCACTTATCTCCTACTAGTGCGCCTGGTCCTTAGTAAGTAAACTTACAAAGGGACGCGTATAGGCCGATGAACCTTTTGATTCACATGGAGTATCCTAGCCATGTAGTTTCCAATGTTCATCAATAATCAATATACTAATCAATTATCGCTAAGGGAAAAATGAATTATTAGTCAATAGCGACAACAATTCATGAATAACCACAACTCAATATATATTTTTTAACAATTTTTATTTCCCTATTAGTTACAATACTAATCCATATGGTTAATTCAAACTTTATTCAATCAGCTCAAAATCAGTTCATTAGTGACCACCAATAACATAATCTAATCATAAATTGAGAAAGCATATGCTCTAATGCTTCAGCATAAGTCAACAAAGATGAATCTATCTACATTAATAGTAGAGTTCAGCAACCAGTTTGTCAATAATTTGTCACTGTCCGCGTCACCCTAAGGAAACCTCACCTAACTCAAATTAGCATTTGCATGTGGGACTTCATGTGAAAACAATTTAGAAACATGAATTTGGAAAACAAAATCTAGCTAAGAGACAACCTAATTTAAACAGCGCAGTTGGTACCTACAAAGAAAGGCACAAAAGTTAATTATTCACATTGTAATAGCTACCTATCCACGGAATGTATCGGCAACAAAGTCAGTCTTGGTCTTTAGGTCATTAATCGATCAGCAACGCATCAGGCTCTCAAGAGCATGAGCCCAATGACAAAGTCACGAATCTCTTCTCAATATCGCATCAAATTTCAGAATAAGGTCTCCCCTCCGACCTCTGTCCCTAACATCTTCCCAACAGTTCTGAAGATGTCCCCCTTTGTCACGATATTATACCAAAGTTGCCCAGTCCATCCCCAAATTCCTAATTGGTCAGTTGATCACCAGCTATTTCCCTAACCAATAACTTTCACTTTACAAATCTATGAACTCTACTACTATGCCATTGTCAGGGTGTTGATTGGTTCACGGTACGATGTCCTCATCATCCGACTCATCAGGTATCGAAAATGTTGCATCTTCTTCTCCAATCAGTGTCTCTATTGTTCGAGTCCTGGGAAAGTACATCTCGTCTGCTTTACATCAGGTTTGATACAAATTTGATTCCCTCACCCCCTGTCCGTCGATTCACTGCAGAATATTCTAGGTAAGCAAATTTTACTAACACAAGTGGTTCAAGGTCAGTTCAATACATCAGCTTTCTTCTTGGCATGATTATTCAGCTTCTGCACGAGGCCTAGCAAACTAGGCCACAACTTCAGCTAAGTTAGCTCTACAGTATAATGCAAAACATACATTATATCTCTTATTATGACATATTACTACATTATAATTACGCATTTTCAAAATTTTCACACATTTATAATCATTTTAGTATAACTCAAAGTATGTTGGTAGCCACTCTTCATGGGCACATTTTCAAACGTGCACATTATTTTTCAACATTAATTTTCTATTGTTTTATTTTTCTATCATTTTCTTGTTAATCAAAATTCATAAAATTTCTAATTAACATATCTGCTTCAACAGTCCCTCCTCTGATGACTAAATATGTCATCACACTATTCTTTGGCATCATTTTACAATTCTATCTTTTCTGTATTTTGTCTCCTTCTCAAATCTTCTCTATAGATTCTTTCTCTGATTTGTTCTTAGTTCCTCTGATTATTTTTAGACCTTTTTAATTTAAACTTTTGACACAATTTACATAAACCCCACAAACTTAATATGCAAGCAATCACAATCAGTATTCCCTGTATGATTTTTAATAATACCCCATTTCAAATGTTACTAAACCAGTTTCCCACTGAAGCAAATCCTTTTCCCAAACACCTGGTTCCTTCAATTCTTTCAAATCCTTACTTGAGTTAGTCAGGTTAGGGATGTATGAGCAGCAATGCCTAGAGTTAATCATTTTACAGACTCTGCCGTCCTTCGCTGGAAGGATGTCTAAAGCAGGGCGATTCTGAGGCGTCATAGCTCTATCCGCAGCTAATTCAGTATCTATCAGGAGTATTGCCCCTCTAAAGTTTGTCAGCATGTTATCCACAATAGTAGACTACTTTCGTATCTTGATCGAATTCAGGATGACTCCCAGTGAAGGAATCATCGCACCAAATATATCTCCCACAAATGCGGAAGAGGTTTCCCTCCTCTGTCGCTTATGATGTAATTCAGTCAATTTCGGAAACTTCTTTGAGTCATCTATCTGATAAATCTTTGGGAAAAATATCCCCAAATAACATGTCCCATACCATCCTCTTGGAAGACGGTAATAAGCATTATGTCCACAAATATAATAGATACCAGGAATCGGAGGGTCCTGACCATTCAACATAAAAGTCCACTTACTCTGAAACACAAACACATGCCTACTTTCACTTGTTCCCACAAATAAAGTGTCAGTGTGTGATTTTGGCCTATATATACAAAGCTTCCCTACTTGGAATGCATCTAATGCTAATTTCCCTTGTGTTTTTATTGCAGTGTAAGCATAATCATTTTTATAAGTCCTTTTCTCTAAACCTTTTTCTAATTTTTCTTTTAATGCTTTTCTCCTGTCATCAGTATGACCTATGAAGCTCTTTTCTAAAGGTGTAAGCAAGCATGTAAGATTATTTCTATGCACTTATGCGGTTCCAAACGTTAGTGCAGGCTCAAAGAATCTTCAAACTAATACTATATCATGATCCTTAGCTACTCTACTCAGATATCTAATATTAGGAACAAATGAAAACACTATATTGTAATTAGAGTAAAAATACTGTATATACTCTTGATTATAGAACTTTGGGCCAGATGTAGGTAGGGAAAAATTAGCGAGTCGGAAATTGCGAGTCGGTGCGACTCGCAATTTCCGACTCGCTAAATGTAATGCAAGAAGAAAATGCGACTTCAATTTGCGACTCGCAAATGAAGTCGCACCGCAGATAGCGAGTCCGCTGTTTGCGAGGTCGCTTTTTGCGACCGCGCTAAAAACGGACACGCAATTTGCGAGTGGGTGTCGCAATTTGCGATTGTGCCGCAAATTGAATGCAGGTGCTGCAGAACACTCTGGAAAACACTTCCTGGCACATGATGATGACATCACAGCCAGGAAGTTTACTAATACACCTGGGAGGAGGGAGGACCACACCCATTTAAACAGCAGAACTGCAAACTGAAAGAACAGCAGCTACCATGGCAGAGACACCAAGGAAGCGGAAACTCAAGTTTGCTGAGAAAGAGCTGGAGGTGTTGACCGAGGAGTGTTGTCAGCACCATGACCAACTGTTTGGAAGGGCAGCCCTCACCGTGCCAGAGGTGGAGAAAAAAAGACTATGGATGGACATCCAAGAGAAAGTGAACTCCCTGGGTGTCAGCCACCGGAGCAGCGAAGAACTCAAAAAAAGGTGGTATGAACTGTGCTCCCGGACCAAGGAGAGGGTGGCAGAGCGGCTCCGGGAGATGAGGTGCACTGGATGGGGACCGTCCACATTACCACCACCCCAAACCCCTGGAGGAAAGGGTAGAGGAGACCCTTGAGCCTGAGGCAGTATGCGGGATGGGAGAGCTGGACACATCTGAGCCAGGACCATCAACCGGTGAGTACCATGAGACATGCATGTACCCTCATTAATGCCATACCCCCACCCACCTTGTACACAGGAGCATTCACAACCAAAAAAGAGTAGCAATCACCAGAATGGTGCATTATGGGCAATGTAGTCAAGTAGGCAGTTTATAGGCAACAGTTTATTAGGAAGTTGACAACAGATAGTAGATACTGACAGTGTGTTCCCTATGTCCCACATGTCTCCCACAAGACACCCCCACCAGCCAAAGCAGCCAGGGTCCACTGGTCAGCCAGCAGCCAACAGAGGGATCAGGACCAGCCACCACTAAGACCTGCACCACCAACACCCTGTCCCCTCATGAGACACCAGTTGGCATACTGGTGTGTGATCCAGCACCAGGTCCCAGCCACAGTGCCACGGTAGACGTAACGGAGCCTCCACTGCGTCGCAGGCGACGTGGAAATTTATCATCACAGCGGCAGGCAGAGTCAGGTGACGCCTCCATGTCACGTGCTGAGGCCGCACTCCTACGGGGTCAGCGCCTGCAAACACAAGAGATTAGGAGGATTACAGGGGCATGGCGGCGCATGGAGTGCAATCAAGGCAACAGCATGCAGCTTGTGCATACAGAGTTGCAACAAATAAATACACACATGAGCGACCTTGCACTCTCCATGCGTCAACTTGTGGCTGGACTCCTAACGCAGACAGAGGGTGCACGGCGTAGGGACAGGCAGCTACTGAACCGCCTGGACAGAATGTCAGCATCCATAGTAAGGCTGGCCGTGAACACTACTGGTCTTTCCAGGTGCACGGTCAGCCTCCAAGTGGACATGGGCCACTTTGCCAGTGACGTGGCATGTGGACTGGGCCGTCTCAGCCACGCTGTTGACTTAATGGAGGCACGGCAGGTGGCCAGGGGTGCGGGTGACACGCCGCAAGATAGCGAGGAGGGCTCCACCGTCAGAAGTGTCTCTGCCAGTGACTCCAGGGTGCTGCGTAGTGGAACCGCAAGGCAGGGCACTGCTGACCCCCCAAGTACCAGCCATGCTGGCCGAGGCTGGTGTAGGGTTTGAGCTCCACACTGTCCTGAGGTTGGGGCACATGAAGTCAATGTGTCCCATGCCAGGTGGTCTTTTACAGCCCCTGAACTGTTCACAATGTATAGCGTTTTTTTGTTTGCACTAATTAAATCACTTGTTCTTTCCATTTAACACCTAGACTCTTTGTGTGTGACATTAGTGAGTGTGGTGACAGTTAGCACATACCTTCCAAAGTATTGGTTTGCAATGTGTTCCCGTCTCAGTCTGACTTGATTTGCGATGCTTCTATCCCCAGGATGGCGATGTGGTAGCTCTTGCTCTTCATCCTCCGAATCAGGGTCTTCAGGGGTGAGAGGTAGCCCACGTCTGGTGGCAAAGTTGTGCAGTATAGTACATGCGACAACGATCTTGAATGCTGTAATTGGGGTATACTGGAGGACACCTCCACTTCTGTGGAGACATCTGAATCTTGCTTTCAGCAGTCCAAAGGTCCGTTCAATGATATTCCTGGTCCTCTTATGTGCACTGTTGTATCGCCTCTCTGTCTCATTGCTGGGTGTTAAGTACGGGGTAAGTATCCATGGTCATAGTGCATATGTACTGTCACCTGTTTGTCAAAAAATGTACAATGTTAGCTGGGCATGGATGGTTTCCACATTGACCTGTGTGTATGTCTGTAAGGTGTATTCAGCTATACCTAGGAGGTATCGTCTCCAAACTCCCCACGTTCTACGCGTTGGTGTATCCCACTGTGCCTATATATGTAGGAGTCATGAGTACTCCCTGGAAATTTGGCAACCATGTCAGTGATAACATAATGGGCGTCACATACCACCTGGATGTTGAGTGAGTGGGTACACTTCCTATTGTGGAACAGATATTCCAGGTTTGCAGGAGGGCAGATTTGTATATGTGTCCCGTCTACACACCCTATGACATGGGGGAAGTTGGCAATCCTGTAGAATTCCAACTTGGTGCTGTTGATTTCTGCCTCATTCCTGGGTAATATATGTATCTGGACATGTGTGTGAGTAAGGCGTCTAGGAATGCCCTAAAGAACCGTGAGAGTGCACTTTGGGATACCCCACCTGCCACGGCAATGACCCCCTGATAGCTACCCGAGGCCAAGAGGTGCAGGGAGCAAAGCACTTGCACATGTGTAGGGATGGCGCAGCCGCGCACAGTCTGGCGTTGTAGCTGTGGTTTGAGTAATTCTATTAAGTCTAGTATAGCTGCACTGCTGAGTCTATATTTGTCATAAATCTCCTCCTCTGTTTGTTGGAAAAGTGGCTGCCTGGTTCTGTATATCTTCTCCTGTATCTGGCTCCTCCTCCTCCTCTGCTGTGCGGCGTGGGCTCTCCTCCTCATTCCTATCACATATATCTCTGCCATCTTGAGTAACCCAGATGCCTTCTGGGTCTTCTTTTATACTTTGGTACTGGTTACCACCTGCTCTGAGTTAGTGGTAAATTGGAAGTGAAAAATGGGCTTTTTGCGACTAGTCACAATTTGCGAGTTGCTATTGCATATGGTTTGCGACTCGCAAATTGCGACTTCCTATTTGCGGGTCGCAAAAAGGGGTCACAAATTTTGCGAGTCGGTAATGGCTCGCATCGCATTTTGCGAGTCGGAAATGTGATTTTTGCATCCCATTTCCGATTTTGCGGGGTCGCAAATTGCGATTCGGGCCATTTGTGACTCGCAAAAGTTTCCTACATCTGGCCCTTTGTTAGTAGCAGACTACAGCTTATTCCATAGGTTAGCGGTAAGCTATGGCATGTAACTCCTTCCTCTACTGAAGAAGGAATTTGTGTACACACAAGACAATCCCTTGCATCCATCGTCTCAACATACTCACTCAACAAGCTATAGAAAACATTAGAAAAAAATCTCTCCTGGAGCATTAGTATAATCATGCAAATATTTCCCATCTAACTTAAACCTCTCTAAAGCTGTTAGTGTGGTAGTTTCAGGAGCAGAAGCACGATTGCCTCCTTTTGCATCAAGAACAGACATTCTCACAATTACCACTATAAACAAAATCCCACACATAATCGCCAATCCAGTGCTCATATATTTACAGTGCCTAGCATTCCTAACTTCATTATTTAACTGAGTCATGATCTGTAAAGAATCAGAAAGCAGAAGAAACTCATATATATATATATATATACATATATATATATATATATATTGCAGTAAAAATAAAAAATAATGAATAATTCTTCTCTCACAATTTCAGTTACACATCCAGGAACCCTTCTCCTTGTCAAAATTAATTAGCAGCTTGTCATATCCAGTTTTTAATGTCAAATCAGGTTATCAATGTCTCTTCTGGTTTATTTTCAACAGTCTCTTTTAGGTTTTTCAGATTGGCTCTACAATTCAGCTTGTTGTTCACCTTCAGGTTATATCAAAGTACTGACTCAGAACCTCTATATCAAAACAAAAGGACATAAGCTCGTCTTGCCATTCATTGGTAGTTGCATATGCCCATTCAGGACCTGCGTAACACCAATGTGCTATTCTCTTTCTTTTCAACTTTCGATCACCACTTAGTTCTCCTTCACTCAATTCTTCTTTTCTCGTAGTATCCACTTCTTCCTCTATTGTGTCATTTATGACCAATTCCTTTTTCTTCCCTATCTGGGACTCAGGCCAATTATCTCCTTTTCTCGATCTTTCTGTCAATATTCTTATCAGGATTGGACTTCTTCTCTTTGTCTACGATGTTTTCTCTTGATGGACCTGCAACGGTCTCAGGAGGAGTAGGATCACCTTGACTTTCATCCGTCTCAACTCTTTCTCCCTCTTGGTCTGATATTTGCTGTGTTTGCATCTCAGCACCGTCTGTTTCTGGGAGAACCCCTGCTGAGCTAGGCTCTCCTGCTGTATCCATCGAGATTGATTCTTCTGCTCCCTCCTGTAATTCTTCACCTTTGTCTCATACAGGGGTAATAGAACCATCTTCCACAAGCTCTTGTTTGATTTCAGGCTCTCTTGGTTCTCTTTCTGGCTCAGGCGTGACAACCTTTTTTGCTGTTGTTGGTGCTCTCAATAATACTTCTTCATGATCCTGCACACTTCACAGCTGTCGTGGTTGTCAATACCACCTGGTAAGGCCCTCTCCAGCGTGGCTCTAAAAAACGTCTTGCAAACATGTTTTCCGACAACGACCCAGTCACCAGCTCTCAGAATGTGTCCTGGATTCTGGATGGGTGGCAGGGTGGTGGCCTGCACCTGCTGAGAGAAAGAGCGAACTACATCAGCCAGACCTTTGCACTAGTCCAACACCACATCATCTGTAATATTTACAAGTGCATTGGCTGGAACTTCTGGTAATATCATTGCTCTGCCCATGAGAATCTGTATTTCTCATCGACATCAATACCAAAGGCAATGCATCTGGCCATTTCAGATTTGTAGCTGCACAGATCTTGGCAATTCTTGATTTCAAGGTACCATTCATCTGTTCCACTAGCCCTGATGCTTCAGGGTGGTAACTACAATGCAACTTCTGCTCAATGTTTAGTGCTGCACATAAGAGTTTAATAACATCATTGTTGATGTGAGTTCCCCTATCTGATTCTAAAGAGATCAGAAACCTGAAACACGGTTTCAACTCCCTAAGCAACAATTTTGCTACTGTGAGACTGTAATTCCTTCTTGTGGGGTATGCTTCAATCCAGTGACTAAAATGCACACAGTCACCAACATGTACTTCAAACCTCCACACGTAGGCATCTAAATGAAATCCAATTGCATTCTGCTGCATGGACCTCCTGCTCTTCCAATGGCGCTCAAATTCACCACAATCCCTTTTCCCATGTTTAGCTGCTGGCAGATTATACAGCAATGACATACTGCTTCTGCTGCCTGCCTAAATTTAGGATTGAACCAGTCGAATTTGAACAATCGAACCATGGCATCCCTCCCAAAGTGTGCCTGTCCGTGGTAATATCTGGCCATTTGTGACAATAAACTATTTGGCAGAACCATTTGACCCTCTTCAGAAACCCAGATTTTATCAGGTCTTTGAACTCATTTTAGTTTAGACCAAAGTTGTTTCTCTTCTTTGTCAACATTATTTTGCAGTGTCTTTAACTCTTCCAAAACATCGATCACTTTCATTTCAAAACTTGCACATGTATTGTCTTCTTCTGACATCAGTTACCACTTATCTTTGAACACTATACAGTTCAATGCGCAAAACCTTGCGACTTGATCCACATATCCATTTCCTAAAGAGATGTAGTCCTGTGTCTTTTGATGTGCACTGCATATCACCACAGCAATTTCTTCAGGTAACTGTATTGCATACAGCAATTCCTTTATTCTGTCGCCATTTCTCACTGGTGAACCAGTAGACGTCAGGTAACCTCTTTGCGACCACAATTGACCAGAATCTTGAATAATTCCAAATCCATATTGGCTATCTGTATAGATGGTAACTCTCAGTCTAGCAGATACATGGCACGCTATAGTAAGAGCTACCATTTCCGCTACTTGTGCAGAATATACACCTCAAAGCCAAGAAGCTTCTAAAGTACCTGTAATTGTGCACACAGCATATCCTGCTCTCAGTGTTCCTGTACCATCTATGAGACATGAGCCATCAACAAAGACAATTTGATCATTTTCTTCCAATCGTGTATCTCTGATATCAGGTCTGGGTTTTGTGCACTATTCAGTCACCTCAAGACAATCATGCTCAATGTCTTCCTCCTTTTCAATTTCAACAGTATCACTTGGAAGCAATGTTGCCGGGTTCAGCACTGTACATCTTTTCAATGTTACATTTGGAGCACCTAGAATGCTCGTCTCATACCTTGTCAGTCTGGCACCAGTCAAATACTGTATTTTCGTCCCTGTCAGTAAAATGTCAACAGAGTGAGGTAACATTACCTTTAGAGGGTATCCCATCACTACTCCCTCACACTGTGATAGGCTTTGACCAACTGCGGCGACTGCGCGCAAAAAACCTGGTGAGACTGCTGAGACTGGGTCCAAGGTAGCTGAAAAATAGGCTTCTGGGGGATAAACACCACCATGGACCTGTGTCAAGACAGACAAAGAACAAGCACGACGTTCATGACAAAACAATATGAATGATTTCATGTAATCAGACATTCCCAACGTTGGAGCTCTGCACAAACTCTCTCTCAATTCAGTAAACGCCTTCATCTGATCCTGATCTAAGGTAATGAGATCTGTAACATCCTTATGTGTTAGCTGTTGCAACGGTTTGGCAATCTCAGCAAAATTTGGAATCCACTGATGACAATAACCTACCATTCCCAAAAACATTCTGACATCTCTCTGTGAAGTTGGGGGACTTCTCTGCAATATCATTGTAATCCTTTCTCTGGAAATTCTCCTTGACCCTTTCTCAATTTAGTGTCCCATATATTTCACTGATTTCTGACAGTACTGTAATTTCAATGGTGACTCTTTATGTCCAAATTTTCCCAAATGATTCAACAGGACAATCGAGTCGTACTTACACTCGTCCCTTGTTTTGGATGCAACCAGTAAGTCATCAATGTACTGCACCAGGGTCAATTGGTACGGTAGTTTCAATGACTCCAGATTCTTTTTCAAGATCTGATTGAACAGAGACGGTGACTCCGTGTACCCTTGAGGAAGACTGCACCAGTTGTAGACTCTGTCTAGGAATTTGAAACTAAAAAGAAACTGACTATCCTCATGAAGAGGCACATAAAAGAGAGCTTGTGACAAATCAACCACTGTGCACCACTCTGCATCACATGGAATCTGAAACAATATTACTGCTGGGTTCAGCACTACAGGACAACACTTGACCACCAGGGCATCACTTTTCGCAAGTCTTGCACAATTCGTACTTTCCCACAAGGCTTCTTTAAGCCCATTATCGGTGAATTACATGGACTGCTCAATACTTCTTTTAAAACCCCTTGTTTCAGAAAATCTCCGATTATCTGCACCACTTTCATCAGAACATTCTGTGCCATATTATGCTGTGGAAGCTGCGGGAACACTACATTCGGCTTCAAAGTGATCTTAATCAGCTCCACTCCTTTGATCAAACCCACTTCTTTACCTGTCAGGTCCCACCCGTTCTCCTGTACTGTTACCCGCAAGGCTGCATGCAATTCTTTCACAGTAAACATCGGAAAAAACTCAATCATTTCTCTCTTCATTAATGGTTTCATTCTCAGTTTCAGGAGCTTGTTCTTCCTCATCGTTACCATTCATCTGAACCTCTATTCCAGCAGTTGAACAACTAATCGAACATCTAGCCTTGCACAACAAGTCCCTTCCCAGTAGAGATACAGGACTTGAGTCACAGACTACAAACTTCTGCAGTCCCTGGAAGTTGCCAATCTCAACCTGTACTGGATCTGTGATCAGATGTATTAAGTGTCTATTCGCTACCCCTACAACCCGTACCGTCCTGCCTGAAAGAGGTGAGTTCAGCACTACTCACTGTAGAGCGCGTAGCTCCTGTGTCCACTAAAAATGAGACCCTATGACCTATCACCTTTCCCTTAACAAAAGGTCCTCTCTGATCTACCTCTAGGGATGCTGCAAGCATGCATGGCTCCTCATCCGAACTCTCACACATCTATTTGTCGTTTATTCCATTCTCACTATGTAATGGGAACTGGTGCACTGTGTCACTACTTCTGTCTTGTCGCTGACCTGTGACCTGCTGAGTAAGCATCATCTGTTGCTGTTCCCTCGAGGCTTGAGGTTTTTGCATTTGCTGTCTAGATACCAAAGGAACCTGCTGCTGCATTGGTTGCAATGGTGTCATTTGTGCATGAGGCATTTGCATCTGCTGCATGGGTTGAAAATTCTGCCCTTGAGTCATGTTATTCTGAATATTCGGATTAAGTCCTCTAATTCTAGGGATTTTCACAGTTTGAAATTTATTGACATCACCGCTTTGCTGAACAACACCATTCTGCACCATCATCGGAGACTCCCGCTTCCAGTGTCCCACGTTTCCACAAAGATGATACGGTAACATCATTTTCATCCCTTGCACATCATTTTGAACCACTACAGTACTCAAATCCGGACCACGATTCATATTGATTCCACAACCCCCCCTCTTGCTTGGGGTTGGAACATGACAGTTCCATGCTGCTGCGGTATCTGTTGCAGTAAAGCTCCCTGCACTCCGTTTTGAGCTGCCTTGATTTGCATCACCATCGCCTTCTCCTTCAACTTTTTCTGCTTCAACTCAATCTCATCACTACAGTATTTCACATACTGCAATACCTCATCAATCGGTTTTGCTTGCCAGCAAATCAAATGACTCTTAATCATCTGACCTATTTCAGCTGTCAATCCTTCCACGAACCTGAACACAAAGTGAACATGTTTTTCGGTTCAATCGCTTCCTTACCACTGTACTCCTTGAATGCCGTTAACAATCTCTCATAGTAGGTATGTATTGACTCTTTTACTTCCTGTCAATTCTCTGCCAAATTAATATTTTTAGGCAAAATTCTCATCTTCAGGAACTTAATCAACTTATAATAATGTTTCATCACTTCAGGTGATGGTCCACCTGTATCTCTATCCCTTTCTGGTTTACTCGTCAGCCAATCTACGGCTCTTTTGCATTTCAACCATAAATCAGCTAGAACTACTATCTCCAATAGAGTATTCAGGTCTTCCCACAGACATTTGGAAAGCTTCACAAATCTATCTGTCTGCTGATACCATTCAACCGGTTTCTCCCTCTGCTTTGGATAATCTTTGTGATTGACAAAATATCACTCCTGTGCCAAGGAACATGAACAAATTGCCCTCCTGGAATTTCCCTCATTGGTAAACATTTTACTGGATCTTTTTCTTTCTGAATGCTTTCAGACCTTTCTTGTGAATCTCGTTTCCATTTATCCTTCTTCTTTGCCCATCTGCCTTCCCACTTCTCTAATGCTCCCCAAATCTGAGCACTCTGCAGTAATTCTTTGAGATGCGGTTTCATCCCTGCTGACCTCATGTGTTCAAAGTCCTTTCCCTCAAAATCTAACCTGTAGCTGCGTTTCAAGTGCTTCGTTTTCTCAATTTCTATGTCATGTTTATCTGCCAACTCTGCCAACTTATGATGTATCTTCCCCACTTCTCTCGTAATTCTTGGACACAAATATCTCAGCTCTTCTTCGGTATAGGGTTCTAACCTATTTACTCCCATCGACCCTTCTACTAGTTCAGTTATTTTGGTAGCCAGTCTTACAAGATTAATCTGCACTTCACCCTTGGATGTATTTCGAGGGGAATTCAGACTGTCTAACCTAATCATTTAACTGTTGTGCTGTTAATCCCTGTAATGAAATATTACTCGTGTTCGGCAATGGTACCTGTTGTACCACTGCACCTGGAGTCTGAGGTGTCAAAAGCTTCAAACTCGGACTTACACTCGGGCCATTTACGGCATCTGGAAGAGCAACAAGTGGACTAAGGTCCATTAATGTTCTAGATCCATCAAAGGTCTGACCCATAGATTAAACTACCTGCACATGCTCTCTAACCCCCCCTCTCGAGGCTTTGTGACATTTCAGCCTGTTCTCCTGCAATCACTTCTTTTGTGCAAATAATGGTACCACTGGACCAACAGTAATTGGCAAAGATATTCCATCGGGTGCAGCTTTGACACATGCACTTTGTGGAAGGGCTACTCCCATGCTCCGGTTCATTACTGGTGTCACCTCTGACTGTCTCCCTGTCATTGGTGTGAACTTCAGCAAACTCTATAACTGTGCCTGAGGCAAAAACATTGGAGTCAGCTCAGTCTGAACTAGCATTGGCCTTGGAACCACTTGCTCCATAGAAACCACTAAGTTCGAAGTTGTCTCGAGAACCTCTGGATAAATTCTCTGTACCGGTGGTGGGTGCATCTGCGCTTGGACTACCAAAGTAGTCACTGCATTAGGAGTACTCTGCACTGCCGCTTGTACCTGTCCATTATCTGTTTGTACTGGTCCCACTGTCCCCGATACTTGAGCCGGGGCAGTTGGAGCAGAACTAGTACTCTGACCCCCTTCATGTATCGCATATGGTGGAAGTCAGTCTCTCAACACCTGAGTAATAAGATCCTCAACATCTGAATCTTCTTCTTCTACATAAGTCTTTTTCTTTTTCTTACTCCTTGACAAACTCTTATCACTCTTGCTAGTATCCTCTTTCTCTTTCGACTCATCTTCCTCTGTGATAGCAGGGAACAACTTAACACCTTGCAATGTCATCATTCTCCACTTCTTCTATTCCCAAATCCATCTTGCCTCTGCTAAAGACTTCTCTACCTTCCTTATTCTCCTCTAACATTTCATTTATTTCTGCTGTCTTTCTATGAGCTCCCAAACTGCTAATGCCTCAAACTGTGCTGTTCTCAGAAGTGGCTTTGTCTCATATAGTGTAATTCGCAACTGATCCAAAATTCTCAAATTAGACGTCCCATGCTCTGGAAACGCTAAAGCTCCCTGTTTCTCTGTCAATCTGCACCACTGCTTTAACCAAAGACATGGTGCGACACTTCGCTCCTCCTTCACAATATATGCCGGAGAATTTTCTGGTGGGGTCGGCTCCCCCACTCTTGCCTTAATGTAGCTATTGCCCTTCATGGCACTCCAAAACGCTTTAAAAAATGTCATCTTCTCTGTTGTATTTTTTTCCATTCAATAAGGATATTACTTTTATTCCCAAGATTCCCTTCACCCGCTTTCTCAACCAATTGCCTCTTACGGACTGCTGCCAATCTGCTCCCAACTCTTCTCTCTAACCAACCTATCCCAGCGCGCCTCACTTTGACGTCACACTCACACACTGCAGCTGACCAAGTCTTGCGGCTTGTCCCCCTGATCTTCTACTCACACGAAACAAATGCAAAAATATTGCAAGCACTAACCAAAAACGAATAACCAAAAACAAACCTGCTGGTTTACTACAGGAAGGTACACAATCGCTTCAGAGACCTTACAGATATTCACTGATTGCCCTTTCGCTCATGCAGCTATTCCGCTTTCTCAGTCTCCCACATTCGCAAGCAAAATTTGACCCGCAAATTTCACTCTCAGCTGATCAATGGGTCTGTCCTGATGCACATAGGACTCGCCAAATCTCAGTCGAAAATGTTCTCTTACTCACTTAACTTATACACTGACTTGTTGTCCATGCCCGATCAACCTATTAAACCGAACAGCTTACATCATAAACCCAAGTGTTTCCGTACATCACCAACAACCGCGTGGACACTTTTTGAACACAAAGCGCCACACACATATGAAGATCAACGACTTCCCTACTCTCATACTGCGGAGTACGCACACTCCTACTAAACCTCAACTGGAGTACGCAGACTCCCTACTTCCCTCGCATGCATCACAATTCATAATTCATCTGCGATTTGCATAAGCCTTTGCAAGCGCAACCTACCACTTTCACACTATCACTAGAACGCTGAGAACATACCCAACTTTACTAGTGGGATCCAGGATCTGGGAAAGTCATTTCTGGGCTTAAGGGGACATCATCTTTGCTACAATTGCCATTTCAGAAAACAGAATTCAAACCTCATAAAATGAATAACTAACCCTAATTTAATCTACCACCATAACCATCGGTCACCACATAGCTAGTTCTCCAAGGACACTAACCATCAAGCTGCTACCAAAAACTGCTGGCGTGCCTGGTCCTTAGTAAGTAAACGTGCAAGGGGACGCGTATAGGCCGATGAACATTTTGATTTGCATGGAGTATCCTAGCTATGTAGTGACCAATGTTCATCAATAATCAATATACCAATCAATTATTGCTAAGGGAAACATTAATCATTAGTCAATAGTGACAACAATTCATGAATAACCACAACTCAATATATATTTTTTAACAATTTTTATTTCCCTATTAGTTACAATACTAATCCATATTGTTAATTCAAACTTTATTCAATCAGCTCAAAATCAGTTCATTAGTGATCACCAATAACATAATCTAATCAGAAGTTGAGAAAACATGTGCTCTAATGCTTCAGCATAAGTCAACAAAGATGAATATATCAACATTAACAGCAGAGTTCAGCAACCAGTTTGTTAATCATTTGTCACTATCAGCATCACCTAAGGAAACCTCACCAGACCCAAGTTAGCATGTGCACGTGGGACTTCATGTGAAAATAATTTAGAAGCATGAATTTGGAAAAAAAAAGAATCTAGCTAAGAGAGAACCTAATTTAAACAGCGCAGTTGGTACCTAGAAAGAAAGGCACAAAAGTAAATAAGTCACATTGTCATAGTTGCCTATCCACGGAATGGATCAGCAACAAAGTCACTCTCGTCTTCGTCTCTTAATTCCTAATTGGTTAGTTGATCACCAGTTATTTCTCAAACCAATAACTTTAATTTTACAAATCTATGAATTCTAATACTACGCCATTCTCAGGGTGT
The DNA here is from genome assembly GCF_031143425.1 of Pleurodeles waltl. Classification (NCBI taxonomy): domain Eukaryota; kingdom Metazoa; phylum Chordata; class Amphibia; order Caudata; family Salamandridae; genus Pleurodeles; species Pleurodeles waltl. Next base: position 142,769,357 of record NC_090448.1, read on the forward strand.
TGATTGGTTCACGGTACGATGTCCTCATCATCCGGCTCATCAGGTATCGAAAATGTTGCATCTTCTTCTCCAGTCAGTGTCTCTATTGTTCGAGTCCTGGGAAAGTACATCTCGTCTGCTTTACATCGGGTTTGATACAAATTTAATTCCCTCATCCCGTGTCCGTCGGTTCACTGCAGAATATTCTAGGTAAGCAACTTTTGCTAACACAAGTGGTTCAGGGTCAGTTCAATAGTTCAGCATGAATATTCAGCTTCTGCACAAGATCTGGCAAACTAGGCCACAACTTCGGCTAAGTTAGCTCAACAGTATAATGCAAAACATACATGCGGCCGCACCCCCGCCGTGGCCATTTGGAGATCCCCGCTGGGCCGGCGGGCGGAAACCTGGTTTCCGCCCGCTGGCCCAGCGGGGTTCACGGCTGCAACATAGGAGCCGGCTCCAGATGGAGCCGGCGGTATTGCGGCCGTGCGATGGGTGCAGTTGCACCCGTTGCGCTTTTCACTATCTGCACAGCAGACAGTGAAAAGCCGCATGGGGCCCTCTCAGAGGGCCCCTGCACTGCCCATGCCGGTGGCATGGGCAGTGCAGGGGCCCCCAGGGGCCCCACGACTCCCCGTACCGCCAGCCTTTTCCTGGCGGTTCAGACCGCCAGAAAAAGGCTGGCGGTCGGGGACTCGAAATCCCCTGCTTACATCCGCCGGGGCCATTGTGGCGGTAAACCGCCGGCCACGGCGGTGCGACCGCTGTGCTACCGCCGTGGTCAAAATACACCGGGAGGCACCGCCAGCCTGTTGGCGGTGCTCCCGTCATTTTGGCCCTGCGGTTATAATACCGCCAGGGTCATAATGACCACCTATATCTCTTAATATGACATATTACTACAGCATAGTTACGCATTTTCAACATTTTCACGCATTTTTAATCATTTTAGTATAACTCATATAAGTTGGTAGCCACTCTTCGTGGGCACATTTTCAAACGTGCACATTCTTTTTCTACAATAATTTTCTATTGTTTCATTTTTCTATCATTTTCTTGTTGATCAAAATGCATAACATTTCTAATTAACATATCTGCTTCAACACTTCTTATTGCTGAAGTGGTTGGTTTCTTTCCCTTCCCATCTGAGACAAAAGTAACCAACCAATAGAGCAATTTTCAAAAAGATTCTAGGCCTGATTTAGAGCTCGGCAGACGGGTCACTCCATCACAACGTTGACAGGTAACCAAATCGCTGAAATCTAAATCCCATTATATGTCATGGGATTTAGATTTTGGTGGATGGGATATTCATCACTGTTGTGATGGAGTAACCTGTCCGCCAAGTTCTAAATGAGGTCCTTTTTTCTTTAAATAGTAGTAATCTTCAAAGCTCAATAATTATCTAACATATACAATGCAGGGCCCCCGAACGCTCAAATTGTTCCTACAGGCTGGTGGTGGGGCTGAGCAAAGTCATCTTTGGTGGTAGATGCCCATATTTTCTTTCATTATATTCAGGCTTGTAGTATGTAGTGTGGAACCTCAGATGCAGGAAGGAGAAAATATGTATCTTTCCAAAAGAGAAAACTGCTATGTTGCTTTTTTTCCGTCTGGTCTAGCAATGTTGGCATACTCATTGATGGACGGGCAGCATCCTGGATTTAGACATTCTCAAGCTGGTCAGCAAATTACCAAGCATATCACAGGTCCAAATGATGGCATACAGAGCACTTCTCCACCCCTCATTATCGACAGCAACAACAGAGAAAGAAAGACACTGTCATGCCTCTCAAGAGTATCTACCCTGTTTATTGGGTCTGACAACTACCAGGCCGCTGTTAGTGCTTCAAGGCAATTAAGTCCTCCACAAAAAGTAAACAAACATGCTGATAAAGAAGTCATACATTCCCTTTGGTCCCAGAACTAGGTTAGATGGCTGGCTGGTCCAACTCTGGATGAGAAGATGCAGTCCATTTGAGGCCCTGGTATAACAGATTAGTGTCCTCTTCTTCTCTGAGGGATCAGGACACACGTCCAGGTTCCAAATCTGCAAGTGCTATTTGTGTATCAAGGGAAAGCATTATCTGAGTTCATTATATTCTTTCATTGGAGTAAAGACTACACTGGCTACAATTTCATCAGCTTAGCCTGAGAAGAGCAGCATAGGAGCTCGTAACATTGGTGTCAAGGCACACAAGACCAGAATAAAGGACCTCACAGTAGGAATATCACCACCAATAATTGATGGGAGGAGAACATAGCATCCCAGTGTAATGGGTAATGTTGCATATTGGTAAATGTAAATGTATTTTTCCATCAATGTATAAGCTGCATTTAAAGTCAGAGGAGAGTTTCCTACATATGAATAAATCAGGAACATCTTCTCTAGAGGTGTTAAGAACTCGACCCTGACCGTAAATACCCATTGGTATGTTTAACTTATCAGAAGGGTTTTCTGAATGCTGTTATCAACTAGCAGAAAATACATGCTGCATAGTTTTATGACAGAAAACGGTTGCTGACCAGGGGACATATCAGGGGAACAGTTTTGCGTACAAGGTTTTTCAATATGTCTGCTGATTTGGATATGTGTAGGCAGTAAAGGTTGGCAGTGATATTATAACTTGTGTATTTAATTTGTGTGTTGCCTTTTGGCTATGTCTGTGCTACACAAATACTACATGTGCACATACAAACAACTGGAGCAACAATGTAAAATCCGTTATATGATAAAAAAGCGTCTAACATCGAGCACTGCACGTATTGCTGCTAACAAATTAAAATACACGCAGTAGCTTTTGCTGCAAAAATCCAAATATGGCCATGTAATATAGCCTTTACAATGAACAAATTCAAACTCTACCTACATAAAACTGTTTAGGAAATATGGCCTCAAGGCTGCAGCATTACAATAATTTTAAAATGGCTTTTATACTAGTATCCCCATTAAAATCAGATTTTGAATTACACTCCTGACCACGCCTTGTTCATGCTCTCTCCTTCTGGTCTGTTTTTCCATCTCTTCCTCCTTAGTATCATTTTGAAAGCGTATTTATTTAAAAAAAACTAATAGAAAAGGGTATAATCAAATGTCCAAGTTATTATATTGCAGTCACTGAGGTATAAGAGCTGATAGTTACCTCTTAGGCAGTGATACCCATGTGCCCCTGCAGGCCTTTCTTTTTCTGATTTTCACCGTCACTACCAAAGTGTTCATGAAGTGATCGCGGTGAAATCATTGTCACCTCGTTCCTGACTGTGGTATCTCTGTGCTCCCCACAGGGTTGTCAAAGAGAGAAAAGATGACTGCACACCACCATCTGGTGTAACAACTCTTATTGGAGAAAGGAAGACACTAGGAAGCGTCTAAGACTGGGGTGCCATCAGGAAGGCCACTGAGACTGGGGTGACTCCGGTGTGGTCCATCCTACCACATGTGATGGGTATGAAAATCAAGAGAGATGCCATCGACTATAAACTTGATGAAGTATATATATGGGCGGAAGTTTACGCGCAGAATCGAGTCTTTAAGAAACTAAACACCACGCCAGTGAAGGAAAGCATAGCCACAAACAGTGATACTTCACATTCACATCCACCTAGTAGCAATGTACCTGTGGAGAAACAGATTACATCAAATGTGGATGGATCTCAAGCTCATATAACTTTTTTGGCCACAAGTTCAGCATCTAACCATCAACCAACAATGGTCGCGCACGTGCAGCAAAACCCTTGGGGGGGAAGAGTAGTAGAAAAAGAGGGCACGACACTCAGAAGCCCGATGAAACACCAGTGGTTAATATTTCATCCAGCACATTGACAGCCCTACAAAAGACTGTATTAAGCAAAGACATGTCTTTTGTAACAACTTATCATTCAGACTTGTTGGAAATAGAAGTGGCTGTATTTAAATGTATGCGAAAGCTGTGGTTATGTTTTTTTGGATAACCTTGAGCCCTCAGTTTCCAATAGTGATGAACCTGAATACATGGAGTTCAAATCCCAAAAGACCTTCTGTGCACCTACAGCGCATAAAACCATCAACATGTTTGAGTCATTAATTAAGAAGGATTTTCAACTTTTAGTAACGCACGTTTTACTAACTTGTCCACACGGGAACGGGCAGCTTTGTTAACACTGGTCCGCAATGAGAACTTGGTATTCCAGCCAGCAGATAAGGGGGATGCCATAGTGGTTATGTACTGTAACTTTTATGAGGATAGTGTGAAAGCACATTTTTATGATAGCAATACACACATGCCTCTGGAGTTTGATTCTATAAACAAATCCATTACCACGTTGGAGAAGATTTTTGATAACTCTGTTGAACAGGGGTGGATCAATCAAAACACGTGCCGTTTCCTATCTGTTAACCTCCCTAGAAGACCACACCTTTACATACTCCCAGAAATTCATAAAAACATTGAAAATTCTCTTTGTAGACTGATTGTGTCCGGTTGCAGCTCCATTCATGATCCCCTCGGGAAATAACTTGAAACTTTTCTACAACTCTTCATTCAAAAATGGTGCTGTTATGTCCAAGACACAACAGATTTTTTTTATCATTTGTCAGAGTTACAATCAGTGACATTAATGACTGGTGGCTTTGTACTACAGATGTTACTTCATTGTTTACTTCTTTAACACACAACAACGGCATTAAAGCTGTTTGAATGGGCTGTCATCAACAAGGATTACTTACGTGCCAACAAAATTTTTTTGTGAGAAGCTGTACACTCCAGCTTGTATCACAGCTATTTTTTGTTGAAAGATACATATTTTTTACAAAAGCATAGTACATCCTTCCTATTTTCTGGGGCTGTCAGGTACGTGAACATCTTATGGTGAAATTGGAGACAAGCCTCAATTACAGTTCTGAGATATGGCAATCGCATTTGGTCACATACATGATGTACATCAATGAAATTTTTATCATTTGGAAAGGCAATAGGGAGCAGCTTGAACAACAGATTGGCAACTTAACCGGAGTAACCCTAAGATACAATTTATCCACAACATCCATAAAAAATAGATTACTTACTTGGATGTCAGTCTTGAACTGATGACATTAGGTATTTCTACCCCAGTTTTGAAAACAATGACAGACCAAAACAATCTGCCATTCTACAACAATTTTCAACCTTTGTCATTGAAGCACCCCTTACCCTTTTCACACTTCACATGTGTGAAACGTATCGCATTGGATGCGGTCACTTGTGCACAGACATTGTCTACATTTAAAACACAATTTGTACAGCGTGGTTACCCTGAGGAGGTTCTGGATTCAGCTTTACAATGCTTATCAGCTTTTGATCGCTGTAGTTTTTTTTACAAAAAAGGAAATATATGAGTTCGACACACAAAGTGTTTGTCACTAAATTTTCCACTCATTCCACTGTCCTAAAACAAATCATCATTTGACAATGGAAACTTCTGCAGACAGAACCTGATTTCAGTGGACTCTTTCGAGAAAAACCTCTATTTGCTCACGAACGCACATGAAACTTGAGAGAAATTCTATCATCACCCAAAAGTAAGTGGGACATATCACACAAGGGCATGAGAAAGTTCTACAATTGTATACATTGCAGCAGTGAGATGTTGGGAAACAGTATCTCTCACCCCTAAATGGGTAAACCCATTGATCTCAGACACACAGCGGATTGTAACACCGATTCAGTCATTTATGCTACCAAATGCTCATGTGGCTTTTTGTATGTAGGCAAAACAGAGATGCGCATTAAGGTATGCATTACTGGGGGCGTGGCCAAGATGGCGATCGGAGCGACAGCATAAACTGCAGCTCCGTCCCCTAGCCCACACAATCATCCTGTTTCTGAGGCCCTGGCCCCCCTAATGCGGGGCGAAGAAGCCGTTTAGGGGCTGCTCCGTCGACCGGGATTGCGGCCCTGAAGCTGCTGCAGTCCCGAAGATAATCGCGCGACCGTGATCCACACCCGTCTCGGGCCCACACGGCCTGGGTGCGCGGAGCCGGGTGACTTGCGACCCGGGGCCGACGCTCGAGCCCCGGCGGGACCGAGGAAGTAAGAAGTTGGTGTCACGGCCCCGACGCACACGCCGGTGCCGGCTGCGGCGCCCTGAGAAACTAGCCTGCGGAGCGGGTTATGCCGGAGCGTGCCCGCTCGGACCGTTCCCCTCTTCGGGGGGCACCCGCGGGGACGGTTGAAGACCTGGCTCGCACCCGAGACCTCCGGAGCCAAAAGTGAGTGCCGCGGCCGGCCCGATGATGGGGCCGTGTACACAATCCCGGCGGACAGCTGCACAAGCTGAGGCCGCCATCTTGGAGCAACAAATCTCCGATGGACCACGGTCCTGCGATCCCAGAGGGCCGACTCCACTTGTAAGGAGGCCCAGACTGCACGGATGCCCTCCACAAGAGAGCGCAGCATACCAGGGCTGTACCAAGCGGTCACATTTGAACAACAGCATCACCTCAAGTCCCCTGTGGTCCCCAGGAAGACAGAGCCTGCAGGGATTGGATTGCCTGTCCAGACATCCTGGGTCTACACCTATCTGTCACACGCCACACCTCAGGAGAAGAGAGGCAGCAGGAGCATAAATAGCAGACGGATCCCTAGCGCAAAACGGGTGCAGACAATAATATAAGGTGAGTCTCTCGGTGACATTCTTCGGGTCGCAACTTACTACTACGCTTAGAATCTCCTTAAAACCCAAGGCATCTAGAACAATCACAGCCTCTACCTAGTCTGGAAGTGCCAAATCCACACCTCCCTAGCACCATGAATCCCCGCTGTCATTATAAATTGCAGGCCTCACAAGTAAATGGTCAACGCTTTTCGCTGCTCCTCCCCAAGTTATTCGCCAGGCATATGCTCTAATTGGCCAGCTTGCCGCAACACCTGACCGGGCCGTACTCACCGCAGTGAGGCCACACGTAACACGTAACGCACAGGCACTGCTGCGACTGTCAAATGGTTAAGCCAAAGACTACCCGAGCACCTCTCAGCAAAATGGACCACACCACAACATCCCCCCCAGAAGCTCATGCCACCGCGCATACAACACTACAGAAGCTGGAACTAACCTTACAATCACACACGTCACAATTTGAAAAAATACTACAAGCCACTCTGGACACTAAGACCACCCTGGAAGCTAAAATAGGCTCTGTAACAGAAGATCTCAACATCTTTCGCACTGACCAACATGCTCTAGCCGATAGAGTGTCTGAACTCGAAAAAGACACGGCATCCCTTCCCGGCTCCATGAAAGACCTACAACTACAACTAACGCAGCTATCAACAGAAGTTGATTCCTTAAAACGTAGAGCGGAAGATGCAGAAGGCAGGTCCCGCCGCAACAACATACGTCTGGTCGGACTCCCTGAACGCGCAGAGGGCTTAAGCGCGGAACTGTTTATCGAACAATGGCTCATAGACACAATCCTTAAAAACAATATCCCGAAGTTCTTCTCTATTGAGAGAGCACATAGGATCCCAGGCAGACCCCCAGCATCTGGCTCACAACCACGTCCTCTCATAATAAGACTCCTTAACTACCGAGACAGAGACCTTATCCTCCAATTATTCCGCAAATCGGGCCCAGTGAGCTATGAAAACGCTACGCTAACAGCTTACCCAGACTTCACAGCAGAGGTACAAAAAAAGCGTAACTCTTTTTATCGAGTTAAAACTTGCCTCCGTAAACATAATATCAAATATGCGCTGATGTTCCCAGCCAGACTTCGGGTGCAGGACGACACTCGCTCCTTTTTTTTCACTACCCCAGAAGATGCCTGGACTTGGCTACATGGCAAAGGCCTAGCCGATCCGCTGGACACAAGCACACAGGACGATAATAGACCTCTCTCTACGCTGAACCGTAAGCAACGCAAGAGGCAAGGGGCTAGGCCCTCACCTGAGCAGGCACAATCCGAGCGCTCCCGGCTCCTTCAGACAACATCCAGTTTCGTCAACGCCTCACCCGCTGCCCTACCCATGCAAACGGAAACCGAACTGGAACAGGATACAAACTCTGACTCAACTGAGTCCACACGGGGTCCTCTTCTTACACCACACACAGCGGACGACATCTGTTGAGCGATTAGACTTAGTATGTTCCTATTTGCCAACTGCGGCGGGATATCTCCTTGTCACTTTGATCACTCAACGTCTAAAAGACTCTGTCACTGTTTCTTCAATGTCCCCTCACAAAGACTTGCAACCTACAAGCGTCCTCCGGCCGGCGTGCCTTGCTTTCTGAACTATGAGAGACCCGGGCAGGGTAAGACCATACCTTTGCACCAATGCCAACTGGCACCCCCCTGCTCCATATGGACCATTCTCTTATACCGGAGTCTTCCGGAATTGTTTTCTATATGTTTATAGTTTATTTGTTGTATGTTGTTTTAGTGTGCACCTTTATATCAGGTGATTGGTTCTATCAAGGGCGGGTCAAACATAAAGGCAGCGGCAAACACATAAGAAATGCTCACTGCAGCAACAAACTCATAGCTCACAGCTCGTTAATCACTGGTCGGCCAATTACAGCGGCTGAGCACCTTAACAATGTCAAAACGGGGATGACAGACAATTATACTTCCGGTCACATAATAACTACAAAACAACTATGGCCACCCACACGCACCAAGGGATCTTGAAATGCAAAATACTCACATGGAATGTTAAGGGCATGGCAACTCCACGGAAACGTCAAAGGGTTCACGCTCTCCTAACAAGACATCAAGTACACCTAGCTTTATTACAAGAGACACATTTTATTAAGTCCATCCTGGAAAGCGCACGCTCAAAATGGAAAGGCCAATTATACGGCACCACCTCCTTGTCCTTTTTCCACGGAGTTGCCATCTGGATAGCACCCAGGGTCCCGTTTGCACTCTCTCGCACACAGTGTGACCCAAATGGCAGACATGTGATACTTGAAGGCACTCTAGACGGGTCCCCATTAGCCTTGGTCGCACTGTACTCCCCAAACGCGAACCAGCGTGACTTCTTATCCACGCTCACCACTGGCAACCTCAGCGACCCCACATTAGAATGCATATGGGGGGTGACTTTAATAGTGTCCTAGACACTCAAATGGACCGCTCATTTCCCCCACTCACCGCAGCCCCTGCTAATCGTGCCTCAGAGACTCTGGCGCACTGGGCATCAAACAATGGGCTGAGGGATATATGGAGGGTGAACCACCCCACTCACCGCGAATACTCTTACTTCTCTCCAGTACATAAACTGCATACTAGAATAGACATATTCTTTGTATCCGCTACTATTATTCATAAAATATGCTTGTCTGAATATTTAGCACGCACAATATCAGACCATAATCCACTATGCTTAACATTGGCCTGGGGACACATACACACTCGGATACCAACATGGCGTCTACAGCCAGAAGCCCTTCTGGACCCTCCTTTTCAAACAGATATCTCCAAAAGTCTAACCGATTACTTTCTATCAAATAAAAATACAACCTCATCCCGCGCCATAGAGTGGGACGCCCACAAAGTGGTGATACGCTGTCACTGCCTCTCGGTCACGGTAGGGGTCAGAAAGGCACTCACTAAGGAACTACAAGACTTAGAGACAAAGCTCCGCAAGGCAGAGAATGTGAATGACAGCAGTGAGCCTACACTAACAACACTGCATTCGCTTAGGGTCACTCATAAGGAAGCAGACAATAGACTGAGTAAATATGACTATAGACACTACATGGCCAGACAACATGCTGAGGGAGACAGGTCGGGCAGATTATTAGCTTGGCTGATCCGGCAGCCATCACAACCAACACCCATTGGCGCGATACGCTTAAATCCTGACATCATCGTTAACACCCAAGCAGGCATAAACGACTCCTTCTCTGCATATTATCGTACCCTCTACACACCCCACCCACACCCTCCGGAGCAACACCTTATTGACACACTACACCTGGTCCCCCAAAACCAACTTATCCTTGACAACACCGCTACTCTAGACGGCCCTATCACTATTGAAGTGCTGCGCCTAGCACTATCACAAATGGCACGCAGCAAAACCCCCGGGTCTGACGGTCTACCGGTAGAATATCACAATTCCCACGCCACCCACTTATTACATCCACTTATAGAAGTATTCAACGAAGCACATCACAAACTACAATTGCCGGACTCAATGCGCGAGGCACTAGTAGTCGTCCTCCCAAAAACAGTCTGTGACCCTCTAGATGTAAAATCATATAGGCCACTCTCCTTGCTGAACACAGACTGCAAATTATTAGGAAAAGTACTTGCAAACAGACTCCTCCCCTACTTACTGACCTTAATACACCATGATCAATCCGGCTTTATTCCTGGTAGAAGCACTTTCCTAAATATCAGGAGACTTTCACACATAATGCATACTAATACAAACTCAGAAGCAGTGGCCCTCTTCCTAGATATAGAAAAAGCGTTCGACACACTTAGTTGGAACTATCTCCTATGCACACTTAAAGCATTTGGTTTTGGTTCCGGTTTTATTAACTGGATCAAAACGCTTTACTCCAGGCCCACTGCCCGTGTCAAAAACGGTCGAGCTATCTCTGAAGCATTCCCCATAGGCAGAGGCACCAGACAAGGCTGCCCATTATCCCCTTTGCTATTCGCTATTGCCATGGAGCCACTCGCGATTAAGCTACGGAGCTATGCACACATATGGGGTATTCCGGAGTCCAACACCTATCACATTGTATCCCTATATGCAGATGATGCCTTAATATATTTGCGCGATCACTCAGCCTGCATGGCAGAGGTACTGCAGATGCTGGAATCCTTCGCTTTTGCCTATGGTCTGCACGTCACCTGGTCCAAATCAAGCATCTTCCCTCTCACTCCGATCCCGGCCGTTCACCACATGACACTCCCACAATATAAATTACCCTGGTCATATACAACCTTTAAATATCTGGGAGTGCAGATCTATCATTCCATCACAGATCTAAAAGAAGGTAATATCGATAGGGTGCTCGGTTCTGACCGCGGCTTAATACCTTTCTGGAGTTCACTCCCCCTGTCCCCCATGGGCCGGGTGGCGATAGCCAAGATGCTTATCCTCCCAAGGTTTTTGTACTATTTTACTGCCCTTCCGCTGTGCTTACCACGCTCCTTCTTTAACAAACTGCAATCAATGCTAACTGACTTACTCTGGGGCAAAGACAGACGCAGAGTAGCGCTGTCCATAACACAGCACCCGCAGGAGATGGGTGGATTGGGAATGCCTAACTTTGAAAGATATTATGCAGCCACCCAATTGTCATGGCTATCCACATGGCTCCAAGATACCCCTTCGGTTGAAGGCATAATGTTGCAGACACATACAGCACCACAGGGGCTACTGCTTAAGATCCTAACTAGCTCTTCCCATATGCTTCCCAGACTAATATTGTTAGAAGCAGCTCGATTCTGCTGGCGTAGATATGTCCAGAATAAGACTACCTTTCCCCCCTATTCACCCTTGCTGCCACTGTTTCAACTGCCGGGCACCAAACCCTTTCAATACATCATGATACGCAAGGAATGAACACGCTCCAGTTAGGTGATTTATACTCTAGCTCCGTGATGCACACTTTCGCGGAACTGGTATCCGTGGGCACGATGCAAAATGGGGCCTTTTTAACATTTAGGGGGTTATTCCAACTTTGGAGGAAGTGGTAATCCGTCCCAAAAGTGACGGTAAAGTGACGGATATACCACCAGCCGTATTACGAGTCCATTATATCCTATGGAACTCGTAATACGGCTGGTGGTAAATCCGTCACATTTGGGACGGATTACCACCTCCTCCAAAGTTGGAATAACCCCCTTAATGCCATAAAATTATTACTCAATAATCTCTGGGGCGCAGGTGACTCGGAGCCACTGGAGTCCTCGCTACTCACCATTATCCTCACCATAGGCAGTTCAAAGAGCATTATTACTACACTATATAAAGCATTGCTTGAAGTGATATGCACGACCCTGCCACATGCGAAGGCGCAATGGGACTCTGTCCTCCCCTCGCCACTACCACAGAAGACCTGGGTTGCCGCTCTCGCAATGGTTAAATCAATATCCCGCAATTACACCCGCGTTACACCCAATTCAATTACCTTCACCAATCATATTTATCACCAGCCTGCATCCAAAGAATCTACCCTAGCACAACACCAACATGTCCTAGATGCGCTACACCGGCAGCTGACTTCATCCACATGGTCTGGAGCTGCCACTCAATAAACTCGGCCTGGCAACGAGTGACAGAGGTCACAGCAGATATCTCATCTCATACCCTGGTGCCCACGCCTGACTCCTGTTTACTTGGCATACGACATCGTGCCAAAACAGACAAACAAACACATAAATTCATAGACTTGGCATTTGTGGTGTATAAACGTTTAATAGCAACACAATGGAAAGCTCCGCATGTCCCCCCCCACGCGACATGGCTGCATGATTTACATAGCCGTGCACAAGCTGAAGCCCAGACACTTCACCTACTGCAACACAGAGGTCTCATTCTAGAGGGCCCGGAAGTTTGGGACACTTTTGTGGTGGCAATAGAGGCCAGAGACGACATGTATCCCCCGTGAACAAGATACTATACACATCCATCACAGTTTGGGCTGGCACTGTTAATATTTTAACCACACTGCCCCAATTTTAGTTGCTCTCGAATGTACCCATCACTAATATCCTTATTCCTCCTCAAAAGATATTCCTACGCCATGCCCAGACACGTTCCATGCAGTAGTACATGCATGTAACATATATCTAGAACACGCAAATTATGCCTGCCCCCTAACCTGTCAACCCCACAGACACATTTCATACCCTCGAGGTGATCTCCACCTTACTTACATTTATTAGCCGTGTTCCTTTTCTCTCTTCCCCCCATGCACTGCAGGGGATCACTTAAACTAGTACTGATATCGACAATGATTGGCTGCATCCTTAAGCTGCAATCAGCTCCTACATAGCTCGCAAGCTGAATGCTGCTGCACCTTCCTTTTACCTTGCCCTTATACACTCTGCATTCTTATGTTGCTTCATAATTGCTTTCCCCTCCTTTTATCCTCATTCTCCTCCGTCCCCCCTTTTCCTTTTTTTTTACACCTTATGGTGTAACAATGCTGTGTAAATCTATATAAGTGTGTAAACGGATTGCAAAATTATGAACAGCTATTGTATTGTTGTGTGAAGATTGCGTTTAATAAACAGATTAAAAAAAAAAAAAAGGTATGCATTACTTAACATAGCAGCATGGTTAGGAAAAAAAACAGGAATTTGTCTCGCTTATGGTTCACCATTCTGAAAACGATCATTACAAACCCTGAGGTGAACACTCAGAAACAGTTATTGCAATGTTAAATCGATTTGATTAAGTGTTTGAATAGTCATTCCTGCTGCTCATTCCTGCTGGTTTGAATGACAAACTAGAAAATAAGTTTTTTTTTGTAAACAACAGCTCAATGAGTCATTGGTCCTATGGACATGATTAACATATTTTTCCAACTTTTTGATATCACACATAGAGGCCCTTTCACACATTTTAATACACTTTGAGTTGATTTTAGATTTCTCGTCAGCACAACTTCCTATTTTCCCAACATTTATTTTTGGTAAACCTGTATTTCAAGTATGATTCTCTGAACTTTAAGTCTGTGAATTTGCATGTCTACAAGTTGACTTGCATCATACTGTAATGGCTCCCTTATTGTCTTACATTTGTCTGTGGACTAATCAGTCTAGCATTCATTTGTAATTGTGCACTCTTAGCGAGTTACTGTGAGCGTGGCATTTGAATTCACTATCATCATACTTTCTGGCATATTTAACACATTGCTGTATACTGTAATGTTTATTTATTCTTAACTTCCTTTCTCTGATCATCTTTGTGGGAGGGGGTGGACTGCCATGTAAATCACACTCGATTGCTAATAGTCATGAAGAGTCTGTCACCCAGTTTCATTTGCACTCACTTCGTACTCAAATACCCAGCATGCTTTGGAGGACATAATCCTTTATTGCGGGTCACGAGTATTTGGAGTCTTCAAGGGTTGAAGTTAAGCAGCGGCTTGCAGCACGATTCTAATATGTTGGTTCTAGCCTGTTGTTCTCGTACTAACAGATCGACATGATTTACAGAGTCAACATTTTGGCTACTGATTCTTATTGGTGCCATGACCACAGGATTGCCTTGAGGAAGCCTTGCTGTTAATGACATTTACTAGCAGGCTGATTTTTTATGGGCTCACTTAGAGGAGTGTAAGTTTTCATTATGGGCACTATTTGCAGAGTGTGCAATGTGCTACATTCACTCATTTTGGTTGGAACTATTGTTTGGCACGTTATGTTGGGCTGTCATGGTGTAGTTGGAGAATTACTTAGAGCTGCAGGATCATCGGCACTGATTAACACTTTTGGTGTGGAAGGTGTCAACCCTCTAGCTAATTTGCATGCATGTTATATATATCCTAAACGAAGGAATGCATTTGATTTCCATCTTTTACTTTCTTTTTTCTGTTTTTCTTTTACTTACCTGGTTTAGAAACTGGGATGCCATTTAAGCATATACTTATTTCTTATTTACAGTTACCCCTGAAGAAGGGTGTGTTTACACCAAATGCATTGGGTTAAGATCTTTAAACAACTGAAGTTCTTCCAATATGGATTGGAGGGCCCCGTGGAGAGCAGGCACAGTCTAGTCTCTCCATGGGAGTCTTCGGGCAGAAGTGGGACAGCAGGGGCAGGATTGGTGGGGAGGTACGTGGGGGTGGGGTAAGAGGGAGGGTATAAATAAGGTTTTAAGTGGAGCGAGCGGCCTCTTCCTCGCTGGCACCTTCGTACAGCAGGAAGTTGGTTGGGGCAGCTAAGGTAAGTGGAAACTCGGGTGGGTTTACATCATGTCAAGTGGCCCGATGCTGCGGCAGCGAGGGCTGCGCTTTGCATTCTTGGCGAAGCCGGCCGAGCCGACCTCCTTAGGCCCGGAGTACTCGACCAGGCCTGCTCGGTATGGCATGCCCTGTGCGCCATGGCGGGAGGAGTAGCGGGCACGGTTGCGTGCCGCTCGCCTGTACGTGCTTCACGGCAGACGTTGGCAGGAGGGTGGGGGTGCAGCGCATCCACCCCACCCGGTGTCCAATTTGGCCCGAGTGCGGTGCCCAAAGTCAACGAGGTGGCGGGGGCGAGGCCCCAAGGCACGCTCCCTGTGTATGGCTGAGTGAAGGTCTGCAGTGCAGTTGGTGGAGTGGGGCAGGCACTGCACAAAGGGTTCAGGGCCCTCAGGCACCCGCATTTAGAGTAGCCCGCAAGGTGGTGGGGGGCAGGTCCCCTGGGCAGAGAAAGGGCAGGGGCAGGGCCAAACAAGGTGGAGGCCCTTGCCAGCCCAGGCAACAGCCTTGGCACAAACAGGAGTCTAGCGTTGACAGGTATGGTCTGAGGCAGGCAGCTGAGAGCAGTACGGGCCCCACGGGGGTCCCTTTGGTTTCTACATCAGGTCAGTTTAAGGGCATAGATTGGTCCACAGTGGACATAGAGGTGAAAATCAGGGAGCAGAGGCAGGCAGTGGTGGAGGTAGAAGAGCGGTGGACTCAACTCTGCAGGGACAGGGAGGAGTCCTTAGGTGAGCCACTGAAGCAAAAGTTGGGTGCAGTAGGCTTTGGAGGTAGGGAGGATGTAGGGGTAGGCCAGGGCGTTTGGGTATGAGTTCCCCACAAGGTGTGTGGCAGGAGCCAATAGGCTGGTGTGGCCGAGGAGTCCAACTGAACGAAGGGCACGCCTGGTGCAGACTGCCAGGTACCGCGGGGAGAGCAAAGGTCAGCAATGGAGGTTGACAGAATGGAGGGGGTGACAACGGGGCACAACACGGCCCCAGGACGTCTGAAGCACTAGAGGGGTCTTAGGCGGCCTTCTCTACGGTGCAGGAATGGGACAACAGCGCACATGGAGTGCACCAGGGGAGACAGGTTTCGGATGGGTGTTGTGCTGTGAAGGAGGCTGGGGATAGTGATGATAGCAGGTATGAGTTGAGGAATAATGGGGTGGACCTTGACTATGAGGATGAATTGGATGACTTGGAAGATGGGGAGATTTGAGATGGCGAGGTAAGCAAGGAGAGGGGCAGGGGAACGTGGCACAGGAGGGGGGCAAACCCCCCTCTTCGGCTTCTGTTTTGCAGGACCGTCCGTCAGGTGCATGGACACGGGAGAGGTCACACGAGGAAGAGAGTGGTTGCCAGACAGCGAGAGGAGCGGGGCCTGTGGCACCCAGGTTAAAAGAGGTAAGGGCGACTGGTGGTCGGTGTGGGGCGCAGTGCCAGCTAAGTTACCAACTTGTATGCACAAATCAGTGGAGGTTTGGTATTTTTCTATTCACGAAGAGCCTGGAACAAGTGCGGCACAGGTGGGTGATGGGACAAAGGCAACAGACAAGGGACGTTAGCGGTGAGAGAGGAAGAGGAGAAGGCTCAGGCGGAAGGGACTGATGTGGAAGGTAAAGACGCTGGGGGACATAGGAAGCGGCTCCCATACATGGGTTTAGCAATGCCTTTCGGCTCACATGTGGCGGACAAGACCAAGACCAGAAGTTGGAGGCATGAATAAGTGGATGTTTTCAAGCTCTTACACAGGGATATACAGGCAAAGGAGGGATCCAAAGAGGAAGAATGGGAATTGGCAAGGAGGCCCAGAGTACCATTCAACATGGATAACTGAACCTCGGCATTCCTGATATTTGCGAGCATTTATTGTGAGAAGTATCCCCATAGGGCCATAGCACTCTTTAAGTATATGGACATAATTCGCAAGGCCCAGATGCATTTTTTTTTTGCCTGGCTCAGTTATGATGAAGAGTTTAGGGCGAGGATGAGCATTAATCTGGATAAGCCTTGGTGGGATGTGGATCCAGAATTATGGATGCAGTGGATGACATCTTCCCATTCAGCGGCATCCATGCATACTGCTAGCGGTCTGCCTGGAGTGTATAAGCCTTTTCAGCCACTCCCGCTCAAGGGGGTGCGGGTACAACACACCGACCCCAGGCCCCTGCCTCAGGGGCCTGCTGGAATTTCAACAAGGGTTTCTGCTCCAGACACCCGTGCAAATTTAAACACAACTGTTCCAAATGTGGAGGCAGACACTCAGTCACGTATTGCTTTTCGCTGTCCAGCCTGGCTGAATAGTGGAGAATGGCCAGAGGTAGAGGGACGTCTGGTGCACCTGCTCCAAAAGGCTCCTACGCCAATTAAGTGGGAGGAACTGCTGCCTTGGTTGCGCTTGTACCTGGAGGGGGACATAGCGAGGAAACTGGAATGGGGCTTTAGAGAGGGGTTTCGCATAGGCTACCAGGGGCCGAGGGTGAGGAGATGGGCAGACAATTTGCGGTCTGCCAAAGTCCTGCCACAAGAGGTGGCTGCGAAATTATTTAAAGAGGTGCCAGAGAGCAGAATTGCAGGTCCATTTTCTGACTGGCTCATGGAGAACCTCATGATTTCACCTTTGGCTGTGGTTCCTAAAAAGAGTAAAGGGGAATTTTGCCTCATACACCATTTGTCTTGGCCGGAAGGGGCGTCAGTGAACGATTTCATCTTCTGTGGATGATGCCATTTGGCTCGTTCGTAGCTGTGGCAGGGGAGCAGAGTTAGCCAAGTGTGACAATAAAGAGGCTTTTTGGCTGCTGCCTATTCATCCTGCGGACTTTGCCTTACTCGGTATGCAACTGGACAGGGCAATATACGTGGATCAAGTGCTTCTTATGGGTTGCACCATCTCTTGTGTGCTGTTTGAGGCTTTTGGTACTTTCTTGGAGTGGGTTTTCATCAAAGTGTATGGACAACAGGAGGTAACGCATTTAGATGACTTCCTGTTTGTAGGACGGTAAGGTTCTGATTCCTGCGGGAAGGCATTGACAGGGAAGGCATTGACAGGCATTCAGCAGCAGGCTCAGGATGTGGGTGTTCCTTTGGCTACAGAGAAAACGGAAGGACCCAGTCGGGTATTGACATTCATTGGGATCGAATTGGACACAGTGGCGTTGGTGGCTGGAAAGGTGGAGGAGATTTTGTTTTTTTTCTGAAACAAATCAGGTCCTTGCATAAAATTGATTTGCGCATGGCTCAGTAGCTCTTGGGTTTCCTTAATTTTGCATGCAGGGTGGTGCAGGGTGGCAGGACTTTTTGCAGGCGTCAGGGATTGGCAATGTTGGAAGCATCTCTCCCACATAGCATGATCCGCGCCTCAATGGCGTGCGGGAGGACATCAGAGTGTGGGAGACATTCCTGACTAATTTCAATGGGGTCTCCATGACTTTTTAGGAGGAGGACACAGCTTGGCAAGTCCAGATATTCTCTGACGCAGCGTAGGCTTCTGGTTTCTGACTGTTCTGGGTCAGGAGGTGGTGTGTGGATGAGTGGCCAGCACAGTGGCTGGCTCAGGGCAGGAGCATTGCCTTTTTGGAATTTTTTCCACTACTGGTGGCTTTGACAGTGTGGAAAGACGAACTGGCAAACAGAACAGTGGTATTTTATGTGGATAACATGACAGTAGTGGACTTGGTAAATTGACAGATGGCAAAAGGCCTGAGAGTGTTGAGGCTACTGAGAAATGTCATGCTTAGATGTTCAACTTTCAACATAGTTTTCAAGGGAATGCGCATTTCAGGGGTGAACAATGCTATTGTGGATTCCCTGTCTCGTTCACAGTGGCAGTGGTTTCGCAGCTTGGCACCAGGAGCAGAGCAGCACAAGACATCGGTCCCGACAGACATTTGGGAGTGGGGGGCATGAAGATTATTAGCCTGGTGGAGATGTCCGCAGCAGAATCCACTCTGAAGAGTTATCGCCTTGCATGGTTGGAGTTTCAGAATTTTGAAAGTTTTGAAGGGAATTTTGGGGTACAGTATGAGGGTGCATTGGAGTCCCACGTTTTGCGTTTTGTGTTGTTTCTGATACAGAGAGGTTTGTTGCCAGCTAAAGTAAGTTGGCAGGTGTATCTTTTTATGGTGACTGTTTTTTGGTAGTGATCCGGTCAAGGATGATATTTTGGGACGGATGTTGGAGGGTTGGGGTAAGGTCAGACAAGGTACTGATGGGGTGGGGCAGGAAGCAATTACTTTAGAATTGTTAGTGGAACTATTGCATGTTTTGCCAGTTTGTTGTGTAGATGCACATGCGTTGGCATTGTTCAGGTTGTGTATGGTGTGGATTGTTTTTGAGGCATTTCGGGTGTCTGTACTTTGAGGAGTAGGAAGGCTGTAGACATGAGAGGGGATGAGGAGTGCTTGCAAGGGGAGTGTTTAGGTATCAGGCTATGAAGGTCCAAGACTGACCAGATGGGGAGGGGGACTTGGGTGTGGTCATGCAAGGGCAGTGATCCTGCTGCATGTCTGGTTTTGGAATGGGCGGGGTTTCGGTCCTGGGGGAAGGCCATCGGGTAGGAGTATTTACTCAGGCGGATAGGAAGAAACTCACTGCATTTCAGTTGTTGTCGGTGCTACGCTTGGCATTATGGCAGCTTGGGAGACTGGCACAGTGCTTTGGTACCCATTCTTTTTTAATCGGGGCAGCAACCATGGCAGCTCATTTGGCGTTGGATTGGGTGCAGATCAGGCGTATGGTAAGGTGGCGATCTAAGTGTTGCAAGCGATATGTTTGGGCATGATTGTGGGATACAGTCCTCATGGTAGGCTTCTTGGGGGGGTCTTTTTATGAGTAGGGAATGGGGGTTGATGGGTCTTTGTATTATCATGTGTTCTCTTTACAGGTTGTGTGGATGACCCCAGGAGTTCAAAAATGGTCATGTGGTCGGTGGGGCATTCATTTATACACTGGGTGGCGAAGTATGCTGAGCAGCAGAATTACGAATGTTCCTTAGGACTGCTGAGTAACCATCACAAGGTGTTGTGGTGGGGGAAGAGCGGCAGGAGGTGGGGTGCATTGCTTTCTTTCTTAACATATGTGATGCTGAACTGGGGATGACCAGATCTTTTAATATTGCACCTTGGGGAGAATGATCTGGTGCAGCTCTTCAGTCTAACCTTACTGCAACATATGCAACAAGATTTGGAGTTACTTCATCAAAAGATGCCTGGCACGTGCATAGTTTGGACTGAGTTTGTACCCAGGAGGAAATGGAGAGGGGCACTGAAACATGGGGCTATAAAAATGGCTTGACAAAAGCTCAATCGGGCAATGAGGGTATTTTGTTGGGCACACAACATCAAAGTGCTGAAGCATGAAGGAATTGTGGAGGAAGAAGCTGGGGTATTCAGGGATGACGGTGTGCACCTGTCTGAGCTGGGTAATGCATATTATGTCACAGAGCTTCGACTGATCATGGGGTATTTGTGGGGGGGGAAAGATGTGGCTGAGAAAGTCCGTGTAAGGACATGCCATGTTGCAGTGGGTTCGCTGGTGGGGCAGCAAAACGCCTAAAGGGTTTATGCTGGCTGACAGTCGATGGGGGAGGGTGGAGAGACAGATGTGGGCCTGTCCACCCTCCCAGGGGAGAAAAAGAAGTAGGGCAAGAATGAGGGATGCCCAAAGCAGGATGGGGACGAAAGGAAAAGGAGGATGTGTGGGAGTATGAAATGAAAGATGCGTGAACAAAGGAAACCAAATGGAATGAGTGACAAGAGGATTGGGGAAAAGTTTCACAGGATGGAGTTTAAAAGTTGAATCTTGATATGTTCATGTTAAAATGTTATGTGGCTAAATGACAATCCTGTCCTAAATAAATGTCCTTTTACACTATGGAAACCTGTGTCACTGACTGTGTCCCGATGGAGGGCCCAGTGGAGAGCAGACACAGGGGGTCATTCCAAGCTTGGCGGGCGGCGGGAGCCGCCCACCAAGCGGGAACCGCCAGAAGACCGTACTGCGGTCAAAAGACTGCGGCGGTCATTCTGGGTTTCCCGCTGGGCTGGCGGGCGACCGCCAAAAGGCCGCCCGCCAGCCCAGCGGGAAACACCCTTCCACGAGACAGCCGGCTCCGAATGTAGCCGGCGGAGTGGAAGGGGTGCGACGGGTGCAGTAGCACCCGTCGCGAATTTCAGTGTCTGCTAAGCAGACACTGAGATTCTAAGTGGGGCCCCCAGGGGCCCCACAACACCCCATACCGCCATCCTGTTCCTGGCGGCCGAAACCGCCAGGAACAGGATGGCGGTATGGGGGTCGGAATCCCCATGACGGCGCAGCAAGCTGCGCCGCCATGGAGGATTCCACTGGGCAGCGGAAAGTCGGCGGTACACCGCAGACTTTCCGTTTCTGGCCGCGGCTGTACCGCCGCGGTCAGAATGCCCAAAGGAGCACCGCCAGCCTGTTGGCGGTGCTCCCGCGGACCCCGGCCCTGCCGGTTTTTACCGCCAGGGTCGGAATCCCCCCCACAGTCTAGTATCTCCACGGGAGTCTTTGGGGTGGAAGTGGGACAGGAGGGGAACGATTGGTGGGGAAGTATGTGGGGGTGGGATAAGAGAAAGGGTATAAATAAGGTTTTAAGTGGAGGGAGCGCCTCTTCCTCGCTGGCGTCTTCGTGCAGCAGGAAGTTGTTTGGCCACCCACTCGCCATACAGTCTAATGAGGGAAGAAAGGGCAGGGAGTGATGTGTTTGGTGCACTTGAGGGTTAAGTGTTTGATAGTTAGGGCAGGTTGCTAAGGGGTTTTAGGACGTAGTAGATGGGGAAGGGTGGAGATCAGATGCGGGCCTGTTCACCCTTCCAGGGAGGAAAAAGAAGTAGGTCAAGGATGGCAGCATGAGGGATGCCCGAAGCAGGATGGGGATGAAAGGAAAAGGAGGATGTGTGGGATTATGAAGTGGAAGATGGGTGAACGAAGGAAAAAGAAGGGAATGAGTGAAAAGAAGATTGGGGAAACGTTTCAGAGGATGGGGTTTAAAAGTTGAATCTTGATATGTTCCTGTTAAAATATTATGTGGCTAAATGGCAATCCTGTCCTAAATAAATGGCCTTTTACACTATGGAAACCTTGGTCACTGACTGTGTCCCGATGCAATCTCCGAGCTATGTATAAGAGCAAAGCAGCATTTATGTTACATGATTGTTTTACACGCAATTGAAAGAACTTTCTTTGAATATTTTTCTCCTCGGAATTCATTTAGTTTTAATTGTAGCATATTTTGTAGCATATCTTGAAGCACTGAACTTAAAAGCAAATTATTGTGATTACTTGCAGCCCTTGAGCACTAGTTGTGCGTGCTCAATCTAGTACACTACTTTGCCCTAGTTTATTCACAGCCATGATGGGTTGCCAGGACAGTCAAAAGTGTTTACCTACCACTTGTGGTCCTACGACCCCTTTGTTTTCATCAGGTAGGAATGAAAGTAGCAACATGGTGTGGGCAGCTTTCTGTTTGATCCTCTTAGGCCATTTACCAGCATTGTTTCAGTATTCTTAGTAGTTATTAGGTCAAAAATATTAACATTACATGCTAAATGTTTTAATTATGTGCTGATCTAATGCATGGACTGTATCAGCTAGGAGTTAGTGTGGCACTTTAATATTGGGGTTGTGTACTTATGCGCTATGTTACATTGCTGTATTTCTGCACATTTACATGTGTAGTGAGCAATGTTTCTGAGTACAATGTTTCTTCTGGGTGCGATTATGTCACAGTTTCAGATATATGAGGGAGGAACTGTAATGTTTTGATACCTGTTGGTGAAGTCAACAGTAACCCTTATTTTTCATGCACCTTTCACCTTACTGCACAGGTTTGTTCAGACATAGGTTTTCCTTGTGCAATGCTAGCTTGTGCCACATCTTCTTGCTGTGTAGCTGATGAGACACTGGCATGCCCACCATTGTTCTGACTGTTTGAGCATTGTAGTTTCCAAATTCAAGGAATGTGTAATCACTTTTAGCAACAAAAACACAATCAGTCTGCATCGTGCCAAGGCAGACAGCTCTAGAAGAAGAAAACATTTGATAAAATCAAAATCTAAAGTAATTAAAATACAATGGTGTGTAATAATGTGATATAACGTTTCCACCAAGCTATTTTCTGCTTCCACAAACATTACCCCACTTATGAATCCAATTTAAATTAAGCATATTTAAGCACTGGTGCAAATAAACTTAACACTTAGGCCCTCATTATGACATTGGCAGCCAGCTGACCGCCACGCCGCGATGGCAGTAGTACCGTCACCAGGCTGGCGGTGAAGACCGCCAAATTATGACCATGGCAGTGATCCCTCCCAGAGACAGCCGATGTACCACCCGAACCACAAGTGCGGTCCGGCCACTAACCACACGGGTAGACATCTTCAGGCATGTGGAAGACAATGATCCGCCCACCATATTATGACATAGCAGTTTGCCAGGATTTCTGGGGCGGGACCACCGCCACCAAAAGTCTGGTGGAAACACATCATATAAAAGGAGACACTCACCTCCAGTGACACAGAGGAGTCCGCGGCCGCCATGGAACCCGAACTGGAAGTCCTGCCAATGCTGTACCACGAGATGGCAGTCCAAGAGCACCAAAGCCAACAAAGACGATGAGGGTGAGTACAGCTGCATAGCACACAAGGGAGGGAGGGGAGAGTGACACACTCACACGCACAACACACACCAAACACACATACCATACACCAAGAACAATCTGCAGAGTAAACTAACAGCAACATAACCGAGGAGCAAATAAAGCCAGGACACATACCTCTGTTCCAACCACTGTAATCATGTTGGAAAACGAGCCCAATTTAAAATAAATAAATATATACATATATACATATGTACAGCAAGGGCTATTGGCCAGTCCACAGTGTACAAATGGCCACAGGGCAAAGTCTAAGGGCCAACTTTACTCCTGAAAGCCCACTCGCTCCACTGGACAGGGCCATCATCATGATGGATGCATGCACCTCAGGGAGCAGGGGGTGGGGGGGTTTCTTTTTTCGGAAGAGGGTCCTTGGGTTTGGGAGGGGGCGGGTCTTTACCCTTCTGTCTAGGGTGAGGAGAAGTGGGTTTGGGGCTGGCGCCGTAAAGCCACTCTTGTGCCCTTTAGTGTAAGGTGCAGTTTTAAGGTGAGGAACAGGATTTGACTGGGAGCTGGAGGTACTGGGCGGGGGGAAGAGGTCAAGCCGGGAAAGGAAAATCTTCCTAGGACCAAGAGGGTGGGTCATTGGAGGAGGAGTGGAAGTGGAGGTAGAGGGCGTGGTTGTATGAGGAGTAGGTGTGTTGGACTTGGGTGCCTGTGAATGCACAGTGTGCGTGTGTGAACTGGATGGCTGTTGGTTGACTGAGTGGAAGCGTTTATGTTTGATTGGAGGGGGGCAGACAGGGTGGCAGAGGACAAACAAGATGCGTGTATGTATGTTGTGGTGGTGTCTGCAAGTGAGGTGGGTGTGCTGCATGAGGTTGTGATGTGACTGTGCATGTAGTGTGTGGGGTGCATGTCTGCGTGTCTGCTGTTGTGGTGACTGTGGGCAAGGCTGTACAGATGGCAGGATCTTGAACTGATGATGCACTGCATGCAGGTCTGAGTGTTGATGTGAATATGAGGGAGGAGGACAAGGGGAGACAGCGGAGGCAGTGGCAGTTGTAGTATGTGCATCTGTGTGTTGGCTGTGTGTGAAGTGGGGTGCCTGTGTTTGTCTGTGTGAGTCCTATCTGTTGTTTTGGGTGAATGCTTGTCAGATTGTGTGTGTGGGATGGGCTGAGGGAGAGGGCTGTGGGACTGGGAAAAGGTAGTTGGAGGTGGGAAAGAAGAACCAGGACACTGGATGCCATCAGATAGGAGGCCAGAGCCTGAAGCGATCTCTGTAGGAATGCCAAGCCACTGTGAAGGCCCTCCAGCTAGGCACTGTATTGCTGCATCTGGGATGCCAGCCCCTGGATGGCATTCACTATGGTTATCAGCACTACAGAGATGGATCTCAGGAGGTCAATAGCCTCCTCACTGATGGTGACAGGGCTGACGGGGACAGGGTCTGAGGTGCCTGGGGCGTAGGAGATGCCCACCCTCCTGGGTGAAGGGGCACGGGCAACTGGGTGGGGGGCTACTGGGATGGCCGTGCTGGTACTGGGTGGTGGAAGATCTTGTAGCTGGAGTGGTCCCAGAGGGGTCCGCCAGCACCAAGGAGCTTACATCAGAAGAGGAATCTGAGTCTGTAGTTGTCGCTCCTGCCTCCCCTGTGGTGCTCCCCTCGCCCTCCAACCCACTGGTCCCCTCTGCGTCTATGCTCTCCAACTCCTGGGTCCCATTGGCTGCAGCTCCCCCACTCACCGGTGTCCCTGCTCCTTTGCCAGAAGATGCTAATGCACACAAGGACAGGATGACAAAAGGAGAGAGGGTGGGGGAGAAAGAAAGGGAGCACAGGGTCAATTACAGCAACAACAGCAAATATGGCATACACATCACATTAGATCACAGGAACTAACAATGAGCAGTATGGACAACACTGACAAACCATTACCTAGGTGCAACAGCAGTAAAGAACCCAAACACTACCATCTGCACACCTACTGGGACTCACTAAGCCCTGTCTGCTATAATATGCTAGCTGTTCACCAATGCCAAATTAACATACTACCCTTCATAGCTTAGCAGGACAACACAGGAAAAGCTAAACTGGCATGTTGTGGTACCCACTGACTAGAAACTTTCACCCAAAGCCCATGCCTGCAAAAAAAAATTAAAAACCCACACAGTGTGTACTCACCCAGCCATCCCTATTGCACTATCCCATTGTTATAGTCTCTCAAATAAACACCCTGGAACAAAACTTGTGTAATAGTGCTTTATCAGACAGAAATGTACAATTAAATGAACTGTATCATCCTGTGCAAATGTCCTGTAATGTGTGATTCCATCCAATAAATGTGTTAAAGCAGTATGTAGTCATCACATCAGTACACAGTTGTGACCACACCAACATCTGCAAAAAGGGAATGCATAAGTGACAGTCAATAGAAATGTATAGGGAGTGATTGGCACAACACAGCTGGCACACAGCACTTAGCTTAGTAAAAGATATGATCAGATCTACAGTCTTACCTGAGTGTCATTGGATGTACTGCTGTATGATATGTGGCCTGTTGCCTACATCCACTTCCTCTCTCTCCTCCTCATTTTCTTCAGTGTCAACTGCTGCCACAGGTGCATTGTCACCTCCCTTCTCCTGCAGGTAGGGCACATGGCATCTGAGGGCCAAATTGTGCAGCATACAGCAGACCACCACAATCTGGCAGACCTTAGAGGCATAGCATAGGGGCCCACCATTTAAATGGAGGCACCTGAATCTGGCTTTAAATAAACCAAATGTGAGTTCTACAATCCTCCTCGTATGGCCATGTCCCTCATTGTACCGATTTTCAGCCCCTGTTCTCGGATTCCTAACAGGGGTCAACAGCCAGGACAGGTTTGAGTAGCCGGAGTCACCTGGAGGGTGGTGTTTTGATGGCGTAGTGGTGTGGGGATGGGTCCGACAGTTTTTTGCCTTTGTTGAGTCTGGTGGTTGTGGCTGTTTTCTATCAGTTTTCTGTTTGTGTGTCATAATCTGGTGGGCGGATTATGCCTCCATGGCGGTCTGTTGGAGGCCATCGCCACACCAGTCTTCGGTAAAGACTGCCAATATCATAATGACCAGCATAGTCCTTCAGTAGTTATGGTTGGGCACCAGTAAATGATCTTTAGCCCAGCTATGTGCCTATAGCAAATAGAGGGAACAAAACAGCAAGTTGACCAATGTCCCTTTCATACACCTTTGTATACACCTTTCAAGAACATTCTTGTTTGCAACTGTCTGATCTATTGAGTTTTATAAAAGGAAACAATGTTAAGTTGATCGTAGACAAGTTTTTCATGACAATGCACAATTAACACTTTGATACATTTTGCATATGTTTTTGTTTTACTTGAGGTGGTAGCTGTGACACACTCTGCCTTCAGCAATAGCGTGCTCTGGAGTGGCAACAAACTGCTCCACGCCACCAGTTGCAGTGTGCCTTGGGCAGATGTGCTCAGATAGTAACACCTAACCACATTCTTTGCATGCGGGCAAGTGTGAGCAACTATATGAAAAGAATAGAGAATGTCCATATCAAACACATGCACTTATAATGTCATTTAATTCTCTGCAGCAATAATTCATTGAACAGCAGCATTATTATCAGGGAATAGATGATATCCCATACCTGCTAGATATATTCAAAAATAACATGAGAGTGCAGATAATACTGATATGGTTTCATTCATCCCTCTGTAACAATGCCGTAGACTACTCTTTGGTGGGTCATGAACAATAACAATAGAGGGCTAAAGGATGTGGACAGCTGGGCCATTTAAGCAGCATGCACTACTCTGGGTCAAAGTCTCACAGATGTCTGGTGATACTAGCTTTTATAACTAATGCATTGGCAATCGTTCTTGATGTATTCGATCTGGTTATCATCAAGCTATGGTGTTGTGGTTGTTTCTCCATGGGAAGTAGATGTCCATCTTCTCCTCTTGTCACTGGGAACTAGGAAAAGAGAAACCCCAACAGAGTATTTATCTTTTTTTAAATTATTTGACAGTATTTATGTTAACAAATGCATCACGTTTATGGTGCTCGGAGTAAATGCAGCATGTCTTGACGTTTGCAGAATTCTTCAACCAAGCTAAGTAAATCCTTGTGTGACATCAAGATTCCTGCACGGATTGAACCAGGTGTACTACAGAGTGCCTGCCTTGAAACGCACGATACATGTGGGTGTTCACTTGCTTCCTAATTTTAAGACTGCACTGTATTTCAAGGTTGTGACATAAAACATAATAGCTTACAAGTGACTTTTTGTATTCATCGTTTTCATTGGCGAGTTCCTTGAACCCTTCTGCTCATAACTCGTAAAATTTCTGGATTCAAATACTGACACATGTTGTATCTGTACGTCGCACCTCAAGTGCAGGTCGAGTCTCAGTATTGAGTGAAGCAATCCAGTAGTCATGTGCACATCTTGTCTTCCAGTGTTCTAAACCATAGGAAGAGGATGGATTTGTGACCTGGTATTAAGCTAGCCAATGTCTATTAGTCCCCTCTTAATGGTTAGTCCATTGGAAAATCCTCCCATATGGAGGGACGATTTCAAAGATACTGGTTGCTTCTTAAGCAAGGTAGATGTATCCATTACAGTGCTCTGTTTCGTGCCATAAATTAAAAGAGAAGAACTCCATTAAATAGGCATAGCAACTTTTGTTTGTGAAGCCTGGCCTGACACTTGTTCAGTCAACTATTGGTGCTGACACAAATGACTTAAGGCAAGCTCTCACTTTCCTGCTTCATATGTGTGAATCCTATTAAGTAAATGTTGGGGCAGGAATTGTTTTCGAGAGCAACTTTTCACACCACCATCATGGAGGAATTTTCCCAGAAATTCCAACAAGCACAACCCAAACATTTGTTTGAAAAGATGCCATGTTCTCATCACCGCTACCATCCCTCACTATTTCCCTGTATTGGGCATTATATTGTTCCTTCCTCTTCCATGACTTTGACTTCAGAATCATGGGCAAAGTCCTATTATCTTTGATAGTGCATTGCACTGTTTCACCTTTTGAGCATTACCCTTCAGCATCGATGATAGTGGTTCCTGCAGGAGCCAACAAAGGGATGAATGTCAGGATATTGTTATCAAAAGATCCTCTTGCAGAAATATTGTATATTAAACGTCATTTATAAAAACATTGTCCCACAAGGTGGCGGGTGGATTTTCTGTCATTAAATTCATTGGACCTATACATTTGTGAAGGAAATTTAGCAGAAGATATTTCTGTCAAGCAATTCCATATGAAAGAGATTTTCTGTTTGCTAATACCTTTGAGGTCACTTGACAAATTCATAAAACTTTACAGAAAAAGGTTCATCAACCGCAATTCCTTCTTAGAATGCGTCGGGTAATCCATCTAGAGCGAGCCCAGAAAAAAGTAGTGGGAGTCCCAACATGTGTTTTCCCTATGCAGTTTTCCATAGGAAACTTATATGCAGTTACCACCACAACAGCTGAACGGGATTATTCCAAATTTGGCAGAAAGCTAGATGCTCATCCAGAAAGTGTGTTTTTAATTTTTTTAGTAAATTAGTTCAATAGTTTTTGAAAAATAAAAAATAAAAATGTATACATATCTAGTGCTGTGGTTCTCCAGAGGCACTCCTGGGGACTCCTATGGATCCACGTTGGGAAAAACGCAATCTGATTGGCTGGTCTCACTGGAGTCCCGCAGGACTGGCCTCAAAAGAGAAACATGTTGCAGCCACCATTACATGACCTGAGGACACAGTCCCACAGTTCCAAAAATGATTTCAAAAAGGTATAAAGAGGACAGGGTATGCAAGATGTAAAAAACAAAATCTATTGAAAAGGGGAATAAAAAAAAAGAAAGAAAAACAAACGTTTCCATGCACAGCCTTCACCCTATATAGAGGTCTTTGCAGAGAGGCCAGTAACTCACCAAACCCTACTATGCACAACCTTTGCCCTGCTAAAGGCTGTGTGGGGTGCCGGGCACATTGTTGGTGGCGGGGTTGGGTGCAGGGCCTGTCTGCAGGCCAGGCCCTACTCTCCACTCCATGCTTCACATGGCAAGAAGCCATGCGTGGTCGGTCACCCACAGGCTGTTGGATGCTGTATGCATGACCTGGAGGCCCTGCAGTCAAACCTACACCATACATGGCTAAAGGTCCTGTGTGGCAGGAGGTTTGCTACTCGTGTTGGGTGGGAATGGCAGTAACTTATTATTTTACATTTTAAAAAACCCTAGAAATTCACTGAAAGAAAACAAGATTAAAATAATGTTAGAGTTAGGTGTGGTAAAATAAAATCTTACCTTACATTAAAAGAAGTCCCTGAAAATCAGTGAAAAATACAAAGTTTAAAGTGACATTAAAGTTAGGTTAAGGTGTAACATTTAAAACTAAAAAAACACAGAAATTCACCATTTATAGGTAAAACAAGTAACGATAACTTGCACACTCACCATGCACTGCTTATGAGCTCAGATCAAACCTTATAAATTACATAATTCATAGCATGTTTTAGGATATCATTGATAACATCAATGTTGACATCTGAAATAACATCATTAATTACATCACTGTACATGGCATGTGTGCAAGTTATAGTTACTTGATTTCGGGAGAGCAGTGTTCTGTGGGATTGTTTAGGGTCAAACTCTAAGGAAGTGATGTCAAGATGGGTAGGGTTGCCCCTGGGAACTTTTTCCCTATTGGTCAGGGAGTTTCCCCCATCCGCAAGTTAGTGCAAGGCATGAATGTGGCATCCAGGATACCTTTTTTCAGAGCATCTCTGGACTTATAGAAGTCAGAAGAAGGACTACACCTGCTGTTGAAACTGTGACAAGAGACTCCGGAGGCTGAGCGTGCTCACATTTGTACCCAGGGTAAAGAAGTGAACTCGAAGTGTCAGTTGGCTGATATTCTGTTAAGCCACACACCCACAAAATCTGCAAGACACCTACTTTCCAAGACTCGAGCTGACCAGCTCCAAATGGATTTGGCTTGGAGCCTGCAGATGGTTTCTGGGAGAGTACTTCTCTGACCCTAAAAGCTGTCAAACTGGACACTTAGGAACTTTTTTCAGAACTCTTCCTCTAGATACACAGCAGAGACTGGAACTAGTGCTAAAGCCATAGCCACCAACGTTGAATCGGCAGTCAGATGCAACATGCACATTTCACCCTCTGAAAATATTTCGACTTCCAGAGACGTTTCTAAGTTTGAACATAGAGAGGCTTCATTGAAGTCAATGCTGAATAGCATTTCACTGCAGAGGAGAGTTTTTTGGGTACAGATTTCAGATGTCAGCCGGTCAGAGCTTTCCCACCATTGACAACACCAAGTTTCCCTTCTGAGCGGAGGCTCCCACTAAGGGCCGTGGTTCACCAGACTGATGTCGGCAAGCCCTCCTTTAGATACAGCCTGCAACACAACCAGCCAACAACCAGTGAACAAGAACTTTTCTTTAGAAAATCTTCTAAGTCAGAAGGTTCATTTTCCACTGGAACACCTGGTACCTGGATATGACTGGCAGTAGCTTGCTGTTGGCTTTAAGTTTTGACTTGGACCAGGACTAGTGTGATCAGCCAGCTTCAGACCGCCAGCCTCGTAATCAGACCCTTGGTATTTCACTATGTTTCTAATTTGGTTTGAGAATTTTATTGTATTTTGTTCATTTCTGTGAAATTGCTATTGCTAATTTACATTAGAATTTGCTTCTATGGGGATTGGCTGCTTATTGTTCCATAGCTAGCAGTGGTTGAGCAGAGATTCTTGCACAACTGTGTTATGATCGTACCAGGGTGGGTTTATTGAGTTGGTTGGATTACCCATTCCCAAATTGAGAACCCCATTAAACCATTAAAACAAATACATGTCTGTGTCAGTATGAACAAATTGCAGAAAAAGCACATTTTCATCATTCCTAACTTGTAAGGAATGTTTCTTCCAAGTATTTTTTTCAGTATGGCACTCAGTGGGGACAAGAGATTGACCCCTCTTCTTCGTTGAATATGTTATCTCTGGTAGAGTAGTATTTTCCGACCCCCCCCCGGGCTTACCTTTCCATGCAGTCCCTAGTTTATTAGCACCAGCCTGGGGGCCTCTAAGGTGGTGCCTTATCGGCGACATAAACATTGCTCCAGCCGATTCTTCCACTCGGCCGTCATCTCTTTCATCTGGGGTCCCGCCGTGCCTTTCCACTAGGCAAGCCCCAGAAAGTAACGGTGCTCCCTGGAGGCTGCACCGAGAAGCTTAGCGTCTTCCCCGACACACACCTCTCGCGGCCTCCGCCCACACCCCAGAGGCAGAGGTGAGCCTCCGACGTTGCTCGCAGCACGTCTCACCTCCTCGTGTATCTGCCGCGGTGGCAAAGGTATTGGGGGCCAGAATTCCGAAGGGGCGTCCGGCTCCCTCGCAGAGTCCCACGTATCTGCTGCTGCTGCGGTCCCCCAAAAAAATTGGGAGTCTGACCCCCGTCCGACTCCTTCACAGCAGCACTCCTCCGGCTCAGCATCGCACTGCGATTCATGCAGCGACTCTGTCCGGAGAGATCGCGGCTTCAGTGCTCAACTGAGAGAGACTCTTTAGGGCCCAGGGATGTTCCTTCCCCTCTACCAGCCTCACAGTTGGAACCTAGCACCTTAGCTCTCTTGGAACCTCACAATTTGGCAGTGCATGAGTCCTTTAACGAAGGAAATTCAGGAGAAGTTCGAGATCTCCAAGAGTAATCAAGTAAAAATTTGAGAAGCCTGTGTGGTTCTGGAGACCAAGATCAATCAGTTGATATACCGGTTCGGTAGACTGGAAGAGGCCGTAGAGGAGCAGGATAGTCGAGTGTTGGCTAACACTCAGGATATTTTACAGCTGAAACGTGGGGAGAAGAGCCTACAAGACAAATTCGAATTTTTGGAGAATAATATGAGAAGGAATAATATTAGAGTGTTGGGAGTCCCGGAGGGGCTGGAAGGTGAAGATCTTAAAGGATATATGGTTTCGCTGATAAAGGATGCTATCCCGGGTTTAGCGTATTTAAAACTGGAGGAAGATATTCAAAGAATTCACTGAGATCCGTTTAAGAACACAGGAAGGAAACCCCCAAGAGGAATCTTAATAAATGTTGCCACTTATTAAATAAAGGAGAAGATCTTGTCTGAGGCCTTGAAAGTTGGAAATTTTCCCAGAGATGACAGGTTCTTTCGAACGGTCGGATGTCTCCAGAGTAACCCTGGATAGACAGGGGAATTGGGTAAACTAATGAAAGAGCTCCGGTCTTTAGGCGCGACAGTGCAGTTGAGGTTCCCAGCGGCTCTACGGATTATGTGGAGGAATAAAACATATAATATGAGAGATCCTGAGGAGGTTAGGTCTTTAATAGATCAGATGAAGGCGTCGCAATAATGACAGTACAGGACATACTCTGTCCAATGGAGTGCTCAATGGGGTAACTACTTTGCTATCCCGCTGGAAGAAGGGAGGGTTCCCATGGGGGGGTGGTTTAGGGGGGCGAGGGGTTTTTCTTTTGTATGGGGTGTTTGTTGCACTAGGTGTGGGAGCATGGGGGTACAAAAGCATAAAAATAAAAAAGTCCTCAGCAGTTTTTTGTCAAAATGGGGTAGGGGAAGGGATCAAGACTTTTTTTGTGGAGATGGGTAAGCAGGAGACTTTATTGTTAAAAATTATTTCATGGTATGTTAATGGGTTAAGGGTTGAGCGCAGAAGAAGGAAGATCTTGGAGTTTCTCAGACAGGCAGAAGAGGAGGTGATTATTTTACAGGAGACACATCTGCTGCGAGAAGAATGGGATAACCTGCTTAGGAATACAAGGGGGTCTCCTGTGGTATAGCCACCAATCAACTCTGCACAGTTAAAAAGATTGCAATTCCTTTTAAAAGGAACAAAGCTATGGGGCTAAGGGTAGGCAATGTGCATGTAGATCCAAGGGGTAGATGGGTGGTGGTGGAGGTGTGCCTTTACGGACTCTGGCTTACAATTGCAGAGTATTATAGTCCCAATGTTGACAACCCTACACCATTTCAAGAACTGTATAATTTTTTATTGCTAGCTAAGTATCCAGTTGTGTTAGGAGGTGATTTTAACATATTGTTGAATCTGGATATGGCTAAATCTACCCCTCCTGTGACTGTTAATTCCCCTAGAAGTCGGTTACAGGTGAAGCAGGCTATGGCAGATTTGGGGCTTGTGGATGTTTGGCATTTGAAAGGGGGTGAAGGGCCCAGATTTACATTCTATAATAAGAAGTACGGGCATAAGTCTAGAATAGATTTTTTCTTACTGCATAACAGCCTTGCCTGAAATGTCAGCTATACAGCTCATGCCCCAGCACACCTTTCAGACCATGCAGCTGTGAAGTTGTATCCTTCTTTTATGACACAAGTCCCTACGTTTAGGTGCTCAATAAATCGGGCACTATTGCTGGATGATTTAATAATTGAAGCATTAAGAAAAGATACAAGAGAATATTTTGGGTTAAATAGGGGATCAGCTGGCTTACAGGTAGTATGGGATGCATATAAGGCCTATATATGGGGTAGATTGATCAGTTTGGCAGCATATAGGCACTGAGAAGAAAAAGGGAAGCTACGTAGTATTGAAGCCTTAATAGCAACACTGCAAGAATCTATACATAATGGACAAAGAGATGAGAATAGGTGCCATTTAGAGATTTTGGAACAACAACATGAAAAAGCGTGTTTGGATTTAGATCTCTTCTTAGGAACTCAGAATGGGAAAAAATGGGAAACTAGTCAGTATGCACACTATAATTATGGGGAAGGTTGTAGCAAATTATTAGCATGGAAAATCAAGTCAGATCGCTCAAAGAAACACATTTTTTCAATAACAACGGAGGTCACAGGGCAGATCTGTTTTGAGATGACAGAAATAGGAGCCGCTTTCGTCTCCTTTTTTCAAACTCTTTACACAGATGAGCTCTGGAATTCAGAGGAGCAGGTTAGGGAATTTCTGACAAGTATCCACCTGCCTGTGTTGGAGGATTCAGCACGGCAGGGCAGTTGTTAGGAATAGAGATACGTGAGATGGAACTAACTGAAGCTATCAAGGTATTAAAGAAAGGAAAGGCATCTGGTCCTGATCATCTTCCAAATGAGTTATATTTGGCACTGAGGGAGGAATTTACCCTAATTTTACTGGAATTGTTTAAATATATGCTTTTAGAAGGGGTGTACCCACCTAGATCATGGGCCGAAGCTATAATTTGTTTGATTTTGAAACCTTGTAAGAACCTGTCAACACCAGAGCAGTACGCACTCTATTGGCGACAAAAATGCAAAAACCCAGCACTCTCAAAACAATGTAATTTATGCATTGTGCTGATATGTTGTGGTTTAACCTTTTGCATTGCAGAGTTCAATCCTGAAAACTTATTTTTAATATGCTTACAAATACTGTTCCTTTGCAATGTATTGCTGCAGGTTTTCAGGTGGCCCCTTTCCAAGGCCTTCCAGAGACTTTCCCTGCAACATGCCTGGGCGTGGTTCTGGGCTGGGCCAAGACTCTATAAAAGAGAGCCAGCCCAACTCCCAGTGCTCACTATTCAGAGGTCCCAGTGCAGAGCAGCATCTTCTTCCTGAGCTCCTGTCCCTGTGGCCTAATTGGATCTTCCAGTCTTCTTCCCTTCATCCTTCATTGGGGGTCATTGTTCCAGGCGGTAAGACGGTGGTTGGACTGTTCCGACACCGTTATTGAGAATTTTCATATTCTTGGTTTAATTCTTAAATGAGTAACAGATTACTTGCGCGTTACCATTTCTTGACATTTACATGGTAGTTTACTAATAGGCAAGACGTGCGATTTGCTTCAAAAAGGTTTGACTTTGTTATTCATTGCGTGCTACCATTTCTTGACATTGGCATGGTGGCTTAAGAATCGGCAAGACGCGCGATTCATTTTATGGTATTGAAACATTGTTGTCCACTGCGCGCTACTATTTCTTGACATTTACATGATGTTTTACGAATTGGCAAGACGCGCAACTCGTTTCATGAGGATTTAACTTTGTTGTTCATTGCACACTACCATTTCTTGACATTTACATGGTGGCTTAAGAATCGGAAAAAGAAGCGCGATTCGTTTCATTGTACTTCGATCTTGTTATTTATTGTGAGCTGTTATTTCTTGACATTTACATCGTGTTTTACGAATCGGCAAGATGCGCGATTCGATTAATGATGATTTGACTTTGATATTCATTGCGTGCTACCATTTTTTGGTATTTTACATGGTGACACTCGAATCGGCAAGACGCACGATTCTCTTCTCGAGTTTATTTCATGTTGTTTATTGTATGCCACTATTCTAAGATATTTATTATGTAATATTCGACATTTGTTTCCTGAATCCATATTGTGTTATTCATGGTGCACAATCCTTTTATGGTGTTTAATATACTGTATATATATATATATATATATATATATATATGTATATATATATATATATATATATATATATATGTATCTGCAATATGCTCAATTTGTGTTGAAACATTTTAAGAGTACACAGAAGGCCAGAGTTTCTAGATGCAATATTGTATGGTCCTAGTATACATTCTCAAAACAGGATTTATATGACTGGTTTAAAATTTAGTCAGAATGTTTTTTCTGATTCTCATGTAAAGGAAAGTACTTGAATAAGAAAGTTTTCATTTAATTCATCTTGATTCCCTTACAGGTATCCGGCCATCTTGAAACTTAGTCATTTTAAACTTAACTCTTAGATTGTTCATGTTTTCAGAGTGACTAGGCTTAGAATCATAGTC
The DNA here is from genome assembly GCF_031143425.1 of Pleurodeles waltl. Classification (NCBI taxonomy): domain Eukaryota; kingdom Metazoa; phylum Chordata; class Amphibia; order Caudata; family Salamandridae; genus Pleurodeles; species Pleurodeles waltl. Next base: position 142,805,647 of record NC_090448.1, read on the forward strand.
TAGTATTGATTTCAGGAGATATAATTTTCATAATGTGTTTTCTAACCTTTTTCTTACTACAGGTCTCCTTCCCAGCTGTTCCCTTCCTATTCCCCTCTTCCCCTCTTGAACTCTCTCAGTCTCTGTGATTTATCTATCAGAGTCTTGGAGCTGAGTCAGTGGTGGACGTGTTGGGAACGTGCACAGACCCCGAGGATCTGGTGACTCTGACAGAACCCAATACAGTGTTCGTCATACCGGCCTATTTCGTTACTTAATTCAGATTATAATATCTACACAAGTTTGTTATCTAAAAGGCTGGGGAAATTTATTCCTAGTTTGGTACATTTGGATCAAAAAGGATTTATTAAAGGTAGACAGCTTCAGGAATTAGTTCATGATTTGTTGGCGGCAGTGGATTTTGCCTTGCAGGAGGAGGTTCCTTTGGCAGCTATAACGTTTGATGCGGCTAAGGCATTCGACCAAGTGAACTGGTTATTCCTGCAGGTCGCAATGGAATTATATGGAGTAGGGAATACTTTTATTAGAGCAGTTAAAGAGTTGTATAGATTTCTGACAGCGAGAATTCCTTTGTCCCCTTTGCTTTTTGATCTATAAATTGAGCCGCTTGCAATATTGTTAAGAGATAATAGGAATATTCTTTCATTCCAGAGTAGTGGTTGGGAAAAGAAAGTTGCGTTGTATGCAGGTGACTTGATGATTTACACCAGGGATCTGGCTCTTTTACTTCTTCCTATAAATGTGTTGATGGAACACTTTGGTAGAATGTCGGGCTATAGTGTAAATGCTGAAAAAACAGAGATTATGGGGGTCATTCTGACTCCCGCCGGCCACGGTATCTGCGGGGCCGGCGGGAGCCGCCAGAATACCGCTGCGCGGTCACAAGACCGCCGCGGGTATTCTGGGTTTCCCGCTGGGCTGGCGGGCGACTGCCAGGAGGCCGCCCGCCAGCCCAGCGGGAAACACCCTTCCACAAGGATGCCGGCTCCGAATGGAGCCGGCGGAGTGGAAGGGGTGCAACGGGTGCAGTTGCACCCGTCGCGATTTTCAGTGTCTGCATGGCAGACACTGAAAATCTTGGTGGGGCCCTGTTACGGGGGCCCCTAGGGGCCCCACGACACCCCATACCGCCATCCTGTTCCTGGCGGCCGAAACCGCCAGGAACAGGATGGCGGTATGGGGGTCGGAATCCCCATGGCGGCGCAGCAAGCTGTGCCGCCATGGAGGATTCCCCAGGGCAGCGGAAAACCGGCGGTACACCGCCGGTTTTCCGTTTCTGACCGTGGCTGTACCGCCGCGGTCAGAATGCCCTTGGGAGCACCGCCAGCCTGTTGGCGGTGCTCCCGCGGTCCCCGGCCCTGGCGGTCCATGACCGCCAGGGTCGGAATGACCGCCTAAGTGTTGGAACATGGTTCATAAATCCCCATTAGTCAAACAAGAGATTAGATATTTAGGAGTCCAGATTACGGGTAATCTATGTGATGTAGCAAGGGTGAATTTTGAGAAAGTTCATCTTGAAAGTAAGAAACTCCTTAAGGCTTGGGCGGCTCTCCCTCTCTCACTAATAGGTAGATCTAATATCCTTAAGATGTCTATTTTACCAAAATGTGCATTTTTATTTAATACCATCCCCTTGGAATTTAAGGCTAACTGATTCGAAAAACTACAGGGTGATCTATCTACGTTTCTTTGGGAATCTAAGGGAACAAGGATAGTATGGAAGAAGTTATGTAAGAAGAAGGAGTGGGGGGGATAGAAGCACCAGATTTTTATAAGTACTATTTGGCTTTTCAATTAAAAAATATCAGGATTCTTTCGAATAAGAAGTGGGAGTACTCTCCTCTTTGGAAAGCCCTGACAGCACACCTCGAGGAAAGGGCTGAGCATTTTTTGTATAAATTTGGTCACCCTAGGTTTTTTAAGAATGTTAGACTCAAGATTCCAAGACATGCTTGCAGGGTATGGTCACAGATTCGGAACATATAAGGAATAGCCTACTAGTCTGGGTTGGCTCCAGTTTGGGATTCACCTGGCACCCTGATATGCCCTTTGGATAAATTATCTGTTCCTCTGAAAGCTAATGGGTTGGTTCAGTGGGGACAGATCATAAAAGATTCTGAACTGGTTTCCTGGCCCACATTTCTGGAGCGGGCGGGCGGGACAATTTCTAAGTTTAAGTGTTATCAGTTGGCCAGCTGGATTAAATCTCTTCGAGCAGGTGAAATTGGCCGCTCCAGTTGGGAGGAGAAACTAATTCAGAGATCTTTAAGTAAGGAAATTGCTTTTTGGTATCAAGCTTTTTTGGATGCAGTGAAGTGCAGTGGTCTCCCACTCCGGAAATGGGGGAGGTTTTCCCAACTCTCGACATTGTATCTTTATGGCAAAAGTCGTGTCTAAATCTTTGGTTTACTGTTAAATCGGCGGCAATGAGGAAGGACCATCTGTTTACTTTGCATAGAGCATATTGGTCACCAGCAAGAATATCACACATTGGGAAAATTCTGAAAAATTGTCCGCGATGTAGCGATCCGAACGCGGATGACATTCATATATTTTGGCAGTGTCCTAGGCTAGAAAGTTTTTGGGAGGCTATTGGGAAAATCCTGAAGGAGATATTTGGGGAAGTTGTGATATTAACTCCTCTGCTAGTCCCGTTTGGGGTTTGTGATCTAAAGGCTCAAACACAGGAGCATCTCCTGTTTGTGTTGATGCTCATCGCTCAATGTCAACTTTGCTATAAATGGGTGTGTTCATTGCCTCACACAGTTCAGGAGTGGCAGATGTCGGTAGATCGATTGTGTAATTTAGATCGAGCTGGACCCATTAGTAAAAGGGATGCTTTTTGGGTGGGTTGAGGAAATGTACGCCAGCGCTTTATATGATTTCCCGTGTTTAGAGGTTTCCTTTTCTAGTAACGAAGTCCTACGATTATACCCCTTCCCTCTTACCGTGCATTGCTGTGCTATGGCACTAGGCGAGCAATCGGTAGTGGGCAGCCAAGGATATATGTGGAAGGATCTACGCTATGGAAAACAGGTTGTGTGTTGTATTTTGGCAGTGTCCTAGGCTAGAAAGTTTTTGGGAGGCTATTGGGAAAATCCTGAAGGAGATATTTGGGGAAGTTGTGATATTAACTCCTCTGCTAGTCCCGTTTGGGGTTTGTGATCTAAAGGCTCAAACACAGGAGCATCTCCTGTTTGTGTTGATGCTCATCGCTCAATGTCAACTTTGCTATAAATGGGTGTGTTCATTGCCTCACACAGTTCAGGAGTGGCAGATGTCGGTAGATCGATTGTGTAATTTAGATCGAGCTGGACCCATTAGTAAAAGGGATGCTTTTTGGGTGGGTTGAGGAAATGTACGCCAGCGCTTTATATGATTTCCCGTGTTTAGAGGTTTCCTTTTCTAGTAACGAAGTCCTACGATTATACCCCTTCCCTCTTACCGTGCATTGCTCTGCTATGGCACTAGGCGAGCAATCGGTAGTGGGCAGCCAAGGATATATGTGGAAGGATCTACGCTATGGAAAACAGGTTGTGTGGCCCGTTGTAATCGAGGGGGTTTGCCTCTGAAGGTTAACGAGCTGAAGATCCTTCCTGCATTGGCTTGGGCAGTGAGATGAGGACTAAAAAAAAGAAAAGAAAGAGCTGAATTGTGAATTAATATAACTGAATAAAATACCAACTAACATTACCCAACAGAAGACAATACTGGAATAAATAAAGAAATATGAAAAGGTGGTTTGGATCTCAAAGAAATATATCAGTTCTGGAAGGACATATTGGGTATTTGTAAGAAAATGAAAATGAAGAAGTTTTGGCCATTTATCAATAAATTTGAAAATAGGTGTACACAATCTCATAATGCAAACATCTCGGAAGATGCATAGACTATATAACTAAAATGCTGGTACAAAAGTTCCGAAAACAAAAAGGAAATTTTAGTAGAAGTTTTGCCACCGCACAATGTAAGTAGAATATATCTTAATGATGTACAAGAAAAATTGAGAAAAAAATCATGCGCCGTATGCCACCAGACCAATGGCATTAGGCACTGAAGCATTGCAGTATGAAGCCTCACAACTTTTAAAGCTATTTGAAAAGAGCTGAATAGATGGAGAACCTGAACCCAATTATATTCACAAAAATTTAACCCAGATATTTGCTCTGATACATTAATACTACTATAATTCTAACCTGTGAAAACAAGAGATCCCAGAAAAATTTAGGGGGTCAATACTTTACCTGCTTCATGAAATGGGCCCAGTCTCCGATCCGTAGAACTCTAGATGTATTGTGTTTTTGGATGTTGAAGTAAACATTTTAAAAGTTTTTTGCTGCTGGACCTAGAAGCTTGGACATTTGAATCTTATCTAATTCACATAAACCAAATTGTTTTCAGCCAGGAGTTGTAAAACCAAACATTTTAGCAATAGCTTTGCTGATAGATATGGTGCTTGATACATACTCTTTGTTATATGCTTGCATTGTATATTTTAAATTAGCCTTCAGTAAAGTTCCAAGAGCTGCAATATGTGCATATGTAAATAGTTAGGGTATCACTGTGAAGTGTGTATGAGCAATACAATTACTTTATTCAAATTCTTAGATAGGAGGGAAATTTGGAGAGGGGCAGTCAACTTCAGCCATGATACACAACACAAAACAAGTAGGACAAGGGTGTGATGTGGCTCCCATTCTCTTTGATCTCTACTTTGCAGATCTTAATGCAGTACTTAACAAACCAAATGCACGCTGTTCAAAGATGGGGGCACAAGAAATCGCAACCCTACTACACATGGATGGTGTTGTTTTGCTAAACAACACCCCAGTAGGACTACAAAGATTGATAACATCTTAATCCAACTATACAGATATGTAGGAAATGTAGATTAAATTGGATAAAGCAAAATAATTATTTTTGGCAGGAAAGTAAAGAAATCTGGTGCTTGGACCTTGAGTAAAAGAAAGATTTAGACAGAATTGGACTACCAATATTCCATGATTGAGGCAGTTTTTCAATCATCTGTTCCTAATAAGAGCCAAAGCATGATCTTCAGGGTTTGCATTAAAATTCCTTTAAAGAAACTGTGAGGTGTTTGGGAAAAATATTGTTTTAAACATATTGGGGGAGTGAAATATTAGAAATTAAATATTGTGACTCACAAATATCGTGCCTCATTATGAGTTTGGCGGTGACTGCCTTGTTTGTGGTGGTGGTCAGGCCGCCAACAGGCTGGCAGAGAGGACCGCCATATTAAGAGTTTGGTGGGGAGTCCAGCGGGTTACAGCCAAAGCACCGCTAGCACCGCCAGTGAGGTCAGACTGCTGCGGACGACTAGAGCCACCAAAAGTCCGGCGGAGACTATGGTTCTGTCAGATGCATTACGAGGTTGCACACCGCAGATATCCAGGTATAAAAGGAGACACTCACCTCCAGGAAGCCATATTTGTCGGAGCTGACAGTGAATTAAAACTAGACATCATCCTGCTGCTCCTGCTTGCTGAAAGACGACGGACTCATTGACGATGACAGCAACCGTAAGTACACACACTCACCTATTACATTTGTATATTGGCAAATTTTGTATAGTCATATAACATACCATAGGGAGGGTGGTGCGAGGACTATACTTACACGTAATAGTACAGGGACACGCACACTAACATACAGCAACAAAGATACCCACACAAACACAGCACAAACACTGCAACCAGCACACACACCACACATCAAGAACACACAGTTACACACGGCAACTCAGCACAGGCCTAGCCTCACACGTGCCAATACAACATACCAACATGTCACAACTACACCACAACTGCACAATCATAAACACATTGTCAAGCACTCACAATCGACACTGGTCAGGGACTCATCACACATACAACACAATGTACAACCAACTGGGAACAAACACACACAATTACACCATCATGCAATCGACACACAGAGCACATAGCACATAGCACCTATTGTTCCATGCACACTCGCACAGTCAAAGCACACAAAGCCACACACTGCAACAACAAACACATGTTAACACAAACACGACAAAATACCATGACAGCATGTCTACAACATACACATACCCATCACACAACACTCACCCTAGGTAACGAAAGCACTACAAGCACCCTCACATACTGCTCAAACAAAACAGGAAGCACAAGCACAACACACACACAAATACTGACCTCAAACCTAGGAAAGAAAATGCAGGACAAGGGTGTAACCAGAAAACCAACAACTGGTTGGTTATACTATAATTTTATAATAAGTAAGATAAAAGTCCAAGGCCATTGGCCAGTCCATAATGACAACATTGTTTTTCACCAAAGGCACAAAATTGTGCGCCAACTTGACTCCTGACTGCCATGTAACCTCCACAGGTAGGGGCATCAAGGTGGCATCCAGGCACCTCAGGAAACCTTGGGGGCTGGTGGGGGAGGGGGTGGTCGGGCCTAAGCAGGGGAGGGAGAGTTTGGTTTGCATTTTGGCTTTGGGGGGGTGGGGGGTGTCAGGAATCCCCAAGATGCCTCCTGCCTTATCTCTCAGCATCCCCAGGGATTAGGGTTAAATAATATCTCTGTTCTTGGTTAAACCTTCATGTTTCTGAGTAAACATAAGGTGCTGCGTTCCACAATTGGTTTTATCAATGCTTGTTTGCTAATGTGAGCAGGTGTAGACATGTGCTTCTAATTGGGTGTGGTGTAGACATGTGCTTCTAATTGGGTGTGGTGACTTACCCACATGTGGAAACTCAACTGCTTTCCTGATTGGCTATCAATAGCAGAGTGAAGCATGCCTCCCTGCTTGGCTTTGTTTTGCTTACTGATCTCAGCGTCTGATTTGACAGTCCAGCCCCTGCTGTCATCCTCGTATTCAGGACTTTTGAGGTAATTCTTTTCTTCGTTCCTATACCAGCTGACACCAGGTATTCCTCCAGCACTCCAGAAAAGACTGCAGCTAAGTGATTGGTATTCTCCAGGGAGTTTGTTCTTTGAGCGCTGCGCTTTCCTAGAACAGCTGGTGTATTTCAGACCTCGTATTGTGGCAGAGTGCGTACCTTGAAGAGACAAATGCATTTCTGAAAATTCTACATTATTATTGTAGTTACTTGCCTAAATATGCTTCAGGAAATCTGTTTGAGCTCAAGTACTACAAAAAGTGACAGTGCAATTTTAAAAGAGCATTTATGTGACTTTTCTTTCTCTAATAGCATAACTCTTGGATTTAAATTGTGTCATTCATGCCTGTGTTTCAGGTTTGAGGAATTTGCTTTTTAAAGGGTCTCTCACACACAGAGTGAAACCAAACCAAACTGTGCCACCCTAACTGTTTGAACCCAGAGTGGGCATTTGTATTTCTTGGACAGTTTTTGTTCCTTTCAGTTTAACCCTATGCATACAGGAAAGTTATATGTGATATAATTAATGCCCTTGTTTGTCTTTCTTGTGCATGATAAGTGCAACCACAATTCTAATTGAAGTGTGCAACAGTGAAACTCTGTGAAGCCAGCCCTGGTGTCGCAGTACTTATTGTCATGGTACTCAATTTGGGTTTTTGGTAATGCAGTTAGTAATTGTGCCAACAGTCATTATTATCAAAGAAAAGTGCTGGAGCATCCCAGTGTTCTTCTACCGCTCCCGTACCCAAATCAGAGAGAGAGAGAGATTCAGTTTCAAGGAAGTTGAGTGCACTAACTCTACTATCACTCTGTCAACAACGACCTGCCCCCTGAAGATGCAGGGTGTCTGGCTGGACCGGCAAGACGTGGCAGTGTTTTGTCTCTTTCTCTTCCACTCCCCTTTCCTTTTGGAACACCTGCTGGGGTTTCTGTGTCCACCAGGAAGTGCCGAGAGGTGTTCCAGGAGGTCGGGAGGCATACCATCGCCCCTGCAGACATCCTGCTTTTCAGGTGAGTGGCCCATCTTGACAGGGGGAGGGACATGGGTATTGGTGGGGGGGGGGCAGGGGAAGCTTTGGAGGTGGAAGGGATGTCCTTGGGGAGGGGTTCAGATCTTTTAGGGCTGTCATGGAGGGGAAGAGTAGGGAAAAGATTAAGGTCCAAGAGGGAAGCTTTTTTTCACACACAGGGATGATCGTAACAAAAGGGTTTGGGCATGGTGGGAGAGGGACTGGTTGTAGGAGGTGTTGGTGTGGATGTCTTGGGTGCGTGTTTGTGGGTGAGTGAGGGTGTTTGTTGGGTGGGTGAGTGAGGGTGTTTATGTGTCTTGGATTGAGAGGGCGGAGGTGCTGGGGGATGCGGTTGGTTTGGGTGGTGTTTGCAGGTATGGTGGATGTGCTGCATGAAGGCATGTCTTGTGGTGTTTGCGGGTGTGGTGACTGGGGTGGATGTCTGAGGGTCTGCTGGTGTGGTGCCTGTGAGTAGGATAGGTCTGGTGGCTTAATCACTGAATGTTGGTGTGGTGTCTGCAGGTGTTTCAGGTGTTGTGTCCAACTCCAGGTAGGCCACCGCCAATATGCGGGCCATTAGGGGGGTCAAGGTCCGATGGGCACCCCGTCCTCCTTGGGAGGACATCTCCAGCTGGGCCTTTGTGGTCTTCCAGGCTCAGCGTCTCAGGTCCTCCCACGTCTTCCTACAGTGGGTGCTCCGTTGGCTGTGGACCTGCAGGGTCTGCACTTTCTTGGCAGTGGTACACAAATCCCCTTCTTCTGCTGGGTGTTGACCTGCATGGATGATACAGACAAGAAGAGAATGTCATGTACACATGCACCTTGTCAAAACAAGCAGGGTGTAAAACAAGTTAGTGCAACTAGCCATACACAGACTGTCTTCAACATCCCCTTCAATGATAGATGACCATATGCAGTCAGGCCATGTGTGTAATTGAAACAGGCATACAACATGCATATCGATCAAGAGGTAAACATGGTATTCCTGGTAAAGTTTGTCATACCACCTTCAGTGGTCATGTATTACACTCAATTGGTGGATCAGGGAACATACATCAAACACTCTGTACTATGTCTCAGGACTCAAAATCTATCAAAACACATATGCATGTGCCCATCTACCCACACCTATTACCACAACCCTTCATTCTTCCACATTTCCTGGACATCATCATATACTTTACCCATCAAGCATTGCTCAACATAGCAAAAGATAGATGAGCAAATATACATATGTGCACATGATGCACTTACCTATTCCTCTGGTGTACCATAGAGCTGTCCATAGACAGGTAGGACCTCCTCCACCAGCTTATCAAGCTCCTCCAGGGAGAAGGCAGGGGCCCTATCACCTGTAGGACATGGCATGATTGCTCCCAGAGGCAGTACACAACAGCTGAGGTCGTGGAGGTCTTGCTGGTAGCAGTGTCAGGAGTCAAATGAGAGATGAAGTATGAGATGGCAGTCACGTGCACCGTGTAATAGACCGTCACTGCTGGTATCGCCATTGGTGCAAGACCACCAAAGGCAGCAATGTGTTTCAATGGCAATGTCCACCGCGGTTGTATCCACCTACCACCATGACGACTTCCGCCGGCGGGGTGAGGCTTTTTTCTAATGTCCAGTACAGTAGGTCAGGCAGCTGGCATTTTAAGGCTCATAGATAATCGGTAAAGTTAAATCAAAGTCACAAGCTGTGAAACATATCTACGACATTGTGTTCACTGCTGGCTTTGAGCAAACATGTAGGAATATGCAGGATTAATGTACAGGTTGTAAACCTGATGAGTTATAAGTAATGTCACTTTAGTGGCATAGTCAGCACACCAATGGCAACCTGAAATATGGTATGTGTGTCTTAAAAATGTGGTACATGGTAGAATGCCATTATCATAAAACTTTTAGTTACATGCTTATTCATTTCCTAATCATGATTGAGGAGAGGGGATGTGATTGCTGTAATAAGCAATTATTTGCCTAGGTATGTTCTGTGTACAATGTTTCTACATTTTGTTATGGCATGTTCGAACATTATGTGTGACATATATATTTAATACTTATAATGGACAGAATGAGTAATACACATACATCCTGGTTTTATCTCACATAGTTTCCCTGGCATGAGAAGAGTGAGAGAACCTCCAGTGTACCGTCCACTAGCAAACCTGCCGACCATGGAGAATCGAAATATAATCCAAGATACCCTGGGTCAGTCCATGATGCCTTCATCATGCGAAACAGCAATATCCCACTGCTGATGACACAACAGTACACAGAGAGGGCCTGGCTGGTTGGTAAGTTATTTATGTCTTGTGTGTCTGCAACTTTTATCTGCTACCAAATGTGTGGATGCCCAAGATTTATCTTTGTCACTGTTCCTTACAGGGGATTCTGGATAACCAAACTGTCCTTGGTTGTTGACACCAGTGAGGTACCCAAACATGCTAGGGGAAGTCCGCTTCAGGCAGGTCATAAGTGGCTTCAAAACACATTACTCAGATGGGCATGCAGAATACCACATGGAGTAGTGTGCAGCTTTTTGATCACCATAGTTTAAGTTTGTCACAATGCACAATCAGAGTTACTATTGTATAGAGGGCATAGGTGTATGTAATTTTACAATCAATTCCTGCCTATCCCTTATGTATTCCATTTGTATTTTGCAGACTACTTCACAAGATCATCCTAATTTGGCAATATCTGAGAGTGTCAGAGGCAGGTGGGATTTGCAGACTGACATGTGAAGTAAACATGGATTGAACCAGGTACTGTCAGGCATGAGATTTGTGGTATGTGAATTCTATGCCCAGACTGTCAGGACAGTGGGATGGTAGTGTCCTATTCCACACTATAGACCTGTTTGCCATGGGGGGTGGGCCCAATGATGCCAGGTGTTTGGTCTTGTCTCTCTTTTGCATGTCATCCTGTGCACTCCATAATCTCATCCTTCTAAATGGCTTGATTTTGGTAATAACTTATTTGTATGTAGTTGTCAAGACTTGGGAGATGGTGTCCTGGCCAGTTGCAACCCTAGGATCATCCATCCTGAGGCCCAAATAATCCCTCCCACTCAACCTCCCCTACGTGTCTGTGCTGTTGGTACTGTTAACCGGCTCCCACTCGTGCCAGGTACATTATTGTCTGGGTTTACGACTGGTGACTCAGGTACCTGTACTGCTGGGGCACATAATGGTTGACACTGTCTTTGGAACACAGGATTGGGGGTGAATAGTTGCCTGAAATGTTGAAGCAACAGGGATGAGTGGGGTCGATATAGGCAGGGTGAGGCTGACAGTTGTTGATTGACCAGGTGTCCCAGATGGGCAAGAGTCGTCCTCAATGGTCACACATCCATGGGTGATTTCCACACTGGGCTTCATCCAGAGGGGAAGTGGCTGTCTCTGGTGTCCTTTCCATTGTCACTATGGCTAGGTTACCTGTAGGAAAAGTGGAACACACAGTAACTGAAAGTTATGCAACAAGTGATTTCAAACTTTAACCGGTAGACATGCTATGTGACATGCACACAAAGCGTTAACTTTATCCCCTGATATGACATTGACACCTGCTTCCAAATCTGGGTTATAGCTATATGGGAAACAGAGATTTCCTATATCATACAACTTGCTACAAGATGTTGGAGTATCTTGGAGGTTAGATGTCTGTTCATAGACTCATATCTTACCGGCTAAATGACTTTCCATTTTACATTTATCTCCAAGTTAGGTGCATAGCATCATTGAGTCAACTAACAGCTGCAGAATGCACTATGGAAACAGAGCTGGACAACAGAATAGGAGTAACCATTTACCTGGGCCTCTGTATGGGTGTTCTCCAAGTACATCCAGCTTCCTACATGTGTGTGCCCCCCTGGCGAATACATCAGGTTGTTTGAAAAGAGATTTAAAGGCCAGTTTAGCAGGGAACACATCTGTAGCTGTTTGTTGGATGGTATTGTAACAGCATATGCCCATTGCATTGCTGTCATTGTCACAGGCTGTAAAATTGTGAACCATTAAGGTGAGCTGAATTGTTTGTTAGTTTAACATACAAGTCAATTTTAATTGTAGCACACTGTTGTGCTTTTCTTAATGGTGGAAAAGTGCCTGCTAAAAGTTGTAGTGCTTTCAGTTGCTGTACTACCCATGCCATACACTGGCACTGTGGCCCTGGGTGACTTTAGTGGAAATGTGGGATGGGAGAGATGGGTATTTGGACAGTTGGACACTGGGTTGGTAAGTGGACTTGCTGTTAAGATGTCAAAAGGTGATCAGTGATCATGCAAGACAAACGTTTAGGGTGACATTTTCAGTGTTGTGACTACTTGACTATTTTCCCAAAGGTATTCTTGTCAAGCCCTCAGGATGCAGGATGTCCAAGACCTTCTCCTCACATGAGGTCTGTCTTCCTATTATTTTTGGATGACATCTTTGTGAAACAATCATCCAGTATGCACTCTGGCATAATCCTAGCCAACCTAGTTTTTCGCATGACATCTTTGTGAAACAATGGTCCAGCACACAGCTACAAAGCATAGGCCAGCTAGATGATCTGAATATATTAATATCCTTCAGCACCATTTCATCTCAATTCTCAGTTCTCACCATTGGGTTCTTCAAGTAACTGCAAATGCAAATGCAGCAGTATTTATGCAATTAATTAATAGCATAGGTTTGTTGTTCTCATGTATACTGATTTTAGACATATTTTCATCCACTGTCAAGAAAGGTACTATCTGCCCTGTTTACCAACTATTAATGGACAAATATTCAAAACATGGCTTATTCTTGGACACAATATCTAAGAAAATTATTGGAGAAATTAAATCTAGCATATCTAACTGCCATAAATGTTAAATATATATAAATTAGTTAAGCGACAACTATTACAAATATATTCAGAATACCTATCATACACTCATAAGATTATATAAATTGGCTCTGTTTTAGTTACACGCAGGGCAATTCATATTTTCTGGACCCAAGTCTTCCAGGAAATAGGTAAACTGATCAATATCAATAGTTAGCCAACGCCGGCTGTCATCGTACTTGGATTGGTGCAAATGACCCTCCCACATAATACAGGGTTAGTAATGACTGCTGTGGACTGAGCACAACAGCTCATAGGTTGCTTGAATCCTACTGCCCGCGACTGCTGTGGAATGGTGGACCAGTCTCTTGATAGTGCTGTCTCGATTTGGGGATTGTAGACACCTAGAACCAACGTAAGTGGCAGAGGCAAACCTCAGAACCAGCTGCCAAGTTTACTTCATAACTGCACCGATAGGGCAGTTGTGGGATGTAGGAAAGATGAAAAGTTAGAATGAAGTATTACTTTAATTTGAGTAATTCAGTGTGCACTGCATTGTATGTCATTTGCTTGATTATTAATTGATGGTCATTTGTCTTTTTACGTATCCCCTTTTGTTTCGCATATACTCTCAGGTTGATAAAAAGATATTGGGAACAGCATGAATCTTGTTCATAGGATTGTCTGTAGTGCTAATCTGTGTAGGTGGTTGAACAGCATGAATGTTGTCCATAGGATTTTATGCTGTGCTGATTTGTTGTAAAATTCCATGACTAATGATGACAAACTATTATCAGTGAGCTCCAATGTATCTTCTGCTCAACTTTACAGTATTGCTTGTGCTTAGATTACAAATGTAAGGGTCAGTCTGGTCGCTCTGTTTTCCCAAATAGCCAATTTCAAGAGCTTGAATTAAGTAGTTGGATCACGAGCTGCTTATGTTTTTTACTCCTTCCGAAGTGAGGTCTAATGATATTTCAAGCGCCCAGGTTTTGAGCTGGTGACTAGATGACAATTTTAGAAAATCTGTCTTGCAAACTAGATCATGCCCTGGTAGACCAAACTTCAATTGCAGCTGTGCCCTTGATGCTCTGTTCATTACACAAGGAATAGCGGTCCCTCATCAAAACACATAAGCAAAATAATATGGAAGAACCATCATACCATATGCACAGTCCAATCAACTTATATCAAAAATATACTTTAGTGTCAAATAAATTGCAAAAGGAAGTAAAGCAGAAACTCTGGCAAATACCGGACAATGATAAGTCCATTGCATACCTGACGGTTAAACATTGAACCAGCATAGCCCTTATGTTCAATAGTTAAACAGTGCTGGGTCATTGTGTCAGACTCGACAACGTTTTGATTCTTCTAGCAACAATAGGATCATCATCAGGACTAATGATTAAGCAAGCCTGAGAGCACACACTTTTAGAAACAAGAAAATGAACATAAGCAAGTTGTAGTAAGATAATAAAAGAAGGCGAAAAGGAATGAAGGGAAAAAGAAGGGGGAAAAATAACAGTAAATTAGAATTAAGTAATAGAGCTTCAAATAACTCAGCACATGTACAATATGTGCTCAAAAAGGTGAAGAAAGCGAGTGCTAAAATAACTGACAACAGAAAACACAAAAAATGTAAAAATAAGAAAATGTACCTGAACATAAGCAATTTTAGCGAAACTATAAAAGGCTATAAAAGGCTGTAAAAGGCTAAAAAGTATAGGGAAAATGAGTTAAGAAAAGCTCTAAGGACTATGGAATTGAGCGTGAGTCCACCAAGCTGTGTGACACACTCACCGAGTTGAATTGAAGAAAAATTGGTCCACAAAATTGGGGGTAATTTTAAACCCTGGTAGGCAGCACAACAGGGATGTCAATGTGGTAACAAAAATCACTACAATACGGGAAAAAGACCCTCTGGATTAATCGATGCTGGAGATTTAAAGTAAACTGGAGAAAAGTGATGAAACAGAGTCATATTTAAAGCAAGATACAGTGTAAAAATGAAGTGTACTTATGGAAGCCGGACAATGCAAGAGGATAGGAAGCTGAGTGTTTAGAATGCAAGTGCCAGTGTTGTGTTTGCCAAATAAGTAAAAAAGAAAGAATAAAAAGAAAGAGAGGACAAGTGGAAGGGGGACCAGCTAGGCACCTGATGGTGGCCATTTTGGAATGGAGTTAATGAATAGAAAAATATGAAAACGAGCAGCCTATTATAAAACATTAAAGGAAATACTCCCAAAAATAAAAAAGAACTTAAAAAATTAAATTAACAAAATATCAGCGTGCTCATGTATAAACAATATTGGGTCAAGATTAGAAGGGTGCGTGTGCACCACTTCTGAGAATGAAACAGAAGGAAAAGGGGGAGGAAATGGGAGAGGGGATTAACGAAAGAAAGGAGGAAAAGGGAGAAAGTCCCCATAAGATGATTACCCAAAATACTAGAGCTATATAAACAGTTGAACTGTTAACCCCTTCGCTGCCAGGGCTTTTCCCCCTCAGGTGCCAGGCCTTTTTTTTGCTATTTGGATCAGTTTGTGCTTAGGCCCTCATAACTTTTTGTCCATATAAGCTACCCACGCCAAATTTACGTCCTTTTTTCCAATATTGTAGGGATTCTAGAGGTACCCAGAGTTTGTGGGTTCCTATGAAGGAGACCAAGAAATTAGCCAAAATACAGCGAAAAGTTCATTTTTTATAAAAATGAGAAAAAAGGGCTGCAGAAGAAGGCTTGTGTTTTTTTCCCTGAAAATGGCATTAACAAAGAGTTTGTAGTGCTAAGATCACCAGCTTCCCAGCATTCAGGAACAGGCAGACTTGAATCAGAAAACCACATTTTTCAACACAAGTTTGGCATTTTACTGGGACGCACCCCATTTTTACTATTTTTGTGCTTTTAGCCTCCTTCCAGTTAGTGACAGAAATGTGTGTGAAAACAATGCTGGATCCCGGAAAGCAAAACATTTCTTTAAAGTAGACAAAATTCTGAGTTCAGCAAGGGGTAATTTGTGTGGATCCTACAACGTTTTTCTACAGAAAACAACAGCTGAAATAAAAAAATATTGAAACTGAGGTAAAGAAACAGCCATTTTTCTCCATGTTTCACTCTGTAACTTTTTCCTGCGATGTCAGATGTTTGAAAGCAATATGCCGTTATGTCTGCTGGACTCTTCTGCTTGCGGGGATATATAGGGCTAGTAGGTTCATCAAGAACCCCAGGTACCCAGAGCCAATAAATGAGCTGCCCCATGCAATGGGTTTTTATTCTATACCGGGTATACAGCAATTCATTTGCTGAAATATAAAGAGTGAAAAATAGGTATCAAGAAAATCTTTGCGTTTCCAAAATGGGCAAAAGATAAGGTGTTGAGAAACAGTGGTTATTTGCACATATCTGAATTCCGGGGTGCCCACACTTGCCTGTGAATTACATGGCATTTCTCAAATAGATGTCTTTTTTACACACTGTATTACATTTGGAAGGAAAAAATGTAGAGAAAGACAAGGGGCAATAACACTTGTTCTGCTATTCTGTGTTCCCCAAAGTCTCTTTGTGAGAAAACAGGGCTGATTGCAGAGGCCCCATAACTTTTTGCCCCCATTTTCCTCTTTTTGCTGGTGTTTTCCTGACTTTGATGGTGCCCTGGGTACTGCTAACCAGTCCCAGGGCCTGTGCTCTGTGTAAAATGGATATGCAAATTAGGCTAATTATAATTGGCTAAGTTAACCTACCTATAAGTCCCTAGTATATGGTAGGGCATGTAGGTTTAGGGACCACAGCATAGGTGGTGCACACCTAGGTGCACTGCTGAGGTGCCCAGTGTCATTTTAAAAGCAAGCCTGCCTTGCTGGCTGCTTTTAAATTAAAGTTATATGCAAATTCGACTTTGGAATTAAAGGTACTTCCAAAGTCTTAAACTACCTTATTTTTACATATAAGTCACCCCTAAGGTGTGCCCTATGTGCCCCTAGGGCTGGGTGCCATGTAACTATAAGCAGGGACTTTATAAAAATAGATTTATAAGCCCTGGTGAGGTAAAAACAGCCAAATTCGTTTTTCCCTCATTGAAGTAAATGGCCTTCATAGGCTAGAATGGGCAGACTTTATTTTAAATTTTAAAGTCTCCTTAAATGTTCAGGTTCGTCCCGGTGAAGAAAAACTTCAAAATAAAGACTAAGTCAGAAGGTAACTTTTTAACCGAGACCTCCCGTGACCTGCAGCCGAGCAGGGCTCCATCGCGGTCGGCCTGAAAGTTTGACTTTGCCCCGGTCGAGGTGCAACCAGATGACCCGATTGGCGCTTTTTGTTTCTAAGCGCTAGAAAAGTAATAATTCTTTAAAAATTCATATCTCCGGTTCCCCTGAACCGATTTTAATCGTTTTTGTGTCATTTTAAAGATAAAAATATAAACTATTTTTATAAATTGGTTTTGGATTTTTAAACTGTTTCCTGTGTTTTATTTAATTACTGTTTTGTGATATTTGAATGCTTTACACTTTGTCTCCTAAGTTAAGCCTTGACGCTCGTTGCCAAGCTACCAAGGGTTGAGCTGGGATTAATTTACTGAGACCTAACTGTACCTATGTGGAGGTTAGTGGCTTGTTGCTAGGTGTAGGTACCTACCTGCCCTACCAATAACCCATTTTCCAACATAATTGGAAGCAGTGACGGGATCCTGTACTTGTGTTCAATATCACGTTACAGTTTTAGGTAAAACAAATTAAAAATCCTTTAAATTGTCCTAGTGCAAAAAATTTTTTAATTTTTAATTTGGATTAATTTCAATTATTGAATTTTTGTAATTTTTCTAAATTCTTGTTTCCAATTTTTGCAAAAAGTTTTTGTTGACACAAAACTAGGGAACCATGGAGCTTGATCTGGCTAGCCTACCCACACTGACAGTAGTCCAGCTTAGGGGGTTGTGTATTGAAAGAGGGTTGCCTGCAACCACTGATCTCAGGAAGCAAATCCTGATCACATCCCTGACAGCATGGGCTGAGGCCCAAGAGGTAGAGTCAGAAGAAGCTCCAGAGGAGGGAGAAAGAAGGGAGGATGCAAGCTCTAACCACTCAGGGGAGGGAAGGCATCTGAGCCCAAGTGAGGATGAGGAAGAACGGTCCTCAGTAAACACAGTCACTAGGGGCAGATCCAAAGCTAGTGGTGGGAAGGGGGTCCTTTCAGGAGGAGAGAACCCATCCATCAGAGAAAGAGAGCTGGAGGCCCAGCTAGCATACATAGCTTTGGAAGCAGAGAAGCTGGCCCTAGAAAAGAAAAAGTGGGCATACAAAGAAAAAAGAGATGGAAGCAGCGATAAAGAAGCTGAGGTATCCATGGGTGGGGGAGTTTGCCCCAGATTACCCAAGGGGGTAGTTCCTGCTTATGTAGAGGGGGATGACATAGATAAGTGGCTAGGGGCCTTTGAGAGGGCACTCCAAATGAGAAGGGTTAGGCCTCAATACTGGGGTTCCCTTTTGTGGGAGTTGGTCCCCAACTCAGGGAGGGATAGGCTTCTGACCTTAAGGGGGGAGGAGGCAGATTCATACCCTAGTATGAAGAGGTGCTTAGCCAAGAAGTTTGGTCTGACCCCAGAGCAATATAGAATGAAGTTCAGGGACACCCAGAAGGTCAGTACCCAGTCTTGGGTTGACTTTGTGGATATTTCACTAAAGGCACTAGAGGGCTGGATTATTGGTAACAAAGTAGATACTTATGAGGGGTTATACAATCTGATCATGAGAGAGCACATCTTGACCAATTGTACCCAAGAAAGGTTACGCCAGCATCTAGTGGACTCTAAGCAGACCAACCCTAGAGAGCTAGGGGAGGCAGCTGATGAGTGGTTGAGAACCAGGGTGGTTGTCAAGTCCCAGGGGGGAGACTCCAAGAAGGGGGGGACAGGTCCCCAAAAACCTAAGGAGGGAGGTGGTAAGCCCACCACAGAGACTCCCTCTGTACCCCAGAACCCTAAGAAGGAGGAGAGTAAATCCCACTCCCACTCTGACAAGCAGAGACAGGGAGACCCAGGGTTAAAAAAACTCTTGGACAGTAGGGCTTGCTTTGACTGTCAGCAGACAGGTCACTTCAGAGGAGATGCAGCCTGTCCAAAGAAGGTGGTTAGCACTGGGCTGTCCAGTGTAGCCATAGAGGAGGATTCCTCAGATGATGAAGTCCTCCTAGCATTGAGCTGGGAGACAGGACCAGATGGTAAGCTGGTGATCCCTGAGGGTGGAAGTAGGCACTTCCACCACATTCAAGTGAATGGGATCCCCACCACTGGCCTGAGAGACACCTGTGCCAGTCACACTATAGTGAGTGACCGGTTAGTGACTCCAGACATGTATGTCCCAGGAAAGACAAAGAAAGTCAGGATAGCCACAGGGGAGGTCACCTCCAAACCTGTAGCCATAGTGCCCCTAGAGAGGGAGGGTATCCTTGACTGGATTAGGGTGGTAGTCAGTGCTGACCTTCCCCTAGATTGTATCCTGGGCAATGACCTCCCAGAGGTGAGTCTGGTCACAGATGGGGTGGTCGCCCAGGGCGCCCCCCCAACCCAAAGTCCTGGGGAGTCAGTCCCTACAGTTAGGAGACAGGGGTCCCCAAGAAAAGGAAAGAAGAAAAGGAAGGGTAGGCCACTCTTAAAGAGAGTTCCAGGGAGCCAAGGGCCTTCTGCCCCAGTAGGGGGAGAGCCCAGAGTTGGCACTGGTGAGGCCTCACCTGACCCCAAGGAAGTCCTGAGTAGTCAGGCAGCTGTCCAGATGCAAGGTGTTGCCCCTGCACTGACAGAAGGGAGAGTGGAAGGAGGGTGTCTGCCACAGGTGGTGGTAGCCCCCAACTCTAGACAGCAAGAGGGGTGCCAGGACCCCAAAGATGCCCCTAAAGCAGCTCAGCCACCTGTCAGTGGAGAGCTTAGGGTGTGGTTCTGGGTACTGACAGCTGTCAGTAGCCTCTGCTGGGTGCTAGCCTTCCTGGCAGCACTGTACTTGGCCTGGGAGGCAGACCCCAGGGCCAATAGCAAAGTAGGCCCCCTGACCCTATTGGTCATGGTGGGGTTGCTCAAGTGTTGGGTGACCTCTTTGGGTAAGCTAGGTGTTGCCCTAGCAAAGTTTGGAGTAGGGGAGGTGGGCACCTCACTACCCAAGTTGGCAGAGAGAAAGGAGGAAGACCCCCCTAGAGGAAAGTTTCAGTTTGTGTTGGGTCCTTTTACTGTTGGGATGGCTTCACTACCCATAGGGAGTGACCCTGACAGGAGGATATAAGGCAGAGTAGGCCCTGCAAAGGGACAGCCAGTTTTCTTCACTGTCTTCCTCGCCTAACAAGCCAGGAAGACTCTCCCAGGGTTGGGCTGAGTCTCCTGGGCGTGTGGGCTGGGGGGGGGGGTTGTGTGAGAAGACAGGGCTGATTGCAGAGGCCCCATAACTTTTTGCCCCCATTTTCCTCTTTTTGCTGGTGTTTTCCTGACTTTGATGGTGCCCTGGGTACTGCTAACCAGTCCCAGGGCCTGTGCTCTGTGTAAAATGGATATGCAAATTAGGCTAATTATAATTGGCTAAGTTAACCTACCTATAAGTCCCTAGTATATGGTAGGGCATGTAGGTTTAGGGACCACAGCATAGGTGGTGCACACCTAGGTGCACTGCTGAGGTGCCCAGTGTCATTTTAAAAGCAAGCCTGCCTTGCTGGCTGCTTTTAAATTAAAGTTATATGCAAATTCGACTTTGGAATTAAAGGTACTTCCAAAGTCTTAAACTACCTTATTTTTACATATAAGTCACCCCTAAGGTGTGCCCTATGTGCCCCTAGGGCTGGGTGCCATGTAACTATAAGCAGGGACTTTATAAAAATAGATTTATAAGCCCTGGTGAGGTAAAAACAGCCAAATTCGTTTTTCCCTCATTGAAGTAAATGGCCTTCATAGGCTAGAATGGGCAGACTTTATTTTAAATTTTAAAGTCTCCTTAAATGTTGCATACCAAGAATTTGGTATCAAATTAATTGTTGTAATAAATCCTACAACTTCCAGTTGTTGAATTTAATATAACTAGTTCAGGTAAAAAGTTTAGACTTTACCTAAAAAGTTGCCAATTTCAGCTCTGCATTGTTTTGCTGCTGTGCTCTGATTGGCCAGCCTGCAGCAGCTTCTGCCAGGCTGCCTTGATGAGGTGTGAAGTGGCCAGGCTTCACACAAAGGAATGTGAATCTCCCCTCAGCAGATGATGAGGCAGGAAGGGGGAGGGCTGCCAAACTGGTCTTCAAAGGCAGAGAAGGACATTTGGAGCACCCAGCAACACCCCCACATCCTGCAACCACAGACAATTAGGTGCCCCCTTGATTAGATTAGGAGAGGGCAGGAGAGGGGTGTGTTTATGATTTTTAGCCACACCAGTGGGTGGGCTCAGTCAGATGTAACCTCCAAAAATCAGATTCATCCATGTTGGATTTTTAGAGACTGTTGCCTTCTGGGATGGATTTTTGCCACACTTCCCAGGAAGTGGTCATCACAGGGGGACGACCCTGTCCCTGATTGGAGAACCAGGGCCCCCCTGCTTTTCACCCAGGAGCAAGGATAAAACTGGCAGACCTGCACCCACGCCTCAGATCCCCTCCAGAATTCAACAAGAAAGGAACTAAAGAAGAAGAAGGACTGCCCTGCTGGACCCCTGGCCTGCACCTGGACCCTGCACTCAGAAGGACTGCACCAGCTGCACACTTGGGCTTCACCACAAGAAGGACTTTGCCTGGCTTCAACTGGTTCAAGGAGGGACTCCCTGTTTGCTACAGGTGAAAAATTGCTAAACCAGAGTCCCCTGCACCAACTCCGGAAGAAAGCGACCAGCTGACCACTGTCCAGTGGCCAAAAAGGAGTTTGCACCAGGTGCATTCTGGGAGTTGAAGTCCGCACCCCCCAAGGACCATCACAGAACTTCTGGACCCTTGGGGTGAGCTGTGGACCCCAAAAGAACCTTAAAAGAACATCTGAGTGAAGCCCCAGAAGTTTGGAAAATATTTGAGAATTTTTGGAAAAAAGCTCCAGAGAGGGACCGACCCGCCGCGGTCGAGGTGCAACCAGATGACCCGATTGGCGCTTTTTGTTTCTAAGCGCTAGAAAAGTAATAATTCTTTAAAAATTCACATCTCCGGTTCCCCTGAACCGATTTTAATTGGTTTTGTTTCATTTTAAAGATAAAAATATAAACTATTTTTATAAATTGGTTTTGGATTTTTAAACTGTTTCCTGTGTTTTATTTAATTACTGTTTTGTGATATTTGAATGCTTTACACTTTGTCTCCTAAGTTAAGCCTTGACGCTCGTTGCCAAGCTACCAAGGGTTGAGCTGGGATTAATTTACTGAGACCTAACTGTACCTATGTGGAGGTTAGTGGCTTGTTGCTAGGTGTAGGTACCTACCTGCCCTACCAATAACCCATTTTCCAACACTCTTTATAAAAACGATTCATCACTTGCATGGGTATGTGTTAGACTTTTCATCCTTGGCGTGGTCTCCCTTAACTTTTTGCCTTTGTTCCCCAGGTTGTTGATGTGTGCTGGACTAGTAAAGTGCACTAGAGGTGCCCAGAGCCTGTAAATCAAATGTTACTAGTGGGCCTGCAGCACTGGTTGTGCCACCCACATAAGTAACCCTGTAATCATGTCTCAGACCTGCCACTGCAGTGTCTGTGTGTGTATTTTTACACCATAAATTCGACTTGGCAAGTGTACCCACTTGCCAGGCCTAAACCTTCCCTTTTCTTACATGTAAGGCACCCCTAAGGTAGGCCCTAGGTAGCCCCAAGGGCAGGGTGCAGTGTATGGATAAGGTAGGACACATAGGCCCTCATTCTGACCCTGGCGGTCTTTGACCGCCAGGGCGGAGGACCGCGGGAGCACCGCCGACAAGCCGGCGGTGCTTCAATGGGGATTCCGACCGCGGCGGTAAAGCCGCGGTCGGACCGGCACCACTGGCGGGGTCCCGCCAGTGTACCGCGGCCCCATTAAATCCTCCGCGGCGGCGCAGCTTGCTGCACCGCCGCGGGGATTCTGACCCCCCCTACCGCCATCCAGATCCCGGCGGTCGGACCGCCGAGATCCGGATGGCGGTAGGGGGGGTCGCGGGGCCCCTGGGGGCCCCTGCAGTGCCCATGCCACTGGCATGGGCATTGCAGGGGCCCCCGTAAGAGGGCCCCTACATGTATTTCACTGTCTGCTGCGCAGACAGTGAAATACGCGACGGGTGCAACTGCACCCGTCGCACAGCTTCCACTCCGCCGGCTCGATTCCGAGCCGGCTTCATCGTGGAAGCCTCTTTCCCGCTGGGCTGGCTGGCGGTCTGAACGAGACCGCCCGCCAGCCCAGCGGGAAAGTCAGAATTACCGCCGCGGTCTTTCGACCGCGGAACGGTAACCTGACGGCGGGACTTTGGCGGGCGGCCTCCGCCGCCCGCCAAGGTCAGAATGAGGGCCATAGTAATGTGGTTTATATGTCCTGAAAGTGAAATACTGCCAACTTTGTTTTTCACTGTTGCAAGGCCTGTCTCTCTCATAAGATAACATGGGGGCTACCTTTAAATATGATTAAAGTGTAGATTCCCCTAGAGAGTAGATGGACATGTGGAGTATGGGGTCCCTGAACTCACAATTTAAAAATACATCTTTTAGTAAAGTTGATTTTAAGATTGTGCATTTGAAAATGGCACTTTTAGAAAGTGAGCATTTTCTTGCTTAAACCATTCTGTGACTCTGCCTTGTTTGTGGATTCCCTGTCTGGGTCAGTTTGACAGTTGGGTTGTTTTTCACCTCGCACTAGACAGTGACACAAAGGAAGCTGGGGTGTGACCTGCATTTCCTGATTAGCCATTTCTGCTAGGAGGGAGGGGTGGAGTGGTCACTCTCATCTTAAAGGACTGTGCCTGCCTCTGACAATGCAGACTCCAACCCTCTGGTGTGTGTCTGAGGCCTTGCCTGGGCAAGGCAGGATTTCACAAGTAGGTGTGAGTCCCCTTTGAAGAAAGGTGACTTCAAAGACTAAAATGGGTATAAGAAGGGCACCCAAATCTACAGACTTTAGAAACACTTCTGGAACCAAGAGGAACCTCTGCCTGGAGAAGAGCTGATAGCTGAGGAAGAAGTGCTGCCCTGTCTGTGACTGTGCTTTGTGGAGCTTTCCTGCAGTGCTGCTTCTGCCAGAGTAAGAGGGCAAAGACTGGACTTTGTGTGCCTTCCATTTTGTGAAGAAATCTCCAAGAGCTTGAGTTAGAGCTTGCCTCCTGTTGTTTGAAGTCTCAAGGACAGCAAAGACTTCTCTCTGCCAGCACCTAGAGTCTCTGGAGAGACTCCTGCTCTGACAAGTGGTACCCTATCCAGTCCCTGGGCCCTTGAAAGGAAAGCTGGTAGAAATCCAAGGAAATCGACTTCGGACGACTCCGGACCGACGCCGCTGCTGAATCCGGTAACGCCGCCTGCACCCGACGAGTGACCTTCGCTGGAACGCGACGCTCTTCGTAGGCCCGACGCCGCTGCAGCCCCGCTGAAGTCCGCGACTCCGTGGAAGTCGCCGCACCACGTCGTGACCGACGCCGCTCGAAGTGCACGGATTCAACGTTTCGCACAGACGCCGCGATCCCCGACTTCGCGCATCGGCTTGTTCTCACTCTTCACCAAAGGTACTGTACTTGGGGGTCTACACGACTCCGCGTCCAGCACGGCTGGTGTCGGCTTGATGGGAACGACTCCGTCACGACGCCGTGTTAACATCTCATCGAAGCATTTTTGTTTCTAAGCGCTATTTTTGAGTTTAATCTTTAAAAATTCATTACTTGACTTGTGTATTTTGGATTTTTGTCGTTTTGGTCTTGTTTTGTTTAGATAAATATTTCCTATTTTTCTAAACTGGTGTTGTGTCATTTTGTAGTGTTTTCATTAAGTTACTGTGTGTGTTGGTACAAATACTTTACACCTAGCACTCTGAAGTTAAGCCTACTGCTCTGCCAAGTTACCAAGGGGGTAAGCAGGGGTTAGCTGAGGGCGATTCTCTTTTACCCTGACTAGAGTGAGGGTCCTTGCTTGAACAGGGGGTAACCTGACTGTAAACCAAAGACCCCATTTCTAACAGTGTGCCTAATGCTCGCGACATGAAACTCAACATGGACACACCACATTTTTACATTGAAATCTGACGTGTTTTTTGCAAAGTGCCTAGCTGTAGATTTTGGCCACTAGCTCAGCCGACATCTCGGGAAACCTACCAAACCTGTGCATTTTTGAAAACTCGATACCTAGGGTAATCCAGGATGGGGTGACTGGTAGGGCTCTCACCAGGCTCT
The DNA here is from genome assembly GCF_031143425.1 of Pleurodeles waltl. Lineage (NCBI taxonomy): Eukaryota > Metazoa > Chordata > Amphibia > Caudata > Salamandridae > Pleurodeles > Pleurodeles waltl. The sequence goes on from NC_090448.1 coordinate 142,830,706, forward strand.
GTTACCCAGAATCCTTTGCAAACCTCAATGTTTGGCCCAAAAAACACTTTTTCCTCAACTTTTGGTGACAGGAAGTTCTGGAGTCTGAGAGGAGTCACAAATTTCCTTCCACCCAGCATTCCCCCAATTCTCCAGATAAAAATGGTACCTCACTTGTGTGGGAAGGCCTAGCGCCCGCAACAGGATATGCCCTAAAACACAATGTGGATACATCACGTTTTCCCAAAGAAAACAGAGCTGTTTCTTGGAAAGTGCCTATCTGTGGGTTTTGCCTCTAACTCAGCCGGCACCTAAGGAAATCTACCAAAACTGTGCATTTTTTAAAACTAGGCACCTAGGAAAATCCATGATATGGTGAATTTTGAGGCTCTCACCAGGTTCTGTTACCCAGAATCCTTTGCAAACCTCAAAATTTGGCCAAAAAACACTTTTCCTTACATTTAGTGACAGGAAGTTCTGGAATCTAAAAGGAGCCACAAATTTCCTTCCACCCAGTGTTCCCCCAAGTCTCCCGATAAAAATGGTACCTCACCTGTGTGGGAAGGCGTAGCGCCCGCGACAGGCTATGCCCCAAAACACAATGTCGATACATCACATTTTCCCCCAAAAAACAGAGCTGTTTTTTGGAAAGTGCCTAGCTGTGGGTTTTGGCCTCTAACGCAGCCGGCACCTAAGGAAATCTACCAAACCTGTGCAATTTTGAAAACTTGGCACCTAGGGAAATCCAATATGGGGTGACTAGTGGGGCTCTCACCAGGTTCTGTTACCCAGAATCCTTTGCATCCCTCAAAATTTGGCCAAAAAAACACTTTTTCCTCACATTTTGGTGACAGAAGGTTCTGGAATCTGAGAGGAACCACAAATGTCCTTCCACCCAGCGTTTCCCAAAGTCTCCCGATAAAAATGGTACCTCGCTTGTTCAGGTAGACCTAGCGCCCACGACAGGAAATGCCCCAAAACACAAGGTGGACGCATCAAAATTCTAATATACAAAACTACCTGTTTTTGCAGGGGGGCACCAGCGTTTTTGGTCCTGGGCTCAACAGCTATACAGGGAAACCTACCAAACACAGACATTTCTGAAAACTAGACACCTGAGGGAGTCCAGGGAGGTTTGACTTGCATAGATCCTCCAGTGTTTTCTTACCCAGAATCCTCATTAAACCTCAGATTTAGCTCAAAAAATCGCTTTTTTCCAAATTTCTGTATGGGTTCACTGCACCGGGACAAATTTCCCCTCTGCCTCCCAGTAAAATTTATACCTCACATGTGTAGGTGGGCCAAGTGCCTGTAACAGGGAAGAGTCAAAAACATGTCGAAATTGAGGGGGAACCAAAGCGGGTCCTACAGGGCAGTTTGAAAATAAAGATTTTTAGGCTGACAAATGGGGCAGAATTTTTATCGGTATAGATGAGACAATGCTGGGTGGTAGGAATTTTGTGGATTCCTGCAGATTCCAGAAGGTTCCTTCACAAAAATGTGGAAAAAATGTGTGATTTCCTGCAAAGTTGGAGGTTTGCAGGGCATTGTGGGTAAGAAAATGGTGCGGGGTGCATGTAAAGCACACCACCCTGACTCACCCAGATGTTTAGTTTGCAGAAGTGTCTAGATCTTGTGGATTTTTCTACATGGCAGCGTCCCAAAGTCCAAAACATGCAGCCCTCGCCATTCCAAGTGGGACGATTTTAAGAGTTAGCCAAGCTCTCATGGCCCAAATGTATAACCAAAACCCAAAATAATCAAATGTCCTCTTGCTTGCCATGGGATACGATGTTTCGGTGTTCGGGGGAGAGCTGGAAGACTGTTACCCCCTTCAGATGCGGTGGGGGCATAACCATGCCCATACTGGTTGGTAGCCATTACCAAACTATTTTTCTTTTTTAATTCCCTGGAATCTAGTAGACTTTCTGTCCCCCTGGGGTGTGGATCAGGGGTAATTGCCCCAACTGCCCACTGGTGGGCAGAACAACTTTGGCCCTATTTAAGCAATTCCCCTGCCATCCCTGCCCAGGGGAGGGGGGGTGCCAGGCCTTCAGGAGGAGCGCTAATGCTTCCCCAGAGGGCCAGTAGCTGGACGAGGTGGTTACGTCCCTGGCGCCTGAGCACCACGACAGCTGACGTAACCACCTCGTCCCAGGCACCCGAGGGGTTAACAACAGACATAATGCAGTAGCACAGCATGTATCAAAAACAACTTAGGAAGTTACAGCATTGTATAATTACAATTAACAATAAAGAGTTGAAGGGGAAGGAACAGTGATATGGCAAAATCCGCTAATGGGCGGCCTGATTGCAATGACGGTGGGTGGATAATAAGCACTGAAACAGATATTATGTTATATTGCAAAGACAAAAATTCACAATAACACAAAGGTAATAGAAGGAAAATGAGGGCAAGTTATTGTAAAGTTACAGAGACAAAGGGAGTCAATATGAGTTTAGCAGATGGAAAAGGCCATCCGCCAAATTCCTATGGTCAGTTTACCGTCAGTGCGGCCGCCATCCCGCAGGCCCCATTAGGAGTTATCTGCTGGATAAGGGTCGGAAACAGTGTTTCCACTGACTGGCCCAGCAGGAAACAGCCTACAACATTGACGTCGGCTCATAATTGAGCCGCCGGCAAAGCAGTGAACAGTGCAATGGGGTTGGTCATGGGGGCCCCTGCACTGCTCATGCCAAGTGCAGGAACACTGTGGAGGAAAACTGGCGGTCTGACTGTGGCGCAACTGCCACGGTCGTAATGTGGCTGTCAGACTGCCACTGCAGCCCTGGCAGTCTCAAGACACGTAATGAGGCCCAATATGTGGGTCCAGCCAAGGAGCCGAAACATAGGGTAACGACATGAAAATACTGAAGCCCAGTCCTCCATCCTGTTGAGACTTGTGTGTATACTCTTCTTTCACAGGACCATTTAATTTCTTCTTTGTTGAGAAAGTTTAAAATATCTCCTCTCCTTGCTGGTGGTTTAACCACTCTGATAACTTGCCAGAGTATGTCATTCTCATTGTGTCAAAATTCAGTAAAATGTTTGACTAGAAGAGCAATGGTTACACCGCAGGCGGCGTCTATGCTGGCAAATCCGAATACAGACTTGCTGTGTTATTTGTTCCATATATACTTGATTGCAGGGGAAAATAATAGTGTAAATAAGATTGCTAGTGTTAGAGTTCAAAAATTGTTGCAGAGCCATCTTTGCAACATCATAGACAACTTTGTATCAAAAGTCAAGTCTCAAACACTGCAATTTCCACATTTAAAATGGCCAGTCTAAGGGGCGGGTCCCCAATGATCCAAAATAGTTATTTTAGGCCTACTGAGAGAGATGCTGGCTCTGACTAAACTGTCTTTGAGAATCTTGCTTCTGAGAAATGCAAAAAATTGGACATTCAAAAGTCATGGTCCCTGCATTCAGGACTCCCTGTGCTTTCGGAATAATTTTCTATCCAAGTTAGAGACCTGAGAAAAGGTGGTGACACAAACTAATCTATCATTGTCTGTTCTTTAGGTGTCAACAGGACCTCTCTGCGGCAATACCTGTCTCTCTTCATCAATCTTTTAACTAGTGTTCATGGATAACTCCTCACAATCAGTTTATTCAATAGATTGGAGGCCGCTCTAAAGAAATCTTAATTAAAGAAGCCATTTCTCCTACTCCGTAAAAACTGGGAATAAGGAAGTGAATCTCTAAGTGCTCTTGGGTGGTGACTAGGGAAGACCAACAAAGTGTTTCTTTCTGTTGGTTTCCCATATAAAGATGTATATAGTTCTCCGTCCTTTATTTTATTCATAAGGTCAAGGAAAGGGGTCTCTTCCTTACTATATGTAAGAGTAAATCTGAGGCCCTTACAGTTGCCATTTAGCCACCCTCAGAATTCAGTGGAGCCCTGCCAAATCAAAAAAATTTCATTAATATACCTCTTCCATATAACAATAGGGCTGTTTAATGGATTGACATTAGAAAGAATAGTCCTGTTTTCGAGATCATCCATAAAGAATATTACATAATTGTGAGCAAAGCAGCTCCCATAAATGTCCCTTTAATTTGATGATAAAAATCACTACTGAACTCAAAGATATTACAGGTCAGTGCTAAAGTCAGCAGTTTCTTAATGAAGGATGTGGGTACAGCATAAGGTTGTTCTCTTTTTTCAAGTATTTTCAGTATGGCAGAAATCAATCTTGCTATGGAATCTTAGTATATAAGGACTCAATGTCCATAGTACATAGAAGTTAGTCACTAGAGTCAAAGAGACATGTTTAATCAGATAGATTAAATCCATGTTGTCCCTGATGTAACATTGTTAGAAATGGGGTCTTTGGTTGGAAGTCAGGTAGCCCCCTGTCCAAGCAAGGACCCTCACTCTAGTCAGGGCAGAGGAGAAACATGCCCGCTAACCCCCTCTCACCCCCTTAGTAGCTTGGCGTGAGCAGAAAGGCTTAACCCAGAGGCAATGTGTAAAGTATTTGTACCAACACCCACAGTAATACAGTGAAACACTACAAAATGGACACCACACAGGTTTAGAAAAATAGTAAGTATTTACCTAAATAAAACAAGATCAAATACAATAAAAATCCACCATACGCAATTAAAAGTATGACTTTAGCAATTAAGAACACCCAAAAAGTGCCTAGAGGCACAAATGCCGCAATCTGATGTTGAAGCGGTGTCGTGACGGAGTCGTTTTCAACAAGGAGACACCACCAATGCCATTTACAGAGTCATACGGACACCCTCAGGTACAGTACCTTAGCAAATTGTGTGGAGAACAGACTGGGGCAATGAGTGGGGAGCGAGGCATCGCTGGATCCGACGCGACATCGGTTCCGGTGCTGTGGGGCAAAGGAGGGGAGGCGTCACAAAGAGGTGTTGTGTTCTTGATATAGAGGGGTGGAGGCGAGGTGGCGTCGGGGACGAGAAGTTGGTCCCATGGCACCTCTGGCAAAGTCCGGTGAAGTCATGATGTTGTGGGGTGACCTCACAGGGCCTCGATCACGTCACAGGCACTGTGATGGAGTCAGGTGTCACGAATGTCGGGTGCACGATACTCCGAGTTCATGCAGACATCAGCGGCTGCAGCGACATCAGTGCTACGTTGACGGAGGGGTCGTCATGCAACGGCTAGGTCCACCAATCCCAGGGTAGGTCACGTCGCAGGCTGCGGGCAGCGGCATCCTTAGCGAAGTCGTCCTGAGTCATCCAGCGTCGTTTTACAGGATTTTCACCAGAAATTCACTTTCATGGGCCAAGAAACTAGAATGGCACCCTCTGGCAAGCTAGAGTCCACAGCATGCAGGCTCAGAGGCTAGTTGATGAAGACTTAGACACTCTGGTGTGCTTTACTGGGGACTCACCCGTAAGTCAAATATGCCAATTATGGAAAAGCCAATTACACATACAGGGCCGTATTTATACTCTGGTTGCGCCGAATTTGCGTCGTTTTTTTCGACGCAAATTCGACGCTAAACTAACGCAAACTAACGCCATATTTATACTATGGCGTTAGACGCTTCGGGCGCCAAAGTGCCCGGAGTGGGCGTCATTTTTTAGCGTGAACCCCTTCCTTGCGTTAATGATATGCAAGGGAGGCGTTCCCGTCTTAAAAAATGACTCCCAGGCCTTTACGTGGTATTTATACTCCCGGGCAAAAATGACGCCCGGGAGTGGGCGTGGCCAAAAACGGCGCTTTTGCGCCGCTTTTTAACGCCTGGGTCAGGCATGGCGTTAAGGGACAAGTGGGCTCAAAATGAGCCCAGAGGTGCCCTCCCCTGCCCCCAGGGACCCCCCCTGCCACCCTTGCCCACCCCAGGAGGACACCCAAGGACGGAGGGACCCATCCCATGGACATTAAGGTAAGTCCAGGTAATTTTTTTTTTTTTTTTTTTTTGTGGCATAGGGGGGCCTGATTTGTGCCCCCCTACATGCCACTATGCCCAATGACCATGCCCAGGGGACAGAAGTCCCCTGGGCATGGCCATTGGGCAAGGGGGCATGACTCCTATCTTTACAATGATAGGAGTCATGTTGATGGGGGATGGGCGTCGAAAAAAAATGGCGCAAGTCGGGTTACGACGATTTTTTAGCGTCAACCTGACTTGCGCCATTTTAAGACGCCCTAACGTAATTTTTTCCCAACGCCGGAGCTGCCTGGTCTACGTGGTTTTTTTCCACGCACACCAGGCAGCGCCAGTCTGATTGCGCCGTCTAACGCCATTCCATAAATACGGCGCCCGCATGGCGCTTCAGAATGGCGTTAGACGGCGCAAAATTTTTTGACGCTAAACTGCGTTAGCGCAGTTTAGCGTCAAAAAGTATAAATATGGGCCACAATTTCACATAGGGAGCGGTTGCACCTTAGCACTGTTCAGCAGTGGTAAAGTGCCCAAAGTAACAAAAACTATAAAAACAGAGTCCAGCACACCGCAACAACCTGGGAAGTAGACGCAAAAAATTAGGTGCGACCAAGCCAAGGATGCCGGTCTAACAAACATAATCGCTGCGGAATGGTGTCTTTAATGAATAAATCAATATACCTTCCCAAGGGTTCAGAAATAGACTCACAGCCAAGTACAATGGGTCTACCGGGAGGGCAATCTTGGTTCTTGTGTATTTTGGGTAGTGTGTAAATGACTGGTATCCAAGGTGTTTTAATATTTAGAAACGCAAACTCATTCAGACTAAGAAATCCTTAATTTTTTCCTTTTTTCTTAATCTCAAGAATTAATTCCTGAAGTTCTTTGGTGGGATCAGAATTGAGTAGTACTATTCTCAAGTCGTCTCAAAATCTCATTCTCATAATGGTCTACATCTTGAATTACAATGCCATCACCTTTGTCGGCAGGTTTGATAATCAGGGACTGCTATACCTTTAAATCAGGGAGAGCATGTTTCTCTTATCTAATAATATTATGTGGAACAAATCTGCATTGGTGCTGTAGATTGGAGATATCTTTTAATACCAATCTCAAGAAAGTATGACCTCTGGTGGAAGGGCAATAATAGGTGGAGTGAAGGTAGAGGGTGGGCGGAGAGCTGTATAAGTGGCACCATATCGGTTAGTGTGAAAGTATGCATGTAGTCTAATCTTTCTAAAAAACCACAGTATTTCTGTGTGCAAATGCAAAAAATCAGGTTAGATCGTAGGAACGAAAGATAACCTCCAACGCAAAAGTTGAATTTCAACAGAGGAAAGGGAGTGTTTGGAGAGGTTGAAAATCAGAATAGTCAGTAAGTTGCCTTGTGTATTCACTGTTTCGGGGGAAATATCCACAGGTGGATTCTCGGAAATCATTGGAGTAGCAGTTGGTAGTATTTTCGCTGTGTTTGTCGGTTGGGCGGAGTACTGAATAACCTTTGACTCCTTCATCTCCCTCTCCTCGTGGGTCTGGGTTGATGTGCTATTCAACAGATGGAAACATTTTCTATAGGGATTACATTGGACCAATTTGATTGTGGATGTGATATGAATGGGAATCCCTTGGAGTCCATAGGTCAATGCTGGTAAGAGTCTCACTCTGGTTACACCTAAAATTGCAGCAGCTGCAGGATTGTGTAATTAATCATGAAGTCTACATGTCAGAGTCACCAGATCCTCGGTGTCTGCGCACGTTCCCAACACGTCCACCACTGAACAGCTCCAAGACTCTGATAGATAAATCACAGAGGCTAAGAGAGTTAAAGAGGGGAAGAGGGGATTAGGAAGGGAAACAGCTGGGAAGGAGACCTGTAGTAAGAAAAAGGTTAGAACACACAATATTTCAATTACAATTCTAAGCATAGTCATTCTGAAAACATGAACAATGTAAGAATTAAGTTTAAAATGACTAAGTTTCAAGATGGCTGAATACCTGTAAGGGAATCAAGATGGATTAAATGAAAACTTTCTTATTCAAGTACTTTCCTTTACATGAGAATCAGAAAATCATTCTGACTAAATTTTAAACCAGTCAAATAAATCCTTTTTTGAGAATTCATACTAGGACCATACAATATTGCATCTAGATACTCTGATCTTTGGTGTACTCTTAAAATGTTTCAACACAAATTGCGCATATTGTAGATTTATATATATATATATATATATATACATATATATATATATATATATATAGAGTAAACACCATAAAAGGATTGTGCACCATGAATAACACAATATGGATTCAGGAAAAACAAATCACATAACTTGTCAACTCGACTATTACATAATAAATATCTTAGAATAGTGGCATACAATAAACAACATGAATTAAACTTGAGGAGAGAATCGTGCGTCTTTCTGATTCGAGTGTCACCATGTAAAAAGCCAAGAAATGGTAGTACGCAATGAATATCAAAGTCTAATCATCATTAAACGAATTGCGCATCTTGCTGATTCGTAAACCACGATGTAAATGCCAAAAATAACAGCTCACAATGAATAACAAGATCAAAGTACAATGAAACGAATCGCGCGTCTTTTGCCGATTCTTATGCCACCATGTAAATGTCAAGAAATGGTAGCGCGCAATGAACAACAAAGTTAAAACACCATAAAATGAATCACGCGTCTTGCTGATTCTTAAGCCACCATGTAAATGTCAAGAAATGGTAGCGCGTAATGAATAACAAAGTTAAAACACCATAAAACGAATCGCGCGTCTTGCCGATTCTTAAGCCACCATGCAACTGTCAAGAAATGGTAGCGTGCAATGAATAACAAGATTAAATTATCATGAAATGAATCACGCGTCTTGCCGATTCGCAAGTCACCCTGCAAATGTCACAAACACTCAAGTGCATATTCCACACGGGCAAAGTACTCTGTCAAATCATAAAAGAATTAGGCCCAAGAACATGAGAGTTCTCGATAACGGCGTTGGGAGGCCAGCCCAACCACCGTCTTACCGGCCAGAACAAGGATCTCCAAATGAAGAATGAAAGTCAGATGTCTGGAAGATCAAATAGGCCACGGGACAGGAGCTCAGGAAGTAGCTGCTGCTCTGCACCGGGACCTCTGAATAGTGAGCACTTGGAGCTGGGCTGGCTCCTTTTTATAGAGTCTTGGCCCAGCCCACAACCACACCCAGGCATGTTGCAGGGAAAGTCTCTAGAACGCCCTGGAAAGGGACCACCCCCTAACACACTCTGAAAGCCTGCAGCAATACATTGCAAATGAACAGCATTTGTAAGCACATTAAAAATAAGTCTTCAGGATTGAACTCTGCAGTGCAAAAGGTTAAACAACAACATATCAGCACAATGCATAAATTACGTAGTTTTGAGAGTGCTGGGTTTTTGCATTCTAGTCACCAATAGAGCGCGCACTGCCCTGGTGTTGACAGTACTCCCCTCTCCCAGACGCGCTCTAGGGCCTGGTTTGCTTGGATTAAGATGATGAAAGCATCTCACAAGTACTGGAGCATGAACATCAGATGCGGAAACCCATGAGTTACTTTCAGGACCATAACCTTTTTATGAGATTAAGTACCATAGATTACGCCCTCATAGTTTAGAATCCAACACTTTCTTAACTTCATATTCTTCTTCTCTCTGTACTAGAACAGGAGCTGGATGAGGGTGGACCTTTTGGACTGCCCTTTTCAATAGGGAAGTGTGGAACACTGGATGAATCCGTAAGGATCTGGGCAAATGCAGTTTATAGGTTCCCAGATTGATTTGCTGAAGGACTGTGTAAGGACCTATAAATTTGGGATTAAACATGTGCTTCTTCTTGAAGTCTATATGTTTTGTGGAAAGCCACACTTTGTCACCTGGTTGATATTGCGGTCCCTCACAATGTTTCTTGTCATAATGCCTTTTGTATTTTTGTTTGGCTTTTTCTAAATGCTGTTGAATCAGTTTCTGGGTTTGATGCAAATGCTGAATGGTTTCTGACACAGCTGGAGTAAGAGAACTTTCTTGAGGAATTGTGATGGGCAGGGTGTCAGGATGATAGCCAAATAAACCAAAAAAGGGTGTAACACCAATAGAATTGTGGAATGAGTTATTGTAAGCTAACTCAGCTAACCAGAGCATAGATGTCCAAGAATGACGTGCCTTTTCAGCATAGGCACGTAGGTATTGTTTCAAAGTCTGATTTAGTCTCTCCGTTTGACCATCTGTTTGAGGATGGTGACTAGTAGATAGCGTAGATGTCACTTGGAGTGTTTTACACCATGTCTTCTAGAAATTGGAGGCAAATTGCGACCCCCGATCAGAGAGGATAACTTTTGGCAGTCCATGATAACGAACCACTCTGTTCAGTAAAATAGTTGCCAGTTCACAAGAAGTGGGCAATTTTTTACAGGCAATGAAATGTCCATATTTCGTGAGACTATCTGCTACCACCAGAATTACTGAATGCTGTTGAACCACTGGCAGACCGGTAATAAAGTCTAAAGAAATGTGCTCCCATGGACGACTTGGGGTTGGAAGTGGATGTAACAACCCTTTTGGTTTTGAATGACTTATTTTAATGCGAGCACAAACTTCACAGTTGTTTACCATTGCTTTAACATCTTTTGTTAGGGTAGGCCACCAAAAATAGCGTTGGATCAGTTCAAGAGTTTTAGGAGTACCTGGGTGACCTTCCGTCGGTATAACATGCAACCAATGAAACACTATCTTGCGAAGTTTGGTAGTGGGTACGAAAAAACGAGTGTCATGAAAGGGTAGTCCTTGCTTGATTGACCTTTTGGGATCTGCTTGGGCCCATGTTTGGCATTTTTCAACAGTGAAAGAGTTGCGAATTTCTTCAAAGAAATCTTCAGTTTTTATGATACATAGAACTTTGTCAGGAGCAATGATAGCTCTAGAGCAGAGGTCTTCAAACTGGGGGGCGGGCCCCCCTAGGGGGGCCTGAAGTGATCCCAGGGGGGGCCCCAGACTCTGGCCAAAATAAATATTATACAGATAACAGGCTTTTGTTTTAAGCAGAAGCATGTTATTTCAATTTTAAAAAGGTAACAGTACTTAACTGCAATGTTTAAATAGGTTTAGACATATTTAAACATTGCCATGTTTATAAAATTATTGTGAAAAATTATGAGGGGGGGCCCAATGATTTTTATTTTTCAACTGGGGGGGCGCAGCATTAAAAAGTTTGGAGACCTCTGCTCTAGAGGCTTGAAATGCAGGCAACGTGGTAGACTCTTGACGGGTCAAGGCGTCAGCTTTGCGATTATCTTTACCAGGCCGGAAGGTTACTACAAGATCAAATTCAGCAAAAAACAGCATCCAGCGTAATTTCCGAGGGGCCAAAAGTCTGGCAGAACTCATGAACTGAAGATTACGATGATCAGTATATACTGTGACAGTGTATTTGGCACCCAACAAATGATGTCTCCATTCTTTAAAGGTGTCACGAATCTCCAGAAGCTCTTTTTCAGCAATGACATAGTTCTGTTCGGCTTCGTTCAACTTCCGAGACATATAAGCTACAGGATGAAGTTGACGTCTTTTTTTCATTGTGATAAGACGGCTCCTATTGCTACATCTGAAGTGTCAGCTTCCACTATGAAAGGTCGATTCGCATCAGGATGAGTCAAGACTGGGGCAGTGGAGAAAGCTTTCTTCAAAGTCGAGAAGGCTTGATCAGCTTCTGGGGACCATACAAACATTTCTTTCTTTCTTAGTAGCTTAGTGATTGGAGCCACTGTCTGAGAGAAATGATTTATGAATCTCCGGTAAAAATTTGCAAACCCCAGGAAACATTGTACATCACGAACAGTCTTTGGGCTGCGCCAATCAGATACGGCTTTTACTTTCTTTTCTGCCATCACCATACCTTGAGGGGTAAGAATAACCCCTAAAAACTCAACTGGGAAATGTTTGTCGGATTACTTCCAGAAGCCTGAGAAGAATTACCTGGCCAGGACACACCTGTGGGACTTTGTTCCTTCTTCTCTACCTTATCTTGCAACTGACTCACTCTCTCAGCTAAGCTAGTTGTCAATTCTTTGGATGATACCACCTCTGCCTGGAGCTGGGTGATAGCCTTGACTAACTCGCCCAGCGTGGCCATGCTGAGAACATACACAAACCAGGAGGATAATAATTTGTGGGCTCACTATTCTGTCAGAGTCACCAGATCATCGGGGTCTGCGCATGTTCCCAACACGTCCACCACTGAACAGCTCCAAGACTCTGACAGATAAATCACAGAGGCTAAGAGAGTTCAAGAGGGGAAGAGGGGATTAGGAAGGGAAACAGCTGGGAAGGAGACCTGTAGTAAGAAAAAGGTTAGTACACACAATATGAAAATTATATCTCCTGAAATCAATACTAGACTATGATTCTAAGCATAGTCATTCTGAAAACATGAACAATCTAAGAATTAAGTTTAAAATGACTAAGTTTCAAGATGGCCGAATACCTGTAAGGGAATCAAGATGGATTAAATGAAAACTTTCTTATTCAAGTACTTTCCTTTACATGAGAATCAGAAAAACATTCTGACTGAATTTTAAACCAGTCATATAAATCCTTTTTTGAGAATGCATACTAGGACCATACAATATTGCATCTAGAAACTCTGATCTTCTGTGTACTCTTAAAATGTTTCAACACAAATTGCACATATTGTAGATTTATATATATATATATATATAGATATATATAGATATATATAGTAAACACCATAAAAGGATTGTGCACCATGAATAACACAATATGGATTCAGGAAAAACAAATCACATCACTTGTCAACTCGAACATTACATGATAAATATCTTAAAATAGTGGCATACAATAAACAACATGAATTAAACTCGAGGAGAGAATCGTGCGTCTTGCCGATTCGAGTGTCACCATGTAAAAAGCCAAGAAATGGTAGTACGCAATGAATATCAAAGTCAAATCATCATTAAACGAATTGCGTGTCTTGTCGATTTGTAAACCACAATGTAAATGCCAAGAAATAACAGCTCACAATGAATAACAAGATCAAAGTACAATGAAACGAATCGCGCGTCTTTTGCCGATTCTTAAGCCACCATGTAAATGTCAAGAAATGGTAGCGCGCAATGAACAACAAAGTTAAAACACCATAAAACGAATCGCGCGTCTTGCCGATTCTTAAGCCACCATGTAAATGTCAAGAAATGGTAGCGTGCAATGAATAACAAAGTTAAAACACCATAAAACGAATTGCGCGTCTTGCCGATTCTTAAGCCACCATGCAACTGTCAAGAAATGCTAGCGTGCAATGAATAACAAGATTAAATTATCATGAAACGAATCGCGCGTCTTGCCGATTCGCAAGTCACCCTGCAAAAGTCACAAACACTCAAGCGCATATTTTACACGCGCAAAGTACTCTGTCAAATCATAAAAGAATTAGGCCCAAGAACATGAGAGTTCTCGATAACGGCGTCGGGAGGCCAGCCCAACCACCGTCTTACCGCCCAGAACAAGGATCTCCAAATGAAGAATGAAAGTCAGATGTCTGGAAGATCAAATAGGCCACCAGGACAGGAGCTCAGGAAATAGCTGCTGCTCTGCACCGGGACCTCTGAATAGTGAGCACTTGGAGCTGGGCTGGCTCCTTTTTATAGAGTCTTGACCCAGCCCACAACCACACCCAGGCATGTTGCAGGGAAAATCTCTAGAAGGCCCTGGAAAGGGACCACACCCTAACACACTCTGAAAGCCTGCAGCAATACATTGCAAATGAACAGCATTTGTAAGCACATTAAAAATAAGTCTTCAGGATTGAACTCTGCAATGCAAAAGGTTAAACAACAACATATCAGCACAATGCATAAATTACGTTGTTTTGAGAGTGCTGGGTTTTTGCATTCTAGTCGACAATAGAGCACACACTGCCCTGGTGTTGACACTACATCAGTCAAAAGCGAGGGTGGCCCCTCTATGTCTTTTTCTGTTTTTCTGTTAACCTGACACTGAGAAAATTTTAGGCAGGAGTGTAACACGAGGTTGCCAACCTTAAGTACAATTTTTTGTGGCTTTGTTCATGTATATGCTAAAGATCATACCTTTGATTTGTGTTCATTGAGGCAACTTTATTATCCACACTGAAACTCACATAGTTTGCTTAATGCTCTGTGTAAGCAAATATAAGGTTGGTCCAATAATAACTGACTGGGAATAAAATCATTATCATGTGTTCCGACAATCGTTCATGGGAAATGCTCTGAATGGTTAGGTACGGCTCAGGGACATTCTTGTGAAATTCTCTTCAGACTCCCAAATAATACAGCACAAGCCCGACCAAGTGCACTTAAAATGTAATCTCTACAAAACAATCACTCATCCTGAATGCCTTTTGCATATCCTATTGTTTGAAAACTGAAAACAGGCCTCAAAGGGACATTAAAACACATAGGGCCTGATTTAGATCTTGACTGTTTTACTACCAAGCCACGTAGGGGGCGGGCTGGAAAAGTCTGTCAAGATGACAGTGTTCCACCTGCCGTATTTAGATGTATTGTGGCTGAGCTGAAGACCACCACAATGGGGTCCACTCAGTCGGGCAAGCTGCATCTCACAGCTAAAGAAGTTAACTTTCATTCTGACGAGTAGGCCTTCCGTTGCCGTCTTGATGGCAGGATCCAACAGAGCCTATTTAGATCACACAGTCATGCTGTTGGTGTATCAGCTGTGAAACCATGACAGCGGATTTAGTCGCTGGACCCCTTCAGCTGTGGCCATTGACTGGATACTAGTAGCCCACACCTGTTGTATATTGGACAATTGTGAGCACCTGCAAAACACAGTATAAAACACACACCATTTTAGACCATGATCTTTGCCATCCCACTGCAGAAGACACAACAGCCAGCCAAATTCACGACACAAATAACAGGGTTTTTTTTCTGTTCGTCTCCCTCAGTGATTTTTGTTAATTTTACTTTCTCACAGTATCCTTCATTTTTTGGCCACTAGTTTTGTTAACAAAATCACAATGACAGGGAGGGGAAATCCCTGTTTCACAGAGGGAGAGCTGTCTGTCATGTTGGATGAAATCATTAGAGTAGAGCCACAATTGTTTAGAGCATAAGTACAAAATACAGCCATATCTCAGGAAAGGCAAAATGTGGTCCAGAATAGTTGACAGAGGGAATGCTGTATCTAACAACCTGCACGCACAGGAGGAGATTAGGAAGAGGTAGAACGTCCTGCAGGGGAGAGTGCTTACCCTGGCCTCCAAGCATCGCCTTGAGGCCCAGAGGACTGGTGGTGGTTCTCCTAGCCCCATATTACAACTATTTTCCTGGGAGGAGAAGGTCTTGAAGATCTTGAATCCTGAAGGCTTGGCTGGAATACCTGCACATAGCAATGTTTCAACAATCACAAATAGAGTCCTGCCCTTATTTTAGACATTTAGAATGATTCACTACCCTTAGCAAAACAGATGTATCTAAACTTGACTCCACAAAATATGTTGTTTCATACCAATTACTAGCATCATGGTTGCATCTATCTTTTTAACAATATGCAATGTGTTTAGTCAGTTTGTGTGCTGTTCCCATGAAGCATCCCTTGCATTTGCTCAGTCTCTTGCTTTCTATCAATGTATGTTGCTGTTCTCCCAAAAACAGGTTCAAAATGGCATCCAACTGCATATGACGTTATAGGGTGTGCAAGTGGTATGTTCACCTAGCCACATTATACCCATATGTGTGTACATGTTGTAAATATGTGTTGATCTCCACTATAATCATTGAAATAGATATGTGTAACTCACTTTTTATCAAGTATTGTCTATGGTGTCAACAGATTACAACTGCCATCATTCCCCGTTTTTTAATCTGCAAAAATAGTGCAATGTAATGTTTTTTCACCCTCCTTTACTTCCCTATGTGCACACATCTAAAAAATATGTGCACTTGAGAGGCACCATATCATGCTATGGATTAAAATGTCACTTGTTGTGTATCTCAAGCATGCGTGCACCTTCTCATAGCTGCATTGAATTGATATAAATGCTCACATACTTCACAGTCCTCTGAATACAAAATTTCCTACAATGTGATGTGGCATGTTGAATAGAAGTAGTAGCCAAATACAATTTACTTTGCACTGTCCATATGATAACCAATTACAGTTACAATATTAAGTTGGACCACAGTTTTCCTAATGTTTTGTAGCCTGCTAATCCTTGGAATGGTGCATTACTCTAATCTACTCACCACTGTGCTGGGTTGAATGTCTGCTACATCTAATGTACAATTCAGAAATAACACTTTTGCATTTCAGGACATCTCTACAATGTCATCACTTGAGTTGGCATCTGTGTAAATCAGCCTGCATGTGTAAAACAATGAAAGTCACACAAAGGCCCAATCAATCTATCAGTCTCTTTTCCCTTTTTTATGTTGTCCCATTTGTAGATAAAGACATATATGATGCTTTCTTTTCAGGTCCATCCTCACCTGGCCAGTGGATCACTGTCTGCTACCCAAGACACCTCCACTCCATACCAGGAGCAAGCCTTCAGGGAGGACTCCACTCCTGCTAGTTAAGGATGATTGGGAGCCTGGTTGTCCATCTGACCTTTGTGGCCAGACAGCTCCAGTGAGTGGCACTTGACCCACACCTACACCTCCCACACCAGTTGCAACACCATCTCAGCATAAGGACACCTCTACTTTCTGTCTACTGAGGCACTACTCACCAATCCTTTGCCCACCAGTCCTGACTGCTGTTGAGACGACACCAACACCACTTCCAGTTATGCCAGGACCCAGTGGGATACGGAACACTGCTTCAAGGGCACAGGGTAGTGGTGTAGAGGTTGTGGGAGCAAATCTGTGGGTCATCCACGTGAAGCCATTGGGGTCTTTGTCAGCAAGACACTATTGACCAATTCTTGGGAGCAGTACAACAATCCCAAGACGTGATGGGCCAGGTTGTAACTGAGCTCTAAGCGATCAAGGAGGTGCAGCCCTCTGTTGGAAATACCCAACCACAATGAAAATATGAGCTACCGGGCTGGGGTGCTTTATGACATCTATCACCATGTGAACAAAGCTTTTCTCATTCCATCTGCCCTGTCTATTTTCCCTTTACATCTAGCACAAGTACACCACTGCCAGCCACAGACAGGAAGGCCCTGACACATGAGGTGCCTTCATCTTCCACCTCAGTCCCTGCACCTGTGCCTCCCCTCCTCCCCAGAGGAGAGGGTCATCTGGACCCCAAGGAGAGGATGGCAAGACCTCCGCCACCACCTCCAAGAGACACAGATCCTGATTTCCTCGCGTGGGTGTCTATCATTCACTCTGTGGGCTATTTCAGGGACATATTTACTTTTTCTTAGGACAGTTGTATTTTGTACACTGGACTCCAAATAGTTTTTGGCTCTACTACCATACTTTCATCCACCATGATAGACTTCTTTTGTTCATTTTCACATTTTTTGACTCACCTTTCTGTTGTTTTTTGTCATGCAAATAAATTATATGGACACAAACTATAAGACTCTTTATTGTGGCATTTCATTTGTCATGTCTGTCTTCCACCATCATGTTGTCAAATCTTTTGAAACTATATTTGGACAGGAAAATTTGAAATATCAAGGAGGTATTGTGTTACCCATTTCAATAAAACAAATAAACCATATTCTCAATGTATTGGTAACATACATATGTAGGTAACAAGTCTTTGAAGAAATCATAGCAAAGTTTCACAAACCATGAATAACCCCAATATTCTGTGCCATTCAGAGATGGACACACCACAACCTTGACACCATGGAAGAAAGGTAATATTGCCTGGGATCAAATTAAATAGGCAAACTATAATTGATGCATGACCTCAGCTGCAGCCATGCATCCTGCCTTCACAATAGGAATCCTACAACAATAACACCTACATCATAGCAGTATAACAATATGAGGCCGCATGACCATTACAGGACACTGTGACTGTATCTGGTGCAATGTCCCAACCACCACTCAGTGGTATGCTAAAAAACGTCCCATCAACTATGAGGAGACACATTAACAGCTACCTCTACTGAACATAAATTGAAGATTTATCCAATGTGAAGGAAGAACAGTATGCTATGGCTTGGCATATACATGTGGTTTGAGCAGGTTAAGAGGCATATATTGCTTTGATGGCAGCAACACACAGAAAACAGATCTGATCCAATCACTGGAACATCCTTTCACACTCAGAGCAAGTTGTCTCTCTACAAGATCTGTCCATCCCAAGTTGGTGTTTCTGTCCCAGGATTAACAGATGTTAACTTTATACTTTCCAAAAGTAACATATCACTGCAAATGTCACAACTTTGAAATGTCCAAATGAAGATGACATGGTAAAGTGTTGAGATGGGTCAATTCACCTGAAAAGCAGAATGTCTGCAGGGGCGACCTCCTGGAACACCTCTCGGCACTTCCTGGTGGACACAGAAAACCCGGCAGGTGTCCCAAAGGGAAAGGGGGAGTGGAAGAGAAAGAGACAAAACACTGCCATGTCTTGCCGGTCCAGCCAGGCACCCTGTATCTTCAGAGGGGCAGGTTGTTGTTGACAGAGTGATAGTAGAGTTAGTGCACTCAATTTCCTTGAAACTGAATCTCTCTTTCTGATATGGGCACGGGAGCGGTAGAAGAACACCGGGAAGCTCCAGCACTTTTTTTGGATAATAACTGTTGGTACAATTACTAACACTGCATTACCAAGAACCCAAACTGAGTACCATACCAAAAAGTACTGCAACACTAGGGCTGGTTTCACAGAGATTCACTGTTGCACACTATAATTAGAACTGTGTTTGCAAGATATCATGCACAAGAAAGACAAAAAAGGGAATTGCTTATATCACATATAACTTTCCTGCATGCATAGGGTTAATGTAGGAGGCTGGCCTGGCTTATAGTGGGTACCTGATGGTACTTACACCTTGTGCCAGGTCCATTTATCCCTTATTAGTAGATTAGTAGTGTGCTAGCAGCTTCGGCAGATAGAGGTAGCTATAGCAGAGCAGCTGAGGCTGAACTATGAGACAATCAAAGCTCCTACCATGCCACTTATATCATATGCCACTATGTCATAAGAAACACAATACTCAGAGTTACTAAAAATAAAGGTACTTTATTTTAGTGACAATGTGTCAGAAATATCTCAGAGGATATACTCCCTTAGGAGGTAAGTAAAATACGCAAAATATACACACAAACCAAAATCAGGTAAGTAAACAGTTAGAAAAGTAGTGCAAACACTGTAGAATACAATAGGATGCAATAGGCCTAGGGCCAACACAAACCATATACTCTAAAAGTTAAATGCGAACCACGAATGGACCCCAGGTCTAGTGTAGTGTGTAGAGGGTTGCTGGGAGTGTAAGAAAACACTAAGGGTGTCCAAGATACCCCGCCCCAAGACCCTGAAAAGTAGGAGTAAAGTTACCCTACTCCCCAGAAACACACTAAAGTAGTGATAGGAGATTCTGCAAAGACAACAACTGACTGCAAAGCACTGAAGATGGGTTCCTGGACCTGAGGACCTGTAAAGGAAGGGGACCAAGTCCAAGAGTCACAAAAGTGTCCAGGGGGGCAGGAGCCCAGTAAACCCCGGATGAAGGTGCAAAAGGGCTGCCTCTGGGTGGAAGAAGCTGAAGATTCTTCAACAACGGAAGATGTCAGGAACTTCTCCTATGCACAGAAGATGTCCCACGGCATGCTGGAGGATGCAGAGTTGTTTCCACGCAGAAAGACTGCAAACAAGCCTTGCTAGCTGCAAAGGTCACAGTGGAAAGAAAATAGATGCTGCCCGGGTCCAGGAAGGACCAGGAGGTCGCCCCATTGGAGGAGGAGACAGAGGGGGTGCTCAGTAGCACAGAGAGCCCATGCAGAAGCAGCCAGCACCCGCAGAAGCACTTGAACAGGCGTTCAAGAAATCTGAGCACAGCAGTCGTGTCAACACTGCAAAAGGGGGTCCCACGAAGCCGGTGGTCAACTCAGCGGGTTGAGCAATGCAGGACGGAGTGCTGGGGACCTGGGCTATGCTGTGCACAAAGAATTCCTTGCAAAAGTGCACAGAAGCCCTAGAAGCTGCAGCTCACGCAGTACACAGGATTACTGTCTGGCGTGGGGATGCAAGGACTTACCTCCACCAAATTTGGACAGAAGGACCACTGGACTGTCGGGGTCACTTGGATCCAGCTCCTGTGTTCCAGTGATCACGCTCGTCAAGATGAGAGGGGGCCCAGAGGACCGGTGATGCAGAAGTTTGGTGCCTGCATTAGCAGGGGAAAGATTCAGTCGACCCACAGGAGATTTCTTCTTGGCTTCCAGTGCAGGGTGCAGGCAGACAGCCCTCAGAGCATGCACCACCAGGAAACAGTCGAGAAAGCCGGCACGATTAGGCGCTACAATGTTGATGGTAGTCATCTCGCTACTTTGTTGCAGTTTTGCAGGTGTCCTGGAGCAGTCAGCGGTCGATGCCTGGCAGAAGACGAAGCGTGAGATGCAGAGGAACTCTGGTGAGCTCTTGCATTTGTTATCTGACGAGAAACCCACTGGAGAGACCCTAAAGAGCCCTCAGAGGAGGATTGGCCACCTAGGTGAGCACCTATCAGGTGGGGTCTCTGACGTCACCTGCTGGCACTGGCCACTCAGAGGCCTCCATTGTGCCTTCACACCTCTGCATTCAAGATGGCAGAAGTCTGGGACACACTGGAGGAGCTCTGAGCAACACCCCAGGGGTGGTGATGGACAGGGGAGTGGTCACTCTCCTTTCCTTTGTCCAGTTTCGCAGCAGAGCAGGGGCTGGTGGATCCCTGAACTGGTGTAGACTGGCTTATGCAAGGAGGACACCATCTGTGCCCTTCAAAGCATTTCCAGAGGCTGGGGAGGCTACTCCTCCCTGGCCCTTAACACCTATTTCCAAAGGGAGAGGGTGTAACACCCTCTTCTCAGAGGAAATCTTTTGTTCTGCCTTCCTGGGACTGGGCTGCCCAGACCCCAATAGGGCAGAAGCCTGTCAGTGGGTTCGCAGCAGTGGTAGCTGCAGTGAAAACCCCAGAGAGCTAGTTTGGCAGTACCCGGGGTACATGCTGGAGCCCCGGGGATGCATGGGATTGGCACCCCAATACCAGATTTGGCATGGGGGGACAATTGCATGATCTTAGACATGTTACATGGCCATATTCAGAGTTACCATTGTGAAGCTACATATAGGTATTGACCTATATGTAGTGCACACGTGTAATGGTGTCCCCGCACTCACAAAGTCCGGGGAAATTGCCCTGGACAATGTGGGGGCACCTTGGCTAGAGCCAATGTACCCTCACACTTAGTAACTTTGCACCTAACCTTCACCAAGTGAGGGTTAGACATATAGGTGACTTATAAGTTACTTAAGTGCAGTTTAAAATGGCTGTGAAATAATGTGGACGTTATTTAACTCAGGCTGCAGTGGCAGTCCTCTGTAAGAATTGTCTGAGCTCCTTATGGGTGGCAAAAGAAACGCTGAAACCCATAGGGATCTCTTGGATCCCCAATACCCTGGGTACCTAGGAAATTATACCAGGGAATTGTAAGGGTGTTCCAGTGTGCCAATCAGAATTGGTAAAAATGGTCACTAGGCTGCAGTGACAATTTTAAAAGCAGAGATAGCATAAGCACTGAGATTCTGGTTAGCAGAGTCTCAGTGACAATGTTAGGCACCACACAGGGAACACATTTAGGCCACAAACTATGAGCACTGGGGTCCCGGCTAGCAGGATCCCAGAGACACAGGCAAAAACAAACTGACACACAAGTAAAAATGGGGGTAACATGCCAGGCAAGATGGTACTTTCGTACAGTTAAACTAAAAGGAACAAAAACAATCCAAGAAATACAAATGCCCACTCTGGGTTCAAATAGTTAGGGTGGCACAGTTTGGTTTGGTTTCATTCTGTGTGTGAAAAACCCTTCAAAAAGCAAATTCCTCAAACCTGAGACACAGGCATGAATGACACAATTTCAATCGAAGTGTTATGCTATTAGAGAAAGAAACGTCATGTAAATGCTCTTTTAAAATTGCACTGTCACTTTTTGTAGTATTTGAGCTCACACAGATTTCCTGAAGCACATTTAGGCAAGTAACTTCAATAATAATGTAGAATGTTCAGAAATGCATTAGTCTCTTCAAGATAAGCACTCTGCCAAAATACGAGGTCTAAAATACACCAGCTGTTCTAGGAAATCCCGGCTCTGAAAGAACAAACTCCCTGGAGAATACTAGTCACTTAGCTGCAGTCTTTTCCGCAGTGCTGGAGGAATGCCTGGTGTCAGCTAGTACAGGAACGAAGAAAAGAATTGCCTCAAAAGTCCTGAATACGAGGATGACAGCAGGGGCTAGACTGCCAAATCAGATGCTGAGATCAGAAAGCAAAACAAAGCCAAGCAGGGAGGCATGCTTCACTCTGTTATTTATAGCCAATCAGGAAAGCAGTTGAGTTTCCACATGTGGATGAGTCACCACACCCAATTAGCAGCACATGTCTACAACACACCTAATTAGAGGCACATGTCTACACCTGCTCAGATTAGCAAACAAACATTGATAAAACCAATTATGTAACACAGCGCATTATGTTTACTTAGAAACATGAAGGTTTAACCAAGAACAGAGATATGATTTAACCCTAATCACTGGGGATGCTGACAGATAACGCAGGAGGCACCTTGGGGATTCCTGACATAAAAGACCCTGAAACAGAATAAGAAAGGATAATTAATGATTCCAGAAAACAAGTTTGAGACAAACACCAAGTTAGGAGGACACATATACTTAACACAAGCAAAATTAACCTATGGCAACAAGTACAGTAGTCATTGCAGGGAAACTCTGATCCACGCACATCTTTGCCTTGGACTTTCCTGAACTGACCATTCCTACCAAATTACCTTTGCCGACTGATATGTTCTGTATGTCACAAGTTGTACTGACATTGGAGATTACAATATGTAAGGATACACTTACACTCAGGTGAAGACGTGGTCTATGTCATCTTGACATAGGCCAATTCCTTCTTCTTCACCACTGTCATCTTCATTGGGCATTTTAACTTCCTCACCCGTGGCTCTTCATGGTCTCCCTCCTCTGCGATCATTGGGATGTTCAGTTGCAGGGCGATGTTGTGGAGCATGCAGCTAGCAACCGAGATTTGACACACCTTATAGGATGAGTGGAGGAAGACTCCACTGATCTTGTCCAGGCACCTAAACCTGGCCTTGAGGAGCCCAAAAGCCCACTCTACTGGCCTTTGTGTTATTCCATGGGCCTCATTGAAGTGAACTTCCCCTCAGTGGTTCCAAAAAACATGGTTGGTTAGGATACGCTGAGTCTCCTATATGGAATCAACACAAGAACAGACTAATATCATAGCAAGCCATTGTCCCTTCCAAAATAAGGATTCAGGCAAAAGATCATCAAGTCATATTGTACTTACGACAAGCGTGGCCCCCTCAGGTCCAAGTTGTGACATTTACAGGGGTATGTTGCTGTTCCATAGTACAAAGGATTCATTTGCTGACCAAGGAAAGTGGGCTCAAACACTTGAGATGTTCAAATCCGGTAAGCAGACAACTTGCAGATTAATGGAATGGAAGTTCTTGTGATTGCAGTAGACCTGTTCCCTTGTAAGTGGTGGCACCAAGGCAACATGTGTGCCATCTATTGCTCCAACCACATGTGGTAGCCCACCCAAAGCATAAAATTGTCCCTTCAAGGTGTCCAAATCCTATTGTCGTGGGAACTGGATGTAGCTGTTGATATGTCTCAGCAGTGAAGAACGGATTTCTTGTAGCACACCATTGAAAGTTGGTTGGGTCATGCCCCCAGATACTGCCACAGTGTATTGAAAAGAGCCAGTGGCCACAAAATGAACTACTGCCACGAGTTTCACTCCTGGTGTTATTGCTGTTGTGTTCATATTGTGAGGCAGGAGATCAGGATCCAGCTGGTGACACAAATCCAGGAGAGTTTGCCTACTTACCTGAAACATTTTGATCATATCCCTCACCACCAATGTGGCAAGGTCTGGAAATGGCCTGAAGACCTGAGGCCGTCATGTCCTACCCATGCCTGGGTTGAAATATGTGCATGTATGGAAAAGAAAATATCAGTTTAACTGGTAACACCATACCTTGATAATTAACCCACATCTGATATCTTTGCAATATTACGAATCTCATTGTGACATATATGTACATACAACGTTCCAAATATTTTCTATAGTCAAAAAACACCTTTTTCCCCTGTTTATTTTCTTTTTTGTTTATATTATGTGCAAATAATACATTTGAAATGCATTACTTGCACATGATAAAAAAAAAACAAATTCTAAATATTAGTATTACTTCCCCTGCGGCACTGTCGATGTCAGACACAGTTGCGGTTCACTTTTAATGTGTCATATCTTGACAAAAACAGTGTCATTCATATCAGACATTTGTAAATGCGCTGGTCTCCATTTTGAGTGCTGGTGATGCACTACCAATTAACAAATTCACAGCTTCACACCGTAAAATAGTGAATGCCAGACTTTACCATCAGGAAATGAGCTACCCGGCAGCCATCGGTGGAGTTTGACCGCGTAGTAGGTGGTACCCTCCACGACAATCCTTGCCATAGGCTAACATGTGTGAGTGCTACGCAGAAAAGCCAATGGCTGTGACTGTCCTGGATCACATCCGCTGTGTACTTCTGTGCTGTATTGAAAAATAGCTCCTTGCCTCCTAACACTGAAGCCAACAAGACATTCTCATTTTTTGCTACTGTTACTGACATCTGGGAGCTGGGATACCGTGCAAAGCAGGTGACAGGGCCATTTCCTTCAGCACGGAGCATCCAGGGAGGTACTGTCCCTGTACGGCCAGCTCTATGGGACCCCAGAGGAACAGGTACATGTCTAACTGGGAAATGTTTGACCACCTGGTTACTTTTTTTGTCCACAGTCTAATTTTTCCCTTTTTGTTCATTGGTGAAATGTTGTGATTGGAGTGGAGTGAACTGAATGATTGTGCTTAGGACAAAATATTGTTTGCCACTGTTAGAAATATCTGTGAATGGAAATGTAAAGTTACCTGAAAGGGGAAGCTGTAATATCTGTCCATGTAACTCACAATTCCAGTTTAATCAGACAAACTGCAGGCCCGTTACAAAAAGTGACCAGTAAACAATGTAACATTATTATGAGTGACAACAGGCAGCCAATCTCAAAATGATAGCAATGTTAAGTGGAAGAAAATATTTTAAAGTTTTGGAGTTGTCTGATGCTGTCCTGTCAAATGGAATTACAGCCCATATTGTGGAAGAGTATGCTCTGCATGGTTTTATACATGTCATGGTGCCACCTATAGGGAAACGTATTTCCTGTTGTGCAAGTTCAAATGTCACAGGCTCTCAATCATCCACACAAGTATGTTACATACCTACACACACTTGTTCATACATCCCCCAAATCACTGCTCTTGCTGACACATAACTGCCCTTCCATACTGCCATTACGCACTGTATGTGATGCAAACCACAAGTTCAGAGATAGTAGGAGTTTAGGTATGAAGCCAATGTATCTGTGTGTCAGGTTATGTGCAAGGTTTGTACAGGTTGTTTAGCCTTTAGTAGCTCACAGTGATTGTGAGTAATCAGGGGAAATGTTTCATAGCCTGGCCTAGATGATATTTTGGGCCTGAATTGGTAACATTAAGAGATTGAAAGTGTTGAGGGTGCTCGAATGATCACTGCACATCAGTATTTCCTAGGAACCTCTAAATGCTTTAGGAAAAGATGAAGTTACTGTCTGGTGAATGCATGGAGCGATGCTACAAAATTGTGTCACAGCACTACAGACAAATCACTCAAAACGTCTCTTCTTTCTATTATCCATACATGTCAATGCCCATCAAAAGCAGGAAATATGGAAGGCCATCGCTAAGAAGGCGCGGACCCTGGCGGTCCATCAGTAGCACAGGCTGCATTGTCGGACCTGTGACACTCAACGTGCAAGTCTGTAGAAGGCCAACTTGGGTAGTTCTTCAACATTTCAAGTGAGTGTGCCACACCCTGTCCCCCTTAACAGCCTGCATCCTTGCGGTGTCCTACCCAGAGCTTGATGGGCAGTTGAGGGCCTAACAGCAGCATCAAAGGTGTAGGTTATTGTCTGTAGCTATTTTTGTTGTTTAACCTTTTTAATTTACAGCAATATTGTATGTCATCAACATGGCAGCTGGCACACATCCAACGCACATTAGGATTCCTGGATGTGAAAGTTAATTAGACAGTGTCTGATGCTTTGTCAGGTGTATTGATTTGTGCTGAACCTTACTACCAGATTCCTCATCACGAGCTAAGTACTGTTTTGAGCATACATATGACTACATGCAACCAAAGGGGTACCTGTATTTTTTCTATGTCATGAGGGACAGTTGGACCAAACATACCGCATTTAATGATTTGGTCAGGTTGGATGCTCCATCACAAATTTGAGTAGGTCATGTAGGTCCTGGTGACATGGCAAACTGATACAGTTGATGTATTAGACTTGACATTGGTAAGTTGGTGCTATGACACTATGATAATGAGTATCTGCTCCAAAAGGACTGGAAGCTTATGCAATGGCATGATTCCATATCTGGAACATGTTGGAAACCTGCTTGTACAGCAAATGTCTAGTCAGTTCAAGTGGACAGTCGCAGGTTGGCATGATGCCTTAGTCCTTCACAAATGTACATGTACATTTTATGCCAAACTGTATTGATTGCAACAGACAGGAATGTGTCCATGTTGGTGAGAGAGTTGCACATCCCCCAAACAACATTTTGGTGTCCATAGTTACGTTGAACTGAGAAATCAATGATGGTGAGAAATGTGATACTGAAAGTGGCATTTACAGAGGGAAGGTTACATCACATAGATGTTGTGCTATCCCATCTTGAGAAGTCAATTTCCAGCTCAACAGATGACTCTTTTGGGAATGTGAATATATTTTAGCTCTGTACTGCAGTGGGTTAGGAATGTCTCAGGTTCTATATGTTTACTCATGCTGTTGAATCCCTTTGTCATGGAGGAGCCTACAAGTGGGTAAGAGAAAAAAGCATACGTGATACAGGAGCTAGCATCGGGTATTTGTAGACTTTGAGCAAGTATTGCGGATCAAAGTCAATGTCCAATTGTACTTGCAAGGATACCATCAAACTGTTGTATATGTCTTTTCAGCATCATCTGGGCAAGGCAGAGGTGACAGTGGCCACGTCAGAGGGGAGGAAGCTCTGTTTCTCAGTAGTCACATTTATCATTGTAAATTCAATAAAACCAGCATTGGAGAAAATTTATATATTTAGCAGGGTCAAATTTACTATTCTCACTCCAGTCCAACTAACAATGGTCAGTATATATTTTAACATATATTTTAACAAAAATAAAAATAAAACTCTCAAATTTTTAAAAAATAATTAAAACGCTATCCACCTAAAGCTCTTATAAAACCCAATGACCTAAAACATTTGCAACATAAAACATTCATTTTTTAATTAATAATTAAACAATGCCACCAGAAAAGACTTTCCATTTTATTGGATGATGGCAGCCTTGATGAAGTTAACACCCTCCCCTCACCCAACCACAAGATGCAGCAAATGCTGCCCAAAGAAAGGGCATGCAGACCAGATATCACACATAACAATTTCTAAGGTATGGTGAAAACACATCCTGGTATTAAATAAATACACTTTCACAATATTTGCCCTGACCCCTGCCAGCACAGAGACTCCTGACCAGGGAAAGCAGGGGATGGACACTGCTGTCCCTGGACCTTGTGCTGGGCAGGCCTAACCGCTTGATGGACTCAGGGCAGCGGGTCTTCTTCTTGGCCTCGAGCCTGACTTCATTTGTAGCCCTGGGCAATGTCCTGCTCTGCAATACAAGGTACACGTCTACCCTGACTCGGGTCCTGACAACACAGCGGGCGCATTAAGGAGGAGAGATCGACCAGAGAGACTCAAAAGAAGACACAAAGGCCCCTGACTGCAACATAATGGAAGAATTGTGAGCGGGGAGCGCGATGCAGCCCTGATCCTGCTGGGGGAGCACCTGCAGGTGGGCAGGGGGAACCTCTAATGCCTCTAATGACTTAAAACTGACCCTAACAGAGTTTTAGTTCTCGATACGACAGGGTCTTTGTCCTGCCACAAAGTGGTGGGCTGGAGCACGTAGGAACCTGACTCGGAGGCCTTCTTGTTCTGTATTACTCACTGACCCTGAGGACAGCCCTAAAACATCTGCCCTCTTCCCTCACTCCCCCCTGTGACAGCATCCACCTGTTAATCTCTTGCCACCAAATTTGAACTCAAAGGGACTTTACACAGCATAATGAAGATGGGAGAGCCAAGAGGTAGACCATGAGGTCTTGGTAGCATACTGGATGTCGCACCTGTTGGAATTTTCCCTTTTTGCAGGGTCATCCTTAAACCTTTTGCCTCCTTTCTCCTATTTTTTCTGACCTGTTTTTGTTGGCTTTAGAACTCTGAGCACTTTACCATTGCTAACCAGTGCTAAAGTGCATATGCTCTCTGTGTAAATTGTATTGTTGATTGGTTTATCCTTGATTGGTATATTTGATTTACTAATAAGTCCTTAGTAAAGTGCACTAGAGGTGCCCAGGGCCTGTAAGTCAAATGCTACTAGTAGGCCTGCAGCACCGGTTGTGCCACCCACCTTAATAGCTCTGTAATCATGGGTCAGACCTGCCACTGCAGTTTTAAACTGCCATTTCGACTTGGTAAGTGTACCCACTTGTCAGGCCTAAACCTTCCTTTTTCTTACATCTAAGACACCCCTAAGGTAGGCCCTGGGTAGCCCCATGGGCAGGGTGCAGTGTATGTTTAAGGTAGGGCATATACTAATGTGTTTTATATATCCTAACAGTGAAATACTTCAAAATTCGGTTTTCACTGTTGCAAGCCTTATCCCTCTCATAGGTTAAAATTGGGCTGCGTTTAAATATGATTAAAGTGTAGATTCCCTTTGGGAGCAGATAGACATGTGGAGTTTGGGGTCTCTGAGCTGACAATTTAAAAATACATCTTTTAGTGAAGTTGATTATAGGATTGTGTGTTTGAAAATGCCACTTTTAGAAAGTGAGCATTTTCTTGCTTAAACCATTCTGTGACTCTGCCTGTTTGTGGATTCCCTGTCTGGGTCAGTTTGACAGCTGGGCTGTTTGCACCTCTCTCTAGGCAGTGACACAAGGGGAGCTAGGGTGTAGCCTGCATATTCTGATGAGCCATGTGTGCTAGGAGGGAGGGGAGCAGTGGTCACTCACACCTGAAAGGGCTGTGCCTGGCCTCACACAATGCAGTCTCCAACCCCCTGGTGTGTGTCTGGGGCCTGGCTTGGGCAAAGCAGGATTTCACAAAAAAGAGAGACTTTTCTTTGAAGTAAGCCTACTTCAAAGGGCCAAATGGGTATAAGAAGGGCACCCAAAACCACAGACTTTAGAACACTTCTGGAAACCAAGAGGAACCTCGGCCTGGAGAAGAGCTGAGGAAGAAGTCTTGTTTTTTTTAGGTAAATATTTTCTATTTTTCTAAATCTGTGTTGTGTCATTTTGTAGTGTTTTCATTACGTTACTGTGTGTGTTGGTACAAATACTTTACACCTAGCGCTCTGAAGTTAAGCCTACTGCTCGTGCCAAGCTACCAAGGGGGTAAGCAGGGGTTAGCTCAGGGTAATTCTCTTTTACCCTGACTAGAGTGAGGGTCCTTGCCTGGACAGGGGGTAACCTGACTGCCAACCAAGGACCCCATTTCTAACACATCCCATATAAGGAACTGGATCTTTCTGAATGGCGAGCATTGACCCTTGCTCTACACGTGGCCACCAGCCACTTCCTGGCCTAAGCTATCCTATACTGTTGCATTGTGGGGCTCCTGGTGACATCTCACCCCATTTAGCAGACTATCATGTGTGACGAATCCCGTTTAATGCCGCCCGTGGGGAGGGTGTAATAGGGACCAAGTAGTACTGCCATAAGACCCGTGGGTGTGCCTCACTCAAATTAACCCATCCAGGCAGACGACCAGTTGAAACGACTCCTAAAGAAGTGTTTGTGTCCCCATTCCACAAGGAAGTGGGACCTCAACTCGCACTCAAACTCAAATTGATGCTCTCTGACCACCCTCTGGATTGGGTGACTACAGCGTTGGCAAATTACTCCCTAATTTGGCTTCTTCTGTGATGCACCCACTCCCTTGCAATTGGCTGTGACCTTTTTGAGTGAAAGGGGCTCGCTACTTCCTTTTGCAGCTAGCCATTTCTCACAGACATGTGGTTGGACTCCTGGAACGGCATCACCCACAATGAGGCTTGATACCTGTGGACTGCTGGGGCCCACCGATTCCATTGATATGCCACATGGCAAGGCCACTAAAGAAAGCTCAGTAATACCACTCTGGTCCAAACCCTCTACATCAGATATGAGTGGCAAGTCACAGGAATCCCCTCCCTCAACTACGTCGTCTTCTGGACCCACCATTACACGAGACAACATGGAGCAATTCCTTAGTGACATTTGACAGGCGATAACATCACTCAAGTACAACTTCAAAAGCTATCTTAATGAACTGTGTAGGGATGTCACAGTAGTAGGTGACAGAATTGATGATCTAGAGCACACACTGGACTCCCACGCTGGGGACCAAGAGGCCCCATGGAGACGTATCACTTCCCCAGAGGAGCACCAAAATAATTGCAGGTGAAGCAAGAATATATGTAAAACCGGGGCCAGAGTAACAACCTTTGCATCAGGGGTTGCCCCGGGGTGTGGAAGGTGATGACATTCTTGCTTTCACTAGAAATCTGCTGCAAGCACTTCAGGGCCAGGAGGACCAACCCTTTGCCTTCACTACTCCCGAACAGCGAATGGCAGGACCACAAAGATGCTTTTTCCTCAATGGCTGTAGTCAGAACCGTCCACTTCAGACTATTACTTACTTTAACTTTGCCCTGTTCTAGTCTTAGAGGTTGATATCACAATTTACTCTTTTTGATCAGTGTTCCCCCATATTGGGGGCAGTCTCTGCTGAGGGTGACACCTCAGAAAGATATGGTGGGGCTTCCCACTGGGTTCCAGATGGAGTGGCACATTACGTTTGGCCCTGTTGGCCCTGTTATGCCCCCTTCACCTATTCTCCCCATTTGCAAGCCTGCCTTATTTCACTCTCACCTTTCATACAATGGAGCACAATAGGTACAAACCCCAGGTGGCTGCACTCCATACGTATAAGATTTAGTGAACACCACAATCCCCATCTTTACACTTCCATCCCTCAATGTTTGAGGACTTAACTCTCCCAATAAAAGGCAAAGGTATGGCGTTATCTACTTCAACAGGACTCAGATGTAATCTCTTCACAAGAGACGCATGTGCTTTGGGACAAATGATAACACATGATGCACCCCAAATGTCCATGTCAACAATGGGCCTACGCACCCTCCAATACACTGAGGGTCACATCCTTTTTTAAGAGGGGCTTTTTGCACCAAATTAGTTAAGGCCACTAGAGATCCGGAGGGGAGATTCTTAAGACTGATGGTAGAAAGAGGAAAGACTACACTGACTCTTCTTAAACGCTACATGCTGAATCAGCCCAAAGATGCTTACATTAAACAGAGATCAGCTCCAACATGCAACAGGGGAACTCATTGGGGGGATGATCTCAACTTAGTTGGGGATCCCTGTTTAGACAGAAATACATCACATCCTCAAGGCAAAGGAGCCATCTACAGTTCACTTAAGAAATAATGTAAGACGCTGGTCTAGTAGATGCCTGGCACTTTCTCCACCCTGATGAGAGGGATTACTCCTTTTACTCCTACATACACCTGTCTTATGCATGCATATATTCCTGCATAGATTGCCTGTTTTGTCCCACTCTTTCCTCAGAAACCTAACCCCCACCCAACTTTCCGACATTTCCATTTAAGACCATGTGCATGTGAAGCTTACCTGGACACTACACTTATGGAAACCCTGCGTCTCTTCCTGTTGGCACCTAGCTCCTCAACTTCTCCACGACCCTGTAGACAGAGCCTCTGTCTCAGAAGCCATTTCTGACTACTTTACACTCAATGCCATTCCCAACCTTTCACCCCACATGCTTTGGAATGCGTTCAAGTTAACCATCAGGGAGTTACATCTGCCATTTCCACTGCCAGGGCTCATGAGGCCTGTCTCCTCAAGGCTAGCCTCAAAGAGGAAATTTACTCCCTGGAACACAGGGACAAACAACAACTTATAGGGCAAGTGAAGCATCAATTGGCAATTTTGCGGGGACAACTTCATGCACTCTGCACTAATAAGGCAGAAATATTCCTTCTTTTGTTTAAGCAGAAGTTCTATGAAGGAAGGGACAAGGTGGGCACCCTTCTGGCTTGCAGACTAAGACAACACCAGACTCGCTCCTACATAACCAAAATTTGCGGTCAGGGGGAAGGATGGGCTATCAGAGAGCAGGACAAACAGGAAACCTTCACAGCTTTTTATCAGCATCTAAAGGCTGCAGGGGGAGAAGACCACCTTGCCATACATTCCTATCTTCTAGATTGCCCATAGCATTCATTGGCACCTATGTTCAGTCAGGACCTAGAGAAACACTTCAGTATGGACTTGCTACGCAGGGCACTCAAAATGCTCCCAAAGGGGAAAACACTTGGCCCAGATGGCCTTACACCTACATTCTATCTGGTCATTTTCCCCCAGCTATGTGATCACCTACTTACTCTTTTTAATTCTTCCTCTCACTCCACAGTCCCTACTCCGACAATTATCCTCGCTGAGATCACTCTCATTCCAAAGCTGGGAAAAGACCCTATTGTTTGCTCCTCTTACTGCCCAAAAGCCCTTTCAAACTCAGATCGAAAAATATACACCAAAATGCTGGTGAATTGCCTTGAGGCCCTCTTGCTCGGCCTAATAGACCCCACCCAGCTGGGCTTCTTAAAACACAGGAAAGGCCCGAATAACCTCTGCTGGCTCGCCCAGTTGGTAGAGAAGGCCAGTAGACATAGCACCCCACCTTTACTATTGTTTGTAGACGCTAAAAAGGCCTTTGACAGGGTGAGCTGGCAATTCCTAAAAGCTGTCCTTGTCAAAATAGGGTTAGGCCCCGAAATGATCAGCAGAAGTATGGATTTGTACACTGTGCCACCGTCAACTATGCAGGTTAAGGGTCATTCCTCCCACCTATTCTCCATTTTTAGAGGCACCAGGTACGGTTCTCGTCTTTCCCCCTGTTGTTTGCCCTGGTGGTGGAAATTTTAGCCATCCATCTTTGCCAGGCCCCAGACATTACAGACATCCATTTTAGAGGTCTTACTTTTTGCATACGATCTCCTGCTGGCCATGATCAATCCGACCATCTCCCTTACAGATGTGGTCCAAGCACTCCAAGCCTTTGAAGCTGTTTCCAGTTGCAAAGTTATCACGTCCAATTCTCAGTGGCTCAATCTTATGATACCATCCCCATGGTATCACGCCTCCAAGTGCTAGTCTCACTTCATTGGGCACCACGCTCCATCAAATATCGGCTTTACTATTACTAACAACCTCGCCACAAGGACGCAGTCAAATTGGCCCCCTCTCCACAAGAAAATCCCAGAGGATCTCTGCAGATGGAGTCCACTCCATGTCTCTTTGTTAGGTTGGTTACCTATATGTAAAGGGAAATGACCCGAATCTCCAATGCACCTCGAGGTATCTTGGCGTATCCTAACCTTAAAGACTACTATTGGGTGGCCCACCTCCACTTTATTTCAGAGTGGGTAGTTAGAGAAAGCAAAAAACATTGGGTACACATGGACAGGGCAGTGGCCTGTATGCAGCTATGGGACCTGGCTTGGCCCCCAAGGCATCTTCAACCGTGAAGTGCATGCCTAGCAACTCCAACCAGATGGTATTGGAGATTCCCCAATACCTCTGTTGCAGGCAACCAGATTTCACACCTGTGCTGTCTCAGGACTCCCTCCCAGATTGGATCAGGAGTGAATGTAGCATACTACAAGACCTCTTCCAGGGAGGCATGATCAAATCTTTTGAACAATGTAAAATAGATTTTCATCTCCCTGAGACCACACGGCTCCAACATCTCCAATTGGTCTATTGGGCACAGCACCCTCCCAAAGCGATGACGGCCACCCACACTCTCACCCATTTTGGAACATTGGCCCGAAACTTCAAGGGTACCGGAGGCCTGTTCGCCAAAACATACGCAGAGTTGCAGCAATCCCACATAGTCCCCAGCCATCCATATCAGAGACTATGGGAATTTGTTTAGACCCAAGGCATCACAGGGAAACAATAGGAGCACCTGTGGTGAGATATACCTAAGACATTTCACAGCATCCTTCAACAACAAAAACTGCTTACCAGCTCATAACACATGGTACTATACCTGTGCTGGATTGTGCCCCTTTTACCTGATGGCATTGTTAGAGATGTGGAGCACAAGAAGGAGACTTCATCCACATATGGTGGGCTTGTCCACGGGATCACTATTATCTGGAAAGAAATTCTCAGCCACATCTAAGACCCACTCGGATGCCTCATTCCCATGGATTACCACATGGTTGTTTTGGTATTTACACCCACTGACATTGCAGGCAATGACAAATGCAGGCTGGTACCTGATACAACACATGACAGGTACGGTGAAACAATTGATAGCTCTCACCTGGAAGTCCCCTAAAACCCCACATACAGCAACCTGTACAAACTGTCTGGCTCTGATAAAAACATATTTAAAACTTTGGCATCCTCTAATAGATCATGGGGGTCATTCTGACCCTGGCGGTCATGGACCGCCAGGGCCAACGACTGCGGAAGCACCACCAACAGGCTGGCGGTGCTTCCTGGCCAATTCTGACCACGGCGGTAAAGCCGCGGTCAGAAAAGGGAAACCGGCGGTTTCCCGCCGGTTTTCCCCTGGCCATAGGAATCCTCCATGGTGGCGCTGCAAGCAGCGCCGCCATGGGGATTCCGACCCCCTTCCCGCCATCCTGTTCCCGGCGGTTCTTACCGCCAGGAACAGGATGGCGGGAACGGGTGTCGTGGGGCCCCTGGGGCCCCTACACTGCCCATGCCAATGGCATGGGCAGTGCAGGGGCCCCCTAACAGGGCCCCATAATGATTTTCAGTGTCTGCTTAGCAGACACTGAAAATCGCGACGGGTGCCACTGCACTCGTCGCACCCCAGCAACTCCGCCTGCTCCATTCGGAGCCGGCTTCATCGTTGCTGGGTCTTTCCCGTTGGGCGGGCGGGCGGCCTTTTGGCGGTCGCCCACCCACCCAGCGGGAAAGTCAGAATGACCGCCGCGGTCATTTGACCGCGGTGCGGTCTTCTGGCGGGGGAACTTTGGCGGGCAGCCTCCGCCGCCCGCCGAAGTTGAAATGACCCCCCATATGTCTAAGCTGGACTATCTTATTTTGCAACCACCTCAACTTCACGCCATACACTTGTTTGAATGACCATTAAAACTGGGAATATTCTATTTTCTTTTGCTACTAAATGCACCTTGTCCAGAAGGCTGTCTTCCCAGGATTACCCAAGGGTTCCTTTCGCACACCTGCCACTCTTTCATTCTGAACCATACTAGCACCACCCACTTCTCACACATGGACTTACACCCCAAGTTGCTCCCCTCTACCCTGTCTTCCCCAGTCTATCTACTTCATTCATCAGTTGGACACACCACTACTTTCCACTCAACCGACGCATGTTGGGACTGACTCCCCTAATCCCACCTTAACTCGTCGGTCATCTGCGGGCTCCCCCAATAGATCAATCATTATCCACACTTAGCGCTTAGTAACCGGGCTCCATCTGATGCATACTGTTGTTTTTTTGTGATTATCTTTTCAGCTCTACATCTCTTATGCTCTAAGTCCCGACCCTCCCTGTGCTACTCAGTGTGGAAAGATGACGGTTTGTATTTTGTCCTTCCCTTGCTCAACCACTGGAAGGTATAACTTTGTGAAAACCTTATAGACAGAATTTAAGCAACAAAAATAGCCTTATGGCTACACAGCTAGGATAAGAGGTTCTGGTCTGGTTGCACATGAAAACATGCACACAGATGAACACCTGTGGAGGATGAATGAGGAAGACAGTTCTGTTTTACTCAGCCTGTTATCTGCACAGATGTAACTTTTCACAGATGGAACCTTGAATAGATTGGTTATGGCCTGAGAAGGCCTTATCATTTAATTGTGCTACAGATGCAGTTGAATGCTTGGAAAATTACACCATGGGCATCCATCATATCCTATTTATCATCTCACAATAACACCCAAGTAAAATGATACTGAGGTAGCCACTATGTTTTGTTAAAATCTAGACACCTCTACAAAAGAAATACGTGATTGCTCCCTCCACTGAGGTTTAGTCCATGTTTTTATTTAAATTACCAAAATGAGATCTAAGAATGAAGCATGCCACTACTTGGGTGGACCTCCTTTCAATAAAACATGCATGAGTTTTGCCATGTCATCCTTTAACACTCCACATCAGGTCCATTTTGAATAGGTTTGGGATACCTTTGTGTTTTTTGTAGGTTAGCTAAAAAGCTATATCCACATTATTGGTCCTCTTGGCCCCCTTCAGTGATCATATGACACCTTAGCAAAGCCAGCAGGCTGGATCTTTTAATTTAATGCATCCCTCATGGTGTGTTTGGCACGTAAGGCAGGTTTTCAGAGATTAGGGCTTACTGGTGAAGAGAGCATCAGAGCTACCTTCAGCACAGGGGGTCCAGGGTACATTTAGGGGGTTACTTGGCTTGTGTGACATTTCTTTATGGCATGCTTCCTGTAGGTTGGGAGATCCTGTTAGAGAGAGTCACTATTGGTATTACCACCTTCCATTCTGTATGTATTTGCTAATTTGTGTGAAACATTTAACTTTATATCTAAGAATGTTCTTCTCTTTATAAGAAAGACACTACCTGAAAAGAAATTGTTTAGGTATTGTTGTTAAATTACTGAGTTCTGAGTTTCTAGCACACAAAAATTCCCATGAGAAAGCCTTAGACAGCTCTGCTCGCTACTTTTATAGACAATTCCTGGAAAGTGGTGCTAGGGGCCTGATTTATAGTTTGTCAGACAGACTAATTACAGTCACCATGGTGGAGTACTTTCCATGGCAAAGATACTCCACCCCCCATATTTAGGGACGTCTGCTGGCCCAGCCGACATCTCAGTTTTGCAGATGCTACCTTGATGTGAATGCATTGAAAGTTTGACAGATGGCTCTTTTAACATGACACAGAGCTATAAGTCAAGTTTTCACTTTTTTTATTTTAAAAAAACAAAATCCCAGAGTGGTATTTTGTTTTAGAAAAAAAATGCAGTGACCCACCTCACATTGGAGGTTTTGCCCATGTGGAGGTGATCATTTTGCAGTTTTCACTGCCCCTGGTTTTACCTGGCAGTAACGGACAGGGAAAACTGGCACATGTTCCCCCACCCTAACTAGGGGAGAGTGAACCATGGCTAAACCTCTGCTGACACGTTCTCTGCCGGGCAGGTGTAAGTAGACAGCAGAGATGGAGTAGTCTCCACCATCAACACAGTGAAGTTCTACCCGTCTCTTAACGAGGCGATTGGAACTTCGGTTTGGCTGAGAGGATATTCCATCACCATTGATTCTTGTAGTGTTATGTACTTAGACATTTGTGAGTCAGTAATTGCACTTCATTAAACTACATTCATTACTATTCACAAATTTGTGTGTTCTTAAATCTATCCCTTAGCTCTCCCATAAAGTGCATGTGAAAACACTGATTGGAAAAAACTATTCTGCAAAAACAAAG
This sequence comes from Pleurodeles waltl, assembly GCF_031143425.1. Taxonomy (NCBI): domain Eukaryota; kingdom Metazoa; phylum Chordata; class Amphibia; order Caudata; family Salamandridae; genus Pleurodeles; species Pleurodeles waltl. The sequence goes on from NC_090448.1 coordinate 142,868,510, forward strand.
AGTCTAAAGCATACACTATGAAAATCTCGACCGTCCATGAACATCGCAATACAAAAATGTTGGCTTCCTCCTAAATGTACTATCAAGCACTTATCAATTATTATAGAACTGGTTGATTGTACCTTAGTACTGAGCAGAAGTGTGTTTGGCTGAATTTCACACTTAAGTAAACGTCAACATTTGTGGAGTTATATTTATGCATGTTTTTATGCATTTTTGCAAGCTAGATTTTCATATAGAACACTTCAAGAGGCCTTTGTTCTACTGGCATGGAGATGAGTTTTGAGGGCTTTTTGTTCTTTCCTGTTTTTACAAGATATAGGCCCTCATTATGACATTGGCGGTAAATCCCACTTACCGCCACCGTGACTGTCGCCAACTTACCGCCGCAGCAGCGGATATCCATTCACCATATTATGACACACACACCAATCCGTCAGTATTCAGCCACAGACACAAATCCACCACACCAAAGGTCATTGATAAACTGGCAGTATCCAAATCCTCACCGTTACACCAACAGAACAATGCCCATCACATTATGACCCACGAATCACCACGGTGGACATTCAACGGCGGTAAACCATTGGCGGTACATACTGCTGCGTTCACAACAGACACACACATGCAAAACACCACCACATTGGACAATTCAAACAACACACACCTGACACCCATACACACACCACCCCCACACCACTATAAAACACACACCCACTGAATCCACAACCCTTTACCATTACAAACCATTGCCAGCAGAGAGACATCAAGACCATGGACACAACCAGAGCCACACACTATACACACCTATACACCACTCATGCAGCCCACATCACACACCCCAACAAATTACCCAACACACCCTCACCTACACACCTCACACAACACCCATGGCACCACAACGACACCTCCGTTTCAAAGAGGAGGAGCTAAGGGTCATGGTGGAGGAAATCATCTGGGTAGAGCCACAGCTGTTTGGAGCACAGGTGCAGCAGATATCAATAGCTAGGAAAATGGAGCTATGCCAGAGAATCATGGACAGAGTCAACACCATGGACAGCACCCAAGAACAAGGGTTGGCATCAGGAAGAGGTGGAACGACCTACGGGGAAGGTACTTTCCATTGCAGCAAGACACCAGCTCGCTGTACAGAGGACTGGCGGTGGACCCTCACCTCCTCCCCCACAACTCACAGCATGGGGGGAGCAAGTCTTGGCAATCCTGCATCCTGAGGGCCTGGCCGGAGTAGGAGGAGGACTGGACTCTGGTAAGTCAACTCTCTGCTACTATCACCCTCCCCACCTGCATGCCATCAAGGGATCAAGGGAGCACTTGCAGGCCATCAACAACACCCTGATCTCCATAGCAGGGGTGCTGGCAGACATGGCAAATATAATGAGAGAGGCAGTCTCACACCAGCGGGCCTCTGCCACTAGCCAGACATCTGAACAGCCTTCCACCTCTGCTGCAGCTAGTGGCCAGGAGGCCCCACCACAGGACTCACAAGCCACCAGCACCCCTGCCCCTGCAGAAGGTGAACCACCCAGCAAACGTTTCCTGCGATCCAGAAAGAAGCCAGAGACACTTGCCAAGACCCCTGCCAGGAAATGAGACTCTCTTGATTATCACCCTTTTGTCCCACTCTGTCACCCTGTCCACCTTGAACTGCCATTGCACCCCTTCCAATGTCCCCATTGACAATGCACCTGTGCTACAAATAGACTGGAGCAATACCCTGGACTTTCGTCCATCATCACCCCATCCCATTGCACTTGCCACTATATATTGAAATACTTGAATAAACACCCATGGAAAAAAAAGAAGTTTGGCGTATGTCATGTACATCAATTATGTATTCATTGAAACAGGTACAAACATTGCAAATCAACTGTACAGAAAATGAGCATTGATTAATGACTTATAGCTGGCTGCAGTGATCACACCAGGAGCATATGTGAGGTCACCAACATCTGCAAAATGAATTTCCAGAGGGAACAGTAAGTGGGCATAGAGGTGGGAAATATCAGCATGCCAGTGCCACAGATATTCAAACAAATGTCATTGAAATGTGAAGTAACACTGTCCTACCTGTGTGTCATTGGAAGTATTGTCTGTTCACAAATGTTCTGTTGTCCTCATCCTCTGCCTCCTCATCCTCACTGTCTACAGGGTCCACTGCTGGCACACAGGCACCTCCAGCCTCCCTCTTCTGCAGGAATGGGACATGGTGTCTGAGCGCCAGGGTATTCAACATGCAGCATGCCACCACTATCTGGCAGACCTTCTTGGGTGAGTAGCACAGGGATCCACCTGTCAGATGGAGGCACCAGAACCTGGCCTTCAGGAGGCCAAAGATCCTTTCAATTATCCTTCTGGTTAGCCCATGTGCCTCATTATTACGTTCTTCTGCCCTTGTCCTGGCATTCCTCACAGGGGTCAGCAGCCATGAGAAGTTGGGGTAACCAGAGTCACCTGAAATATTGAGGGACAACATTTAGCCACACACTATCCCATATGGCCCACACCATACCCATACACCAACATCTACATTCATAGAGTGGAAACTCTTACAATTTCTGAACACCTGTTCATTCTGGTGGGGGGTGGGGTGGGAATGCAATATGTGTTCCATCAGTCGCCCCAATTATGTTGGGGATATGTCCCATTTCATAGAACTCGGCCTTCACTGTGGCCAAATCTTCAACCTGGGGGAAAACAATGTAGCTGCACATGTGTTTAATCAGGGCAGGCAACACTCTTGTCAGCACTATTGAGAACATTGGCTGTGACATTCCTGCTGCCAAGCCCACTGTCACTTGGAAAGAACCAGTTGTCAGGAAATGGAGCACTGATAGAACTTGCACAAGAGGGGGGATCCCAGTGGGGTGACGGATAGCAGATATGAGGTCAGGCTCCAATTGGGCACACAGCTCTGTGATTGATACCCTGTCCAGTCTACAGGTGAGGATACTGTGCCTGTTTTCCAGTGTAGCCAAGTCCACAAGGGATCTGTACACGGGGGTATGTCTCCATCTCCTATTCATCAGCAGCTGTATGAATCTATGTGGCAAAAGGGTGAGGAGGCGCTCACAAACTGAACAATGGAGCAACAACAGAACTTTGCATGCTGTTAACTCGTAATGGGTCTGTGTGATTTGTCCAGTATGTCCTAATTTCACCAGTGATGCAGCAATTTTCCATCGCCTGCTCCCCCCAAAATGGCGTCCGCCTGCCTTGTGTGGAGGGACAGGTGGAAGTGAAGTAATTCCGCTTACGTTGTGTGCCATTGTGGGAGGTGGTCGGGAACCACTGTGCTACTCCTTGTTTGTTATAATTGGGCCCTATGCGTTACAGTGGCCAATGGTGATCTACGCCAGCGGTGGCGATATGCACCGCTGCGGACGTGACCAACATTTTCTATTTGATTCTTCACTTGCTACCTGATCTTCCACAGGAGAGGACCTATACTGCATGTGCTGCTGTGCCCTGTGTCTGGAACCTACCATGGCCCCTTGTGACTGGGAAGAGGGCCTCAGCCTTCACTTCGAAGGAGTTGGAGAGACTGGTGGATGGGGTCCTACCCCAGTACGGACTGCTGTATGGGCCTCCAGACCAACAGGTGAGTACACTGTGAGCACAATGCATGCGGCATGAATGCATGGAGTGGTGTGTGTGAAGGCCTTGTGTAAGGGGGTGGGTGGATGTCCTTTTAGGTGGCCTATAGGTTGTGTGCTGGGCCATGTGTCTGCCAATGGTGAGGGAAACGGGTATTTGGAGCCATATTTTTAACAGGCAGGACTGTTGGTCTAATGGTATTTTCCTGTGTGTATTGCCTCTGCAGGTCAGCACCCATCAAAAGAAGGGTATATGGCGTTCCATCGCCAAGGAGGTCTATGGCAGGCAAAGAAACCACTGTCGGAAACAGTGGGAGGACCTGAGACGCTGGGCACGGAAGATGGCGGAGGCCCAGCTGTGGATGGCCTCCCAAAGAAGAAGGGGTGCCCGTCAGACCCTGACCCACCCTGATGGCCCGAATACAGGTGGTGGCCTATCCTGAGCTGAATGGGTGCTTGAGGGCATCACAGCAGCCACAAGGGGGTGAGTACAGCGCACATCATTACAACTTTCTCATGGTAGGGTGGTGTGCGGGTGGGGGATGTGTGTCAGTGGGTGCCCCTCGGCCAGACGTGACATTGCAGCATAGTTCCCCTGGTGGTTAGGGTTCTGAACGGAAAATCTTGCTACCTAGCTCGTAGGTATCCTCAACTGGTTAGGGCTGCATGGGTCTTAGGTGGGTTGCATTTGGCGGTGTGTGCCTCTCACCATGCCTTGGCTGCTAACTATTTCTCTGGTAGTGCTATGCCATATTGCGTAGGCCTGTTCCCTGTGTGTGAGGGTGCTGTGTATGCCAACGGTGGTGTTGGTGCAGCCATTAACCCAGAGTATCCTTTGTCTCTCCCCCCCTTTTTGTTTTATCATCCTGTCCTTATGTGCATTAGCATCATCTGGCGGAGGAGCAGAGGCACCGATGACGGAGGGAGCTGCATCACACAGGATCCAGGAGGCAGAGTCCACCGACGGTGAGGGTACCAGTGGGACGGAGGGCGAGGGGAGAACCACGGCGGAGACTGCAGGGGACAGTTCTGACACAGATACCTCCAACGATGGAAGCTCCCTGGTGGGGGTGGACACTACTGTGACCACCCCAGCTACAGGCACATCCGCCACCCCCTGTACCAGCACGGCCCTCCCAGCAGACCCTCATCGAGTTGCCCGTGCCCGCTCACCCAGGAGGGTGGGCATCTCCTTAGTCACAGACACCTCAGGCCTTGACCCAGTTAGCCCTGCAGCCCTGAGTGAGAAGGCTATTGACCTCCTGAGATACATCTCTGTAGGGTAGTCAACCATTGTGAATGCCATCCAGGGGCTGGCAGCCCAGATGCAACAATCTAATGGATTCCTGGAGGGCATTCACACTAGATTGGCGGCCCAACAGAGATCGATCCAGGCTCTGGCCTCCTCTCTGATGGCAGCCATTGTCCCTGTTTCTACCATCCCCCTTCCAACTTCCACTGCCCAGTCCCATTCTCCTTAACCCCAACCCATCCCAAGCACACAGGCAGACGAGCATACACACAAGACAACACACAAGAGTGGTACAGGCAAACACAAGCACCACACTTCATCCCACAAGCACTCACTCAAACACCATCCAGTTGCAGACACAACAACATCCACAACCTCCACTGTCTCCCCCTCTTCCTCCTCCTCCCTACTTCCCACCCAGTTCCGTCTACACACACACCTCCATACACTACATCATCATCCACTACCAGCATCATCACCACACCAAGCAAAACACACACCTCACTTGCAGACACCTCCACAACAGCCATGCACACGTCTCCTGTGTTCGCTCCCACTGTGTTTGTCCCCCCTCCCAAAGTACACAAACGTAAGTACTCAGACACCCAACAGCCATCCATCTCACAACAGTATTCAGCCCATGCATCTCCACCCAAAAGCAGCAGGCAGACACCTCCAACAACCACTCCCTCTTCCTCCACTCCCATTCCTTCTCCCTATTCCCACCCCAATGTCCCTAAAAAGCTGCTCCTTTCCACCATTGACCTCTTCCCTACCCCTCCCCCGTCCTACACATATGGGCAGGGTAGGAAGAACCCAGCCAAGCACCTCAGCAACACAGTCCATGGGCCCAGTCGTTACCACACCAACTCGTGGTGGAAAAGTTTCCAGGCCACATGTCCTGAAGGTGAAGGAGCCTGCACCAGGCAGCCTAAAGGGAAAGGAGCCTGCACCAGCTGCCAGAAAGATCAAGGAGCCTGCACCAGCAGGCAAGAAGGGAAAGGAGTCTGCCTCATCTGCTAGGAAGCCCAAGGAGCCTGCCCCAGCAGGCAAGAAGGGAAAGAAGCCTGTCCCAGCTGCCAGGAAGAGCAAGGAGCCTGCACCAGCATACAGGAAGACCAAGGGGCCTGGGGCAGGAACTGTGACGATGGGGATGGGCAGGAGCCTCCCCCTACCAGGAGCACCACCACTGTGCAGCCGTCCAAGGTTGCAGGGGATGGGCAGGAGCCTCCCCCACCAGTAGCACCACCACCACTGTGCAGCCATCCGAGGTTGCAGGGGATGGGCAGGAGACTCCCCCCGCCAGCAGCAGTAGCACCACCACCACCACTGTGCAACCGTCACTGCCGGTGGACGGTATGTAATCCTGCCTCCATGGGCTGCTGTGTGGCCTGCCCCCTCCAAAGCCATTGGGTATGACACCCAACTAAGAGACTGTCGCCTTGCACTCCCCAGGATCAAGCACAGGGCATGATTCCCCCTCCAGAACCAGTGGGCAAGATACCAACTCGAGAGACTGTGACCTTGCACTCCCCATGACCAAGCACAGGGCATGTTGTCCCCTCCAGAACCAAAGGGTGAGACACCCACATGAGAGACTGTGACCTGGCACTTGCCAGGAGCAAGTACAGGGCAGGTTGCCCCCTCCAGAACCAGTGGGTAAGACACCCACATGCCCATCACTCCCCAGGACCAAGCTCAGGGCATGATGCCCCCTCCAGAAACAGTGGGCAAGACACCCACATGCCCATCACTCACCAGGATCAAGCACAGGGCTCGATTCCCCCTCCAGAACCAGTGGGTAAGACACCCACATGCCCATCACTCCTCAGGACCAAGCACAGGGCACTATGCCCTCTCCAGAACCAGTGGGCAAGACACCCACATGCCCATGACCCACCAGGATCAAGCACAGGGCACAATGCCCCCTCCAGGACCAGTGGGTAAGACACCCACATGCCCATCACTCCCTAGGATCAAGCACAGGACACGATGCTCCCTCCAGAACCAGCGTGCAAGACACCCACTTGAGAGACTGTGGCCCATCACTCCCAAGGACCAAGAACACAGGCATTGTTGCCCCATCCAGAACCTGTGGTTGAGACACACACATGAGAGACTGTGACCTTGCACTCCCCAGGACCAAGCACAGGGCATGTTGCCCCCTCCAGAACCAGTGGTCTTGTTCCATCTCCCGGCTGAGGTGCCCCCATCCCATGTCCCCCTGAGATGCCTTCCTATTTACCAACTGATGCCCCTGCAGTGTTCTCTCTGTGTTGAGGCAGGTGACATGTGTGGCCTTGGACTTTGCCTGTGGACATGTGGACTACACAAATAGTGGACTGTGCGGTGTCCCTTATTCTGTAAATATGTATATATCTATTATGTTGCCTAACTTATTATTTCTACTGTGTTGATCTTATTTCAAACACTTTGGCATTCTTCATCTGAGTTACAGGGTAAATTGTTTTTTGTAATGCAGCTGGTTGTGTGTATGATGTTGGGGGGATGTTGTGCATGTTTGCGTCACTCTCTTTTTCCTAGGTGGCTGTACTCACCGTTGTCGTCTTTGCCGGAGTTGGTGTTCGTGGTGGAGCAGAACATAGAAGATCATGGGGAAGACATGCAGTTCAGGTTCCATGGCGGCGTGGTTGTTCCCTGCATCTCCAATGGTGAGTACTTTCCCTTCTGAGCTCTGTTTCCGCCAGGCTTTTGATGTTGTTGGTACCGCCCCGGAAAACGTGGCGGTTTCCTGGGTCATATTATGGTGGGCAGAACATTGACGTCTGCCTGGCTGTAGGTGGCTACCACCGTGGTGACTGTTGTTTCTGACCTGGTGGTCGATGTGGTACATTGGCTGTCTTTCAGAGATCTTTCCGCCATGGTCATAATTTGGCGGTTGTTACCACCAGCCTGTTAGAGTATTACCGCCACTTTATCACCGACTGCCAGGGTCGTAATGAGGGCCATAGTCATAAATGACTTGTTTTTCATGCTTTTGTTTTGAGGATTTCTTGGACATTCATTGGCCACCCTTTTTAGTTTTGTTTTACATTCTTATATTTTATTCATTTTAACTAAGTTGCTTTTAGCAAAGACATTTACACGCATTTCTTGCATGAATCTATGGTACGAGTTGGTTGTTTAGTTAGTTTTGCATGACATGTAATCAGTATTTTCTGTCCAATGCTAAGGACACTGTACACAATATGCTAGTTTGTTTTGCTTGTTCAGGAGTATGCTTCTAACACCCAGATAGAGAATTGCATCAGTACGATACTTCCAACACAGAATGGTTTATTATATAAACGGTGCACTGACCCAGAAGGGGCAGAGGGCATTCCGGCAACGCCTATTACTATCCTGGAATGCATGCTGTGCAACATGCAATTTGGCTGATGCTGATCTGCCAGCCTCCTGAGAGGATTGCCATTTATACAACAGACCGATTCCTGACACTGTTTCCACATCTGGGGTTGGAGATAATCCCTTAGATAGCGCCATGTTGAGGGTACACCCACTATGCCCTTAGCATAGGCATAGGTTCAGGTAGGAACATCTAGAACATCTAGGACCACATACACCATGGGAGGATTGTTAATTTTATTTACCATGGATGAAATGGTGATTACCTTGCTTAGATTCTTCTGTCTAATTTTAGCAGCACATTTCCTATATGCCAGATTGCAATTGTTTCAATAAATGTATCAAATGTATCTTTTGTGTCTCGCTTTGGCATGCGTGAGTACCAACTCGAAAGGGTAAGATCTGTTTCTCAACTTCCCTGGGGAGTCAGAGTCTCATGTTCAGTTTGCCATAATCACCTTCCATCCCAATAAGTTTGGGGGTTCGAGTGAGGCACTGTGAGCTAGCCAGGAACTGGGCTGATAGTTACTCATTATGTGGTTGACTCAGACTCCTGCGCTCTCCTGTCCTGCCGTCCTAAACATGGATTGTCCGAGTAGGAACCGCATAACATTCTAATCATGATACTTGTATGCCTGCTGTTAGACCTGTCAGCCTTAGGATGGTCTTCCCCCAAAATGTCTGCCTGCTTCACCTCGCTTTTTCTGCTCTGTTTGTGGTTGGCCTTTGGACTGTGGGCACTTTACCACTGCTAACATGTGCTAAAATGCATGTGCTCACTCTTCTTAAACATGGCAACAATGGCCTATGTGTGCAGTTCTACTACCAAGTTGATTTGACATTTAAAACCCCTTGCCAACCTTAAACTCCCTTTTTATTACATATGTCACGTTTAAGGTAGGCCCTAGGTAACCCACAGGACAGGGTGCTATGTAATTTAAGGCAGGACATACACCTACAAGTTTTATGTGGCCTGGTAATGAAAAATTCCCAAAGTCGTTTTTCACTACTGTGAGGCCTACCCCTCTCATAGGTTAACATTGGGTTAACATTGGGGATTTCTTATTACATTTATTAAAGTATAATTCCTATTTGAGAAGGAGTAAACCTTTCATGTTTAGTACCTATGTAATTGTAATGATAAATCCTCTTTAAAGGTAAAGTCGGATTTACTATTAGAAGTTTGAAAATGGCATCTTTAGAAAGATGCCATTTTCTTTCTCATAGCCCTGTGTGCCTGCAGCCTGTCTTAAGTACACATCTGGGTTGGGGGTGACAGCTAGTTGTTTTCATTCCCTCTAGACAGCTTCACACAATGGAAGGGTAGGTGTGACTAAGTGGACATCTGCATGTTGATGGGTCATCCTTGGCAGGATGGGAGGGAGGAGATGACATACCTGAATAGGCTGTGTCCTGTTCCCACACAAAGGATTGCTGAACCACTGTAGTGAGTCTGGAGCCAGGGCAGGAAGGGAGGCCCTTTGTTTACTTCAAAGACCCCTCTTTAAAGTCACCACCTCTTCAAGGCACCGCTGGTTATAAGAACTTGACATCTGACACTACCAAACAAGTACACCACTAGATCTGTGGATAATCTGCCAGGAAGAAGGACTGCTGTACTGCTACAAGGACTGCTACTCTGGAAGAACTGCTTTACAGGTGTTTTGGCCTACCTGCTGCCTGCTGCCCGCTCCACCCTCTCTGTCTAGGTGAGAAGAACTGTCTAGGTGAGAAGAACTGGACCTACACCACTTGAACTCAAAGTGACTCCAAGGACTTTTCTGTTTGCCTCCCGTTCTGAAGTCTCTGGGACATCAAAGACTTCCTGCAACTCTACATCATCACCTGGGCTATGCCAACTTTGGGTCCCTCCTGCCAAGTGGTGCCAATCCAGTCCTGGACCCTTTGGAAGTGGGTTTGCCAGAGCTGAATCAGCAAAGACCCGCATCACCATCACTGCACCGTTTGGAACTGCTGCATTTTTCCTCGACCCCGGCGCATCGTCATTGAGGATGAGGACATTACAACACTGTCTGTGCTGCTTGACAACAATGCATTGCCTTATCACCACAGGACTCGCCAATGATGCATTCCTGACTGTGCCGATCAGAACCAACGCATCACCTGTGTATCACCTCTTCTGCTCTGACGCATCCTCCATCCAAAGGTACTGTCACACTGTGACAAGGGACAAGTTTGGTCCCTGGTTCTGACCTGCACTTCATTGTGGTCAGCTTGACTTTTCAGATTTGACCAGGTCTAATGTGACCAGATAGCCCTGGTTGGCGCTTTAAGCTTCTAAGAACTATGCCCCTCATTCCAACCCTGGCGGTCTATGACCGCCAGGGTGGATGTCGTCGGAAGCACCGCCAACAGGCTGGCGGTGCTTCATTGGGCATTCCGACCGCGGCTATAAAGCCGCGGTCGCCCAGCCGGGTCCGGCGGTTTCCCGCCAGATTTCCACCGGCTGGGAGAATCCTCCATGGCGGCGCTGCAAGCAGCGCTGCCATGGGGATTCCGACCCCCTTCCCGCCAGCCTGTTCCTGGCGGTTTTTACCGCCAGGAACAGGATGGCGGGAACGGGTGTCGTGGGGCCCCCTAACAGGGCCCCAGCATTATTTTCACTGTATGCATAGCAGACAGTGAAAATCGCGACGGGTGCAACTGCACCCGTCGCACCCCTGCAACACCGCCGGCTCCATTCGGAGCCGGCTTCTGTGTTGCAGGGCCTTTCCCGCTGGGCCGGCGGGCGCTCCCTTGGCGGGCGCCCGCCGGCCCAGTGGGAAAGTCTGAATGGCCTCCGCGGTCTTTTGACCACGGAGCGGCCAATTGGCGGTTTCCGCTTGGCGGGCGGCGCCCGCCGCCCGCCAATGTTGGAATGACCACCTATATTTGCAGAGATTGTTTTAAATTCACATCTCAACTTCTTCTTATTGGATTTTTGTCATGTAGGTCTTGTTTTGTTCGTTACATTAAACTCGGTTTTTCTAACCACTTGTGTTATCTTTATGTGTGTGGTGTTTTCACTGTTTTACCATTTTAAGTGTTGCACAGATGCATTACACATTGCCTCCTAAGTTAAACCTGTCTGCTCTGAGCCAAGTTACCAGAGGGTGAGCACAGGTTAATGTATGGTGTGTAACTGTCTTGCCCTGACTAGGATTGTGGTTCCTGCTTGAAAAAGGGTGCATACCTCAGCCACATAGAGACCCAATTTCTAACCCTTGCTCTACTACTGTAGTAATAATAAATAGAAAGTAACAGGACATCATTTTTAGAAAAGTTCATTATTGGATATAGTCTGTATACTGAATTCAGGTATGTTTTCATTTCTTGTCTCGGTTGCACTAAGTAGGATATGTTTTGTCTTTTACTTGAAAAACATTGTAAAGGACAAACATACTTTTATCAAACCAGCAACATTAATATCTTCCCATTTCCTTCGTTGCAGTATGTGAGGAATTCACGGTATCTCTTTAAATGAAAGCATGATCTTTAATTTTTCAAGTCTGTGACCATGTAAATAATTTATTTTTAAAAGATCAAATCTTCATTCTCTCAACCATCCCAGCAACCTTGAACTTAATGTATTTGTTTTTCCATGCGGAAAACAAAGCTGTCAGTGATTTATGGCTTTTCAGAAAAGGGATGGGTTTCTGCAGCATTTTTCTGCACCTATGGCATTAAATAATGTGCTGTAAAAGACATTACATTCTGTGAAATGTCTTAAGCATTATATCATTGAAGTTCCTGAGCAATAAAAATGAGTAATTTGTGAACAATATGAGGTGACAAGTTGGACATAATTCAATCTAGAAAGCGCATTTACTGCAATATAAGACGCTCTCAATAAGTAACACGTTTATATTCCATAACAAAGTGTGTAGATACGCATAGGAACATTTATTTAGTTTGATAGAAATAAATAGGCATGCTAATAAATGATCCATTACCATAATATATTATTAAACAGTATAACACTTGTTTTCAAACGATTCAATGATGAAATATTCTCGAAAACGTAATTCTATATTCCACAATGTTTTTCATAGCTGGTCTATATTTGTACAACAGTGAATCTTCGATTGAAGGGAAGGTTGTTGTTGTCCATTTGTCGATTTTATTTTATTGCTGTCAAAATGTCTGCAGGGTAAAGTTGACACCTCACAGAATTTCAGATAGAATGTGATAGGTGTGCAACTTTATATTGCCTCCTGGCCTCCTTGACTCTGTTCCTTATATGCCTTATTTCATAATATGTGGCTTGAGTAAATTCCTTTATAAAGAAAGAACAAGTGTAGATACATGTTTCTATAAGTGCACTTAATCATTCTAGATGCAGATGTAGAGCACTGCTTTAATGAGTGAATGGATTGTGCTGCGCACCTACTTTTGCCTACAATATGATTCTTACTTTTGCTACGGTACCTGTAGGTACTAATTATAATTGGTTATCAACCCAGAGAGGAATGCATCAAACATCGTTGGGCTTTTGTTCCTGTGGTGTCCAAGCATGGTTTATAACTTTATTGCATGTTTTTTCCTCATCTTGGCTCAAAGGCAACATTTGTACAGAAATAAAGCTTATCTTCAGCCGAGGACTATATTGGTGCACGAGAACCTTAAGGAAGGTGATTGGTTTTTGCACAAAATGGTTTCTATCACTCCTTATTGTCCTGTACTTGCTCTTCATTTCAGAGGTCAGACATTAGTTTATTAATGTGGAGAGGGTGGCCCCTAGCAACTTAATAAACACAATATGGTTACATCAAAACAGTTCTGAGAGTATCTCTGTTTAACTCCTGGTAGGTATGGCACAGGCAGTAATCAATTCCCAGAAAACAGTTGTTAAGTACCAACAATTTTAAAGTAAGTAACATAAAGCAATACAATTCCCAAACCAATGTATAAAAACAGAAGTAAAATTGAGAGGAAAAACACCAACACCATTAAAATAGGTTAAGGAAGCCAAGATATACATTTGAAGTTTACGACAAACAGTATCTGAGACAGGAAAGCACCACTGAAAAACAATAGTTCACAGTTAATCGGGACCTAGATACAACTGCTGGTCAACTGTGATGGAGTAGAGGTAGGGTACACCAAGTGGGTTTTTTCCTGTGAAAGATTGTACTTTAGGACTTAGGGTAATGGTGGCAGAGAACATTATCTCCACCATCTTGAGTAACTGCTGTCTGTCAAACTTTGGGCCCAGAAGTCATCTCTGTACTTTCAAATGAACTGCTGTGATGGCAGACCCTTTCAATGTACAAAACGTTTGGTGCACCACCACCATTGGTTTTGATAGCTGTCCATCAAACCTGAAAGCAAACTCACAAATTGGAAGTTTTTTTCTGAAAAACAAAACAGTAATGGATAATTTGTTTACTTGTTTTTTATGTCTCTCATAGCGAGGTTTTTTCCTGGCAGACAGAAATGAAAAAGGCATTACCCCGCCAAACTAAATATGACAGTGGTATTATGTTCTTCCTTTGACAGTCCCTCCTGTGACCGCTGTTGGAGGAAATTTCTCATTGATAGAGCCAACAGAGTCTCAGTCGAGGTCTGCCCATCTTCAAATGAGGCAGCTTTTGGAGGACAGGGTACTTTTGTGCCTTTGTGCTTGACTACCCTGTCTACCCAACTATAAATCAGGTCCTTATACTTCTACTGCTAAGAAAGTTCTTTCTGGTAAGTCCTGCTGCTCTTAGCTCCACAGGTCTTTCTCTAGCCTGGTCAACTGCAGGATACAGTCCTCTGTAATCACCTGAGCCCTCTGAGTCACGAGTCCTTCTTCTCTTGGTGCCCCTGAAGGAGGTAAACAGGAAGTCAACCACTTGAGCCTTGGATAGCAGATGTAGTCTCTGTTTGCTAGCAGGAATCATTGAGTCATTGTGTCCCTGGCTGAGTCCACTTTTTCCAGCAGGGGTCAGTTCTTCCATCAGGGCCTTCTTTTTCAGGTGAATCTTTGCAGGTCCATTAATATTTTGAAGAGATGGTGATTGAGGTGCCAGATTTATCCTATGCCCTATCCAGTGATTGGAAACATTCTGCCATACAATCCTATCTATATTCTTGCAGTCCCCTGTCTCTTTTTGCAGAACTTAATATTTGCAGTACAATTACCCAGGAGCTCCTGTGTCAGTATGGCAGAACCCTTTGAACACCAGGCAGACTTGTCTTCAGCTCCTTGTTCACTCAGATATTTAGGTGAGGTCTCATCCCACCTGACTGGGTCCTAAGTGGTTCTCTCCCCTAGTGTGAATAAAATTAAGCTGTCTAGGAAGGAATGGGAGAAGCCCTACCTGGCACCTCCAAGTAAAAAGAGGGCGGGCTAAGGTAGGCCTTTTTTCTGCTAACTCTTCCTGTCCACTTCCAGAGAGTTAATTTCTTCCTCGTAGTCAGCAGCCAAAAGCTCTTTCTGGGCTCAGAGGTTGACTTGTAATATCAACATGATATTTTTTTACAGGGGAATTCTTTAAAGGTGAGACCTACAGAAATACCCCCTATTCCCTCACAAAAGGCAGCAGAGGTGGTTGAAATACTTGGAATACATTATAGGGAGAGCATATATACATGCATGTTTCCTATATGGAGTATAATAAGTAACAAATAATGGTACTTTTCTACCTACCTGGTGAGATGAAGCTTGTACACCTTGTTGTCACATTACATATTTGAGAACTAATTTGATGAAAGTGAAGCAGCTGTGTATGCATTTATTCCAAGACCTTCTGACATTAAGACATCTATTCTGGAATAGGTTACACCTGATACTTCTGACACAGTGCATCTGCTCCATTTACAAATCTAGATTCATGACTCCTAGCTCCTTTCGCCCGGATTTCACTGTGCCAAGCTGAAAGGCATTCCAGAAATATTAATAATCATGCTCTCCCACTGAGACATAATGTTTTGACATGTGGCTAGCTTACAGGACATATTCTGCTCACCATGATCTATGGTGCTGGAGTTAGGGTCCTTTTACTGTGCATTACCTGTATCAGGAATAAAGTCTGACATGGTGATACAGAGGTATATATTCAACAGACGAAGGTCACCCGCTGACTCCACTATGTTCTATCTTTGTATATAGATGTAATGCAAAAAAGAGGTACTAGTGTGCTTGTGTTTGTATGTTAAAATATCCTGATTCAGATTAGAGGTTATCAGGTAAATTATCTATTTTCTGGTAGACACCTTTTCTCAGAATCCACTAATGTTTCTTCGGTCTAAGTGAAGGCTTTCAAAGCTTTCAAGGCTTTAACTCACAAAATGCAAATACACTCCTTCATCTTCACCATGGTTACAGCGACTAGATAGTTGCCTACCTTTCTACACTGCTAAGCATCTTATAAACACATATATATCACGAGTCAACTAAAATATCTGGAACATTTCACCTGAGTGATCCACTCAATTCCACATTTTATAACTTTTCTTGCAGTCAAGACAATTGCTACTGGCCTTCCCGTCTGTAAATCTAGACATAGTCGAGAGTAAAACTGAGAGCATTAAAAAACCTCTGGAAGTTCAGGAAATTGCACCATACCAGGCAGCAAGAGCAACAGACAGCAGGATGAAGAAATGTTTAAGAGAAAACAGAGTGAGCAACCGCCATTGAGAGATGCTCAGATGCACTGAATTGTATCCTCTAGCTGCTTAAATAGGAAGGGGTTGAAAGATCGGAGGTGATATAACAGGAAATATAGATCGCCAGATTTACTTAGGAAGATTGTTACAGCACAATGAATTTGATATAACTAACCCAGTTGGTAAAATAAGACTGGGCATTTTAGGACTCAATCTCCAATGTTCTGTAGGCAAATCATCAGCATTCACACAGCACCACAAAGCAGAGATGGAAGACAGAGACCCTGCAATCCCATCGATGGTCCTTAGAAACATGCTTAGTCAGCGTGCTTTTTTAGAAATGAGCAGTCCACGTCCAAAGCTTACAGTGAAAAGAAGAAAGCCTCTTGCCAACGGGATGCTAAATAACCCTGATGAGTGGCTAACAAAGTAGTTGTAATTTAAACGCCTTTTTTGTATGGTTTGGCATTGTACACCAGATACTGACGCACGAACTGTGCAAACAAACAACTCCTGGCCATGAGGACCAGACCAACTATAGCTGGTGGATAGGCACATCACTGCGAAATCCTGAGATGTCCACAGCAGACAAGGTTTGGTAAAGCAGAAAACTTTAGCTAGTGTGTGTTGAATGGCACTATACTCGATATTTATTAACATGTCATTCTCCAAATACCAACATTCTACCACATTAACTTCATCTGATATTTTACATACCAGCCCGCAAAGGCAATCTGCATGTCTTTCTTACTATCCAAGAATGTCTACTACTGCCACCCAACAATTCACTTATTTCTTATTCAAGGGGTAAATGGCATCCACATATTCTTTCACAAAAACTTTTGTCAGAGAATAGTGATCTTATATGACCAGTAGCTGAAACCAAGAAAAAATGCTTGTAAATTACAGATACTTTATTGGTTATTCAACAGATGACATTACATTGTGGGAGTTACTTCGTGAGTCTTTATATCACGGGTATGTTTTTTAATGATTACTTTGTACGTTTTTACTCCAGAGGTAAGTTTTTTTCAAACATTTAAATCACCTAAGCTTACTCTCATATATATAAATATCTACATCTATATATAAATCTATCTTTATTTTTATATCTATTTTTATATATCTACAAATTGTACATGAATAAAAAATCCTCAGATTGCCCTCAGGAATCGTTCGGATGCTTTTATTCAGTACATGGTGTCAGACAAAGCAACACATTTCGGTTCCAGTGTATAACCTTTCTAACAATGTCCACAAATGGTCCTATCTCTATTTTTAATCGCAAAAGCAAAGGGCTAATGTTTTTCTGCATCATAAAACTAGAAACCCGAGGTTTGAGACCATTTTAACTCACTATTTTTGTGTGTCTCTCAAAAATACAAACGTAACATTACAATCATCAGCAGTCAAATTTCCATACATCAAGCAGTATAATTTAGCTCTAATATCACACGCAAGTCTCATAATACATTTATTGAAAACCTGAAAATAACATTTATCGACAAAGGAACCTCAGAATGTGCTTCATAATTGACTGTAATCTCATTTTATGCAATGCTCTCAAGAGGCCCTCAAAATGGCAAATTATTATACAAAACAATTTCTACCTGTCGCCCAAATGGGCTAATGTTACTATATAAATATATATATATATATATATTCATATCAGTGAACATCTATGTCTGATTGGCCACATGAGAGCGTCGGTCTACGAAGTGTTTGATACAGGTCAAAGGCTGTGTGTAGAAGGACCTAGGTTAACCTAATGGGGCTTGTATGTCTGAAGAGTAATTTATGCTTTACATGATTCTGTGTGATTCAATACTTACTTTCCAAGATGAAATGCTGTGCTGATTTATAGAGTAACAGGAACAGCAGTAGGTCGGATGATATCATCAATAATGTCATCAGTCATGTCATCAATGATGTCATTGAACATGTTCTGAAACAGTTAAAATGAAAGGTCATAAGCAGTGCATAGTGGGGGGCGCAAGTGATAGCTTGCTCAGTAAACTATAACTGGTGAATTTCAGTGTTTTTTGTTTTAAAGAGTGTTTATATTATTACAAGGTCTAACTAAAGCATCACTTTAACCATTTTTTTCAGTGGATCTCTAGAATTTTGTTGAATTTCATTTAAATTGTTAGTACCCTACCTAACTCTAATGTCACTTTAATCTTTGTTTTTCAGTGATTTTTCTTTAAAAAAAATATATAAATTAAGATCATATTACCTTACAGTGGATCTCTCTTAAGTCCTGCTGGACCACAGGGGAGGGACACACTATAGGCCCCATTCTATTCATGCAAGACCTAGCACGAGGTTCCCTGGGGTCCTGTGAAACTCCTCTAAAACTCAAACTTTTTTAAAATGTTGACCTTGAACACTCTACTGGGACCACCCCACCGTAAGAGCCAGAGGATCAAGGCACCTCTACCCTGCTTCCTAACACCTTTCTTTGCAGGACCAAGAACCCAAGGATGAGTCCCCATGTCCTGTAATAGCAGCCACAACATTTCTGTCATTGTTGTGGGCAGCCGATCATATCGCGCGATCCCAGAGGTGTAATTCTGTTCAGCTATTTTCCCTGTATCGCTGCCTGGAATTCCTATGGGAACTTGCATGGAGAAAACATGTTTTGGGACCTTCCCCCTTTTTCTCTGAACCCTCTTGACAGGTCAACCCCTAAACTTCACCTGGAGGATCTGGGGTGGATGAACATTTATTTAGAAAGTTTTGAGCAGAATCTTCAACGGCACCGAGATTAGCAACAACAAAAAAAACACTCTCTTTATGGAACTCTATTTTATAGATACTCAAACATAAATGCATAGATACTGGTGAGGTTGTGTAGATTTAATTAGTTATAGTGCTCTAAATTAAGCTTAGTCCATTTATAAGTGTAAGTAAATGTAATTTCAAATAATTTAATTAAAGTTTATGAACAATAAAATTGTTAAAAATAAAAATAAATTGCAGTCGTAATTAGGCTCTAATACTAATTAGTTTTACTTTTTTTGAAAATAGATAATTAAAAAGTACTATAAATAAAAATTAAAGTTTTCATGCATTTATGGAGATGTGTTTATCTTTGGTTTAATCTCAAAGAATAGAGCTAATGGATTTTTCTGGGACTTTCTTAAAGTTGGTTAGGAAGTTTATGGTTTAGGGTTGACAAATATTTGAAGTGGAAAGGAGTTTTTAAGGTGCAGTGAAGAGTACTTTTAATGAATTATGAAATTATATTACATTCTTTTGAAGTTAAAATGTTAATAGTTTTGACATTATAAAATAAATTATATGTATGAATACAATTGTTACATTAAAATAATTTTCAAATTATTTCAATATAGAATATTTATTAATAATTAAAATAGTTTACTGAGATAAATGTTAAGAATTAAACATATTTATATACATGTATATGATGGACAGTGTTGCCAACAATTATGTCTTTTCCGATGTCAAGAGTGATGTTATCAGTGATGTTATAGAACATTTCATGAGTGATATAATATGTGAGGCAGTAAGTAGTGCATGGCAAGGGCAGAAGTTATAGTTTCTTCAGTTAACTATAACTGGTGGGTATCAGTGTTTGTGAGTTTAAAATGTTCCATTTTCATCTAACCATGTGTAATAATGCCAACCTTCTGCTGTGCATAGCCTTTAGCCGTGTATTGTGTGAGGTTGACCCTAAGACCTGGCATGCAACATTTTAAAAAAAAAATTGTGGCTTTTTTTGGGGAAAACATGGCGGCCTCTGTCCCAGCAGGTCGCTAGAGCGCAAAACCTCCGGGGAACCTGACTGATTCAAGGAAAGACTCAAATGTGCTGACTCACCTGCTGTGACCTGGCGAAGAGTGGAAGTCGGCCCAATTCGGCTGTAGAGTAGTTTCGAGCAACCCTGGAGCTGTGGAGGAGATGCAGAGCAGTAGCACGCGTTCATCTCTGGGGGTGCAGGGGCAGCATCAGCACAGGCACCGCGGCAATAGCAGTGGCTGCTTCCGAGGTGGATGGTGCGGGCATGCTGGTGGAATGAGGAGGGTCTGCCAGCAGGTGTTCAGCACGACAGAAGGAGGTGGGAGCACCATAGGCATCGCTTGGAAAGGGAAAAGGATGGCAGGGAAAGGTAGGCTTCGGGCATACGTGTATAGAGAAACTATCCCCAACAGAGGTGTGCGCTACAAAGGGTGAGAGCTGGAAACTGACAGGCCGAGGTGGGATAAAGAGGTCAAACTTCTTTGGAGTCAAGTACTGCAGAGGGCTTTGTGTCAGTGCAGGGTCAGTTAAAATCATGATTGGTACAACAAACCCTGAGGATAAGCGAAGTTGGTCATCAATTGTCTAAAAATAAGTTGGGTAAAATAGGAAAATTAAATAAAAGGTCTTTTTCCACTGGCAAGCTGAAAATAACTCCCTTGTTAGGGCTGTATTTTAGAGTCCTCCCATCTGTAGGAAATATTAGTGGATCCTCTAGACCTCAAAATACAGTAGAGAAAGACTTGAATAAGTAGGCTTTCCTCTCACTCACTATTGAAATTGGAAATAAATGGTGGAGTGTGGAGGAGGAAAGAGTATGGCTGATGTTAGGAAAAAATGTGGAGGCAGGCGCTGAATATATACGAATGGAGTAATTTTGGATAGCCAGCTTAATTGCCCCAAGGCAGCTGCCCCCAGGGGTGTTATCTCCAGCCAGGTTGTTTTCAGGAGCCTATGCAAGACCTTTTGAGCCTATAGCTGATTTTGCACATCCCAACACCTCCCTAGAGTCTATGATTCTAGAATTTTCGAATGAGATCAAAAAGGGCTTTGCAGTGTCCGAAGTAAATCAAGGGGATATCAGAGAGGCCTGTGAAGTGCTTGAAAAAAAGTTTGATTTGTTGACTATAAGAACTCAGGCCCCTGAAGAGTCTGTGGGAGCCATGAAAGAGGAATTAAGGAAGAATAATCAGAAAATTTGGCTGTTGAAGGACTTTGAGCAGGAAATACAGGATAAGCTGGAACTGTTGTAAATTCTTCAAGAAGAAATAACTTGAGATTTCTAAATGGACCCGAGAGGGTGGAGGGAGAATGCTTAAAGGCTTAGGTGGTTTCTCTAATTAAGGTTACAGAACAGAAAGAGGAAAGTGAGGATGTTATTGCAACTGACATACAGAGGATTCATAAGAGACCCTTTTACGAGAGATCCAAGTAAAAAGAAACCATGCAAAATTTTGGTCAATTTCCAGTCCTCCAAGGCATTAAAAATAAAATCATTAGGAGGTTTTGAGATCAGGTCAGATCTGTCTAGGAGAACCTTAAATAAGCAGTGGGGATTGGGGAGGTGTTTAGAGGAGTTTAAAAGTTTAGGCATCTCAGCTCAACTCTGATTCCCAGCCTCTCTTCGAGTGATATTTAATAACAAAATGTTCAAGGTGAGAGGTCAAAGGGCAGCTAATGAGTTACTAGAGGTCATCAAGGGTAGGGATTCTGAGTTTTGAAGGGTCTGCTTTCTTCCTTTTAGGCCCGGTTTTCCCAGAGGTACTCTAAAATTGGGCTAACATCCAGTCCATGTGGATGCATGGATGGGTTCTCCAAGGGTGGGAGGTGGGGGAACTCATGATTGGAAGGGGGCGGAGAGCAAAGGGTGGGGAGCATATGGGAGAAAAAGATACAAATCCTCATTCATCTTACATATTACAGTCGGTTCAGTTGTGGGTGAATCAATGGGTAAAGCTGATAAAGACCAGGGGGGTGATTGTAGATTAATTCAGGTCATGTCATGGAATGCAAATGGGCTGCATACTAGGGGAAGAAGAGGGAGAATTTTGCAGTATTTGAAGGATTCTTCAGCCCACATAATAATTTTGCAGGAACCTCATCTGTCTATAGCTGAATGTACGGAATTATTTAAGTCTCAAAATTGGTTCAACATTTTTTGTATGTACAGACCATAATTTCACTACTAAGGGGGTTCTTATTTTGATTAAACATCAGATTAGAGCAGTATTGTTGGGAGCAACATCTGATAAATCAGGGAGGTGGATTATAGCTAAACTCCAAATATATGACACTGTGTTAACGTTAGTTGCTTTTTATCACCCAAATTGTGATGATACTGACCCTTTGAGAACATTTTGGTCGCTTACTTGATTTTTCACATCCAAGTATAATAACAGGGGATTTCAATGTGATTCTGGATAATAAATGGGATAGATCGGTGAGATGTAGGTCAGTAGGTATGTCAAAATCACAGACCTACCTCAAGATGATGATGAAGGAATTTGGACTGTGTGATCTCTGGAGACAGAGAGTGGGGTGCAGCCGGGTTTTTCATTTAAGAACAAAAATTATGGTCATGCTTCTCGGACAGAATATTTTCTTGTTGATCAGGCATTGGTGGAGGTGGTTGATGATATAGTCTATTCAGCAGCCATCTATTGGATAATGTGGCGATGGTATTAACAATTAAGTTGTTCTTAAAAGATGAGGCTAGGAGGTGGACTTGAGAACGCTCACTGCTCCTGGATGGTGATGTTGTATCACAACTTTGCATGGAGGCAGAAGAATTCTTTATAGTAAATTTAGGATCAGCCCCCATAAATGTGGTTTTGGATTCTTATAAAGTGTTTATAAGAGGTAAAATTATCAGCTTTACTAGTTTTAGAAACAAGAAGTATAGGACCGAAGTAAGCTCTTTAGAGGCAGAAATGGTTGACTGTGAGAGGCAAATAAAAGTTGGGACAGAGGTGGCAGGTAAGTTTGAGGAAAGGTTGAGCCAATTGAGAATACAGCTTGAGGAAGTACTTCAAGCCAGACTGAGAGGGAAATGGGAAGCAAGTAAGCTGGCTCATTTTGAATATGGAGAAAGTGCAGGAAAACTGTTGCCATGGAAATCTAAGAGAAAGCAAGTTCAGAATACCATTAAAGAGATTAATTGTGGGCTGACTGGAAAGAAGTGGACAAATAGTATTGGTGTAAGGAAAGCTTTTCAAAAGTTATTTTCAGAGCTTTATACGGAGGAGAAGAGAGTAGCTGAGGAAAAGGTGAGGGATTGGTTAGGTGCAGATACTTTACCTAGTTTAACATCTAAAGAACAGACCCATTTGAATAAAAAAATCTCCCAGGGAGAAATAAGGTCAAACTGAAAATGAGTAAGGGCGGTAAAGCTGTGGGTCCAGATGGTATCCCAGTGGAGTTGTATAAAGGGTTGGGAGACTCCATAGTATCAGCTATGACAACTTTGGGGAGTTTTTTGATGATGGGGTGCCTTTATGAGTATCTTGGAATGATGCTATTATTACTATGATCTCAAATCAAGGAAAGAGTCCGTCCTGTTGTGAGTCATATAGACCGATATCATTTTTAAATAGTGACTATAACATTTTTGCTAAGGTGCTGGAGGATGGGTTAAGTGGGGGTGGTGGCAGAACTGCTGCATAAAGATCAGAAGGGGTTTACTAAGGGTAGACATCTTCATGAATTAACCTTTAATTTAATTGGGGCAATCGATCTAGCTACAATGCATGACTCTCCTCTTGCGGTTATCATGTTGGATGCTATGAAGGCCTTTGACAGAGTCAATTGGGCTTATCTGGGAAAATTGTAAAGCACTGTAAACTTGGTGAAAAACTTTGTAAGATGGTTGGCCAGATTTATCAAGCTCCATCAGCAAGGGTATTGGTTGATGGGAATCTAACTTCCTCTTATAAAAATAACCAGAGGTACAAGGCAAAGATGTCTGCTGTCTCCAATACTGTTTAATCTGTATATTGAACCCTGTTGTGGATGGGAGAAAAAAGTCTCTCTCTATGCGGACGATCTTATGGTATATTCATCAGACCTATGAACAGCCCTCCCAGCAGTGTTGGATATTGCAGCAGACTTTGGTAAAGTTTCAGGATACCATGTTAATGCAGGGAAAACAGATATTAAGGTTTGGAAACAGAGGAGGGACAGTCTTCAAATAAAAAATTAAATGAGATATTTGGGCTGCAAGATTGTGCAGGACATCAAGCAGATAGCCATGGTAAATTAAAAAACATTCTGGCAGAATGTAATAAATTGATGCAGGTGTGGGTACTCCTCCCTCTGACAATATTCAGGATAGTAAGTTTGGTAAAAATGGTGATCTTGCCCAAGGTCAGTTTTCTGTTTATCTCAATTTCACTGCAAATGGCTAAATTGTATGTAGAAAAGATTCAACAAGCCATTAATTAGTTCATATGGTCATATAAAGGGGCCAGGATCTCGTAAAAGAAGTTGCGTAATGGAGATCTAAGGGGAGCCTGCCATTGTTGGATCTACAGTATTTTGCTTGGGCTTTTCAACTTAAAAATGCGATGATGCTTTTTATCTCTCTAGATTCGTCAGAGGTTGGGCGCATGTATGGTAGGGGGTTAAAAGGCGCAGCAAAACGTTTATTTGCTTAACGTTGGATACCCCAAATTCTTTAAAACAGTAAAGTTAAAAGTGTTGCAAGATATGGCAAAGGTCTGGTACAGTATAAGGCGAGCAAGGAAGGCAGAATACTATTGCCATTGGGCTCCTATTTGGGACTCACCGGGCACTTCAGAGTGTTTTGAAGACAAATTTGCTATTCCAATCAGAAGGCAGGTATGGAATACTGGAGAGATCTCTTTATAGATGGCAGTTTAGCTCCTTGGGACGAATTACAGAAGGAGACTGGGGGAAATTGTCAAGACTAAAATACGTCCAGTTGAAATGTTGGTCACAGAAAAGTCGAGCGAATCTAGGACTGATGAAACATCTGGAAGAGAAGTTAATGAGGGGACCCCCTTCCATAAAGGAAGTGTCTACTTGGTACTGGGAAATTCTGGACTCTGAGTGGGGGGTTTAAGCTGGCAGAAGATCGTTGGGGAGGTTGCTTACCTTGAGAGCAACTAAGAAATCACCTCTTTTCTATTCACAGAGTTTAAATGAGGAAAGGAGTAGTGGCTAAATGTGTACAGATATCCACATGTTCATGGAGTGTCCAGCAATATACCCATTTTGGGAAGAAGTGGGTAAGATGGTCTCGAACGTTGTGGGGTTAATATAAACAAAAAACACTCTTTAATAATTTTGGGAAAATGGAGAGGTCTTGAAAGCTGAGCAGTGATATGCAGAAATTGCTTTTCTATGCTATATTGTTGGCTAGAAGAGAAATGTGTTAGAAATGGGTAGGAGAAACACCTCCTATATATGCAGAATGGCTTGAAGTGCTCTGCTATGTTTTGAAAACGAATATGGCCGGTGGTGTGTCCAAGGCAAAAAAAATGTGGCTTCCTTTGGTGGAGTGGATGGGAAAACAATCTAGAATATAGGCCCAAAGGGAACAAATACAGGAGGACATTTTCCTGTACAATGATTACATCTTCTCCTTGCTCTCTTATCTGTGTTAGTAATGCAGCTCCCCAATTGGGGTATGGTGAGAGAGGTGTGGCCTCCTTGGTCATGGTCAGTTTGTGCAAGCAAGAGGGTGCAAACTAAGACGGCTCAGAGAAGAGCTGGAGCCTGTGGTAAATGAGGACAACATTTTAAAAAAAACAAAAAAACATTTTGTGAAGATTCATCAAAGTTATTAGCAAATTTATATATATATATATATATATATATATATATATATATATATATATATATATATATATATATATATACTGTATATATATATTAGTATATATATATATATGTAAAACCACAACATTGCTCTTGAATGAACAGACGCTGACATATCCAGCTGAATTTGAATCTCTGATTTGTTTCCCAGAGGCCATGTGGCGCGTTTTGACCGCTCAACGCTGGTCTTGTTACTAAAATATTATAGCATGAAATCTGAGAATATTCATATTTGATAGCATAATGTGTGATGAGATGAAATGGACTAGTTCAGATTTCGAATGGTTGAAAAATCTCAAACAGTTGAAGTATGAACATTTGGGAATAGAGGAAATACTTTCAGATGATGCATTCATTTAAGAACAAAATTTGGAAGTATATAGGGAAACAGTAACCAAATTCAGACCACCGTAGGCTTTCTATCCCATGCTACCTAGAGACAATATAGATATGTTTTCGGATATGGTTGTTCAGAGTTTAAAAAGTTAAACCACAAAATATGGCAGAAAGCATCTCAGCCTCATGGATGGAAACACAAACAATATTAGGATGTGATGCAAAACATTTTACAAAGAAAAGATGTGATAAGAGGAGCTGATAAAAGTGGCAATATTGTTCTGTGGACAAACACAATCAAGAAGTTTATTGTCAATTAAATGACATGAATTGCTATAGATGTAGCACACAACAAGATATGCAGTTGGTTAAAATGGAGTATGTGAAAAAGCTCAGTAACTCAAAAGAGGAAGGCTTGCTCAGACAAGAAGAATATTTTTACCTCAAAAACTGATTATTCTCAAATACTGATGTTTTATCTATTGCCAAAGCTTCATAAAAGCAAGACTATGCCTCTAGGCGTCCATTAACAGCAGCCCTTGATTAAATGTTCGAGAACACTTCTTGGTATATTGATTACTTTTTAAAAGATAATGTTAAGACTTTGCCATCATTTGAATAAAGATACTGGTGACTTTCTTTTCTTTTTTTTAACTACTTTTTATTGATACAAAATATATCACAAAGAGATACATATATAAAGATTAAATAGTTGAAGCAAGGGGATGCAAAGAACCACACAAAAAAAGCAGTCATGGTGAGATCCTAATATACTTAAAATATCATTATATCATTAAGTTATCTTCCAATCAACTTCTAACAATTCATCTGACATGATAAAATGAGTAATTAATAATTGCATAGTGCTGGGTGTGGAATATCGATCGCATATCTCCTAATTTGAGACTTACAGTGCATATGGTGGTGAAAGTGAAAAACATGCATTACAGTGCTAGGTAGAAAGACGGACAACCTATAGTTTGATCAATACAAAAAGGCCAGGGGCTTAGAAACCTAGATGAGGACCACAAAAAAAGACTGACATCTTCCAAACTGGCACTGGACCTAGTCTAAGAGTGGTCCCCAGATCTTCTTCTCCTTCTGCTGGGCCTTTGTCCCCTTGTGTTCATAAAGTTCCATCTCCAAATTAAATACTGAAAGAAACTGTCCTTACCATTGATGGAAAGATGGGGGTTAAGAGTCAAGCCAGGTGGCAGCCACACAAATACATAACACCACCATAGCAAAGGATGTTAATAATTCACCACCAGTGGTATTTGCTGCCTCTGATACCCCCAGGAGTATAATTTGAGGGGTCAGAACCAAAGAAGTATTTAAGACATCCCCAAAAGTTTTAGCTTCATCCACTTTGAGAAAGTCCAGCTTGGGGCAAGTAGAAAACGTGTATTAAATTTTCTTCCTTAGCTAAACACCATGGACAAAATGTCCCCACTGTACCCCTCCACTTGGCAATCCTGGCGGGGGGAAGGCCAAAAATTGGTTTATAATGCTGTGCCTGCAAT
Organism: Pleurodeles waltl; assembly: GCF_031143425.1. Lineage (NCBI taxonomy): Eukaryota > Metazoa > Chordata > Amphibia > Caudata > Salamandridae > Pleurodeles > Pleurodeles waltl. Next base: position 142,895,794 of record NC_090448.1, read on the forward strand.
CCAGAGGAACAAAATATAGTGTGGCTGAGCTCCAAGGACTCATAAAAATTTAGATCCTCTGAGTCCATTCTCTGTTGCCATTTACCACTATGCTTCTCAAGGTCATCAGGCATTTTGGAGTTGAGTATTTGATATAGATACCTGACTAACAGCATTCCTTTGGACCCTGTAGCAATTCCAGGAGTAAGTTTGTTAGGAACACTGCTCCCCCCCCATTAACTTTCCTTTGTAAATAATCCCAGATTTGAAGATATGTGACTCATATCGAACCTCTCACATAACTCATCGAATTATGCCAAACTGAAACCTTGATAGATATCCTCTAATTTAAAAATTCCCTATCCCCACCACCTTGCCAAGCAAGCATTGTGAAAGATACTAGGTCGCAGTGGGTTCTTATAAACTGGAGTATACCAGTCATATCTACCAAGGCCAGCTTTCTTCTGCCAAGCAACCTAATTCTTGAATGCAGCACGTAGCACTTTGAAACAGACCTTCTTATAGGAGCTGGGCTTAAGAAGCAGACTGTAGCTTTTCCCCCTATTAATAGATGATAGATATCAGGTGTATGCTTGTGGAGTCCCTGCCTTCCATATCTGCTATCAACAAGAGGTCTCATATATTGGAGAGCAGCAGTAAGCAGATATAACTTCAAATTAGGATGTGCCAAGTCACCCCACTTCCTGGGTAACAACATATATTTAATGGCACTCCTTGATTTGCCGTACTCCTCGATAAACCTGGAAATCAAGGTGCCCATCATTTTAAACCAAGAATTGCTCAATTCTAATGGAATAGCTCAGAAGATGTACAAGACTTTTCACAAAAATAACATTTTGATCAAATGAAAGCAATCCATACTAGCCAACTGGATATTATTTAATCTCTCAAGATCTTGTTTAGTCTTTCCAACTATCGGAGCAAGATTCATCTTGACTATTTGATCTATATTAGCACTTACGCAGATCCCCAAGTATACCGCATGTTCGACTACCGAAAGATCCTGGGTGTTTACTAGTTGGTTCACTATGATATGTGTCTTATTGCTGTTTAACAAGTATTCTGAAACCCCCCACCCCACCAAATTCAGCAGCTGCCGTCTCTATTGCCCCATAGCTGTATCTGGGTCAGTGGTCACAACTGCCACATCATCGGCATATGCTAGAATTTTCATGTACCACCCAAAGCAATGTATCAGAAATATTGTTTGAATGGCTTCCAGTTTTTTAATAAAAAGACTGATGTACAGTGCACACAGCAGGGAGGCAGGGGCAACCCTGCCATGTACCCTTTCTTATTATATTAAACCTAGACTGTCCCCCCATCGTCTCTAGCCGAGCCACCGGCTCATGAAAATAGCCTGGACTGCCTTAATATAATGTGTTCACAAGCCAAATGATGCCATGACTTTTCAAAGATATTGGCAATTGACTGTGTCAAATACCTTTCCAACATCCAAATAGGCCATAGCCATGGGCTCATTTGCAACCTCAGCTGTGTTGAAAAGTGTGATAGCCCGGCAAATGTAATTAGTAGTGTCTCTTCTAGGGATAGATCCGTGCTGATTAACAAACACTAATTTTGCAATAATAGGACCCAGCCTAGCAGCCAGAACTTTGGAATACATTTTTGAATCACTATTTGTTAAAGTGATGGGTCAATAAGATCCAGGATTGGTGGAGGCTTTTTCCTTTCTTCAAAAAAACCATGATATTGGCTACCGACCAAGACTCTGGAGGCATTTGTCCCTGCTGAAAGAACAGCTCAAACATATGTGGAAGAAGCAACGTACCTAAGGCCTTGTAGGATTCCAGTGGAATTTGATCCATCCCTGCAGCCTTCCCAGAAGGCAGTTCTGAAATGGCCGCTTGCAAGTCTTCAGAGGCAAAATCACTCCCCAAGAAATCCCACTCATCCTGTGTAATCTTAGCTGTTGCCACACTATCCAGAAATTCATCCATAGTGTGTTCCCCGCTAGAGATTGCCCCTGGTAAAGCCTCTCATATTAACACTAAAACTTCCCTAATACCTTTGGGATACAAGATCATGTCACCAGATATGTTTTTATCTTCCCTGATGTAACCTGTAGCTACCTTCTGCCGCGTATGAACTGCTAAGAGGTGCCCCACCCATTTGTTTATCTTGTACAATTCCTGGCATCTAACTTAATACCTTTTTTGTAGTTTATTTAGCTATTTTTTCATTAATAGCCATCATAGCTAGCGTTGTTTGTTGCTGTGCTATGGCAGGATCTGAGCCTTCAGTTAAAGCTGTAACAAGCCAAGGACGGCTTTTTCCAAGCTAAGAGCCGGATATAGCTCCTTACAGAGTACTTGATCTTGCTTCTGGCAGTTTAAGCTGAACCTGTGGGTTTCCCCCCCACATCCTATGCCTTAAAAAGTGTCTCAGACCACTACTAAGGGGGCACTCTCTATGTTTATTTTAAAACATTCTGGGATCCACAAATTCATCCATTGAATTTAAGCAGGATCAGTTATAAAACTACTCCCAAAGGTCCATCTTCAGCCCTTTCTTGTGTACCCTTAGAATGATAGCTCCATAACCAAGGGGTTGTAGTCTGAAACAAGCTGAAGAAAAAGCTCTATTGAGCACCTTTTATTAGCTCAGGAGTTAGAAAGAAATAGTCCACTTACTTTTGCGTTTCCATTCCCATTTTCTGTCTACTGCGCCCCACCTCCCGCCACTGCTGCTGTGACAACCCCATCATCTCCAATGCTTTGTATCATTTTCCTTTTGCAACCCCACTCCCCTCCACGGAACCCACACCCCACCCCCCTCCAAACATGACCCAGAGAACCCCCCATACCTGACCCAAAGCCTGTCTCCCCCACCCTTCCCCCCTTCTACCACATAAGGCAATCAGGCCAGTCATTGCCCTGGAGAGGCTCCTGTTTTACACCCCTATGAGCTCCCACCTTTGCCCCAAATCATTTGTCACCTAGTCAAATGCAAAAACATATCTAAACATGATATATCCAGCCAAAATCCCCTAGCCAAAGTGGCATAATACCCTTTAATGAGAGGAACTCAAGCTATCCAAGTAGTCCTTGGCCAAAACTTAGAAATTAAGGTTCAGGTTTTGCCTTTAAAGTTGGTTTCCAAGCGGGCAGGGGCCAACAGGAATGCCACTGCCCTGGTCGCTTGTAAAGATGCAATCAGCTGTCTGAGTCTGCACCTATGTCCCACCATTGTATATAGATCAACTTCAGCATGGGTTTACCTGTCGCACTAGAGGAGCCATTGTGGCACGCCCCAGTAGAGGAGCCATTGTTGCAATCCCCTTTAGCTGCTAATGTGCCCTCTGGCCCCCCTTCTTTATAAAGGAACTGAGTGGCCGAGTAGTCCCATTTCACGGCTGCTGTCTCTAAATCTTGGGCATCCTTATCATCCTTATTCTTTGCTGTTAAGTGTTCTGCAGGCTTCCATTTTGTCTTCTTATATGGCTGTCTCTGCTGTTTAACTCTGGCCACCTGCACCGTGGAGAAGCTACTTTCGCTAACCACTGATTGACAAGAACTTGCTCCGTCATCACTTGTGCTTAGAATCCGAGCCATTAGTGAGGGAATAAAACATATCCTGTCCTTCTTGGGATAGATCTGAGCTTTTGCAATTAATTACAGAGTGACTTCATGGCCAGGTGCTTTTGACTTCTTTTCCCTGAGAAGAATTCCTTCCACATCCAAACTAATAGTCAGACTCCTGGCAAGTGATTTAATTTATCTCAGTACATTAGGTTCTGTGCATACTCCTGGGTGCTGGGCAGGACCCTTGCTTCAGTGAGGGTCATCCGGGCATGTCATACTATTTGTCTGCTTTGGCTATTCTGGCCCCAGTAAGCTACTGGTTACAAGCTGTCCACTGTTAGCATTTAGCTTGCCCGCAGACACTGAGAGGCACAGTCCACCCACACTGAGATTTGTCCCAGCCTAAGAGACCTCAGCCCCCTACATGGAGCAGCTTTAGAGGCAACAAGCCCTTCTTCCCTCATCAATACCTTGCCATCACTGCCATTATCCATAGAAAACATGGTGCAGTCTTCCTCACTTACTTGCAACTCAGGCTGTGAGAGAGGTCCGGTTGCGCTTAGTAAGTTGACTGCAGTACGAGCTTGAAAAAATTCAGTGATGAGGGTTGCAGTACTTCACATGGAGGTAACAGAGCTGCCTCCATATTATCAGAGTCAGTACCTTCTTGGCAGCACTTGTAGTTGCGCTTGTATCTAGTCTCCTGCCAGTGGGCCTGAACTTGCTCATTCCCTGTTTGGGGGAAGCGCAAACCTGCACCTATGACCTCTGGTCTGTTGACAGCAGCTTGGGATGCTTTTGGCACCATGTTGCCACAGTAGAGCCTGCTTCCCGAAATGTGAGCGTTAAGGCACAAAATCCAATGCTGCAAGCCATATAGGTAAGGCCTCCATGGCTGATAAGTAAAAGGACATCCATGGACAAACACACCATCCAGGTCCCTTCTCTTGATCTCCCTTGTAGCTTCAGCCAGCTTACATAGAACAAGTCAATTTCCCTCATGCTGGAGTAACACTAACGTTGCAGCCCCGTCCCTCCAGTACTCCAGCCGCCTCCACCCATCTTCAAAAATCAGGAGCGCATAGACCTCATCACTCAGAGCTCTGGGGGAAGCCAGCCTGTAGCGGTGCGACGCATTTGCCATCTTGCCTTCTACCTGTCCCCTTACTGGTGACTTCTAAAGAAGATATCACATGGGACAAAGAATATGTACTTATGACATTAGATGTGATTTCGTTATATACAAGCATACATCATAAGGACTGCCTTAATGCAATTAAGAATTTTTTGGGGGCATGCCAAATGAAGCTAGATAAATATACATGTATGTTGCTTAAAATGACAGAATGGTGCCTAACTAATAATTTCTGTATGTTTGAGCAAGACATTTTTCAACAGATCTCAGGAACTGCAATGGGCACCTGTTTTGCACCCAACCTAGCTAATTTGCATAAGGGCTGGTGGGAGGAACAGGCGCTTAATTATAAATATGAAAAAGAATGGTCTGATGATATCATCTTATGGCATCAGTTCATAGATGATTTATTTAATATTAGGAGAGGTTCAGTAGAAAGTGCACAAAGGTATGTTGATGATCTGAATGTGAATCAGCTAAACATAGGGCTGATGAGCATTATAAATAACAAAGAGGTGAATTTTCTAGATTTAACTGTGTATGTGAAGGATGGTAGATTACAAAGTAGAAATAAAATCGCAATCCTACCGCAACCAACAGAATCCTTCACTTGACTAACTTTAATCCTCCAAGCCTTATGAGAGTATCCCTTATGGAGACATTAAAAGAATTAAAAGAAATTGCAGCAAAGAAGGAGAAAAGATGTAAAGCACAGAATGAATTAGAGACAGGTTTTAAGCAACAAGGCTATCCAAAAAAACATTTTGAAAGTAGCCAAACAGAAAGCATGTAGTGTAAACAGAGAAGAATTGGTCTTTGGTGTGGTAAGGAGAAAGAAATTAGAAAAGCTAGACAAGCAGAAAAGGTTCATTTCAAATCCTAGCACGAAGTGGAAAGATGTTAGAAAAATAATGTCTGAACACTAGCACCTTGTGAAGAAAGTTCCTGGTACAGGAGTCAGTTTCTAAGAGAGTCCTAGGAACATATAGGAAGTGTAAAACACGGCACAAAAGAAAGAAGATAAAGGAACTTGGCTCAGTAAAAGTAAAGATGTAGATGCTGTACTAAATGTGAAGTTTGCCAATTTGGTGTAACAAAAAGAATACAATACACATTTAAAAAAAAGCCAGGTAGGTTCAGGGGAGCTTTTAGCTGTAAAACTGACTTTGCAGTATACATACGTATGTGCCCTTGTAGCCTAGTATATGTAGGCAACAGAGTATGCCCAGTATGCAGAAAATTTTTCAGCATGTCGGGGCTATTAGAAATGTGGATAAGCCTGATAAACTGCAATATTATGTGGTTGACCATGTCCCTAACAGACAGAAGTGGCAACAGAGAATAAAGGTTATGCCAATTGGAAACAAAATTCATATTGGAATTAGATAGGAAAAATCCTGATGGATTAAATATGGAAGAAGATTTGCATAATCATCTTTCATGCTTTTTTTTCTCTCTTCTTAAAAAAAAATCAACCCCCTTCTAAGAGATCATTTTGTATTTTGTATTTTCTCTGCAATTCAACTTAGTGAATATGGATATATTTCTCTGTATGTATACTTTAGTAACATAGCCCTACTTTGGGGAGTATATAAGAGGTATCCTACTTCAGGACATATTCTTTACCCCTCAGAAAGATTAGTAGAAAATCCTGTTTAAGGATAGTATTACAGTTATACATGCCGAATGTGTAGTATTAATGTACACATTTAAAAAGAGTAATGCAATGTTTAAAGAGTGATTTGTAAATGAGAGGCAAATTGGATTATCAACATGTGAATTTTGTTGAAATTGCTTGCCGTTGCACTTACATGCATGGGACACATAATTATTGCATAAGGTTACATTTGAATTTTCCTTTTAGGTGATAGACAGAGAGCAATAATGATTTATTGAGCATAGCCATTTTAATAATTAGGCTCAATGAGTTTACTATACACAAGTAATCAAATTTAGAGTGTTTTTTTTATTGTAAACAAAGGTATGAAATAGGTAATTTATTTTTCTGTGTCTATGATGATTTATGTGATCATCTGAGGCTATATAATCTTTAGATAATATCTGGGCAGGTATTTGAACAAGACTGGCATTGAGTGGTCGAAACGCATGAAGCAGCCTCTGAGAAATAAATCAGAGATTGAAAATCAGCTGGATGTGTCTGTGTCTGTTCATTCATTAGCAGTGTGTGGTAATTTTGAATATGGAGAAAGTAATCTCCATCAAAGTCTATGGAAAAGGATAGAGGGCTATACAGAACCCTCCACGCCCTGGGGAACGTCACATCCCTGAAGCTTCATTTTATGAATATACAGGGGGTGCACGTACCCCCTGGTCTATGGGGAGCACCACCCCCAAGTGCTAAATGAAACAAAATGATGAGAGACTGTGCGGGCCCCCCAGGGACCACCATCTACCCAGGGCAACAATTAAATTTAACAAGGGGTCTGCGCGAAACATCTAGCCCCGGGGACCGCCTCCTCCCTGGGGCCAATTAAATTTTTTGAAAAAAGGATGGGGGCTGAGCGGCCCCCACTCCTGGAACCATAGATGGCCCTGGGACCACGAACCCCAGGGCTGGCTCCTGCTACATCCTGAGGTGCCCACCCTCATGAGGTAGCTGTTGGAATTTGCTTGGTGGGAGCTGTGAAAGCTCCTGCCAAGCGAAAGCAAACATTCTGCTTCCAGTAAGCGGGAGCAGTGAAAATGCTCCTGTTTGCTGAAAGTGGAGTTTTCATCTCTTTTCCTGCCTGCATACATGCGGGCAGGGAAAGTGATGAAACATTTGCTACCACAAGCAGGAATCTGCATTTCAAGATGCTCCCTGCATGCCGGATCAATGCGGGCTCCTGCAGGAGGTGGGTAGCTAACTGGGACTGGGACAGACTTAAGGCTCCCCACACCACTGTTTACTAAAAAAAAAAAGAACCCTGCCCTGCTAGTTTTTAAATATAAAATTACTTGGGGCAGGAGTCATTGTGGCACGATGCTCATTTTACAGAAATAAACCTCCACAGGAAACACTTACAGGTATATAACAAAGCAGGTGCCCAAATTGAAGCACAACTTCTGTAAAGTAGTAATCATCCTAACTTTGTGCCCATGGCCAAGGTAATGCAAGTGTGCTTTCTTTGCATTTCCATCATGATACGTTATCTGTAAACCTTGAAGGACATGTTTGTATCTTTGCTTTTTTTAGCACAATATCTCATGTAATGACTGAGATGAATGGGTTCTTTCTTATCATCAGCTGCTGAGACCAGATATCATGTTATCCCTTTTTTAAAAAATACAAGTATGTGAGATGGCCTATGGGCCCCATCCTTTTGGCACTGCCCCAGATACATTAGTGATATGCAACGTGTTCCCCCTCATTTTCCAAGGACGATGGACAGCTTTCATACCGATTTTGGAGACGCATACTTGCTGCAAAGGAATATGGTCACATCTGCCCCAAACAAAGAATCACTTCATGAGTGCTGTGGCATAGGACACAGGAACTTGCTGCAAGCCAGGCACTTCAGCCATCCTCTTTGCGCATGGCCAAAAGCCATGCATGTCGTGGGGTTGGAAGCCATGCATGGCGTGGGGTTGGGTGATAATTGGGTCTTTGGCTGTCACAGCGGGGGTTGGCCTGCAGCCAACTCCTACAACCAACCCCCTATAAACACCCAACCGCACGCCACTCATGGCTGGCAGGTGCTGCCACAGGGCCTGGCCTGTGGATAGTACCTGTGGCCATACCCACAAACCACCCCGCCCCACACTGCACACTTACTTTGGCCATGCCCAGCAGGAGTTGGTCACAGGGTATGTCTCCCTGGGTATGAGAATAGGTGTCAGAGGGTGTCTCTTGGTGTGAGACTGTCTGTCTGGATGTGAGAGTGGGTGTGAGAGAGTCTATGTGGGTGTGACAGTGCCTGATTGTGCTGCAATAGATGAAAGATGCATTAACCTCCTCAAAGTATTTCAGATAATTTTTCAATATGGAAGACACTTGTTTTCCCTTCGCCAAACCCAGGAGTAAGGATCATTTGTCCTTTCCAGAAGTGGATCTTCAACTGAGGCACCTGCTATGGTTATATTTGTAAGTGCTTCCTGTTGAGGTTTAATTTCTGTGCAATAAGCATCATGGCCAGAACAGAAGCTCACCTGCCTGTTTATCCAACAAGAATCCACAGTTTGCACAAAATATCTATCCACTTTCTACTGCTTAGTTAGTAAATGCTACCTAGTTGGGTAAATGTCCAGTGTGGGGGATGCGAGCCATGCGGCCCCCTTCCCAGGCCAATCTCGGCCCCGGGGAATGCATCCCCCAGGGCCCAGCCTTCAATAAATGGAAGAGGGGGGCCACACTGCCCCTTCCCTTGGTCAATCTGGCCCCAGGGACCTCATGAAAGATAACTGGTAAATTTGCTAACACTCCCCAGCCAATTTCAGCCCCTGGGACCCCATTCCCCAGGACCCTGCCATTTATTTGTTTAAGGGGATGGGGAAATGTGGCCACCTCTCCTAGCCCATTTCAGCCCCAGGAACCCCATACCCCGGATCTCAGCCCTAGAATATATATATTTGGAAGGGGGGCTTCATGGTCCCCCTCCCTGGGCCAATGTTGGCCCTAGGGATATGATCCACTGGGCGGAGCCATCTGTTCAGGGTGTCCCAATGGTATCCAGTGTGCAATGAGACCCAGGGGGAGCCTCTAGGTCCTGCAATCCCAGCTGGCTCCCCACCTCCTGTGGGAGCTGGCATTGTTGTCACAGACAGGGAGCTGCTAAACATACAGCTTCCTGTCTGTGAGAGCAATAGTTTCCTCTGTTTCCCTGCCCGCATGTCTGCGAGAAGGAAAAAAGAGGAAACCTCTCCTGTTTGACAGCTCTCACTTGCTGGAAACAGAGTGTTTCCTGTGACTTAGTAGGAACTATCAAAGCTCCCGTCAAGTCACAACAAACAGCTATGTCCCAGAAGCAGGCACCCCAGGACATTGCAGGAGCTGGCCCTGGGGTTGGTTGTCCCCAGGGCCATTATTGGATCCGCACTTGGGGCCACGGAGCCCCCCACCAACATTTACAATTTGCCCAACGGAGGTGGTGGAGGCCGGGGCTTCTTATCTTATTTCAGACCCAGAAGGGGTGGTGGTCCCTAGGGCCGTGGGGGGCACATTACCCCCCTTAATGTGAAATAAATAACCCCAAGGAGGTGGCAATCTCCTGGGCTATGGGGGCCATGTGGGCCTCCCATGTTAATTTAATTTTCTGCCTCGGGGAACTGGCAGTCTGTGGGTCTTCTGGGGGGGGTCACTGTTAACTTAATCTTTAGCCCTGGGGAGGTGGCAGTCTCTAGGGCACTGGGAGAGGCCATACTGGCCTCCACCAAATCAAATTATTATTTTGATCCGGGGAGGTGATGGTCCTTGAGACGGAGGGGCCGTGCGACCCCCTTGTAGTTGTCTGTGATTGCCCCGGAGAGATTGCAGTCCGCAAGGCTAACAAAAACCCTAGGAGGGGTGGTCCCATCTGCCCCCTTCATTTCTAAAGTCCCCATTGCCCCCGGGACCTGGCCCACCCAGTGGCAAAACATTTTTTTACAAATAAAAAGGGCAGTAGACTGCCCTTTTTAAAAATTAAGTCAGAAAAATCTGCAGATCCGGATCCGCAGATTTTCCCGACGTTTTGAAAGAAAATGCGTAAGGGACCCCTAGACCCACGTTAGTGGCTTATGGTGACCCTGCTCTGGTCCCTGTTTTTTTTTTGTTCACTTTTTTTCTGGGGCTCAGCTTAAGCAGAGTCCGAAGACGGTTGCCAACACCTCCTTGTAGAAGTGTTGGCAGCCAATCAGATATCAGCACGGAGACACTTGGATCCACGTAGGATCTGCGTCCCTAGATATCTATATTTTGGCCCTTTAATGTCTCTAAAACCACTGAACAGATTCACACCAAACCACAAAGGCATGCTTACTGTACCAAGAGCTAGCTTTCTGCCAAATTTGATGTAATTCCATCCAGCAATTCAGGCTGTAGTCATGTTCAAAATCCCTATAGGAAAATGCATGAGTAAAATGTGTTTTGGGACACCCCTTCTTCTCTACCCCCACTTGACAGATCTCTACAAAGCTTTCAAGACAGCAGCTGAACTGATCAAAGTATAAGTTTTGAAAATTTCATTAAGATTCGTAAAGCAGCCCCAAAGTTATTGGCAGAACAAAAAAACTCTCTTCCTACGGAAACTGGGTCCTAACTTTAACTATCTACTGGTAAACAAAGATTACAGAATGTTATAGGTAGGTTTTGAATTTACTTGCACAAAACTATAGAAATTCAGCAGTTATAGTTAACTCAAGTTACTATAACTCATATCACAAGGTAACTATAAATGTTGCACCTGCCATGCAGAGTTTTCTCATCAATAATTTTATTGCAAATGTCGCAGTGATAATATCAACGATGCCATAAAAGGTGTCATCAATGATGTAACATGAGTAATTAGCTGTGCAGGGTGAGGGTGTGAGTTATAGTTACTTGAGCTAATCATATCTTTTGCTGCTGAATTTCTATGGTTTGTGCGAGTAAATTCAGAACCTAACTATAACATCCCTGTAACCTTTGCTTTTTTCAGTGCATTTGTGTGTGTTTTTTAGCACACATGATAATATACCTAGCGCTGCACTTGGCCTTTGGCTGTGCACAGCGGAGGTTTAGCCACAGGGCCTGGCCTAGGGCCAGGCCTTGCGACCAACCCTGCCATATGCATCTATACCCAAGCAGCACAAGGCCTTTGGATTGGACACAGTAGGTGTTTTTTTTTCATATTTCTCTGGATCTGCGCATCCACAGCGAATTTAAACAGGGGGCCACCCTGAGACACATGGCGGATCTGCGGACCCACGAATCGGACGAAAAAAAAGTTCTGGCAATTGTTTGCCCATGAGTCCCTTGACACCTCTATGTGTCCCATGGATTCATGATACCATTATCGTGACCATTGTGTGTTTTTTCACTCTTCTTTTCCCACCCCTTCTGCCGATGCAACAATGCAAATGGCGATGGCAACTTTTCTGTCAGGTTGCGGCCAACCAATCGGGGCCTTGCTTTTCACCCGGATCCACACCACGGATGGATCCACGGAGAACCCGCGTCCCTATATATCATTATTTTTTAACCAAAAATAATTCCAAATCTACTGAACGGATTTAGACCAAATCACTAAGGGGGTCATTCTGACCCTGGCGGTCACCGACCGCCAGGGCCAACGACCGCGGAAGCACCGCCAACAGCTGTCGGTGCTTCCTGGGCCATTCTGACCGCAGCAGTAAAGCCGCGGTCAGAAAAGGGGAACCGGCGGTTTCCCGCCGGTTTTCCCCTGGCCCAGGGAATCCTCCATGGCGGCGCTGCTTGCAGCGCCGCCATGGGGATTCCGACCCCCTTCCCGCCATCCCGTTCCTGGCAGTTTTTACCGCCAGGAACAGGATGGCGGGAACGGGTGTTGTGGGGCCCCTGGGGGCCCCTGCACTGCCCATGCCACTGGCATGGGCAGTGCAGGGGCCCCCTAACAGGGCCCCATAATGATTTTCAGTGTCAACGTTGCTGGGTCTTTCCCGCTGGGCAGATGGGCGGCCTTTTGGCGGTCGCCCGCCCGCCCAGCTGGAAAGTCAGAATGACCGCCGCGGTCATTTGACCGCGGTGCGGTCTTTTGGCGGTCTCCGCCCGGCGGGCGCCGCCCGCCGCCCGCCAGGGTCGGAATGAACCCCTAAATGCACAATCTGTGGACCAAGAGCTGTCTTCCTGCCAAATTTGGTTTAAATCTGTTCTGCTTTTCAGGCTGTAGCCCTGTCTAAAGAATGCAAAATCTCCATAGACACAGAATGGGGAAAAAGTGTTTTAGAACCCTTTTTTTTTTTGCCCTGCTTCATAAATCACCCTGAAACTTTCCATGCAGAACTTTGCAAAGTAGGGATTTTTTGGGGGGCATGCAGCTCCCTCCCAGAAGAAGCACTTATTTCTGTAAAGTACAACTCATCCTATGTTCTTGCAAATGCCCCAGGAAAAACAATTGTTTTTTGTATGCAGTCCTACCTTGAAAAGTTATCAGTAACCTTTGACGGAGGTGTTTGCATCCTTGCTCTTTCAAAGTCAATATCTTATGTAATGATACTACAAGGATGTAAAATGGTCTAGAAGCCCTGCGCCATATACATTAGTGGTATGCAATGCTTTCCCACACTTTTCCCAGGGTGATGGACAGCTTACTAAAAGGCCTCACCGAGAGGGGTTTCCACTGCTTCTGGATTCATGTTTTGGATGCACGGAAATATGACCACATCTCCACTGAACAAAGAAGCACTTAATTCTGTGAAGTAGTCAAAGCATCCTAATGTCTTGCACATGGCCCAGGCAAAGCAAGTGTGTTTTCTCTGCAGTTCCATCATGAAAGGTTATCTGAAATCCTCGATAGAGGAGCTTGCATCCTTGCTCTTTCAAGCACAATATCTTATGTAGTGATACTACAAGCATGCAAAATGACTTGTGAGCCCATGTAAAATGCATTAGCAGTATGTAAGTTCTTCCCGCCCTTTTCTCAGGTTGATGGACAACTTACAAAAAAGCCCTCCACAGTGCGTTTCCCGACAATTTTGGAGACTAGTTCTTAATGCAGGGTCATATAATCACATCTCCATCAAACAAAGAAAAACTTACTTCTGTTAAATACAAAGCATCCTAATGTCTTGTGCATGGCCAAGGCAAAGCAACTATGTTTTCTATGCAGTTCTAACTTGTAAAGTCATCTGTAATCATCAATGAAGGTGTTTGCATCCTTGCTCTTTCAAGTGCTATATCTTAAATAGTGATACAACAAGCTTGTAAAATGGCCTGGAAGCCCTGCCCATTTAGCCCTACCTAATATACATTATTGAATGCAAGGTCTTCCTACCTTTTTCTAGGGTGATGGACAGCATGGAGCTGGGTGCTTAAGGGGTAGGTTACAGACCCTGGCTGTAGGCCAGACCCTCTGGCCAATACCCACCACGCACAGCCAAACACGATGTGTGGTGCGGTGTTGGGTGGTTATAGGGGTAGACCACAGGGCCTGGCCATAGGCCAGGCTTAGTGGGCAACCCCCGCAGTGCTCATGAGGGGTTGGGAGCTTTTGGGGGGTAGTCTGCAAGGCTGGGCCGGGCTGCAGACCATGCCCTGCAGTGAACTCCTGGCATGCAGGGCCAAAGGCCGTGAGTAGGGCTGGGTAGATTAATATAAAGTAATTAAAATTACCATAGAAATTAATCGAAAAAAAACCCCAAAAGTTGAAGGGATGTTATAATTAGGAAATAGAATATAAAAACTATAGAAATTCACTAAGAAAACCAAAGGTTACAGGGATTTTATGGTTAGGAAATAGTATGTAAAAAACAGAGAAATTTAGTAAACTAACCAAAGGTTAGAGGGATGTAATAGTTAGGAAATAGAATTAAAAAAACATGGGAAACGTTCTCAACCACGATTTGTAAACAATGAGGATGTTTCCCACGCATGCGTAACCACACTTGCCCAAATAACCCATGGCTATTTCTGTGCCTTAACTACACATGTGCTGAACTACGCAAATGCGTGGTTAAGGCACAGAAACAGCCATGCTTTGTTCGAGAGAGGATGCCTGAGGTAAATGGGGCTCGGGGGTTGATTAAGGGATTGGGGTGGATAGGGGGCTTGGGGCAGGCTATTTTTTTTAAGGGGCGGGGGTGGGGGATTTGGGTATTTTTCTAAGGAAGTAGGGTGGGGGTTCGGCTAGGGGTGTGATTGATGCAGTGAAGGACAGGGGTGGGAGCGGATTGAGGGATTGGGGTGGGTGGGGGTGGGCTATTTTTGTGAAGGGGCGGTTGTGGGCGGTTTGGGTATTTTTTTAGGGAATTAGGGTGGGGTTTGGGCTTGGGGCGGGAGTGACGTGGTGAAGTAAGTGGAGCTGGGGTGGGGGTGGATAAAGGAATTGAAGTGGGTGGGGGCTGGAGTGGGCTTTTTTTGAGGGGCAGGGGTGCGGGGTTTGGGTATTTTTTTTAAGGGCTTTGGGTGGAGGTTGGTTTATTTTATTTTTTTTAGGGGTGGGAGTGGGGATTGTTTTTATTTGGGGCGGGGCCCTATAGTTTAAAGGGGTGGGGGAAGGTTTAAGGAAGGAAGGGAGGAGAGAAGAGGAGGAAGGATCAGGAGAGGGCACTTTGGGGTAAGTGGGGTTGGGACAGGGTTGGTGGTAGTTTTTAGTAGTGGGGATGGATTTATGGCTTAGGGTGGGTGGGGGTGTTGGGGAACTTTAGCTTTAATTTTTAGGGGTGGGGGTCCGGGGTATTTGTTTTTGGGGCTCATGGTGGGTGGGGGTGTTTGGGGTAATTTAGTTCTTAGGGACTGGGGTGGTGGGTCAGGATAGTTTATTCGTTTATTTTTTTAGGGCTTAGGGTGGGTGGGTGTAAGATGTTATGGTAATTTAGTTTTTAGGGGTGGGGTTGGGGTAGTTTTTTTATTAGGGCTCAGGGCGGGTGGGAGGTTGGGGTATTTTTTTTAGGTGTGGAAAGTCGGGATAATTTTGTTTTTTAGGGCTCAGGGTGGGGTAGGGGCAGTTTATTTTTAGGGTTGGGGAGTCAGGATAGTTGTTGTTTTTTAGGGCTCAGGGTGGGTGGGAGTGTCAGGGTAGTTTACTTTTGGCAGTGAGGGTCAGGACAGGTTCTTTTAGGTTTAGGGTGGGTGGGGAATCAGGGTACTTTATTTTATAGGGGTGAGTGTGGGGGTGTTGGGCTAAATCTTTTTTAGGGCGGGTGAGGGGCTCGGGGTAGTTTAGGAGGTAGAGGAGGGGGGTACCCAGCCAGTCTCAGAGGAGTCCCCTGAGGATGCTGGGGAGGGGTTTTCCAAGGACATGCCAGCTAACAGGCCACCTAGTGACACTGGTGGTGGGAGGGGGTCACACACTAGTAGGACACCTTTCACTCCTAAAGGCCAGGTTACTAGAGTCCAGCCAGTTAGGGACAGGTCCAACTCTGCCAATTCCCACATTTCTTCTGTCTCTCACAATTCCCAAGCCTCCCACCCTGAGGATAAGTTAATGGAAAGGAAACTCAGAAAGCTGAGGTTGGAAGAGGCCAGGATGAAGCTTAAACAGCAGCAGCTGGCCTTAGACAGGGAATCTCTGGATGTGGAAAGGGAAAGGCAGAGGTTGGGGTTAGTTCCCCATGGTGGCAGCAGCAGTGTTTTTGATAGCAATCCTGTTAGAGAGCAAGATTCCAGAAACCTGCATAAGATAGCCCCCCTTACAAGGAGGGGGATGACATTAACAAGTAGCTTGCTGCAGTTGAGAAGGCCTGTATGGTACAGTTGGTCCCTCAAAGGCAGTGGGCAGCTATCTTGTGGCTATCTTTCACTGGTAAGGGTAGGGATAGGCTCCTTACTGTCAGATAAAGTAATGCTAACAACTACAAAGTTTTGAAGGTTGCACTCTTGGATGGATTTGGCTGAACCACTGAACCATACAGGATTACGTTCAGAGACACCAGAAAAGAGTCCTCTCAAGACAGACTTTGTAGACTGTTCAGTGAAGGCCTTGGAGGGTTTATTACATGGCAGTAAGGTGACTGACTATGAAAGCCTGTATAATCTAATCCTGAGAGAGCATATTTTGAACAATTGTGTGTCTGATTTGTTGCACCAGTGCTTTGTAGACTCAGACCTGACCTCATCCCAAGAATTGGGAAAGAAGGCAGACAAATGGGTCAGAACAAGAGTGAACAGAAAAGTTCTTACAGGGGGTGACACAGATGGCAAGAAGAAGGATGGTAAGTCTTCTGACAAGGGTGGGGACAAGTATTAAAAACATTCTGAGTCTTCATCAGGCCCACAAAAATCCTCTGGGGGTTGTGGGTCCAAATTCTCTTCACACAATCAGAAAAAGCCATGGTGTTATTTATGTAAAGTAAAAGGCCATTGGGCAAGTGATGCCACTTGTCCAAAGAAAAACACCAAGCCTCCCACTACCACAACCCCAACTGCAACCTCTAGTGCCCCTAGTAATAGCAGTGGTGGTGGGAAGTCTACTACAAATAGCCGATCCAAAGGTGTAGCTGGGCTCACTATTGGCAGTGTAGTTGGGGTTGATCTTGTTAGGGAAAACACAGAGGCTGTTTTAGTCTCTGATGGTGGCATTGACTTTGCCACCTTGGTTGCTTGTCCCCTTAATATGGGTAAGTACAAGCATCTACCCCTAATTAATGGTGTTGAGGTTGAGGCCTAAAGGGACACATGAGCCAGTGTAACTATGGTTATAGAGAAACTGGTTCACCCTGATCAACACCTACTTGGTCAGCAGTACCAAGTGACTGATTCTCACAATAACACATTTAGCCACCCCATGGCTGTTGTGAATCTCAACTGGGGGTGGTTACTGGTCCAAAGAAAGTTGTGGTAGCCACTGAATTACTTGTAGATTGCTTACTAGGCAATGATTTGGAGACATCAGCTTGGGTTGAAGTAGAGTTGGAGGCTCATGCAGCAATGCTGGGCATTACTGGGCATATTTTTGCTTTAACAAGGGCTCAGGCCAAAAAGCAAAAAGGACAGGGAAACTTGGATCCTGGAACAACTGACCAAGTGCTCCAAAAAGCTAGGGGTCGGAAGGGTAAATCCTTGCCCACTATCCCTCCCTCACCAGAAGATTCCCCTTTTGAGGAAGAGGAATCCTCTCCCTGTGCAGAACCTATACCAGAGGAGCTGGCAGCAGACACAGCTGAGCTTTTGGGTACAGGGGGGCCTGCTAAGGAAGAGCTGAGTGTGGCACAGCAGACCTGTCCCACATTAGAGGGTTTAAGACATCAAGCTTTCAAACAGCAGAATGGGGATGTCAGTGATAGCCATAAGGTGTATTGGGAAGACAAACTCCTGTATACTGAGTCAAGGGACCCTAAACCTGGAGCTGCCAGGAGATTGGTCATCCCTTTGCAGTACAGGGAGTTTCTTCTTACCTTGGCACATGACATTCCTTTGGCTGGGCATTTGGGCCAGAGCAAAACTTGGGACAGGCTTGTTCCCCTGTTTCACTGGCCTCATATGTCAGAGGACACCAACGAGTTTTGTCGCTCTTGTGTGACCTGCCAAGCCAGTGACAAGACTGGCAGCACACCAAAGGCCCCCTTAATTCTACTTCCTGTGGTTGAGGTGCCCTTTATAAGGGCAGGGGTTGACAAAGTTGGCCCCCTTGACCCTCCAACAGCTTCAGGCAATAGATTTATCCCGGTGGTAATGGACCATGCCACTGGGTATCCTGAAGCAATACCCTTAAGGACCACTACAGCTCCTGCAGTGGCAAGGGCCCTCCTGGGAATCTTTTCCAGAGTGGGCTTCCCTAAGGAAGTGGTGTCAGTCAGAGGTAGTAACTTTATGTCTGCATACCTCAAGGCAATGTGGAAGGAGTGTGGTGTAACATACAAGTTCACTACTCCTTATCATCCACAAACAAATGGTCTGGTTGAGAGGTTTAATAAAACTCTCAAAGGTATGATAATGAGACTCCCTGAAAAACTCAGAAGGAGATGGGATGTCCTGTTACCTTGCCTCCTTTTTGCTTACAGGGAGGTACCCCAAAAACTAGTGGGCTTTAGCCCCTTTGAACTCCTCTTTGGATACCCTGTGAGAGGTCCCCTTGCACTTGTTAAGGAGGGTTGGGAGCAACCTTTAAAAGCTCCTAAAGAGGATATTGTGGACTATTCCTTGGCCTAAGATAAAGAATGGCTGATTACATGAAAAAGGCCAATAAAAACCTTCAGGCCAGCCAGGAGCTGCAAAAGCAATGGCATAACAAGAAGGCTGTCCTGACCCAGTACCACCCAGAACAGAAGATGTGGGTATTGGAGCCTGTGGCCCCAAGAGCACTCCAGGATAAATGGAGTGGACCCCATCTAATTGTTGAGAAAAAGGGTGAGGTTACCTACTTGGTAGACCTGGGCACTGCCAGGAGTCCCCTTAGGGTGCTCCATGTCAACCGCCTAAAACCCTACTATGACAGTGCTGATCTCACCCTGCTCATGGCAACTGATGAGGGACAGGAAGAAGAGAGTGACCCTCTCCCTGATCTCTTATCCACCACTGAAGCTGATGGCCTAGTGGAGGGTGTAGCACTTGCAGATTGTTTTACTACAGAGCAGAAGGACAACTGTGTAAATCTCTTAAGTCAGTTTTCTGAACTCTTCTCACTGATACCAGGTACCACTACTTGGTGCGAGCATTCAGTCAATACTGGAGACAGTTTACCTGTCAAAAGTAAGATTTATAGGCAGCCTGACCATGTCAGGGACTGCATTAAACAAGAGGTGCAGAAAATGTTAGACTTAGGAGTGATTGAGCCTTCAGAAAGCCCATGGGCTGGCCCAGTGGTGCTTGTTCCAAAACCTCACAGTAAGGATGGTAAAAGAGAGAAGATGTTTTGTGTTGACTATAGAGGGCTCAACCAAGTAACCAAGACAGATGCTCACCCTATACCCAAGCAGGTGAGCTCATAGATACACTGGTTTCTGCCAAGTATCTAAGCACTTTTGATTTAACTGCAGGGTATTGGCAGATTAAATTATCAGAAGATGCTAAACCCAAGACTGCATTTTCAACCGTTGGAGGGCACTATCAATTCACTGTGATGCCCTTTGGTCTGAATAATGCACCTGCCACTTTTCAAAGGCTGGTGAACACAGTCCTGCAAGGGTTGGAATCTTTTAGTGCAGCATATTTGGATGATATAGCTGTCTTTAGCTGCACCTGGGATGATCACCTGTTCCACCCGTAGAAAGTTTTGGAGGCCCTGCAAAAGACAGGCCTCACTATCAAGGCTTCAAAGTGCCAGATAGGGCAGGGGAAAGTGGTTTATCTGGGCCACCTGGTAGGTGGGGAACAGATTGCACCACTGCAGGGGAAGATCCAGACCATTATGGAATGGGCTCCCTCCACAAGTCAAACCCAGGTGAGAGCATTTTTAGGCCTAACAGGGTACTATAGGAGGTTCATCAAGAATTATGGCTCCATTGCAGCTCCTCTTAATGACCTCACTAGTAAGAAGATGCCTAAAAAGGTATTGTGGACAGCTAGCTGTCAAAAAGCTTTTGATGAGCTCAAACAGGCCATGTGCTCTGCACCTGTCCTAAAAAGCCCTTGCTACTCCAAAACGTTCATAGTCCAGACTGATGCTTCTGAATTGGGGGTTGGGGCAGTGCTATCACAGCTTAATACTGAGGGCCAGGATCAACCTGTTGCTTTTATCAGCAGGAGGTTGACCCCTAGAGAAAAGCGTTGGTCTGCCATAGAGAGGGGTGCCTTTGCTGTGGTCTGGGCACTGAAAAAGTTGAGACCATACCTGTTTGGTAATCACTTTATTGTTCAGACAGACCACAAACCTCTACTTTGACTAAAACAAATGAAAGGTGAAAACTCTAAATTTTTGAGGTGGTCCATCTCCCTACAGGGAATGGACTATACAGTGTAACATAGACCTGGGAGTACCAACTCCAATGCAGATGGACTCTCCAGATATTTCCACTTAGACAATGAAGACTCACCTGGGCAAGGTTAGCCTTATTGTCCCTCGTTTTGGGGGGGTTGTGTAGGAAAGTACCATCTTGCCCGGCATGTTACCCCCATTTTTACTTGTGTGTATGTTTGTTTTTGCCTGTGCTACTGGGATCCTGCTAGCCAGGACCACAGTGCTCATAACTTGTGCATTTATGTGTTCCCTGAGTGGTGCCTAACTGTATCACTGAGGCTCTGCTATCCAGAACCTCAGTGTTTATGCTCTCTCTGCTTTTAAAATTGTCACTGCAGACTAGTGACTAATTTTACCAATTCTGATTGGCACACTGGGACACCCTTATAATTCCCTAATATATGGTACCTAGGTACCCAGGGTATTGGGGTTCCAGGAGATCCCTATGGGCAGAAGCATTTCTTTTGCCACCCATAGGAAGCTCAGACAATTCTTACACAGGACTGCCACTGCAGCCTGAGTGAAATAACGTCAACGTTATTTCACAGCCATTTTACACTGCACTTAAGTAAATTATAAGTCACCTATATGTCTAACCCTCACTTAGTGAAGGTTAGGTGCAAAGTTACTAAGTGTGTGGGCACCCTGGCACTAGCCAAGATGCCCCCACATTGTTCAGGGCAATTTCCCCGGACTTTGTGAGTGGGGGGACACCATTACACGTGTGAACTACATATAGGTCAATGCCTATGTATAGCTTCACAATGGTATCTCCGAACATGGCCATGTAACATGTCTAAGATCATGGAATTGTCGCCACAAGCCAAATCTGGTATTGGAGTGCCAATCCCATGCATCCCTGGGGCTCCAGCATGGATCCCGGGTACTGCCAAACTAGCTCTCTGGGGTTTTCTCTCCAGCTACTGCTGCAGCCAACCCTCAGACAGGGTTCTGCCCCCCTGGGGCCTGGGCAGCCCAGACCCAGGAAGGCAGAACAAGGGATTTCCTCTGACAGAAGGTGTTACACCCTCTCCCTTTTGAAATAGGTGTTAAGGGCCTGAGAGGAGTAGCCTCTCCTGGCCTCTGGAAATGCTTTGAAGGGTACAGATGGTGCACTCCTTGCATAAACCAGTCTACACCAGTCAGGGATCCCCCAGCCCCTGCTCTGGCTAGAAACTGGACAAAGGAAAGCGGAGTGACCACTCCACTGTCCGTCACCACCCCAGGGGTGGTGCCCAGAGCTCCTCCAGTGTGTCCCAGACCTCTGCCATCTTGAATGCAGAGGTGTGAGGGCACAATGGAGAACTCTGAGTGGCCAGTGCCAGCAGGTGAAGTCAGAGACCCCTCCTGATAGGCTTTTACCTGGTTAGGTAGCCAATCCTCCTCTGAGGGCTATTTAGGGTCTCTCCTGTGGGTTTCTCATCAGATAACGAATGGAAGAGCTCACCAGAGTTCCTCTTCACTTCTCTCTTCAACTTCTGCCAAGGATCAACCGCTGACTGCTCCAGACTGCTCCAGTGCGCCTGCAAAACCGTAACAAAGTAGCAAAAGACTACCAGCAACATTGTAGCGCATAATCCTGCTGGCTTTCTCGACTGTTTCCTGGTGGTGCATGCTCTGAGGGCTGTCTGCCTTCACCCTGCACTCGAAGCCAAGAAGAAATCTCCTGTGGGTCGACAGAATCTTTCCCCTGCTAATGCACGCACCAAACTTCTGCATCACTGGTCCACTGGGTCCCCTCTCATCATGATGAGTATGGTCCCTGGAACACAGGAGCTGGATCCAAGTAACCCCGACAGTCCAGTGGTCCTTCTGTCCAAATTTGGTGGAGGTAAGTCCTTGCCTTCCCACGCCAGATAGTAATCCTGTGTACTGCGTGATGTGCAGCTGCTAGGGCTTCTGTGCAGTTTTGCAAGGATCCCTCCATGCACAGCCTAGCCCGGGTCACCAGCACTCTGTCCTGCATTGCTCAACTCGCTGAGTTGACCTCCGACTTCATGGGAACCTCTTTTGTTGTGCTGAGACAACCGCTTTGCTCAGATTTCTTGAACACCTGTTCAGGTGCTTCTGCGGGTGCTGCCTGCTTCTGCATGGGCTCTCTCTATTGCTGAGTGCCCCCTCTGTCTCCTCCTCCAAAGGGCGACCTCCTGGTCCTTCCTGGGCCCTGGCAGCACCCAAAATCTTTAACCGTGACTCTTGCAGCTAGCAAGGCACCACAAGGTACCCACTACAGTATAAGCCAGGCCAGCCTCCTACAGCGGGTATTTGCGCTGGCCAAGATTGACTTCTCAATGAAGGGTGGTTCCCCCTACCTGTGCCCAGACACTTAAGGAGCCTCACTCCGTAGTTTAGCGGGTCTGACTATCGCCATTTATGGGTGATTCGTCATTTAGCCAGTATGAGGCTAAGGAATAGAAATCGGGAGGCAGCTCTGTGTTTTTCATCTCTGTGGGAGAGCCCCAGGAGACAGGCCTCCCAATTTTGTGGTAAAGTTGGGTTTACACAGTGACACAACTGACATAGTACCATAGTCTAGTAATGGTGTAGGCACAGACATGTCCTAGCAGCGTTGACCATTCTCTGCCTGTAAAAGGTCTCCCTCTGTCCATTTCCCAATGAACCTGAACATCCACAAGTGGTTCAAATGTCTATTGTTGCAGTGAGTCTGCCAACCAATGTACCAGATGTCTCCCGCTGCCAAACACATGTAAATACTGTAGTGTAGTGTGTGCTCAGAGTTCTTGCATTTTGTCTCCCCATGTCTGTTGCAGCGTGAGGAATTTCTCCAGATGTTGTAGCAAATGCAACAGTTTACTATTTAAATGTTTCTAAAACATTGTTATCATTTGGTATTTCATTGCTTATCTCCACATTACTCATTCTCTTCAGTTGGACTTTCAAGACCAAGGTATGTGGTCTGAATATCATCTATAACAGAGGACAGTTCAGAATGACTACCTCTTAGTAACATACTATTTAGTATTTTGAAGTTGAAGGGCTAGACTTTTGGAAAAATACAACCTTCTCTAAGTTACACATGTTAGTGTGGGGCACAGGAAGCATCTGTACATGATGGAAATCTGTTGTGATAAGCAAGCCAATGAATGTCCATGAAGGTTTGCCAGCCTTCTACCTCAACAAGGGTCAAGGCATTGCAGTACTTAGATTTGTTTGTTTCACAGTTCCTCTGCTCTACTTAATGAAGAATTGTCTGAGTTTCTCAATAGAGTCTTGTCTCATGTTGCACATTTTTCTGCACTTCCACTTGAAAACTGGATGTCAGGGGCATTGACTTAAAACTTCATTGGTTACATCTTCTTCTACATTACTAGGTACTAATTTTTTCTTTCTTATGTAGTGTACATTCAATCATTTTATTTGCGTGAGCATCTGTATTAATGGCAAAGACCAACTCATTCTCCTGTAAGTAACTTCCTTCATTAAAAATGCCTCACTACTGGAAGTGTGTTTACACTCTCCATGGAAAATAGATCAAATGTTTGTTTTATCAACTTGCATCTTTTGAAGGCATTTTTAAAAAAAATGAATTAACTAGTTTATTTAAATATCACATTTTCTTTAAAATGAGAATAAATAGCTTTCTATTTAACACAAGTGCACTGTCTACTGGACAGTCAACAAACTCTTTCTGCTGATGCTTTTTTCCTGTACACTGTCTTAACGCTCCTCATATTATTTGACACCACTCTTCTAAGGAAGACCTTCTGATGAAGCTCTTTGAACTTATTGTCTCTAATCAAGTTTGTTGCTCCATTCATTTTCTAGTATTTTGTTTTTTTGAAAACAAATGAGATCTTTTATTAGACTTTACGCATCTTTATTACTACTTACATCTGCATAATAGAAGTTATATGACATTATTAATGTTTCAGTAACAGACTGATTGCTCTTACTAGATTTTAATCTTTTTTACCCTCTTTTCCTTCCTAATGCTGTCTTACACGTCTGGAGAGTTGTTTGGTTATTGTTCTTCTTTTTCTGCTCTTTCATTGATATCTTAATTCGTTTCAAAGGTCTACAAAAAAAAAAACATACATGGTATTCATTTATGCTTCTCACAGTTATGATGGAATAATTAAACAACAGCAAGGTTTCACCACAAGGTATGCTTTGCATATGCAAAGAATAGGTCAAACACTAACTCGCACTAAGCACCTTCTTACAATGTACAGGTTCCAGGTAGCACAGTATAAAGACAAAGGGCCTGATTTACATCTTAGGGGAGGAGTTACTCTGTCGCAATGGTGATGGATATCCGTCCTCCGAAATCTAAATACCATTGTTTTCTATGGTATTTAGATTTTGGGGGATGGGATATCTATCAGTGTTGCAACAGAGTAACCCCTCCGCCAAGATCTGAATAAGGCCCAAACTGTCTTTCCTCTTTAATGTCTAAAGAGGGTGAACAATGTGTATACAAACTTTTATTAAGACAGTGACTATTTTATATAAGACTATGACATTTCTACATACAGTTCTCTACAATAAAACATTTGCTCCTCTTCTTATACCTTATTATACGGTGAAAGCTGTATGTGAAAGGTTTTATTCAGTGACATCCCTTTACAAAGACCATTTCTCTGTGTGAAGAGGGAGTATGACTGGTTTTACTAAGAGCAACACTCTAGTGACACCTCTGAAAACAGTAAAGATTCTGTGTAGAAGATTTGAGAGAAACTCTAGGCCCTGTGCTACCACATTTTAAGAGGGTGACATTTTGTATGGTGATGTCTTGTGAAAGACTTACTTCTTAACCTACAACTGTATACAGTGTAAATGCTTGTTTTATTTTTTACAACATTGCCTGTCTGCTGCCACTTCTCCACAGGGTGAACACTGGGTGTAAAAAGGCTTTAACAAGAAACTCACCACTTTCTAAAGTCCTTTTCTCTGCATGAACAGTATGATTGATTGGGGTGGTAGGAGCACCCTGTGTGCTGACAACTTTAAACACACTGAAGGCTCTGTGTAGAGTGATTTACAGAAGGACTAGGCCCTGTGTTATCTTACTATAAATATGTACAAATTATTTATGTTATGTTATATAATGAGTATTTGAAAAGTGCGCTGATCTCCTGTGAGGGTATCCAGGCACTTTGCAGGTGGTGGGCAACTGTCTCCTGGTGAGTTTAGTTGAAGAGCTAGATCTTCAGCTTCTTGCAGAGCTCGAGAAGTAATGAGGAGGTTCTAATGTGGTGGGGGCACTCCATTCACTCAGATAAAATATAATTGCAGAGGGGTCAGTTTCTAAGTAAAGACCATGACAGCAAGGATTCAATCTGTTGAGAGGTGTGAGCATAGAGGCCATTTTGTAGTAAAATTGAAACATCCGAAGAAAATGTGTGAGTCTTATATGAAAGTCTGTCATTCAGAATCTGCACTCTGATATAATAAAATAACACAGGACCTTGTCTTTCTCCAAATCCTTCTACATATAGCCTTTACTGTGAACATAGCTGTCAGTACAGAGACTGCTCTTATACACCTTTCTTACAACTCTATACAGGGTGGATGTTCCAAATTTATTACAACATGGCCTCTCTGCTGACTTCTCCCAACATAGTACACCCTAGCTCTCACAGCCTTTGCTGAGAAACTGACCCCTCTGAACATCTCTTCATCTGATTGAATGGTTTATATTATTGTGGTTCCTAAGAGCAGCCTCTGTAGAGACACATCTCTACAGAGTAAACATGTTTTTAAAGGAATTAGAAAAACAGTAAGCCCTGTACAGTGGTTGACATTTATAACAGTATGGCCTCTCTGCTGAGAGCTCTCTACAGGAGGAATCATGTTCATCCTTTGAGAAACCCACTCTTTTGAAAAGAACTGTTCTCTCTTTGGAGAGGGTGTATGTTTTGTTCTGCTAAGAGCCACATCTCTAGTGACATCTCTGTACAGAGTACAAGCTCGGCAAAATACGGTTTTATTGCATGACTAGGCCTGTGCAAACACATTATACCACAGTTCTGATTCCCTGTGGTAGAATTGCATGAAAAATGGCCTCCTTTCCTACACCTCTATAGGGGGTGAATGCATGTTTTATGACAAAACGGCCTCACTACTGAGATTTCGCTGTAGGTGAAGGCTGGGTTTGAAAGGTGTTAGAGAGGAACTGACCCATCTGCAAACACATTATCTCTTTGTGAATATCATGGGTGATTGTGTTTATAAAGAGCAGACCATAGGGTCTGTGTAGAAGTTTAGAGAGAAGCCCTAGATAATATGTTATCACACTTCAACAGAGTACAGATTGTGTAACCTTCAGTATAATGAAAGTTTGGTTAATAGTGGTACAACTCTATACAAGCTCAATGCATGGGTTTTATATAACAAAATGCCCTTCTGCTGAGAGCTCTCAAAAGGCTAGCTTTAAAGGTGTTCTGGTGGGGAACTAACTCCTCTGCAAACACATTTCCTTTGGGTGAATGGAGTTGTGTGATTGGATTTGGAAAGATCAGTCTCTCCAGTAACACCTCACTGCAGAGTAAAGACACTCTGTAGAAAGTATAGCAGAAAAGCTAGGTCTTGTGTGACCACACTTTATTAAAGATGCAGATACTGCAAGCTATACGCTGGGTCTTGTGTGACCGCATTTTATTAAAGATGCAGATACTGCAAGATATACTTTATACAACAGTCACTCCTTTTCTAACAACTATATATAATGCTTGGTTACCATGACAACATGTCCTCTTTCCCGATATCTGAGTAAAGAGTGATGGATATGTGTGAAAAGGTTTAGTGTGTAACTCAGCTCCATACAATAACATTTTGGGGTACACAGGGTTCATAATGGTGCTTGCAAAAACAGTAACACATCACCACAAAGCAAAGACTCTATAGAAGATTTAACTGAATCACTATGCCCTCTGTTATCATATTTAACATGGTCGTACTTGTTTATTGTATTAGTATTTTTAAATACTTTACACAGCTCTCTACTAAATTAAGCCTGTCTGCTCATAGCCAGGCTACCAAGGGTTGAGCAAAGATTAATTTATTGAGACCTTGACTGGAACTTTTGTGTGATTGTGGCCTTATTGCTAGCTGTAGGTACCTATCTGCAGCCACCTTCCAACAGCAGTGAATTTCATTCAATGACATGCTGTCATCATAGCAAACAAAAAAGGGAGATGACAATAAATTGCACTTCATCACTATGGCAACAAAGGTCCAAGATTCACAAAAATATAGTACAAAATCTTGAATTTTGACATAAAAAGCATGCCTATTACTGTAATAGCCTTTCCAAAGTTAACCGCCAAGAATGAAGGAAAACAGACTGCCTGTCAAAGATTCAAATTCAACTTTATAAGGGATGGCATTCACAAACTTATAGACACATCCTCATGCCACTGTTTAAATTCAAAGTCTATGATCCTTCATTTGCCCAGACAAAGGAATTCAAATTTAACAACTCCTAAAAAAGAGAACAGGCCAGAGCATCTGTGCCATACCTAGCCTGTCCTTAATTTGAGCCAGTGTTTGCCGGTGGGGGCCACCAGCACTCATTTTTGAAGACTGGCATTTATTTTTCTGAATCAGACATTTACTGAGACCAAGAGAGGGAAAACAAACAAAGTGGAAAGACAGAGGAAGGGAAATACAGGGACATCATTATAAAGAGAAAAAGAATGAACCTGCAAGAGTGAGATAAAGGGACAGAGAGTGGCAGGTAATAGACTAAATAGGCCTGAAATGGATTCAAGACTACACAGTCATGGTAATCGGCATGCCAACATTTAATTGCACTGGCCGTGGGGTTCTGAGCAGAGCTTTGGGCAGTAACACTCACTCTCGTGCAAGTTAAGTACTGGCCATTCACAACCTTTGCTGTAGACCAATTACACGCTGACACTAACCATCAACGACCTGCAAGTTCACCAATATTCCCACTATGTTGGTTATAGGTGAAACATTCCTTAGTTGTTTTAAAATATACAGGGAAGAAGTGTAAAAAAAATAAAACCAGGACTTTATTTTATTGATTTCCCAAAGTAGCTCTGTCAGTGTGAGATAGACTAAATTGAGGAGTAGGGTCTGAAAAGTATAAAAATGTGCATGTACTGAACAATTGCTAGAATTCAAATATGCTTTCATTGTGCCTACATCCACCCCTCTGTTTCTTCTATGCTCTATGTAAATCAGGCAAATGTTCTCACAGAGGCAATCAGTAAAATAAATTTGGAATAGCTAATATCACTGTATATAGAAACAATTAATGAATGATACCTGCAGTACAGGCATTTAGGCAATAAGCAAACAATTACTAAAACTAGTTATTAAAAATACTTAAGCTCTTTACACTATTAAATAGATTTGAAAACATTTCCTAAAATCCCAGTAAAACCAACATATTATTATATACTCAGGGGTCATTCCAAATTTGGCGGGTGGCCTCCCCAACCCGCCACCTGACCGCTGGTGCCGTCAGGACACCACCGACCCCATTCCAACTTCACCTCAGGGCTGACGGGCGGAAACAGTGTTTCAGCCCACCGGCCCTGCTGTGAAGAGGGCCTTAACATTGACGCCAGCTCAGAATCGAGCCAGCGCTAATGTGGCGGTGCAGCAGCACCCATCGAGCATTTCACTGCCCATAATTCGGGCAGTATTATGTGTGACGGGGCTATGCATGGGGCCCCTGCACTGCCCATGCCAAGTGCATGGGCAGTGCAGGGGCCCCTAGAGGGCCCCCAGCACACCATTCCGCCAGCTTATCCACAGCGGTGTGAACCGCCATGGAAAGGCTGGCGAAATAGAACTCGTAATCTGGCGGGCAGCGCTGCCCTGGTGGATTACAACTGCTGGGAACGCCAGGCTAGAGGCTGTCTCCAGCCTGGCGGTGCCGGTGGTATTAACGCTGCAATTCGGCCATGGTCAGAATTTGGCAGATCGGCACTCTCAAGACTTCCGGACTTGGAATGACCCCCTCAGTATTCTAACACTATTTAATAAACACTACATATAAGAAAAATTCAAACAATATCAAATATCATTCTATCCAGGGTAGATCTTTCAGTTGAGTTACACAAAGATAATAATGCTTTGCATGCAATTCAAACTAAATTTCCCTTCTTTGGTATGTGTAGAAAAAACAATTGAATCCACAGATGTGGTTGTAAATGTTTAAATGTGCTCAAAACAGCTGTCATAAATCATGTTCAAGATCCTCTAGGTACATTGCATTTAGTACTGAGCAATCAATTTACTTTTGAAGAATATCTTGCTTTGATTCCCTTTGGAAGCTTAAATAACAAGCATTTGCAATGCTATGGTTCTTGTGTCTGCTGGTTAGAGCTATTTGTGTAAACTCCTAACTAGACTTTTCTTGCCACATAAATTGAAAATAAAAAGTAAAACAGTTGACAGAAGCAAGTCAATTCAAAGTGCCACAGCCGGCATGAGCGTGAGAGTTATTGGATCCCTGCATGAATGTCTAGAAAGGATCATGTCTGGGATGAAAGGCAAACCGAACCTGGAGGAGGGACCATCACATGCTGTAACAGGAGGAAGCATGACATAGTGTGATGATCAACAAAAATGTTCACTTAGTGAAATCGCCTGGGAGGGAACTCAGCACACAAAGGAGGGACATTTCACAAAATGCACCAATAAATACGAAGCATTTAAGACAAGCACAACAAAGATTGAATAGCAAGAGTGGGCATGGTTAAAATCCCACAGAGAGATTACAACAGGCCACAGCACTAGTGCGCTCGACCCAAAAAATAGTTTGTTCTTGGTCTGTCAGAAGGTTTTCTTCTTTGTGAGTTGAAATGATTCCAAGGCATGCAATGAGACTTAAAAGTTTAAGAAAATCACATCTTTCTATGGCTAAGTGTTCAATGATATATGCGATGTGTTTTGCATGACGTTTTGTAACTTTAACCCTCTAATTTCTATCTAATTGCTAAGAGTTCATTGCACAGATGATATATCTTCAATCAACTTTTTTGGGCCTCCTGAAACCCAGGTTCACAGTGCAGTCTTCCTTGCTGTATGATAAATGTGCTTTGAACTATGTAGCTGCATGGAAACAATTTGGTGCTAGTCCAGAACAGCAGCATCCAATTGAGACATAGGTGGTCATTACGAGTCTGGCGGTCACATGACCACCAGACTCGGGGTGGTATTCCCTCCGCCAACAGGCTGGTGGTGGGTTCACCATATTATGGCTGTGATGGAGCCGCCACAGTCAGACCACCGACACCGCCAGGCTGCTGCAAGCCGACAGCCTGGTGGTCCCAGTGGTTTCACATCCTCCAGGGTGGCGCTGCTTGAAGCACTGCCCTGGGGAATAGGAGTCCCCATCCACCAGCCTTTCCATGGGGCTGGGCTGGAGAGGGCCAGAGGAGGGCTGGAGGAGAAGTATGTGCATCATAAAGTACACATGTCTGTTTAGCCGGCCGTGTTGGGCCTGCCAAACAGACATGCACACTTTGCATGCTCTCTACCCAGCCGAGTGGAAACACGCACAGGCTCCCGTTCCCAATCTGAGTACCAAAGCAGGCTACTCAGCCTAATCACAATGCAGCTGTCATGCTGGTGACAGCAGCGTCATGATTGGCTCGGAGCCTTTGTGCTGCCGGGAAGAGTACTGGGACAGAGGGGAGACAAACCGCATCGCCCAAAATAGAAGCTAAGTAGTTTTTAAAAAATGTTTTACTATTTTTTAAATCCATCACATCCGTCCCACCCCGCCACCCCCGTTTAGTGGCAGCCACCACTGCTTGATTACTCACGAGCATTTTATCTGGCGAAAGAAGACTGAAATGTCTCTAGGAAATGCCATTTGTCCATAACGCATTTGGATGTGATGTTGGAGGTCATTACATCATATTTTTTTGTTTCAGGTGTAGATTACATGCTGTGTTCTTTACAAAAATGCATATTACAACAATTTACATCTCAGTATGAACAAATTTAGCAACAACAATATTATCACTTTTAATTCCTATCCAGTCATAATGCTTGTGAAGTTTCTCACTTGCCTTATGTTGAGGTGATGAACTCATACACAAGAGTAATTTATAATGCACATGATTATCTTGCACTGCTTTAGACTCAGCACCTAAATTATTGTCAAAAAGTGGGTCATAAACAACAGAAAGCGAGTGGAAGGATTCTAAAGAGGCCAGATGGCATTGGGGTATCCTGATTTCTGGCACTGAGATTCACCTGGTACCTAGAATTCAACTCCAAAATCCAAGGCCTAAGAACTGTACCCAGATAACGGCCGAGGGATGTAGATAATTTGTTCTAACATTTCTATAGTAGGGAGAGAGGACTACTATGACATGAATTGCTCTGTGAGAGCTCATAAAAAAAATGGATGTCTATTGATGAGGTCTACCTAGCCTTTACATACATTTACTCCTTTTCAGGTATTCATTGAATCTCATAGAGTACACATTGGAAATCTACATAGTAAATTTCTTTGCAAATTCCATTTCCTCTGCAGTAAGTCCTAGTAAGAATGTCAACTGTGAAGACAATCTGGATGAGTACCAAAGTAAACAAGCATTTTCAATGCAACGGGTCTCGTATTTCCTCGAGTTAGAGCTATTAGCATTGTAAACTACTAACCGGACTTTTCATGCCACACAAATTAAAAGAAAAAAAAACACAGAACAATTGTGCTATGTAAAATACAGCACAATTGCGCTGCGTGGAAAATAAACAGATAAAGTAGCCCAGAGACCATGCTGAAAACATGGAGCCTCGTATGTTTTTAGTAGTTTACCAGTGCTGTGTGGTTGGGCTAAACACCGGAAAAGGCATGAGGTATGCATGCCTTTCACAAATGAAAGCAAGCAGATTTTAAAAGGCAAGCCCACGAACCAATGAAAGTGACTGACGTGACATGGGTGTGGTTGGAAGCCCAAAGAGAGCTTACAGCATGGGACGGAGCACTTTGCGCTCACCCATATAAATAAGCATGTCAACATTTTAGTATTTTCTTCAAAGGAAAAAAACATATTTCTACGTGGTAAAAAGCCTTCTGCAAATGTTGAGGACACTAGTCCACCCTATTTTGGAGGCCAAAATTAATGTGTGTGAAAAGGGTGGGAAAAGCAAATGGGGATTTTATGAATTGCCACAAAGTTATCACTTTTTGGGTTTTCCCTACATTCTATAGTAGTAAATGAAATTTCAGTTTATGAATCAGAATTTAGTTTTATGATCCTAAACTCCACTAGTTACAGTCATAAATGAAACTTATGACTTCAAAATGTTTAACAAATTGGGC
Organism: Pleurodeles waltl; assembly: GCF_031143425.1. Classification (NCBI taxonomy): domain Eukaryota; kingdom Metazoa; phylum Chordata; class Amphibia; order Caudata; family Salamandridae; genus Pleurodeles; species Pleurodeles waltl. Next base: position 142,928,239 of record NC_090448.1, read on the forward strand.
AGTAAAAGTCTGATTTAGAGCTAAGCTTTAATGGGACACTGGTACTACATAAACAAATGCCCCATCCACACAGCTCTCAGCTCCCCTGCTTCCTTTAGAGGCAAACGAAGTGCTGGATTTCAGTTGTTGAAATCACCGCCAGCAGAGTCCTACGACAAAGCAATCAATTCTAGATTTGACAGAATGTTACCTGGGCATAGAAGTGATGCCTTCTCCAACACAGCCACTTGGCGGCCCAATGCCCCTTTCTTGCCGAATTCTCAAAGGTAAGTTTGCCTTTGCAGATCTACTCATATATCATGTCGTTGATCCCCACTTTATGGCTAGTCACCATTTCAAAGTTGAGTTTTACTCCTAGATGCCCACCTAAGGGTTTTCAATGCATCACATGAATGGAGTGGAGACTCTCACAATGGAATTTATGAATAGAAAGTTATAATTACTAACATTCCAGCTGTTTGTGAAGATCACTACCACCAGATTAGAAATCTGGCTAGAGGAAAACAGGTAAAAGTAAGAGTGTTGAATATTTTAAAAACATAAATAAATAAATGTAAGCTAAACTAAAAATTGAAAATCATTTTAAGCAAATATTATTAGCCTAGAACTACTCAAAGAAAAATACACAACACACTACTTCCTAAAATGAACATTGTATTCAATTGTAAATAAATTAAAATGTATTAAGAAATTTCTTTGAATAATTTTCCGAATAATATTTCATCATTAAAATCATCCAACCTCACTAAATTTTTTTTTACTTTGTAATGAACTTGGTTTTAAACGATTTTTTTAAACAGTTTAATAATGTGTAGACTTTATAATCTATGTTAAAAATGTAAATACATTTATTCTAACTTGTTCTGTGCCTTGAAAGAGGTGATCTTGTCCAAGGCACCGGTTCCCGGGTGCCTTGGACGAGATCACCTCGTCCTGCTCCCGGGAACCGGGGGCAGCGCTAGCGCTCCCCGCAAGGGCCCCCCACCCACACACCCCAGTCGTGGATGGAAGGGGAATCCCTTCCCTTTCCACCCCCCACCACCCCCGTGACGTCAGTGCGCATCGCGTGCTGATTGTCACAGAGGCCTCCTCCTTCACGCTGGAAGCTCAGCTTCCAGCAAGCTCGGAAGAGCATTTCTCTTCCGATCACGTGGAGGAGGCCGAGAGAGGCTTCAAAGGGAAGGAAATTAATTTCCTTCCCTTTGAAGTCTCTCTCAGCTTTTCAAAAGCCGGATTGTAATGCAATCTGGCTTTTCAAACGCCCACTAGACACCAGGGATTTATTTTGAAAACGGAAATTGGCATAAGGGAGCGACCCCTTGGGCAAGGGTCGCTCCCAGGGGAGGCATTTTGTTTTTAAGGCCTTTTCTGCCCCCAAGGGGCAGAAACCTCTAGGCACCAGGGATCTTTTTTTTTTTTTTTCTTTTTTTTTTTTTAGAGGTGGGGAGCGACCCCTTAGGCAAGAGTCGCTCCCCTAGGGGGGCAAATTACATTTAGGCCATTTCTGTATTTGGAAATTGGCATTAGGGAGCGACCCCTTGGGCAAGGGTCGCTCCCAGGGGGGGCATTTTTTTAAGGCCTTTTCTGCCCCCCGGGGGAAGATTGGCCTATTATTAGGCCGATCTGTCCCCAGGGGGGGGCAGAAACCTCTAGGCACCAGGGATCATTTTTTGTTGTTTTGTTTTTGTTTTAGAGATGGGGAGCGACCCATTAGGCAAGGGTCGCTCCCCTGGGGGGCAAATAGTATTTAGACCATTTCTGCCCCCCATGGGGGCAGATCGGCTGATTTTAGGTCAATCTGCCCCAAGGAGGGCAGAAACCACTAGGCACCGGGGATTTTTTTTTGCGCCAATGTCATGCAAGGGGAGTGACCCCGTAGGCAAGAGACGCTCCCAGGGGGAATTGGGGGGCAAATTTATTTTAGGCCATTTCTGCCCCCCCAGGGGCAGATCAGCCTATTGTTGTTAGGCCGATCTGGCCCCAGGGGGGGCAGAAACCTCTAGGTGCCAGGGCAAAAAAAAAATTTTTGTTTTTTTTTGTTTGTTGTTTTTTTAGAGATGGGGAGCGACCCATTAGGCAAGGGTCGCTCCCCTGGGGGGCAAATTGTATTTAGACCATTTCTGCCCCCGCTGTGGGCAAATCAGCCGATTTTAGATAATCTGCCCCCACAGGGGCCAGAAACAACTAGGCACTGGGGATCTTTTTTTTGCGTCAATGTCACGCAGGGGGTGCGACCCCGTAGGCAAGGGTTGGTCCCCGGGGGGGGTTGTGGGGCATATTTATTTTAGGCCATTTCTGCCCCCACGGGGCCAGCTGAGCTAGAGGCCAAAATCCACAGGTAGGCACTTTGTATAAAACACCTCTGTTTTCTTTGAAAAAATTTGATGTGTCCATGTTGTGTTTTGGGATATTTCCTTTCGTGGGCGCTAGGCCTACCCACACAAGTGAGGTATCATTTTTATCGGGAGACTTGGGGGAGCGCTGAGTGGAAGGAAATTTGTGGCTCCTCTCAGATTCCAGAACTTTCTGTCACCGAAATGTGAGGAAAACTTGTTTTTTTATCCAACTTTGAGGTTTGCAAAAGATTCTGGGTAACAGAACCTGGTCAGAGCCCCACAAGTCACCCCATCTTGGATTCCCCTAGGTCTCTAGTTTTAAACAATGCACAGGTTTGGTAGGTTTCCCTAGGTGCCGGCTGAGCTAGAGGCCAAAATCTACAGGTAGGCACTTTGCAAAAAATACCTCTGTTTTCTGTCAAAAAATGTGATGTGTCCACGTTGTTTTTTAGGCCATTTCCTTTCATGGGCGCTAGGCCTACCCACACAAGTGAGGTATCATTTTTATCGGGAGACTTGGGGGAACTCTGGGTGGAAGGAAATTTGTGGCTCCTCTCAGATTCCAGAACTTTCTGTCACCGAAATGTGAGGAAAACGTGTTTTTTTTGCCACATTTTGAGGTTTGCAAAGGATTCTGGATAACAGAACCTGGTCAGAGCCCCACAAGTCACCCCATCTTGGATTCTCCTAGGTCTCTAGTTTAAAAAAATGCACAGGTTTGGTAGGTTTCCCTAGGTGCCGGCTGAGCTAGAGGCCAAAATCTACAGGTAGGCACTTTGCAAAAAACACCTCTGTTTTCTGTCAAAAAATGTGATGTGTCCACGTTGTGTTTTGGGGCATTTCCTTTCGTGGGTGCTAGGCCTACCCACACAAGTGAGGTATCATTTTTATCGGGAGACTCGGGGATACGCTGGGTGGAAGGAAATTTGTTGCTCCTCTCAGATTCCAGAACTTTCTGTCACCGAAATGTGAGGAAAATGTGTTTTTTTGGCCAAATTTTGAGGTTTGCAAAGGATTCTGGGTAACAGAACCTGGTCAGAGCCCCACAAGTCACCCCATCTTGGATTCCCCTAGGTCTCTAGTTTTCATAAATGCACAGGTTTGGTAGGTTTCCCTAGGTGCCGGCTGAGCTAGAGGCCAAAATCTACAGATAGGCACTTTGCAAAAAACACCTGTTTTCTGTCAAAAAATGTGATGTATCCACGTTGTGTTTTGGGGCATTTCCTGTCGCGAGCGCTATGCCTACCCACACAAGTGAGGTATCATTTTTATCGGGAGACTTGGGGGAACGCTGGGTGGAAGGAAATTTGTGGCTCCTCTCAGATTCCAGAACTTTCTGTCACCGAAATGTGAGGAAAATGTGTTTTTTTAGCCAAATTTTGAGGTTTGCAAAGGATTCTGGGTAACAGAACCTGGTCAGAGCCCCACAAGTCACCCCATCTTGGATTCCCCTAGGTCTCTAGTTTTCAAAAATGCACAAGTTTGGTAGGTTTCCGTAGGTGCCGGCTGAGCTAGGTGCCAAAATCTACAGGTAGGCATTTTGCAAAAAACACCTCTGTTTTCTGTCAAAAAATGTGATGTGTCCACGTTGTGTTTTGGGGCATTTCCTGTCGCAGGTGCCAGGCCTACCCACACAACTGAGGTATCATTTTTATTGAGATACTTTGGGGAACGCTGGGTGGTAGGAAATTTGTGGCTCCTCTCAGATTCCAGAACTTTCTGTCACCGAAATGTGAGGAAAATGTGTTTTTTTAGCCAAAGTTTGAGGTTTGCAAAGGATTCTGGGTAACAGAACCTGGTCAGAGCCCCACAAGTCACCCCATGTTCGATTCCCCTAGAGCTCTAGTTTTCCAAAATGCACAGGTTTGGTAGGTTTCCCTAGGTGCCGGCTGAGCTAGAGGCCAAAATCTACAGGTAGGCACTTTGCAAAAAACACCTCTGTTTTCTGTAAACAAAATGTGATGTGTTCACGTTGTGTTTTGGGGCATTTCCTGTCGCGGGCGCTATGCCTACCCACACAAGTGAGGTATCATTTTTATCGGGAGACTTGGGGAAAAATAGAATAGCAAAACAGGTGTTATTGCCCCTTGTCTTTCTCTACAATTTGTCCTTCTAAATATAAGAGAGTGTGTAAAAAAGACGTCTATTTGAGAAATGCCCTGTAATTCACATGCTAGTATGGGCATAACGGATTTCAGAGATGTGCAAATAACCACTGCTACTCAACACCTTATCTTGTGCCCATTTTGGAAATACAAAGGTTTTCTTGATAGCTATTTTTCACTCTTTATAATTCAGCAAATGAATTGCTGTATACCCAGTATAGAATGAAAACCCACTGCAGGCTGCAGCTCATTTATTGGCTCTGGGTACCTAGGGTTCTTGATGAACCTACATGCCCTATATATCTCCGCAACCAGAAGAGTCCAGCAGACGTAACGGTATATTGCTTTAAAAAATCTGACATTGCAGGAAAAAGTTACAGAGTAAAACGTAGAGAAAAATTGCAGTTTCTTTTTCACCTCAATTTCATGTTTTTTTTCTCAGTTGTTATTTTCTGTAGGAAACCTTTGTAGGATCTACACAAATTACCCCTTGCTGAATTCAGAAAGTTGTCTACTTTTCAGAAATGTTTAGGTTTCTGGGATCCAGCATTGGTTTCATACCCATTTCTGTCACTCACTAGAAGGAGGCTGAAAGCACAAAAAATTGTTAAAATGGGGCATGTCCCAGTAAAATACCAGAATTGTGTTGAAAAATTGGGTTTTCTGATTCAAGTCTGCCTGTTCCTGAAAGCGGGGAAGCTGGTGATTTTAGCACCGCAAACCCTTTGTTGATGCCATTTTCAGGGAAAAAAACACAAGCCTTCTTCTGCAGCCCCTTTTTCCCATTTGTTTGAAAAAAAACGAAATTTTCACTGTATTTTGGCAATTTTCTTGGCCTCCTTCAGGGGAACCCACAAAGTCTGGGTACCTCTAGAATCCCTAGGATGTTGGAAAAAAAGGACGCAAATTTGGCTTGGCTAGCTTAGGTGGACAAAATGTTATGAGGGCCTAAGCGCAAACTGCCCCAAATAGCCAAAAAAAGGCATGGCACAGGAGGGGGAAAAGGCCTGGCAGCGAAGGGGTTAAACTGCACATTTGGTATTAATTTAAGAAAATAATAACATGTATCAGTAATTAGATAAGGTTATAATGATGTTATAGTTAGGTATTGTAATAAGATGGCTCTTAGGTTAAAAATAAAATCACAAAAAACAAAGGTTAAAGTGGCTGTATTATTAAATGTTGAAATAGGATAACTAACAGCTGAAAAACAAAAACACATTGAAATTTGTGTCATAGTTCACTGAGCTAACTATAGCTTACTCCCTGCATTCCATTGCTTATAACTGCTTATGAGTGCTAATGTCTGCCTGCTTTGTTTTCTATGGGAGCGTGCTGCAGTAGCAGCGGCTAGCCACATGAGGTGCTTGACACACTTCAAGGCTGGGCGGAGTACAAATCCGCCTGTTTTCTCATAATTACTGTTTTAGTAGAATTAGAAGGTTTTTTGTTAGTAGCATGTTTCCTACTCTTATGTGGGATTGTGTATTGTATTAGCATGTGCCTCCATAAACACCTCCTTACTTTTCCCTTAAACCTACCCAGACGTGGCTTGTGGTTTAGGAGGGGGCGGGGCAGCACACGTGCGGGGGAGGGAGGGCATTGATATATTAATCCATTTTAACAAAATAAAAATAAACTTACCTGGACCTACGCTGCTGCTGCATTTGAGAACTGCGCCGCTCCTCTTCCTGCAGGCACAGGTTCCCACGCTGCCCTGCGGCCAATCCTGACGCTGCCCAAAGCAGCGTCAGGATTAGCTGCGAGCGCCCAGCCAGAGCGAGTCTAGGCAGACTGGGAGCCCGTGCAGGGTCTCTCCAGTCCAGCAACTGCAGCTGGGCTGGAGAGAGCCCTGTGTGCATGGGTGTTTGGTCGGCCGTCTCGAGCCGGCCAAACACACATGCGCTCTGAGAGGAGTGCACAGAGCACCCCCTTCTGCTCGTCACAGCCTGTGGCCCGCCCCTTTCACAAGGAAGGGATGATAAACACAGTTTATTATCCCTTCCTTGTGAAAGGATTTGCATCGGTTGCTGCTGGCGGGGGGGGCAACGCCCCTCCGCCCTCATGGAGGAGCCACCCCTGAAACTACCCATTTTGTAGCAATAAATCTCAATTTTACACCTCTCCCGTTGTCCCACATTCACTATTACATCCTACACTTATATTTTCGAACATCTCCCCTACTGGGGCAGTGATCACAAAGTAGAAAGGACAGGAGAGGCAGAGGTGGAGATATTTAGTCATGGGGTTTGGAATTGCATTTTTTAGAACTGCTACAATACTATTTTATTTTACTGTTTGTCAGTACCCATAATGTATTTGTTCAGATGGAGTGCTCTTCAGTAAGGTGAACCTACCAGGTCATGAATCATAACAGCAAATCACTATCAAGCTTCCTAATTGTGTGAGGACATGAAGAGTGTCTTTTAGAGATGCCTTACTGTAGGTTTCACATCATCCAAATGGTAGCTTCATAATGGCAAAATCAAGGTACAAAAGGTGATATACTGATGGCACAATAGAGGAATGTGACATAGCCACGTCAAATATATTTTATTTCTTAGGAAAATGTGGCATGTACATGGATCGGAGCACATAACTTAGAAAATCATTTGAATGCCATTTGTGTAGGTAATTAGAGTGAATAGGACTAGGGAGTAAAAAGATATGTAGTATGTTTACTACTTAATCCTAGATTTCTGTTGAGCAAACATTTGTCGGAGAATTCACTTGCGGTATCATGTAATTTTGGCTATACCCTTATATGTTACACAAGTCACCTAATAGTGCAATCAACAACATATATACTAGAAAACTAGAGACTCATATAAGTGTGCATTCTAATGTCTGACTTTAACATGCCAAATTGTAGTACTCATTCACATTTTACCTATTTATTTTGATCTATATGGCCATATTTAAACTGCTTATATTCATGTTTTATTTATGAATTATTTTTTTGTCATTTCAAGATGCACCTATAATCATGCATCTCGAAAGTGCATTGACAGTTTTATTAAGTTAGCATAACTGAAGGCCTTAAGCATTTGATTTTCGTGTTAAACCTTCAATGTCAAATTTTGCTTGTGTTCTAATATTCTTTCTTTTGCAGGTGGGTTCATGTGTTTTTACAGTCAGTGAAAGGCATATTGTATATTAGAGATAGTGAGGTCTGGGTAAGATACTTTGACAAGGGCGAAGAAGCACTAACAAACTAAGAAGAAAAGACTCTTGTTTGTGTACCATGTGCAGGGAGATGCCCAAGTTTATCCTTATGTTCAATCTGTGGGGGGGTTATCAATTTCAACTGTAAGGAAGATGGAAAACTACTGGTGTTGATGACATTTCTCACCGGTTCTGTAGGTTTAATTGGTATTTACATAGTTAGTGGAGAGCAGATTTTCCTGAGACGTGAGGGGTACAGATCGCTCTACCCTTATTCCTTTGTTTGGCTTTATGCTCTGCAACACCTCTCTATCAGAACTTCTACAGAAGTCTCTGCTATGCAGCATGGATGTCATTAGGGGTCGCCAGGGGACGCAGCTGCGACCCATGGCTTGCCCCTTCCGACCCTTGGCACTGTCTTTGCAACCCCTGAGTTCCGAGGTGGCAAAACCAGTGCAAGAAACACAGAGACAGCACGGAGTTATGGATGTCGGTTAGGGCTCTTTTCTCTCATTTTTGTATTACACTGATAGTGAATACTGTGTAATTATTCACTATTTGTGTAATAACAAAAATGCCGTACTATCAGCTAGATGTTTCCCACTGTCAAAGCTGAGGTAAGTAAAAAAATGCTTTTCAATGTATGTTGTGTGTGTGCTTGAGGGTGAGTGTGTTTTGATGAGCAAGTGTTTGTGTAGGTGTGAATGTGTAAGCATGTATGTGGAACTGGAATTGAAGGGCAAAATGAGTGTGCAACGTCACTTCCGCTACCCCTAGCATTTTAGTGAATTGACGTTCATGCTATGCTGCTATGCTGACAGTTAGTTTCCTATATCCCGGAAATCAACTAGGATTTCTCTCAGTTAGTTCAGGGTATTTCGCTCAACATAGGTTTATCCAATGATAGAAAAGAGGGCTGCAACTTATATATGGATCATTAAATTTAGTTTCTCGTCTTTTGTATTGCCTCAACTGGAATTCTTTTATGCCTGATGCTGGCGCAATTCAATCGATTAAGCCACTTTACTTTGCCTTTGGTGATTCTGTAATTGTATAGTATGTTTTTTAAATTATTTTATATTAGTTTGTCCCTTAACTTATAATAAACATCTAAATGTTGCTTATCATCTTCTGGTATTAAATATGTGACTAAATGGGTTGCACTGCAAATTAAATTTGGGGATTGATTCTATTTCTGCTTTATCCCTCAAGGTTCCTAAAAATGTCCATCCTCCGGAGAAGTAAGAACAAGTGCCAAGAGCTCTATCACTTGCATTAGAATTGCATATTATTGGTGTATAGAAAAAGCCATGATGCTACTTCCTAAAGCTGCCATAAATAGTGAGAAGATGAATACAGGCACTGTAGGAAACGCTTTGTCACGCATTATTCAGGTGTTCTATTTTAATGGCAGTAAACACTTGCCAGAGGTATGTGACATGTATGACAATTTTCGATAAAATTATTTTGCTCTTGCAGTTCTTTCATTTACTTACTCTCTGTGGACGATGAATAGATTCGGGGATGCTGAGGACGTGCATGCATCTGGAGCCAAAAACAACTCACCCACAGACATTATTAACTATCTGTCCACAGGTTGGCTTTTTCTGTTATTTGAAAAACTAGCACTACAGGAACACAGTTCCACTTTGAAGGCCGTGTTCCATTAAAGGATGTCAGTAACAAATGCCTCAGAATGACTCAGAATGCCTTGCCCAAGGACGAATCCTGAAATTCTTCAATTGCTACACTAAAATGTATGGTGCTCACCAGAGAAGAGTGGAAATGCTTCTTTCTGCGAGCTGCGTTTAAGAACAAGGTAGCATATTCATTATTTTTTGGTGTAACGCTGCAGATTAATCAAAGTTGCTTATTTGTATTGTCCAAGGCGAAGAAAGCAGCACAGTGATATATTTAATAAAAAATCCCTGACACTGCCTTCTTTCCCTGTGGTGGAGACCAAAACGCTTTCTAGCTCCAAGCACAACCTTTGCAAAATTGTGCATAGTTGTGTACATGATATCCAAGATAGGTTTTGTATTGGAATCCCACCCTTCCAGTACAAAATCCTATGCCTATACAAATTGTAAAATAGGCCACACACAGGATGTGTGCTATACAGTGCTGCATACATGCAAAGTGTGGAAAGTTTAGAGAAATAAAACCATTCCTCTAATAAGTGCACAATGCAGGAATTTTGTTGAGTTCAGATGATAGAGGGAGTCGTTATTGTCAGAAGCAAAGCACAGTCTGGCTGTCTTATTAGATCAGGCTTTGAGGGAAAACTATGGCCCATATTTTTTTAGCGCCGCATTTGCGCCGTTTTTTACCACAAAAACGTTGCAAACTTACAAAATACAATTGCAATTGCATATATTGCAAGTTTGCGCTGCTTTTGCGTCCAAAAATGATGCAAATTCGACGCTAAAAATATATAAATATGGGCCTATGACCGCTTGTGCTCCACGCAAGTGATGACTGCATGGCGCAAGGTGACACAAAGCAGCAAAAAGCACTACTTGCACTGAAAAGGGCTCCTTTACAATGCGAAATGACTTTTGTTCTGAAATGTAAATACCCTAGCAAGAGTGTGCATGGCTTTGCGTCACCTTGCCTAACGTACCATCGGCAAACCGTCAATAAGTCTATCCCTCGGTTTTAACAAATGAGGTCACTCAGTGATGGGCACAGCACCCGTTTACAATGTTAAACATGCACGATATGCATTGCTATACTGCAAATCTTGTGTGATAGTACACACTTTTTACTGTACTAGACCCTTTCAAATAGATATCAAAATATATTAGTTAAAAGGGATTTTTGTTTTTTTGAATTGTAATTTGACTATATCGATTTTAGTATACGTTTCTGATATTGGTGTATTTAAACATTTCTCCCAGGAATTATGAGGTGACAGTAAGAGATGTGAAACACCTTTGCAGGATATGTACACATAATGAGAAAACAAATTCAAAGAAAACAAAATGAAGATATGTTGGATACATAGATGACTTTCAACATTATTTATTGAATGAATAATTTGCACATATAATATCCGTACTGGAGACCTCCCTCAAGCTTTTTTTAGGAAAATGTATATTTTTTGATCTGAAGAATGACAGAGATCAAAAAACTTACCTACCCTAGTTGTTGTTTTCATTCACTATCTTAAACGATCGAACATGTAAAAAAACTATTTTTTAAAAGATTTATATTTCCTTTCTAGGAATTTTATACGGAGAGTGGGAAGACACCGCTACTGCCTGGAACAAAGCATCGATTTTTTGCTTCTAAGAGTTTTAATATCATCAGCTTGCTAAAACAGTAGATCATTTTTAGGAAGGTTCAAAGTGGCCGTTGATTAGAATTTAAAACCATGTGGCCCTACACTAAAAAATCGGCAGTGGTGTAGCCAGCATTTCCAAGAGAGAGTGGGAGTTGTATAAAATGTCTTGGGATGCTGAGCTACTCAATTGTTCAGGTGGCATAATGAGGAGGAGTTAGTTCAAATGTTTCAACAAAAACCATAAGTGTAAGCGCCACATATTGGTCAAAACATAATACAGAAACAGAACAGAATGGCTAGTTTATAGGAGGTTATGCATTTTAATGGCATTAGTCTAACAGGATAAAAATACCACTTGATGGCTAGAGTGCTCCTTAACCGTCTTATTAGTGTCTACCACACATGGGCTCACACTGTTTGACATAATCTGGTTCGTTTGAAATAAATAAGAGCTCTCTTAAATGGTGTGCTACTAATGGTCCCTTTGGACCACTCAGATATATATTTGATATGGAAAATACACTCTTACACACAGTAATTCTCATGGAACATAAAACAGCAGGACAATGTAGTTTAGGTTTCAATTTATTAATTTGAGTGGCTTTTGATGTATATTCTGCAGAAATCATCCAATGCTTCCTGGGCCTAAGTACAATGTTTTTACTTTTTTCGAATTCCTATTGTTGTACTCATTTTAAGAAACTTCATTCTTTTGATGGACATTTTGTACACCAGGATTCTCCAACCAATAGCTTGTGAGCTAGTAACTCTCCAGCTAGCTGTAGGTAGTTATCCTGTGTGAAGACTGTCTTGCTAAATTAGAAGCTTTTGCCTGAGTTGAATTAATATGTGTATACCAAAGTTAACAGTGTGTATTCAAGATGAAAATGTGTGTATTTTGTGAAATCACAAGTTGATATCTGAAACAGATGGCTACATTTCCAAAATCTACTTAAGGCTGAAATGTAAGTGCTAAATCATGTAGAGGTGGGGAAACATTGCTAATATCATTACCTCCATGCCATGGGGAACTTCATGGCTGTTATGTATCACCATAATGGGGGGCATTTGAAATTGACAAAGCTATTTTACATTACTGCTGGCAACCCTGCTTGATCCACTGAGGTGATCCCTCCTGGTAATCTTGCATAGAATGGTCTCAAATGTGATCTTGCCTGGCGTGATCACTATTACAACACTAATATTATGGGTAGCTCAGGATACTTTTCACTGAACATAAGTAACACAAATTGCAGAAAAGGTTGGAGATGCCTGCTCTACACTGATATTGATTGATTGCTGTATCTTATCTCTGAATACAACTTGTTCCCAAGTACACCAGTACTGGTTTGAATTAAGAAGGTATATCTTGTCATGTCTTCTCTTTAAATTTGTGTCTAATATGTTTGCCGCATGTGAGTGCTGCTAATCTATATCTGTTGGAGTTCTGCCACAAAAGGTGCAGACAGGCTGCTTCTTTCAAATTGCAGACACTCTAAAGTTGAGCAAAGGGTATACAGAGTGCTATTAAAACATCAATGTGCGCCCTACAAAAGACCAGTAAAAAAAGAAAAAAGACTACCTTTATGATATTCTAATATATATCTATACATATTCATTACCATAAAATGGTATTCTAAAAATAAAACAATAAAAGTAGTGAATTTTATGTATTGTTCAAACATAGCACCAGAAGAGCTACGGGCTGGGAAAACTTTGTTACGACCTTCCACATAATTTGGAGAATTTCGGGCTGCGCTTGCTATACAAAATTGCCAAAATTACACCATCACAACAGTTTGAGCAGTTACAAACAATTCAAGGTAAAAATGTACCCCGAAAGGTGCCAATCACCGTAAACATTTACTGTGAGCACGTGCAGACAACAGAATGCTAGCGGCTGTTATTTGTGGTGCTTTACTTAAATGTTTCCATGTGCCAACAATTGATCTGAGGACACATTTTGTGCGAAAATATGCACGAAATTATGGATTTGAATTTTGAGTAATTTAGCATAATTTTGCTGAAATTTCACGTAACTACACGAAAGCAAATTACACAAATTTTGTAAACTCCTAAATAAAACAGCTCTCAAAGTAACAGCTTTAATAAAAATAACACAATAGAGAATATAATACACACGTCTGAATCTGACTCTTTTACTCATGCAAAAACCGCCATTCCTGCTGCATTAGTAGATCTTTTCTGCCAAATAATACAGATAGTAACTGACAGAAAAGATCTTATCAACGTAGAAAAACACTGCAAACAAAAACCTATTTGCTATATCTCCAGGTGTGAAAGACATCTGCAGAGAAGATTTGTCAAAAACATGCCAAGTATCCTTTCAGTTAAACACCAGTCAAGCCTTTTTAGGCACTACATGTGCATTCTGAAAATGTTCTTTTACGTTTAAGACGTTGTAAGTTTAAAAGTTGTACTAAGCAAAATACCTTTGGTTAGAACAATAGCCCTTGACTGGTGACAATTTTACACATTAAACCTGGCTACTTAGCAAGTAAGATTGTGTGCTACAAACAAGCATTGTGTGGGTCTGCTTTTTGAAAAAGACCAATATTTGTGTAACTCAAATCAAAGCAGGTCATATTCTCCCCACACAAGCAAAGATCTTACACATTTGAGAACACAGAGGAAACTTACAGAACAAAACTTCAGAATCAGAATAGCATTTCCCCATTAACTTGCACTGGAGTTGAGAAAATTGTAAGAGGGAGGAAGTCAAAGTAGTATTAGTTTTAGGTTAAAGAATGTAGTCTCCCATCTAAATTAGCAGTGTTTTCAGGTATAATGATTCATATCAAACTGAGCAACATAGTACCATAAAGGCCAATAAAAAAGAGACAACATGTAATTAGATTATGAACATCAAAAGTAATTGGGTGTACTTTTCACATTGACGCCCATAAATATTTTAATGATGCAATGAATGTGACATCATCATCATCTTCAAGCTTCTATAGAGCGCATAGCTGCCCCTAGGCACCCAAGTGCTAAGTACGCTATATAACAGACCAGAAGAATTGTTAGGGGGAACAGTCAGAAGGATTGAGAGATTCAAAAAGACAGGGAAAACAACTAGGATTTCAAATGCTCACCAAACAAACTTTTATAGTCAAGTAGCTGTACAAAGAAAGGCAGAAAGTTCAATTGCTTAGCTGTATTATGTCGGCATGAGTGACTTCCACTCTTAGGCCTTTATTTATACTTTTTTAGCGCTGCATTTTGACGGAAAAGCGGCGCAAACTTACAAAATACAATTGTATTTTGTAAGTTTGCGCCGCTTTTGTATAAAAAAGTGATGCAAATGCGGCGCTAAAAAAGTATAAATATGGGCCTTAGTTATTTTGAAGCGGGGAACTGCTGCAAATCCACAAGACCACAGGTATCTTGTGGGGGCATAGGTAGTAATGAATGATTGGCAAAGCATAAGGCCAGTGTTCGTTAGCGCTCTGCGGGTGATACAAAGGGCTTTAAATTCAATCCTTTCAGCCAGAGGGAGCCAGTGAAGAGATTTGAGAGCCTGCTGTGCTGACAAATCTCTAGGAATATTATAATCGGGCTGCGGAATTTTGCACATCCTGCAGTTTCCTAATCACTGGTTTGGGAGCTCCGCAGTACAGTGAGTTTCCGTAGTCTAGGGGAGCAAGAATAAGTGCCTGAACTGATATTCTTTTAGAGGGGACGGGAAGCAGATGAAGGATTTTCCTGAGGGTTCTAAGCATCCCATGACAAGTTGCAGCTAGTTTGGTTTGAGTGTCCATAGTTAACCCCTTAGCTGCTGGGCCTTCCCCCCTCACTCAGTGCTGAGCCCTTTTTGGGCGATTTGGGGTAGTTCGCACTTAGGCCTTCATAACTTTTTGTCCACATAAGCTATCCCCCCTGAAAATGGCATTAAACAAGGGTTTGCAGTGCTAAAATCACTATCTTCCCAGATTTCAGAAACAGACTTGAATCAGAAAACCACATTTTTTAACACAATTTTGGCATTTTACTAGGGCATACCCCATTTTTACTATTTGTTGTGCTTTCAGCCTCCTTCCGGTTAGTGACAGAAATGCGTGTGAAACCAATGCTGGATCCTGGACAGCTAAACATTTCAGAAAAGTAGACAGAATTCAGAATTCAGCAAGGGGTCATTTGTGTAGATCCTTCAAGGTTTTCATACAGAAAGTAACACCTAAAATAAAGAAAATATTGAAATTGAGATGAAAAAAGAGCCATTTATGTCCACGTTTTCTTCTAGAACTTTTTCCAGCTATGGCAGAGCTTTGAAAGCAATATATTGTTACATCTGCTGGACTCTTCTGGTTGCTGGGATGTATATGGCTTGTAGGTTCATCCAAAACCCTAGGTACCCAAAGCCAATAAATGAGCTGCACCTTGCAATGGGTTTTTATTGTATACCGGGAATACAGCAATTCATTTGATGAAATATAAAGAGTCAAAAATAGGTATCAAGGAAACCTTTGTATTTCCAAAATGCGCACAAGATAAGGTGTTGAGAAGCAGTGGTTAGTTGCACATCTCTGATGTCTGGGGTCCCCGTACTAGCATGTGAATTACAGGGCATTTCTCAAATAGACTTCTACACACTGTTTTAAATTTGGGAGGAAAAAATGTAGAGAAAGACAATGGGCAATAACACTTGTTCTGCTATTCTGTGCTTCTCCAAGTCTCCCGATAAAAATGATACCTCACTTGTGTGGGTAGGCCTACTGCCCGCGGCAGGAAACACAACATGGACACATCACATTTTTATATTTAAAACTGATCTATTTTTTTCAAAGTGCCTAGCTGTGGATTTTGGCCTCTAGCTCACCCGGCACCTAGGGAACCCTAGCAAACCTATATATTTTTTAAAACTAGACACCTAGGGAAATTCAGAATGGGATGACTTGTGGGGCTCTCACCAGGTTCTGTTACCCAGAATCCTTTGCAAACCTCAAAATTTAGCAAAAAAAACACTTTTTCCTCACATTTCGGTGATGGAAACTTCTGGAATCTGAAAGAGCCACACATTTTCTTCCACCTAGCATTCCCCCAAGTCTCCCAATAAAAATGGTGCCGCACTTGTGTTGGTTGTGTTGAGCAGTGGTTATCTTGGACGTGTAACTCCCTTGCCCTGACTAGAGTGGGTGGGTTCTGCCTGACTTAGGTGCATACCCTAGCCAACCAGAAACCCCATTTCTAACAATATCTATATAGATATGTCTATATATCTATCTATCTATATAAATATATCTATATATCTATATATATATATCTATATATATATATATATCTATATATATATATATATATATATATATATATATATATATATATATATATATATTTTTAAGCTGTATGGTTTCCCTGGGGGCCATTGTAGCCCCCAGGGAAACCATACAACTATTAAAGAAACATTGCCAACACAGGGGGTCGCCCTGCCCATGGACGACCCCCTGTCAATTTCATTTTTTTTTTATATATTTTTTTATTTTTTAACCCGGGGGGGCCGCCCCCCTCTCCCCTCCAGGGGTACACTTAAGTTTTTTTTAAATATGCCCCCGGGAGGGGGACACAGCCCATTTTGAGTGGGGGCCAATCCCCCCCCAAGTGAATTCCATGGTTTCTATTGGAGTTTCCTGGCCCCGGATCACAGCTGCGTCAGGAAACCATTTCAGGAAGGTCTCGTTTGAAAGGGCAGCACCTCTACTTTCAAACGAGGTGTTCCCGAATGGTGGGGAGGCCCATTTTGGCCCTTTTTCCCCACCGGAGCAGGAAGCGGCCTTACCTCCGCTTCCTGCTCCGGTGGGGAAAACAGCACGCATTCCGTCAACAATTGAAATAAAGTGCACAGGTGCAAAACAGAGATATTCAAAGCATATCGACCATATGAAATCCTTGTACTGCTCCATTGCTCTAAAGTGTCTTCATGCATTTAATATTATTCAAAGCTTATCAGGATTACCACCATCCACAATAAAGTGACTATGGGCCTGATGTATCAAAGGATTTTACCCATTCTGTGTCTATGGGAAAAAGCTTTAGTACATATGGCCCTATATTCCTACAGTACCGCTCCATAACAAATCAGCAATAGCATCCCTTCGCCTAACGGTTATAAACCTGTCACTTATGGCTCTCATTCTCCCCACACATTTAAAAACCTAGAGATCTCCACCACTCTTTTAGCATAAGCCTCTTCAAAGATTTTAGTTCCTCCTGATCTTTTCTCTCCATATGCCAATCGTGAGAACATTTATTGATTTCCACAGTTGCGAGCTCAAAGAATGGGCCACTGCAGTCGCAAATGAGATAAACCATTGGGAAACCTATTGATCTTGTACAATGCGGGGGAGGAGCCAAATAAAGCCAACATAACCACAGGTAATATACAAACATTTGTTACCCTACTAATCTCAGCAAACACATCAGCCCAGAAAACCTGCAATCTTGGGTAGCAGAAAAAGATATGACCACAGTCGCCACAATCCATTGCCTTACAGTGATAACACTTATTTGGATTAGATGGATACATCCTATTAATCCTCGATGGAGTATAATACGCCAGCCATCTTGCAAGAAATGCCATTCTTTTTTAGTTCGCTAATCTATGCAATTTATACCCCATCTCACTAATATGTTACCATTCTCTTGGGGTTATCTTGCATCCTGTTTCTCTATTTACTTTCCCTAAGACCACCAGCACAACTGTTTGGGCTATATCTCTTTTAAGAAATCTATACCAATTACCCAACCCTAAAAGCTTATTCTCAAAAATATGTCAACCAGCAAGCGTGTTTCAGTCATCAATTCCTTACAGTTATTTTTTTTTAAAGCATTTTATTTGTCTAAAACTTAACTGCATCTCTTTAGAACTATACCAAAAGCACAGAGTCACTTGATCCTATGATATTAAGATTGAGCCTACAAACAAATTGCCCAATTTCATAAAACACTTCCCTTTCCTTTGGCATAGAATCGGATGTGAGGATGTCAACTCCCACAGTCGTGCCTCTTTTAATCAAGTAAGCATGGTATGGGGGAATCTCCCATTGCTTTTAATGGGCTTGTAAATGTGGTGCCAATGCCCCTAAGGTCTTATATCTTGATTTTTTGGGTAATTTACTCATGTTCAAAAACACCAGGAATTGAACCTCATTTTCCTTAGCCATGAGATTCAAGAAGAAGCAAAAACCTGAGACTTAAATAGAGAGCCTGGTGAGAATGTCCAAGAGGGCTGCCTAATAGTAGGTCTTAATATGAGGCAGAGCCAGACCCCTTTGTTCTATTCCTAATTCTATTATTTGCATATTTACCCTGGGGTTTTTACTCTGCCGTAATTTTTTTGAAAAACTATTGCAAGTTCTTTAAAACATGCACTAGGTTCTATCAAAGTCGAGTTGATAAAAAGGAATAAGAGCAGTGGGAAAATTGACATTTTTATTAACAACTCTCCCAATTAAAGTAAGTGGTAATAACATCCATCTTTCCAATAACGCTTTAATTTTGTTCAAGGTTGCAGTATAATTTAGCTGGAAAAGGTCTGAAAAGTTTTTTGTCACGTAAATCCCTAGATACTTTGCTGTATGCTGGGGCAGTGTTTGCAGGCAGACTGGCAAATAACCTTTAGAGGCATTAAATATCAAATACTCAATTTTTGCCTCATTTAATTTATACCCTCCTATATTTGTGAAATCTTTAATTCCGTCTATTAGCCGTTAAATATTCTCGCAATCTGCTTTTAGGTACAATACCACATCATTAGCAAACAATTTTATCATAGCCATACCTTGTAGGTGGGTAGCTATCAAATTTTTCAACTGAATTCTAATGGCCAGCGGTTCAATAAAAATTGTGAACAAGATTGGGGATAAAGGGCATCCTCGCTGAGTACCACGTTTTATCTTGATTCTGCCGGCCTCTTTTATATTGACAATCACCCTCGCCTCTGCACCATGGTATAAATTCTTCAACATGTCAAGAAAATGTGCGGGAAAAACAAACTTATCCAAAAAGAAACAACAAGGCCTGCCAGTTCACCAGATCGAATGCTTTTTCTGCATCCAAAAATAAAATAGCTGCTTCTTGCTGATTATTCAAAAAGTAATCTATGGCTTGAACTAAGAACTGAGTACTTGCTGTCATTATTCTTCGAGGCAAAAAGCCACACTGATCTTCATGGATAACAGCTTGTACCCCTACCACAACTAGTTTGGCCCATATTTTCATCAACAATTTTTTAATCTGCATTGGGAAGACTTATGGGACGATACGAGTTAGCATCTAATGTATTTTTATCTGTTTTCAGGAAACTATTACTGATTCCCTAAAGAAATTGGAGACCGTTAGTCCTTCTTTGAGTTGATTAAACAGTTTAGTCAAGAACGGAAGCAGCTCCCTCCTAAACATCTTATAAACTTCAGTCGGAATTCCATCAATTCCAGTGGCTTTTGCATTCAGCATCTTCTTGAGGGCATTCACCATTTCTGTCTGCTCGATTTTCTCAGAAAGAACTTCCTTACAATACAAAGAAAGCTGAGATAGGTAAAGGGTTTCAAAATTCGATTCCAGCTGAGGTAGAGAGACCTACTCAGCTTCTTCATACACAGATCTATAATGTCCTACAAATACCTTAGCTATTGCCTCTTCGTCACTTTCCATCCTAACGGTAAATGGGTTCTTAAGTGTATTAACCCTCTGTCACTTATTTTTATGTTTTGTTGACCAGGCCAGATATTTTCATATTTGTTGACTTTCCTCATAGACCTTTTCCTGAAAGGCTTTGTCTCCTGCAATCACATTCACCAGAAACGTTTCCCTAAGTTCTTGCTTGGCTTTTTCGAGAATACCTTTCTTCTCCATAAACTGTACCATACTAAGCGATTTACCCTAAGTGTAATCAACCCATTCAGAGCCTTATCAATATCCAGTTAAAGTTTCTGGATTTGCTGTAGGCAGCCCTTATTCTGTCTTACTTTATATGGTATAACTTGCCCCCTAAAAGCAGCTTTAAATGCTTCCTACATCATAAATCTGATGCTGAGTTCCAGTTAATGTGAAAAATATTCTTCACCAAACATCTCATCTCACCCAGCCAATTCAACTCTGAGAGTAGCGCCTTATTTACATACCACCTAGGTATAACTTTTAGTAGTGGACCTACTTCAAACTGAAGACTTACCACCGAATGATCAGAAAAAGAGTCAGCCATAATTTTTACTGCACCCGTTTCCATATATTAGATACCAGAAAAAATTCTATTAGAGATGCAGAACAAAATTGCTTAGAAAAATGAGTGTATTGCACTGTCCCTTCTTGGCCTACCCGCCAGGGATCCACTAAACTAAAATCCTGCTTCATTACATACAATAATCTAAAGAAAAAAGGTGAATGGAGCACACAGACGGTAAGTATAATCCCTCTATTCACAATATCCCAAAATTCTAAACATTTAGAGGGTCATTGCGGCGGTACAGCCACGGCCAGAAACGGAAAGTCGGCGGTGTACCGCCGGCTTTCCGCTGCCCAGGGGAATCCTCCATGGCGGCGCAGCTTGCTGCGCCGCCATAGGGATTCCGACCCCCATACCGCCATCCTGTTCCTGGCAGTTTCGGCCGCCAGGAACAGGATGGCGGTATGGGGTGTCGTGGGGCCCCTGGGGGCCCCACTTAGAATTTCAGTGTCTGCTTAGCAGACACTGAAATTCGCGACGGGTGCTACTGCACCCGTCGCACCCCTTCCACTCCGCCGGCTCCATTCGGAGCCGGCTTCCTCGTGGAAGGGTGTTTCCCGCTAGGCTGGCGGGCGGCCTTTTGGCGGTCACCCGCTAGCCCAGTGGGAAACCCAGAATGACCGCTGCAGTCTTTTGACCGCGGTACGGTCTTCTGGCGGTTCCCGCTTGGCGGGCGGCGGGAATTTGGATATTGTGAATAGAGGGATTATACTTACCGTCTGTGTGCTCCATTCGCCTTTTTTCTATAGATTTAATATGTTGGTACGGGTGTATCCGGTCCCAATACACATGCTAGACAACAGGCATGTTTTGAATGTATGAGCACCTCAACAATACTCGACACTGTAGGAATGTGCGGCAATTCTTAGGCTTTTTGTTGTTCAAATCCTCTATTAAAAAGAAAAACATACAATAATCTAGCAGTTTTTTGCTTCAATTATTTTTTACCCGAATCCGATGAATCCCTTATCAAATCCTGTAGAAAATTGAAATCACCTCCTAACACTTTTAAACCCTATATATCTAGAGCTACATCATTAATTTGCTTTCAAGACTGTGTATCATCAGGCACACTCACCCCCTGAATTATAGCTTGCACACAAATCCATCTCCCATGATTAGCCCTCTGAACTTCTTTTATTTTGCACTCTAGGGAGCTGGTGAATAAAATTGCTACACCCCTCACCACAGCCCCAGCTGACAAAAAAACAAATATGAGAAAATGTACCAGGCAAACGCCATTTCGGGGTAATACTTTTCAAATGAGTTTCCTAGATAACACCCGGCCAATATGACAAAAGCCATTTCACTAAAGCCCCACTTTTCCACGTATTCCCCAACCCGTTCACGTTACATGACAGAATCTTGGCATTATGCATTTTCCCCCTACTCAAAGCAAATAAACAATGCACTACTTAAAATCCTCCTCCTACTACCTTGATTACGGTCTTGAATAACCTGGATATCGGCTTGCTGTATAAATTCAAGCCCCTCCTGCCTCTGCCCACCTTTAATTCTTGCCTTGCTATTTTTTATTGCAAATAACACCCCATACCACCATACCCAATCTCTACCCTGTCCTTGGTACCAGGGATACCCACCCTCCCCACACCCAAGGTTCCCCCTGAGAAAAAGGGAGCCCTGTCACTACGCCAAGAATTCGCAATGAGACCACCCCCTACATGGACAAAACATGACTTCTAAATCAGAAATGCTGGTATCACTCCCAATGACCATCAGCATACTTGGTACCCAACAAAGAGGTCCACATAGTTTCTTAAACTCTCTTATTATCTTATTAATTCTCCAACCATTGAGAGTTTTGCCATCTTCTTAAAGAAAGCTTAGGCTTCTTCTACTCCTTGAAATATGTGGAATCATCCTTCTGCCAGTACGTTGAGTTTTGACTGCTGAAAAAGTGAGGCTTGAACCCCTATTTGCTTGAACTCTTTAGCCAGGCCTAGAAACACCATTCGACACTGGGCTGCTGATACTGCGAGGTCCGAAAAAAGTCTAATCTGGGTATTACCTGTTAATGAAAACAACTTTTTTATTGATTGATATTTTCATGACCTGTTCTTTGATACTGTAATCTTAAAAATCAACTATGATAGGCCAGGGGAACATTCATCAACTGGGCTACAGGGACCCTAAGTGCCCTCATAATTGTTAGATCGGCAGGCGCATCTGTAAGTATGTGTTTTCTGATGAGGGAGTGAATTAGCTGAATTACACTCTGTACTGTGCCTTGAGTCTCACTTCCTTCCGGAACTCCAACAAACCAAAGGTAAGAGTGCCTTCAATGATTCTCCATTTCTTCTATTTTGTTTTCAAGATAGCACAACTGCTTTTGGTCATCCCTTATTTGCTCGCTGACAGAGCCCATTTTATCCTCTAAATCCGAAATTCTCTGCTTGGCTTCCTGCAACTTTTTTCCAGTTGCTCAAATACACCAAATTTCTGCTCAATACTAGATAGTCTTTGAAGTAGCTTTTCAATTTCTTGAGCTTGGTGTTGCTGCAAATCTTTAATTTCAGACAAAATTACCTCCACCAAGACCCTCATTGGCTGAATTGATTCAGTTTGTGATGGTGAGTTTGTATTCAAGATGTTACCAACATTACTGGCACCGTTCTGAACTTCTAGTCTCAAATCTACAGAAGGCTGCACACTCAATTCTATACCATTGGTAAGAATCTCAAACTGGTGTTGCTCTAGCCCTCAGTCCCCCCGATACGAAGAAGTCAATGACTCAGGACTAACATCCTTCCCTGGATTTGTGTTTACAGTCACATTCAAGCTAGCAGCCTGAATGCAACTCTGGACCTCGGAGCCCTTCCCCTTATCTACTGAGGCAGCTTTTGTCCTGTGAAACAAATGATAATCTTTGGCACTGGTCACTGAATCCTGCCTTACATCTACAGAAGGAGCAGGGGGAGCCAGAGCCACCTCTAACATCAATCAACCGTTGCTTAGCTGAGATGTATTTTTGTGCCTTCCTTCCTTCTCCATCCCTGGTTGATCAACTTGTGAGACACCCCTGCAATGACAGCTGGAAATACCTGAAGTAATTGCTGCGACTGCACCAGCTGCTTACTCGTCTCAGGGATGTCTGCAGAGTGTCCTGGCATCATACCACAGCTCTCACTTAGTATTTCTTTCTCTGTGGTCCTACGGGATACAGCCAAGTGTACTTACCCTGCTTGCCTCTTTCCCTTTAGGACCAAATCTGCTGATAAGCTCATGGGGGATTTAGCACATAGCTTCCTCATAGCCTGCAGCAGGCCTCTTGGCACCCCCCTAGCTCCCCACCTGGCAGCACCCTTTCAATGCGACTCCTTTACAGTAATGGATGCTTACCTCTGGAGGAAGGAGGGAGCCTTTCAGTTTGCTTGCAGGCTGCTGGCAGCCGTCTGCAAACTGCTTTTCCTTCCATTGCATTCTGTTGTTGGCTGCTCCATCTAACGCCTTGCTCTAACCGCAGCTTTTCTCCAGAAGCCTTCCGCTATCAATGCTCCGCAGTCATCAAGCGTAACCTGTCTTCACTACAGACCCGCTCAGCTCACCCAAACAGCCTGCAGGACTTGCTCGCAATTTCCGGTTGATGCATCATCCACCATTGATGCAAGGGGAGGGGCTGTCTCACACGAATGCCAGCAGCACGACATGTGGGCTCCGCCTGCTGCTCAGGTTCACTCAACTGTGCAAAGTCAGCATCTGCCAAAGTAGGGTCTGGATTTATTTCAGGTCTCATATTAGTGAGAGTCTGTTTTAAGACATCAATCTTAAGTTTGGTCCATCAGCGCTCTACCCTTGGACCAAGAGAAGGGTGAGAGTAGGGAAAATCTACGTAGAAAGGAATCATGAAATGGTCAGACCATGTAATAGGGACAGGGTCCTGGGTTCTTAACCTGCTCTTATTGGACACGACTGGATCAAGCAAGTGTCCCTTCTAATGCATAGGGCCAGAAAAGAGTTGGGTTAGGCCTTTTGCTGAGAGATCCTGTAAAAGAATAGCTGCTTGTGGGTCTGCAGGGTCCTTCAAATAAAAATTAAATTCACCCAAAAGGGAATAATTGGATTTTAAGTTGGCCAAACTGCTGACCATCTCGGGAGGAAATCACTGCAGGGACCTGGAGGGTGATGTATCACAATTCCTGAAAACGTATAGAAGGGGGCCAATGATATAGCAACCGAGGAGTGGGTAGGAATCAATATGGCATCTAAAGGCTGTTTTAAGGATTACAGTGATTCCCCCTCCTCACTTACTAACTCAATCTTTCCTACAGATGTAATAATGCTGGGGCAAGCCCTCAGCAAGATCCGGTCCTGAATCCTCATGGAACTAGGTTTCCGTCAGGAAGATAACTTCAGCTTGTTTTTCTTCCAGAAATAAGTAAATATCTAATTTATGGCCTGCAATGGACCTACAATTGACTAGGTACAGCTGTAGATCGAGTTTGCCAGAGGTACTGGTACTAAGCTTGATAGCTCCTGGGAGGGGCTCAAGGCAGAATAAACATTTAACATGCCCCTTCTCTATGTCAACTGAATGCAGGCATCTCTCGTTATGGCTCACTTGCAAGGCAAGAAGCTGAGAGACTAAGGCCCTCATTACAACCCTGGCGGTCGGTGTTAAAGCGGTGGTAATATCGCCAACAGGCCGGCGGTATAAAAAATGGGATCACGACAACGGCGGAAACAGCCAACAAAGACAGCCACTTTAACACTCCAACCGCCACAGCGGTAGCAACCAACACCGTGGCGGTCACCGCCAACAGACAGGTGGAAGACATTGTACTGCCCACCACATTACAACCCGCCTATCTGCCAGCTTTTCGGAGGCAGTACCAACGCCATCAAAAGCACGGCGGAAACAGTGTTTGGAAGGGAAACCACTCACCGATCGACACTCAACGAAGAACCAGGACACCATAGGGCCCGAGCTGCAGGTCCTGCCGATGCTGGCCTACCTCCTCATCTACCAGGAACACCAAAGACAGCGGGGACGATGACGGTGAGTACTGCACCTAGTACACAGGGGTGAGGGGGAGGAAAAAGAGAGTGACACACACACACGCAACACCCATACCCCCACCCTCACCCACAACACCATACACACAAACAGATCGAACAACATTACAGATACACCCAGTAACCCCCTGGAAGAACACAAGGACAAAAGGAATTGAGTGAAACCAGTGATATTTTAGAAATAGGCAGATAAACTATAGAATTTGAAAAATTGTATTTACACAAATATACAACATGTACAGAAGTCCATACATTGTCCTTCACAAATGTTCGTGGGCCACTGGGCCAAAATTCATGGGCCAAGCCCACACCTTACTCCTGCCTCAATACGGAGAGAACACTGCAGGGACATCAGGTCAAAAACACACAGGCACCTCAGAGGGATGGAGAAGGGGGGTGCACCTCAGCCAGAAGATGGAAGAACGCCACTGCTCCTCGAGGGGGCTCCATGCCCACAGCGATGTCCTGGGGAGTGCAAGGCCACAGTCTCTCAAGTGGGTGGTTTGCCCACTGCTTGGTCCTGGGAAGTGCAAAGCCACAGTCTCTCAAGTCCCTCAAGTGGGTGGTTTGCCCACTGCTTGGTCCTGGGGAGTGCAAAGCCAGTCTTTCAAGTCCCTCAAGTGGGTGGTTTGCCCACGGCTTGGTCATGGGGAGTGCAAAGCCACAGTCTTTCAAGTCCCTCAACTGGGTGGTTTGCCCACTGCTTGGTCCTGGGGAGTGTAAGGCTACAGTCTCTCAAGTGGATGGCTTCTCCACTGGTTCTGGAGGGGGCTTTCTGCCCAGTGTGCTTCATCCTGGCAAGGATAGGGTGAGTGGATGCATATCTCCACTGGTTCTGGTGGGGGGCTTTGTGCCCAGTGTGCTTCATCCTGCCAAGGATAGGGTGACTGGATGCATATCTCCACTGCTTCTGGAGGGGGCTTTGTGCCCAGAGTGCTTCATCCTGCCAAGGATATGGTGAGTGGATGCATATCTCCACTGGTTCTGGTGGGGGGCTTTGTGCCCAGTGTGCTTCATCCTGCCAAGGATAGGGTGAGTGGATGCATATCTCCACTGGTTCTGGAGGGGGCTTTGTGCCCAGTGTGCTTCATCATGCCAAGGATAGGTTGAGTGGATGCATAACTCCACTGGTTCTGGAGGGGGCTTGGTGCTCAGTGATGCAGTACTTGGGGTGTGCCAGTACACATTCCCTCACCTGGGTGTCTGAAGCACGTGATTTGCAGGGAACAGGCAGCATGATAGTTCATGGAGGCAGGGCTAGACTCCATCCTGTGGCGACCAATGCTGCTAAGTGGTGGTAGTGCCGGTGCTGGTGGGGGTGCTGCCAGTGGTGGTGTTAGGCTCCAGCTCATCTCCTGCAGCCTCGGACGGCCGCCCACTGGAGCTGGTAGTGGTCCTACTGTCAGCAGTGCAGGTGGCGGTGCTTGCGGCAGGGATGCTGGCTGTGCTGGCCGTGGTGCAGATGCCGGCACTGCCAGTGGTGGAGGGAGGCTCCAACCCTCCTCCTGCAGCCTCGGAAGGCTGCCTACTGGGGACGCTGCTGCTGACAGTAGTGGTGGCAGCGGCGGTGCAGGTGGCGGTGCAGGTGGCGGTGCTTGCGGCGGGGCTGCTGGTGGTGCTGCACGTGGTGCAGGGCTGGCGGCTCTGCTGGTGGGCACCAGGCCTTCACCTGCATCCTCCGTTGGCTGAAGTGCCTTGCCTTTGATTTTATTCCCCTTCCTCACATTGGCAGATGCTATTGTGCCCTTGGCTCTGTCAGCTGGAAGTTTGGAGGAGGCCTTGCTGGGTGGGTCGTGCTCCTTGCCCTTGCTGCATGCTGGCCCCTTCTTCACCTTGGCAGGTGGCGGAATGGTTTGATCCTTTGCAGGGGTTGGTGGTACACTGGTTTTCCTGACGGGTGCCCCGTTTGAGCCTCTGGGAGTTGCAGGTTCCACATTGGACGGCGACTTGATGGCTTAGGTGCTGGGTTGGGTTCTGGACACCCTGGCCCGAGGGGAAGGACGGGGGAGAAGGGGTAGGGAACAGGTCAAAGTTTGCCAGGAAAAGTTTTTTAGACACACTGGGGCAGGAAGATGGAGAGGGTTTGGGAGTGGAGGAAGAGGAAGTGGTTGTAGGAGGTGTCTTTCTGCTGAGTTTGGGTGAAGGTGCATGGGCTGGATGCTGTTGTGAGGTGGATGGCTGGTGGGTGGGTGGGTGCTTGGGTTTGTGTACTTTGGGAGGAGGGGTCACAGACACACTGGGAGAGGACACAGGGGATGTGTTCATGGTTGGGGGGGTGGTGACACCAGTGAGGGGTGTGTTGTGATGGGCGTGCTGGTGATGGAGGTGAGTGCCTGTGGGATGATGTGTGGTGCTTGTGTTTGCCTGAGCCACCTTTGTGTGTTGATTTGGGTGAATGCCGGTCTGAAGGTGTGCTTGGGATAGGCTGGGTTTGAGGGGATTGAGTCTGGGTAGGGGAAGTTGGAAGGGGAGGCTAGACACAGGGACAAGGGCTGCCATCAGTGCTGAGGCCAGAGCCTGAAATGCTCTCTGTTGGGACGCCACGCCAGAGTGAATGTCCTCCAGGTATGCATTTGTTTGTTGCAAATGCCTCTCAATACCCTGGATAGCATTCAGAATGGTTGACTGCCCAACAGTGAGGGATCTCAGGAGGTCAATAGCCTCCTCACTGAGGACAGCAGGGCTGACTGGGGCAGGGCCTGAGGTGCCTGGAGTGAAGGAGATGCCCACTCTCCTGGATGACCGGGCACGGGAAACACGCTGAGGGGCTGCTGGGAGGGCAGTGCTGGTGGGGAGGGTGGCGGCTGTACCTGTTGTTGGGATGGGCACAGAGGTGTCCACCACCGCCAGGAAGCTTCCATCGGAGGAGAAGTCACTGTCTGTGGTCTCCTCTCCTGTCCCCGTCGTGGTGCTCCCCTCACCCTCCGTCCCACTGGTGCCCTCACCCTCGGTGGATTCAGCCTCATGGGCCATGTGGAATGCAGCTCCCTCCTGCTCCGGTGCCACTGCTCCTCCGCCAGATGATGCTAATGCACACAAGGGCAAGGCGACAAAACAAAAAGGTGGGGAGAGACAGAGGATACACTTGGTCAATGCCAGCAACACCACTACAGTTGGCGTACACAACACACAGGGAGCAGCCCTATGCACTAGGCCATGCCCAACCATTTACTAAGACAGTCACAAGCCCATGGGGCTCAATGCCTAACTCCATTAGCTGCACACCTGAAACCCACAGGACCCTGCCCAGGAGTAGATGGCCACCAACACTATTGGGGTAGGAGTGATTCTGAGCCTGCCCAACAAGGGACTTACCCTGTCATATTCGCCCTGGCCTAGGGGCACCCACAGCCCACATCCCCCACCCAGGTACCTCCTAACGTGCACAAAGTCAGGTTTCAGATTCTGTACTCACCCCCTCGTAGCTCCTGTGATGACTTCAAGCGCCCATCCAAATCCGGATAGGCCACCGCCAGGATGCGGAACATCAGGGGGTCATGGTGCGACAGGCACCCCTTCCTCGTTGGGAGGCCAGCCTTAGCTGGCCCTTCGCTGTCTTCTTTGCCCACCGGCACAGGTCCTCCCACCTCTTGCAGCAGTGGGTGCTCCGCCTGTCAAAGACCCCCAGGGTCCGAACCTTCTTGGCGATGGCACGCAAAATACCCTTTTTCTGGTGGGCGCTGCACTGAAGGTAAAAGACAGCAGAAAAAGGAATTATTTACCCGTACGGACCATCATACTCATTGCCCACCAGATCTCACATATCTACTGACGCACATACATTAACCACCTTACATGCTGCACTCTGGCCAGGACCCCTCTGCCCCCTACATGTGGCTTACACACACAGCAGTCCATACATTCATGGCCCATGCATCATGCTCACAGTGTACTCACCTGTTTGTCTGGAGGACCGTAAAGTAACATGTACTGGAGTAGGACCCCATCCACCAGTTTCTCCAACTCCTTCGCAGTGAAGGCAGGGGCCCTTTCCCCAGACACATGAGCCATTGTCGCTGCCAGACACAGGTCACAGCAGCACTTGCAGTGTAGGTCCTCTCCTGTTGAAGGTCAGGTAGCAAGTGAGTGAAGAAATAGAAAATGGTGGTGACGTCCACAGCGGTGTGTACCGTCACCACCGGCGTACATCGCCATTGGCTCCTGGAACCCATAGGGCCCAATGATACCCAACACGAATTTGCACGGCGGTCATAGACCGCTTACAGCTAAGGCACACAACGCCAGTGCAATTACCTCATTTCAACTTGTCCCTCCTCAGAGGTCAGGCAGCCGCCATTTCAGGGGGGCACAGGGCATGGTACCTAACTGCGTCACAGCAGATATTGGCACATTAACGGACTCTCAACTTCACATACTGTTTCTGTAAAGTCAACAATTCATCATTAGTGCAATGTAAGTGTGAATATGACCCTCTGCTCACTGTTCTCTTCCATAGGCTTCAACCGCTGAGGCAGAATATGAGATGGCGGCATGCTCCGGTGTACAGGCCCCTGGTGGACCTAGCAACAATGGAGGACAGACACATTATATTTACCTACAGACTTGATCGTGCCACTATCCAAGAACTGTGTGCCCAATTGGAACCAGACCTGATGTCTGCTATCCGCCAGCCCACAGGTATTCCCCCTCTATTGCATGTCCTGTCAGTGCCCCATTTCCTGGCAAGTGGTTCCTTTCAAACAACAGTGGCCATGGCATCAGGGATGTCTCAGCCAATGTTCTCCAACGTGTTGACTAGAGTGTTGTCTGCCCTGCTTAAACACATGCGCAGCTACATTGTGTTCCACCAGGTGGAGGATTTGGCCACAGTGAAAGCTGACTTTTATGCCCTGGGAAATATTCCTAACATCATTGGTGCCATTGATGGAACACATGTGGCATTTGTCCCCCCCCCCCGGAGAAATGAACACGTTTACAGGAATGGAAAAAGCTATCACTCAATGAATGTCCAGGTGGTGAGTTTGGCGGACCAGTACATCTACCATATGAATGCCAAATTTCCTTGCTCTGTGCATGACGCCTATATCTTGAGGAATAGCAGCATCCCATATGTGATGGGCCAACTCCAGGTGTGGCTAATTGGTGAGCTAAAGGTCCCCACACAGTATGAGTAGGTGTCTGGGTATGGGGTTGTCCCTAAGGGTTAGTGTGTGTCTAACAGTTGTCCCTCGATATTTGCAGGTGACTCAGGTTACCCCAACCTCTCATGGCTACTGACCCCAGTAAGGAATGCCAGGACAAGGGCAGAGGAAAGTCACAATGAGGGACATGGGCGTACAAGGAGGATTATCGAAAGAACCTTCGGCCTCCTGAAGGCCAGGTTCCGGTGCCTCCATCTGACAGGTGGATCCCTGTACGACTCACCCAAGAAGGTGTGCCAGATCATCGTTGCATGTTGCCAAACCTAGCCTTGAGACGCCAGGTGCCTTTTCTGCAGGAGGATGTGCCTGGAGATGGTCTTGTGGCAGTGGTGGAGCCTGTGGACAGTGATGAAGAGGAGACAGAGGAAGAAGATGTTGACAACAGAACCAATATTGTTCGGCAGTACTTCCAGTGACACAGAGGTAAGACACTGTAACTTCACTTAACATTTCAGTTATCTGTTGGACATTGTACAAGGCAGCCTGTTTCCCTATATCTATGGCCACTGACTGTACCCTTCACCATCTCCATTTTCAGATCTCTTTGCCCCACTCTGGCTCCAACTATGTGTACTGCTGCCCACCAGAGGTCATCCTAAAGTATATTTCACTGTACTTTGAGTTGCAATGCTTTGATAATTTTGTACTAATACATATTTGAATCATTTAACAGACTTCAGATTGGTATTTGTTCCAAGGGTGTTTATTTAGGTGCTCATAAGTAGACGGGGTGTTGCAAGGGGCTGGGCTGATGGTGGAACGAAGGTCAGGGTTGAGTCCAGTCTCTTGGTATCACAGGTGCATTGCCCAATGGGGCATAAGAAGGGGATTAATGGCAGTTCAAGGTGGACAGGGTGACAGTGTGGGACACAAGGGTGACAATAAGGAGAGTCTTATTTCCTGGCAGGGGTCTTGGCAATGTTCTCTGTCTTCTGCCTGGATCGCAGGGACCATTTGCAGGGTGGTTCTCCTTCTGCAGGGGGTGGGGTGCTGGTGGCCTGTTGGTCCTCTGGCAGGGCCTCCTATCCACTAGCGCCGGCAGAGGTGGAAGG
This sequence comes from Pleurodeles waltl, assembly GCF_031143425.1. Taxonomy (NCBI): domain Eukaryota; kingdom Metazoa; phylum Chordata; class Amphibia; order Caudata; family Salamandridae; genus Pleurodeles; species Pleurodeles waltl. Next base: position 142,959,620 of record NC_090448.1, read on the forward strand.
CTGTTCCTCAGTTTGGCTAGTGTCAGGTGCCCGTTGTTGTACCACTACCTCCCTCATGGTCTTGCCCATGTCTGTCAGCACCCCTGTAATGGTGACCAGGATGGTGTATATTTTTGTTAGGTCCTCCCTGATCCCCAGGTACTGTCCCTCCTGCAGTCGCTGGGTCTCCTGCAGCTTGGCCAGTATCTGGCACATCGTCTCCTAGGAATGGTGGTATGCTCCCAGGATGTTGGAGAGTGCCTCGTGGAGAGTGGGTTCCCTGGGCCTGTCCTCCCCCTGTCGCACAGCAGTCCTCCCAGCTTCCCTGTTGTCCTGTGCCTCTGTCTCCTGAACTGTGTGCCCACTGACCCCAGGTCCCTGATGTTCTTGGGTTTGTGGGGTTGCCTGGGGTCCCCGTAGTGGTGGACACACTGCTGATTGACGTGTTTCCTGAGGGGGAAGGCTCTGTGGTGAGTTGGGACTTTGGCAGGGGAACCGACTGTTCAAAGGTCCCGGGTGGGACAGGTTGGTCATCGAGATCCAGGCAAACAGAGCTGCTGTCGTCACTGTGGGCCTATTCTGTGGGGGGACTGGATGTAGCTGGCACCTCCTCTGCGGTGACGTTGAGTATGGGTCCTGTGGGGATGCAAATGCAGTGTTATTGTATCTGCATGGGCCATATTGTGCATGGGTGTGTTTCCCTCCATGATTGTGATTTCCCTGTCAGCGTGGCCTTGTGTCATGACCACACAAATGTGCCAAGTCAAATCAAAGAAGTGCATGAGAAAAGCAAAGAGATATCCTCAGTGGAGACAGCAAAGCCCAAACTGGAAGAAGGTTTGCAGAGTAATCTTGCGCTTATTTCAAAGGAAGAATCAAGAAGAGAAGATCCAAGATGGCCGCTGTGAGTCCTGAAGGTTAGTTACAGTTCTAGTCTTGCAATCGGTTGGTTGCTAGGTTACGAGCTCTCCAGCTGGAAGCCTTGCACTTCAACTGAGGTCTGACAGGAATCAGCTGTGTGGAGAGAGAGCGCGCTTCAGAACAGAAACTCCTGTGAGGTAAAATTACATTTGAAGATTATATTACAGAAAACAGATAAATATTGCCAAGGTTTATTCGAAGAGTTTGATAGTAGACCGTTCCCGTGGAAGTCGGCAAGGCTACAGAGTTAATGTATGAATTAACCTTATGTTTACAAGGTTCTTGTTTAAGATATTAAAGTCAAAGAAAAAGCAAACTTTAAAAGAGCAAGTATCTACAAATGTCAAGGTTATAAACAAAGGCAAAGTTTAAAGGAGAAACGAACTGTTAACAAATAAGCATTTACAAATTCAATGGTAATAAACCAAAATAGAGTTTAAAAGAGAAACAAACTCAAATAAACAAGCATTTACAACTACAAGTTATCGACAGATGTCGAAGTAAGGAAGGAGAAACTAACTGTAATAAACAAGCATTTACAAATACAAGTTATCAACAAATGTCGAAGTAAGAAAGGAGAAACAAACTTTAATAAACAAGCATTTACAAATACAAGTATTGACAGAAGTCACAATAAGACAGGAGAAATTAAATAACATCAGCTGATTTGAAGAATGCATTATCACCAACTATAAATATATATATAGCAACATAAAACCAATCTCTAACAAAGGTTGAGAAGTTCTTCCAGAATCAGTAATAAGCATTTTTTAAGAAGAGCTATCATTTATAGAGAGAAGCAAGGCTACAGAGAACTCAGGGTGAGTGAAGAAATAATAGAATTAAAGAGAATTAAGTGTTGAGAGTAGAAAGTGAAAAACTGATGTTGTATGTCCCTAGTAATTGCGACTGTGACTCTTGCAGGTGCTGTATCCAATCTTAGATGTGAAGAGGCAGACTGAGTACTGGCGTTCATCATCTCTGTGGCAGTCTCTCTACCATCCCATTCCCCTTTCCCCCTCCGGAGTACTCAGCACGAAGGATTAATATTCGTTGTGAGTAGCTCGGGTCGGGACTGAGGAGTTATCTTCTGCTTCTGAGGAAATCGAATTGAAGTATCCTGACAGATTGAAGTGCCATCACCCTAATTTTAGGGAAAAAAACAGATTTCCTCCTGAGCAGAATGGCAGAAGGAATTGATATAAAAGCATTAGCCACCGTTTTGGAAGGGTTACAGAAACAATTAAATAACACCATAGAAGAAACAGTCCAAATAAAACAGCGAATAAATGAGTTAGGGAACACCGCTAAATCAAATGAATCTGTGTTTTCACAAATCCCTAGCCCTTCACAGTCTGCAGGTAGATCCACTCAAGTAATTCATTCGGTTAACCCTATTGGCTCAACCCGAGCGCTTTGGTGGGGATCCAAATAAGGCGCAGATTTTTCTGACCCAATGCTCATTGCATTTTTTATGTAGACCAGTCATTTTTTCCGAAGACCAGTCCAAAGTGGCATTTATATTGTCTTATCTGACAGGAGATGCGGCCGCATGGTCCATGCCAATAATTTCCAGAAATGATCCTGTTTTATATAATTTCCAAAATTTCAAGGAAGAGTTCTTAAGAATATTTGATCGGCGAACTGCAGCTCAAGCCACTGACAATGAACTACTGGAAATCAGGCAAGGTAATAAAGATCTAGTAGCCTATCTGGCTCATTTCAATAAACTCATTGTAGAGACTGCCTGGCCGGAGTCAAAAAGAGCCGCCATATTTTATCGTGGCCTGAGAGATGAATTGAAAGATGCCTTAGCACAAGTTCCAAATAGACCCACCAAAATTTCGGAGTTAATTGATCTTGTGTTACAGATTGACCACCGGTTAACTGAACGAAGAGCAGAAAAGAGAAGAGAGTATCGACCATTTCCCCTGAGAATTGATCGTGTAAGAAATGATCATACGAGAGCCGGAGAAGGGATAACGATAGAAGAACCAATGCAAATTGGTTCCATCCGAGGTCCTTTATCTAAGGAAGAAAAAGAGAAAAGAAGAGTGAATCAACTATGTTTATATTGCGGTGCATCTTGGCATTTTGTTAAAAACTGTCCAAAGAAACCCAAAGCTCTTCAGTCGGGAAAAGGCCAGCTTCATCAGTAGAGGGAGTTGCCCTGATGAAAGCAGAACCCAAGACAACTCCTTTAGATCAACGAGTGGCGAATACCTTACAAACTGCAGCGCCACATTTGGTACAAACAGTATCAGTTAAGACCCTTGAGAAGGAAATTCAAGGGATCTCAGTTATGATAGACTCTGGAGCTACGGGCAACTTCTGTGATATCAAATACGCTCATAAAATGGGTATTCGATTTATCAAGAAATCTACTTTGGAAGTAGTAAGAGCTGTGGATGGAACCAATCTTTCTTCAGGACCCATTTCCCATGAGACCGAACCAATTCAGATGCAAGGTTTTGGTGGACATCAGGAGCAGATAATCTTTAATTTGATAGATGCTCCACAATTTCAACTCATTTTGTGTCTGCCCTGGCTTACAGAACATAATCCACAAATTGATTGGAGCAAAAGAACGATCAAGATGAATTCCTCTTACTGCAAAGAGAATTGCTTTCATGATGGAGTGGAAGTGTCCACCAAGTCCCAAGCGGCCTGTTTATCATCACACTCTTCAATGATCTGTGCACTAAAGACAGCAGAAATCCCAAAAGAATATGAGGATTTAGTCGCCGTTTTTGATGAAAAGGAGGCTGAGAAATTGCCACCACATCGACCCTACGACTGCAAAATTGAACTGGAGCCAGGTGCGATATTGCCATGTAGCAGAATATACGCATTGACCGAAGCAGAGAATCAACATTTAAAGGAGTATTTGGATCAATATCTTGCTAATGGTTTTATTCGTCCTTCTGAATCTCCAGTGTCATCCCCACTATTTTTCATACCAAAGAAGGATGGGAGTCTTCAAACTTGCATTGATTATCGAGCCCTCAATCAGGTTACCATCAAGAATCGATAACCACTGCCTTTGGTGTCAGTTTTATTAGATCAAGTAAAGAATGCTAGAATCTACACCAAATTGGACCTGCGAGGAGCATATCATTTGATTCGAGTGGCTTCAGGGGATGAATGGAAAACCGCTTTTCGGACTCGATACGGATTATTTGAATATCAAGTGATGCCTTATGGTTTATGCAATGCTCCCGCTGCCTTCCAGCATTTCGTTATTGATATATTACGAGAATTCCTCGACCGGATTGCCGTGGTTTATATAGATGACATTTTAATCTTTTCCGACAATCTACAGGAGCACATTTCCCATGTTCGATCCATCCTCACAAGGTTGCAAGAAAACCATCTCCATGTAAAATTGGAGAAGTGTGCATTTCATGTGGAACGAGTTGAGTTTTTAGGATTCATTTTGTCACCAGAAGGAGTTAGTATGGATCCTGCCAAGATAAAGACAGTACAACATTGTCCTTCTCCTTGCAATGTCAAAGAGATCCAGAGTTTCTTGGGGTTCGCTAATTTTTATCGAAGATTCATATCCAATTTTTCTCAAACAGTTACACCCATTACTCGATTGTTGAAGAAAGGAGTGAAGTTTGAGTGGACAAAAGAAGCTGAAAATGCTTTTAATTTTTTGAAGACTTCCTTCGTCTCAGCTCCAATCTTGCTCCACCCCAATCCAGATGAGCCATATTATGTGGAGGCAGATGCTTCAGATGTTGCCATAGGAGGTATCCTTTCCCAGCGTCATAAAGATACAGGTCAATTACATCCAGTGGCCTATTTCTCTCGAAAATTAACACCACCAGAGATAAATTATTCAATTGCGGATAAGGAGCTATTGGCAGTCAAAGAAACTTTTTGTGAGTGGAGGCATTACATTTTGGGAGCTAAGCATAAAGTGACCGTTTACACGGACTACCGAAATTTACAGTTTTTAAAATCAGCTCGAACTCTAACTGCTAGACAACTGCGTTGGTCCCTATATTTTGCAGACTTTGATTTTGTTATCACTTTCAGACCAGGAAAAGTAAATGGGAAGGCAGATGCTCTATCTCGAATTGATACCGGTGCAGTTAAAGAGCCTCCAGAAAAAGAATTGATTATTCCACAAGAGAGGTTCATATCTGCCATATTGTATGAAAATTTAACCAAAGAAATTCAAGAAAACTTAACATTCGAAGGAATGCTGAAGTGGTCCAAAGAAGGCCAAGGAAGAGAAATCAAAAAAGTTTTGCCATACTTTAAAGGTGCACTGTATGTTCCGACTGTGGAGCTGCAAGAAAAAATTCTTCAGGCTTATCATGACGATCAATTGGCTGGACACAAAGGAATTCAAAAGACTCAAAATCTAATACAACGAGAATTTTGGTGGCCAAAAATGAAAACTCAGATAAGACAATATGGCCCTCATTCTGACCTTGGCGGGCGGCGGAGGCCGCCCGCCAAAGTCCCGCCGTCAGGTTACCGTTCCGCGGTCGAAAGACCGCAGCGGTAATTCTGACTTTCCCGCTGGGCTGGCGGGCGGTCGCCTTCAGACCGCCCGCCAGCCCAGCGGGAAAGAGGCTTCCACGATGAAGCCGGCTCGGAATCGAGCCGGCGGAGTGGAAGCTGTGCGACGGGTGCAGTTGCACCCGTCGCGTATTTCACTGTCTGCGCAGCAGACAGTGAAATACATGTAGGGGCCCTCTTACGGGGGCCCCTGCAATGCCCATGCCAGTGGCATGGGCACTGCAGGGGCCCCCAGGGGCCCGCGACCCCCCCTACCGCCATCCGGATCCCGGCGGTTGGACCGCAGGGATCTGGATGGCGGTAGGGGGGGTCGGAATCCCCTCGGCGGCGCAGCAAGCTGCGCCGCATTGGAGGATTCAATGGGGCGGCGGTACACTGGCGGGAGCCCGCCAGTGGTGCCGGTCCGACCGCGGCTTTACCGCCGCGGTCGGAATCCCCATTGGAGCACCGCCGGCCTGTCGGCGGTGCTCCCGCGGTCCTCCGCCCTGGCGGTCTTTGACCGCCAGGGTCAGAATGACCGCCTATGTGTCAACTTGTGGCAAATGTCAAAGAGGGAAATCAAATAGAACAGCTTCACAAGGTCTGTTAAGACCTTTGCCCTCTGCACCCCATGCCTGGCATACTGTTACTATGGATCTTATAGTGGACCTCCCTAGTAGCCAAGGTTTTAACACTATCCTAGTTTTTGTAGACACTTTCACTAAAATGGCGCATTTCATTCCTTTGAAAGAAATCCCTCGAGCCCCACAGGTTGCACAGTTGTTTACACAATACATAGTACGCGCCCATGGTATCCCAAAAATTCTAGTTTCAGACAGGGGGTCCCAATTTGTTTCTCGCTTTTGGAAGGCCTTTAGTAAAAGATTAGGAATTGATTCTCGTTACTCTACCAGTTACCATCCTGAAACCGATGGGCAAACAGAGAGAGTGAATCAAGAGTTAGAACAGTATTTAAGACTCAATTTATTCGATAAAGAGAAGGAATGGCCCGAGTTGATGTGGGCAGCTGAATTTGCTTACAATAATGCTGTTCATTCCACCACTGGGTTCACCCCCTTTTATCTGAACCATGGTAGACATCCTAATGTAATGTTGGGTAAAGAAGATGATTCAGTGCCTGCAGTAGAAGAGATGGTGAGGGATTTGCAGACCACGTTAGTTAGGGCTAGAAAAAACATCATTCAAGCAAAAGACTCATGTAAGACTCAGGCTGATAGAAAAAGAAGAGAGAGCCCCATTTATTCGAAAGGAGACAAAGTTTGGTTATCCACTCGTCATTTACGTCTCAAAGGAAATCGCAAATTTCAGCCACGATTTATAGGCCCATTCAAAGTTGACAAGATGATCAATCCAGTGGCAGTTAAATTGCAGTTGCCAGCTCATCTAAAGATACATCCTGTTTTCCATGTCTCCTTGTTAAAGAACAGTCCTCCAAATTTACGTCAAAACTCCCCTCCAATTCCTGTCCAGATTAGCTCTGCAGAAGAGTATGAGGTCAATCAAATCTTAGATTCCAAAATCCGTAATGGCCAGCTTTATTATCTAATTGATTGGAAAGGTTATGGTCCAGAGGAACGATCCTGGGAGCCGCACGAGTATGTACATGCTTCAAGATTAGTGAGAAACTTTCATAGAACCTACTCAAGCAAACCTAAATTGGAGAACTGTTCCTTGAGGGGGAGTACTGTCATGACCACAGAAACTTGCCAAGTCAAATCAAAGAAGTGCATGAGAAAAGCAAAGAGATATCCTCAGTGGAGACAGCAAAGCCCAAACTGGAAGAAGGTTTGCAGAGTAATCTTGCGCTTATTTCAAAGGAAGAATCAAGAAGAGAAGATCCAAGATGGCCGCTGTGAGTCCTGAAGGTTAGTTACAGTTCTAGTCTTGCAATCGGTTGGTTGCTAGGTTACGAGCTCTCCAGCTGGAAGCCTTGCACTTCAACTGAGGTCTGACAGGAATCAGCTGTGTGGAGAGAGAGCGCGCTTCAGAACAGAAACTCCTGTGAGGTAAAATTACATTTGAAGATTATATTACAGAAAACAGATAAATATTGTCAAGGTTTATTCGAAGAGTTTGATAGTAGACCGTTCCCGTGGAAGTCGGCAAGGCTACAGAGTTAATGTATGAATTAACCTTATGTTTACAAGGTTCTTGTTTAAGATATTAAAGTCAAAGAAAAAACGAACTTTAAAAGAGCAAGTATCTACAAATGTCAAGGTTATAAACAAAGGCCAAGTTTAAAGGAGACACGAACTGTTAACAAATAAGCATTTACAAATTCAATGGTAATAAACCAAAATAGAGTTTAAAAGAGAAACAAACTTAAATAAACAAGCATTTACAACTACAAGTTATCGACAGATGTCGAAGTAAGGAAGGAGAAACTAACTGTAATAAACAAACATTTACAAATACAAGTTATCAACAAATGTCGAAGTAAGAAAGGAGAAACGAACTTTAATAAACGAGCATTTACAAATACAAGTATTGACAGAAGTCACAATAAGACAGGAGAAATTAAATAACATCAGCTGATTTGAAGAACGCATTATCACCAACTATATATATATATATAGCAACATAAAACCAATCTCTAACAAAGGTTGAGAAGTTCTTCCAGAATCAGTAATAAGCATTTTTTAAGAAGAGCTATCATTTATAGAGAGAAGCAAGGCTACAGAGAACTCAGGGTGAGTGAAGAAATAATAGAATTAAAGAGAATTAAGTGTTGAGAGTAGAAAGTGAAAAACTGATGTTGTATGTCCCTAGTAATTGCGACTGTGACTCTTGCAGGTGCTGTATCCAATCTTAGATGTGAAGAGGCAGACTGAGTACTGGCGTTCATTATCTCTGTGGCAGTCTCTCTACCATCCCATTCCCCTTTCCCCCTCCAGGGTACTCAGCACGAAGGATTAATATTCGCTGTGAGTAGCTCGGGTCGGGACTGAGGAGTTATCTTCTGCTTCTGAGGAAATCGAATTGAAGTATCCTGACACCTTGTCTGAGTGGTGATTTACTGGGCATGCTGTGGTGATGGGTGTCCATGCAGGTCTGTGATGGGGGTCTATGCATTGGTGTTGCATGCAGGGCTTGGTATTGGGATGGGTGGGTTGTGATGGTGAGGTATATGTGAGGTGATGGAGTGATGGGAGTGAGGGTAAAGGTGGGGTATGTGATGGCATGCAGGTAGGGTGGGGGATATAATAGTAAAGATATGACTTACCAGAGTCCAGTCCTCCTGCTACTCCTGAGTGGCCCTCAGGATGCATTATTGTCAAGACTTGCTCCTCCCATGTTGTTAGTTGTGGGGGAGGAGGTGGGGATCCACCGCCAGTCCTTTGTACGGCTACCTGGTGTCTTGCTACCACGGAACGCACCTTCCCCCGTAGGTCGTTCCACCTCTTCCTGATGTCTTCCCTTGTTCTGGGGTGCTGTCCCACAGCATTGACCCTGTTGACTATTCTCCGCCATAGCTCCATCTTCCTAGCTATGGATGTCTGCTGCACCTGTGATCCGAAAAGCTGTGGCTCTACCCGGATGATTTCCTCCACCATGACCCTTAGCTCATCCTCAGAAAACCTGTGGTGTCTTTGGGGTGCCATGGATGTGGTGCGAGTGATATGTGTGAGAATGTGTGGGGTGATGTGTTGTGGTGTATGCTGTGATGTGTGTGGATGGTGTATGGGTGATGGTGTTCTGTTCCTCTGCTTGAGTGGGTGCTCCCGCCTTGTCTCTCTCTGTGTGCTATCATTGTTTTCGCTGTAAGGGGTTGTGGGTAATGTGGGTGTGTGTTTTATAGTGGTGTGAGTGTGTGGGTGTGTTGTGTGTTATGTGTCAGGTGTGTGTAGTTTGAAGTGTCCAATGTGGTGGTGTTTTGTAAATGTGTGTGTATTTTCAGTGGCAGTGTGTACCGCCAATGGTTTACCGCGGTTGAAAGACCACTGCGGTGATTCGTGGGTTGTAATGATGTGGGCGTATTCCTGTTGGCGTAACGGTGTGGGGTTTGCTATCGCCAGTTTATCACTGACCTTTGGTCTGGCGGACTTGTGTGGGTGTTTGTATAGTGGCGGGTTTCTGTGTGTGGTTCATAATACCCGTAGCGGAATACCGCCGTGTCACGGTATGTTGGCGGCCGTTAGCACAGCGGTAGGTGGCATTTACCGCCAGGTTGTAATGAGAGCCTAAGTATTTCTCCTATCTGTTTTCAAAAGGGCAGGGTCCCCGGCCCCTGGTCCAGTCAGGTCAGGAACAGACGGGCACAGATGGGCTTGCATTAGGCATGCCTTTGGCGTGCCAGTGGCATGCAGGCTGCGTGTGTCCACTCAAGTCCACGCCCTGGGTCTCATTTTATATGAGGCAGATACATGGAGTGCTAACAAAAATACCACCTTCCTGTGTCCCTTTCTCCCCCTCACACTACTTTCCCAGAACAGAAACCACAAAATTTATAAAAATGCAAAGACGTTGCTGAGAAAATCTAGCTGTCATTTAAAAATTGTGCAAAGCGCAAATCGTCATTTAAAAGTTTAAAAACTTTAAAAACAGCAAACAGACAAATTAGAACAACAATGGCTGGTTATTCAGGAAGTTTCCCACTGATTCCACTACAATTGCACATCACTGAAATATGTCTCTGCTAAAATATGAAATAATGTATTATCAAACAAACCAAGGAAACGAGGTACATGATTGTTACAAATTGAGTTCTGGGTAAAAGTGGATGTGAGTCAGGGTGAACCATAATTGTAAAATAAGCCTTTTGTAGACTTCAGGCTACGTGGACACAATCAGTCAGGCTTAACTTGGAAGCAATGTGTAAAGTATTTATGCAACACACAAACAGTAATAAAGTGGAAACACAACACAAAAACGGTCCCAAACAGATTTAGAAAAACAGAGTACATTATAATAAATAAGATGGAATCAAGATGACAAAAATATTCAATTAGGAAAGTGTACTTATGAGTCTCGGAGATTAAATTCATAGGAGGAGCCAGAGCGTGTGAAACAGGTAATGTGCCACGCTAGAGCATGCGAAAATGAAATCTGTAGGGAATGGGTCCAACAGGACTGGGGCAAGGTCACAGATCAGGCCAACTGAGAGGGTGCGCAGGCAAGGGACTTCTGACAGAACAGTAACCTTGTCCAGAGTGCGGAAATGCACAACGCTTTGTGAGGCTTCTGATAGCGCGTCCAGTCTTTCTAAAGTACCTGTACTTGGACACGCTGGAGGTCGGTGAACCTTTTAACCGAGTTGGGCTCTCCTCATCCAAGAATAGTCGGATCACTCAAATCAATAATCAATAACCATTGTAATCAATACCCAATACTTAATCAATAGATCAAGCGATACATTAGAAATCAATAACAATCAATAATTTGACACACCATGACCTTTCAGTCATGAATAACCACACCAGTTTATTAAAAGTTAATGAATGTATTTCCCTATATTAACAAAGCTAGCATGATATAAGTGAGTCTCAAAATCAAATGGTATATGTATACGAACATTACTATCTGTCCAAAGCGGCGGAAGAAACGCAATCTACGCAAAATCTGAATTATAATGCACTCGGTTATAGCAATGCAAATCACTAATATAAGTAACTGAATTTGACTAACTGCATACATCGGTCAGCATAACAAGATTTCAATGTAGCATGGTGCATCAAGTGAATATCTCAACTAACCTCTAATTAGCATTGGCATGTGGGGCTTCATGCAAAACAAATTTAGTCAACACAAATTTAGAAAACTTCTAGCTTGGGCCCTATCAAAATAGCAATTGGCACTTAGGAAGGAAAACACAATGCATAATACAATTATCCTTTCATATTTACCAAATACAATCAGCATTCAAGAAAAGTCTTCGTCCTTCAGGTACCGGTTCGATCAGCATGGGGCAGATTTCAAAGGGGCAAAGTTAAGGGAAAGTTTCCTTGCAGCAGCAAGGAGGATGGGGTAAAGGTTACTGCATGGGCAAGACGGGGCAAATTAAAGTTAAAGTCTCTAGGGTGAGAATTCTTTAAAGTCTCTTTCTCTGCAACAGAGAAAGGGCATCGAAGATATCGTCTAAGATGGCTTCTTGAATCAGGCTTCAAAATGGCATCAAAGAAAATGGCTGAATTCTCTTTGTCCAGTGGGTTTAAGTAAGAAACATTCCAAATTCTTCAGGGTCTTCCATTGGAGGGTTCATATGGTGGCTTCAATTTGACCAATGAATAGTGCCTTTCTCCTAGTACTCATTTATGCATACATTGTCCTTGGAGCCTTGGAACACAAGTTGCAACAAAGTTTGCCAATTATTTCGGTATCAGTGCTTTTATTGTCCGCACCTGCAGGAGCTGACCTTGCATCAAAAGGGATGCAACCAGCCTAGCACGAAACCTTGAGATAAGTGTATTAGTCATTTCTACTGGAAAAATACAACCTTTAAAGTGAAATAATATGTCTTTGTTAGTGCAAGTGAAAACCACGCAGTTAAAATTTGAGACCAGGCAACTAGGCCAAAGCCTCTGCTAAATTTAGGCTAAGCATAAAACAGTTTCAACAAGAAATCATAGAATACATTTGCAATTATGATGGATTACTACATTTTCAATTCTTCATGATTAATTAAGCCCGTTTATAATAATGGCGAACTACCCTGTGGGCACAATTTCCCACGTATATTAATTTTCTTTGCTAAAATCACACTACCTTATACGATTTTAGCTACATAATATATGAATATTTGTTAGTCCTTCTTTTCTGCGTCATCACTTCCGGCAAGGAAAGAGGCACAGCTTTGCCAAGGGTTACCACAAGACCGGGCGGGTTCCTGTATTAGGCTTGAAGAGCGGAGACCAGATGCTGTGAGGCTGCAGCAGTGGTATGCAGGGCGCAGAAAGGCACAAAGCGGTGCCAGGCGAAGCCTGATAGCAGTTTGCGTTGGTTCCAGGCTGCAGGTTCTTGCGATGCTTGGAGCTCAGCTCTGAGTCCAGATGCAATCTCAGCAGCAGAGCCACTGCGAGGGCTCGCATCATCTTACATTGTGTCATGGTGAAGGCAGGTAGGAAACAGTGCACTTTGACAGGTACCAATTCCCAGGGCCAGAGGGGGCAGATTGGAGGGTCGGGACTACTTGCCACAGAGGCAGAGCAGCTGACACCATGCCAGGTACTGGTCGAGGAAGCAGGTGAGACCTGTGGAACTTGTTGTAGTCCTGAAAGTTCAAGCAGGAAACTAGAGAACTGGTGCTTGGAGTCACTCAGGCGTCTTGAAATACAGAGCAGGTCCAGGCCCTCAACGCAGCAAGACAAACAGCTGTGCAGTCTTGTCTTCTGTTTCCAGTCCAAAGGTGATCTGAGACAGTCTCTGAGATGGCCCTTTTTATCCAGATGCGAACCTTTGAAGTGGAAGGCAGAGTAGTAACTCCAATGACAGTGTTACCCAATTCCCCTCTCCTTGCTTTGAGATGCCAAGATGTCTGGATCCTGGTGTGTTGGTCATTGTGTGAGTGTGAAGACAGGCCTTTGAAATGTAAGTGGTGCGAATGTCAGCTCCACCCTTTCATCCTGCCCCAAGTGTTCCCCACTCAGCACACCCAGCCCCTATTGTCTGGTTCCAATTCACCACTTAGGGAGACAGTCATCTGCATGCCAGGCAGGGAGACTACACCCAGGAAAGGCCCCAGAGATTGGAGGCAGAAAAATACCAACTTTATAAGCTAAAAACCAATGTTACCATTAAAGAGAATTTTAAATAATAATGCCAATACGTGTAGGAATTATTTCTCTAGCTGTTCCTATTCTGATTCTAACCTTTAGTGGGTTTCACAAAGGTGAATCATTGTTAGTCTATGGAGAGCTAGGCCTTGCAACAGTGAAGTCGAATTTGGTAGATCTTCTCTATTAAAACTTAAATTACACATCTCTTACTTTTTAACTACACATCACCCTGCCATTTGAGCTGAAATGGCTGGTTTTAGGGGTGACTTCCATGTAATAAAAAGGAAGGTTTAAGGCTTTGAAGGGTTTATCCAACCAAGTCCACATGGTAGTTTAAAATTACACTGGAGGTGCAGGCAAGCAAGCCTGAGACGTATGTGTAGAGCTACAGTAGTGTGTGGCACAATAAGTGCTGCATCCCAGTAGTAGTATTTAATTTACAGGCCCTAGGTGACACAGTGCCACTTATCCGGGACTTAACAGTAAATTTAAAGTGGAAAACAGGTATACACCAATTGCATCATATTTAGGCGAGAGTAAACACCAGCACTTTAGCACTGGTTAGCAGTGAAAAAGTGCACAGAGTTCTAAGGCCAACAAATTCGAGTTCAGCAACAACAGGACCAAAAGCCTGAGGAGTGACCCCTCAAATTATTTCCTGTCCAACAATAATGGAGACTCACAAACGTACCTCACAAGAGTACCTGTGGAGCTTCTATACGCCAGAGCTGACATACAGTAATAGACTTGTAGTACACATAAGGATCAGAAGACCTCAACACAGATGTACATTCAAGCAATATTTATTTTTTATAGAAAGATCCATGTCAGAACAGACAAGGGCCTTGGAAAAAGAAGGTTTTCATGTTTTTTAAGCTCTTGAGAGGTTAAAAATCTGAGCTGGCCCTTCTTAAGCCACAGCACTAGTAGGCGCTTAGTATGCTTCATTCATGACCTAGAGATCTTTCACCTTTTTTTAGATATGCCTACACAACTCTCAGACACATCTGGCCTCCCGCTCATACACTCTAAACTAGCCCTTACATATCCTGTGTATGATTCAGAGACCGGAATGCTCAGCCAGTTGTCAAACAAATTTGGACATTAGATACCTCAGCCAGCCATCAATCCACATTCAAACACCCCCAGCTCATAAATGGACATCACTAGATGTCCCTCAGAAACAGTTGGAAGGTTTTCAGATAACCTCAGTGGGCACTGATACATTAATACTTAACTTGACCCTCCACTTCCATTTAACTAGATGGTCCTCAAACAATACCAGAGACCCTTAGGCTCTGATTTATGCCAAAGTTCCAGAGCGTGGTGCCGTGCCAAAAATAGCAGTGGCACGCTGCGCCACGTTTGAAATACAGGGATGCACCATATTTACAGGAATATGGCACACCCTTGCATTTCTCCCTGCACTGGCGCTGAATTAAGCTGCCTGTGCCAACGCAAGCATCCTCGCACCGTACTGCGTTGAGGTGATAGATTGTTTATGTGCAGGAAGGTGTTGCTTCCTGCACATAAATAATCTATAATGGTGATTTGGCACTTCTATGTGTGCTGCTAGATGCAGCCCACATAGAAGTACCAAAGCTTCATTTTAGAACAATTGTTTATGTGAAGGAAGGGACACCTTCCTGCACATAAACAATCATCCATGGCATTTTGCTTCTTTTATGTGTGCTGCACACATAAAAAAGCAAAAAACGAGGCGGAATAAAAGCATTCCTCCTCATTTTGCCATGCTGTCGCCACCCCTGGGGTGGCATTAGTTTTTGGCACTGCCACAGATTTATGATTTCTCGTAAATCTGGGGCAGCATCAAAAGCAATGGGGTTTGCAGTGGAACTCCCACTGCAACACCCATTGCATGCCCTGTGACGCAATAAACTGCGTCAGAGGGGCCTATATTTAAAAGGAGGCATAACGCCACAAAAAGTGGCATTACACCTCCTTGTAAATATGAAGCAGTGGTTAGCGCCACTGGAGCATCACAAAAAGTGAAGTTCTGGTAGCATAGGGTCTCTTAAATCTGCCCGTAGTGTTCCTTCAGGTGCCTAGCTGGTCCTTAGACACCACTTTGAGGCTGTTGGTCTCTTTTTAATACCAAAGCATATGCATAAAGAGCCTCAGGCATAACCTTTAACTCTCTGCCAATATTTAGATAGTCCTAGCTTTTCAGTAACTAACCCCACTCAACCTTCAGCACATCATCAGACATCCTTACCTAGCCCTCAGCAATCACAGCTTATCTGCCTTCACAGACTCCTGCAATGTCACCAAGAGTACACAACTTACACTCAGAGGCCAGACTAACCTGTGCATAGCTGAACACTAGGCATTGAGCTATCAGTGTTCTTGTGTGGCCCCCAATAGAATAATCAATGCACAAGCGCAATGGCTATTATATTCCTTCTCACCAACCCCTACATCCACTTTCAAATTTGTCTGTTTAGGCATTATTGTCTGCTATAAAGTACACATTATCATGCCCTATCACCTTTAAGATGATATTGATATTATTTCATAACACTTGTAGACTTTAAAGCAATTTGAAAGATCATCACATCTTAAAATTGTTTAAAATTGTTGTTTAACCTCTCTCACACCACTCGCTGCACAATACTTTCCCCTCAAATATCTATGAAAATGTCCCCAGTCTCAGCCGGATAAAAAAATCTAATTTCTCTCCCAGTATCAGGGACCTCGTCTCTGATGACACATGATGCCCATGACCTGAAACATGGCCCACTAATTACTCTTGGGACTAAAACTCTCATCACTCACAAGACTTTACAAGCAGGTCCAGCCTTGCAGACCTCCATCATGTCCATAACAACCAGAACCCACTCCCCAGCTCAAATTCTTCAAATTTAATGACACACTTGAGTCGACCTTCTGGCACCCCCTTCTTACCCACAACACCTTCTGTTCCCAAAATAGGGACTCAAATGCTCTCTCCAGCGGCGGTTTCTTCAGGAGGGTGGGGGAGCATTGCCCCGCCCACCGGCTGCGAGCAACACAGCAAAAAATAAAATAGCAATGAAAAGATTCCATTGACATTTTATTTTTACTGATGAGCGCACTGCAGGAGCCAGCCTACCCCGTGCCCAGAGACATGCAGAACATGTCCTCTGATGTCAATTGGTGCATGGAGGACAGAAGCAGGGCTGACTGAACACTTCAAAGTGTGCATGTCACTGTGGCTGACTGTCTTGCGCTGGCCAAAGTGACATCCACACTTTGAAGCTCTCCATCCAGCTGTCATATACACTAAGCAATGGCCTCCAGGGCCTGAAGGAGCATCCAGCCAGCCTGTGCCATCCAATCTAGGTGCTTCTCTCATCCTGGTTAACAGCATGAGGGCAAAGCTGGATTGGTTAGGGGAGCTCTTCATGCTTCAGACTGCAAAAGAACACTGAGGAGGACGCGCAGCCTATAGATAAGTACCATTTTATTTTATTTATTAGAAATGTGTAATGCATGTAAGTGAATTGGTTCTGTTTTATTTTGTAGTTAGTTAGTGGTTATGTTTTTATTTGGGCTTTTTTGAGAGAGGAGATATTTTATTTTGGATTTTTGGAGGGCGGGGTATTTTACTTTGAGGTTTTGGAGGGAGAGGGTGTTCTATTTTATTTTTTGGGAAGTGGTGGGGCAATTCACTTGCCTCACCACATTCACAGGGAAACAGCCACCCCTGGCTCTCTCTCCTTGGTAAGTGAAGGAGGAACAAAACTCCTAATACTATAAGTGATTTCTCAGCACTAGTCTAGAACATCATCATCTCAGAGCTCATGAAAAAAACTTATGTCCCAAAGCTTCACCCAAATCATATCTGTTCTAGTTTCCCCTCCCTGTAAAAGCACTGCTCTATCATGCTTCCCGGTTTTCAACCTTGTCACATTTTTCTCCTCCAAAACAATTTAAAACACCATATTTCTCATATTGCTCACTGAACCCTTCTCTGACTCCCTTTTTATCCATTCCCTCTGAGTTGGTGTGGCTCTTAGCATTTCCTCCCACAAATCAACAACATGATCCTTTAAAAAAATTGTGACATTGATGTATACACGATTGGCATATTTAATTTATTTGCAAGTCCCTTGAAAAGTGGTACACCACATATCCAGGGTCTGTAAATTAAATGCTACTACTGGCCTTGCAGCACTGATTCTGTCACCCACTTATGTAGCCTTTTAAACATGTCTCAGGCCTGCCAATGTATTGCCTGTGTGTGCAGTTTATCTGCCACGTTTACTTGGCATTTAATACCCTTTGTCAAGCCTTAAACTCCCATTGTATTACATATGTCACCCGTAAGGTAGACCATAGGTATCCCATAGCACAGGGTGCCCTGTAAGTAAAAGGTAGTGGATGCACTTTTAAGTTTTCAATGTAATGCTTGTGCAAAACACCTAAATTCATTTTTTCACTACAGTGAAGCCTATTCCTCTCATAGGTTAACATTGGAAATTCCCTAATACACTTTTAAGCTGTTATTCCTGATTAGAAAGTAGTAGCTGTTTCACGTTTCATATCTTTGACATGGTAGAGATAAATCCTCTTTACTGGTAATGCAGGATTTAACATTACTATTTTAGAAATGCCACTTAGAAAGTGGAAATTTCTCTGCTCTTACAGCTCTGTGTGCCTGCAGCCTGTCTCCAATGTACGATTGGGCTAGGTGATAGCTACAGTTTGTGCATTCTCTCTAGACAGCCACAAACACAAGAAGGTTAGGTGTGTCTGAGTGCTCATCTGCATTCATATGCATTCTGATGGTTCTGCCTGAGTGGGAAGGGCGGGAGAGGCTGACACATACACCTGAATATGAAATGACTTCCCCCACACAAAGGACTAATTACCCCCTACTGATAGTCTGGGTCCAGGGCTGAGGAGGAAAGGATACTTGCACACTTCAAAATCCCTTCTTTGAAGTCACCCCACTTAAAAGGTGCATTTGGGTATAGGTACTGGGTCTCTGTCCCCACCAAATCAGACACTTCTGGACTTTGTGACCAGGATCAAGGTAGTCTGTTCCCCAGGACTGCATGGCTGCTATACCTGTCTCTGCTCCATCACAGTTGGTTTAAACTGTTGACTTTACCCCGGTGCAGTGTGACCTCAAGTAACCCCTAAAGTGTTATTTGCTTCTAAGTGCTAGAAGTCTTTTATTCTTCTACAATCCATATTTCAACTTCTACTCATGGGATGTTTGTCATTCTGGTCTTTAGTTATTCATCATATCATAATCTATTTTTTTAAGCCTGTGTGGAGTCTATTTTGTGTGGTGTTTTCATTGTGTTACTGAGTGTGTGTTGTGCAAATACTTTACACATTGCCTTTTAAGATACGTCTGACTGCTCGGTGCCAAACTACCAGTGGGTGAACATAGGTTATATTTAGTCTGTATCTGTCTTACCCTGACTAGAGTGGCGATCCCTACTTGGATTGGGTGCATACCTATGCCAACTAGAGACCCTATTTCTAACACTATGTTACACAAATTCTGATCCCTTAAACTCTGATATCGTAAAGCAATTGTCTTGCACTTCTGGGCTTTTCTCTTACCTAATGTCATTGCTAAATTGCTCCCTTCTCATTGCCATGGACCAGCCTTGCTTCAAAGCACTGTCATTACTTCTACTAAAATAACTGATCCTCCAACTTCTTTCTTTTGTAGTCTGTCAGCTTCCATTGTACTTCAAGACACGTGAACACCTATTGCACAATTGACTCATACACTACATCTAGAAGACTACCTACTTATCTGCTACTAGCATCCTTTCAGACAGCTCCAATCTACCAAAAGCACCATTTATCATGTGTCAGATCTTTTCCATCTTTGTTGTCATAACTATTCCACCTCTACTCTTACCCTGCTTGAACCCAGAACAGCATTCATCATCGTTTATTACCCAATACAATTGACAAAACACACCTGCCAAATCACTGGAGTGATTACAAATTGAGTCTCTATCTACTTTTTGTACGATTCCTTTCTATCTCTCTGTCTTCAGCTACTCCCCCACATGTTTTACCTCCAAACCCTAAGCCTTGGGATCAATTTTCTTCTCCTTGTACAAGGCCATTCTACGGGACATTATTTCATGACTCAGCATTTCCTATCATTTTTACAACACTGAAACCCAATCATTTTCTCATATCTGTCTTCCTTCTCTCCACCTATATTACCACATTCCAGACAACCTCACCAAATCTGCTTTCCTGTCTCGCTAGCAATGCATTCCTTGTCCAAGTCAATACTATACTATGCCAGAACCATTGGTGGACCCCAAGATGCTTGTTTTTCAAACTGTATCTCCATTACTGCTTGTGCATCAAAAAAGTGCTGCAAGAACATAGGCAAAATGGATTCCATCTCCACATCTGTATGGTAAAAGTCTTTATGTACACTCTAGGCATGCACAACATCAATTGCTGTGGTAGCATCCTGGTCAGCTTATCTCCAATACTGTTTTCACCTCTAATAAGGTTATCTTACTGATCATACACAGAATTGCACCAATATACATCACTCTCCTAATGTAAACTTGTACAAAGCATTTGCTGAACCAAAACTTACTGACTTTATGCACACTGTATTGTACCATATGCACACAGCACTTCATCAGTACTATAAATGAAAAACCATAACAAAGTACTACCAATTTCCAGCACAAAACAACAGCTGACCACGACCAGTAAATAGATGTACCATGCTTAGAATACATTACGTGTGGTGCTTATCTGGCTGTAGACAATTTTAATGTTGATTCTACTCCCAGAAACTCACAAACATCTATGTTACTTTTAAATATACCAGCCTGATAATGGCTTTGGTATCATTCTCAGGCAGTGGTTCTCAACCTGTGGTCGGGGACTCAAGGGTATCCACAAAGCCTCATCAGAGGGTCCGTGACTGTTTAGAAAATGTAATAATACAAACAGATCGTTAAAGTGTATATAAGTAAACTGGCTAAATGGACAATTGAACATTTTAAAACATACTTAAAATAAAATGTCAAGGAATTTGATACCGGAGGCTAAAAGTTAAATTAGTATTCTCAGACTGATTTCTGGGAACAGTGCAGGTGCATCGAACAGAATATAGTGTGGGCCATGAATGGCTTCAATCCAATTTAGAAAAGCTTCCCATTAAAATGAACATTTTTACTTTTTGCAAATTAAATAAAATGTGTTATAATTTGTATATGTGTTTGTTGGAATGCTTGTTTTTGCATTTTGTGTGTATTGTTTTAGTTTTGAGGTTCAAATCATCTACACTCTTTAGGCTAGGCTTCCAGTAATGACTCAGTGGGGGCCCCCGGAATCCAATAATGATAAAGTGGGGGTCCACACAAGTCATAATGTTAAGAAGCATTGATGTAAGGTATTGATATAGTTTACATTTTGCTGCATGCTTTTGTGGAGTAGGTTGCATGTACCCACATATTCAGAGTAACTGTAAATGGCAGAGGTACAAGAAAGTTGCATTGCAACATATGAAAAGGAGTAAGAGGGGAACTTCAAAACAAAAACAGTACATTTATACTGTGAAACACCGAGGAATGTGGTACTTAATTTTTTCTGAAGCAATCAGGTAACTAAATTATTTTGAAAACAATACTGTTACAGGAAAGGAACAGTGGAGTAATGATATTCAACTGGAGAATGTCAGTTTTGAAGGTGAGCTCCAAAAAGGTGTATTTTTAGGTCTTTTCTAAAGCATAGCAGGTTAGGGTTGAGCCTGAGGTTTTGATGATGACCAATTCAGAATCTGAGAACTAGGCAGCAGAATGCCCAGTAGAAAGTTTTAGTTGTGCTAGTATTTGGAATTTCCAGAAGTTGGATGAATTTTCTTCATGATTTTCTTTCTTCTTTCACCTACAGGGGGTAGTAGTCTTTTAGGTAGCTGCTGGATAAGCCATTGTATTTTATCTTGCCTGTGCTACAGGCTATGCTAAAAGTGATTTTGGCATCAAGAGGAAGCAAGTGGAAGTCTTGCAGAAGCAGAGTGATCTGATCTGATCTGATCGCTTTGAACTCGTGACAAGTCAGACAAAGAATACAAAATGGCTTTGAGGAGGATAACAGTAGATTTGGAGTCTCCAGCTAAGATATTTATCAAAATATGAGAGTACTATAGCTCGTACTGCAGGCTTAAAGTAATTAAAAAGGATAGAGAGCTCTTTAGCAGGAATGACCTCACCAAATGTAGCTGGATATATATTGCACAAGGTTTCAGAGTTTGCATCACATCTTCAAATTCTGATTTTCCCCTACAACTTTGGTTGACCAGTCATAGCTGAAAGTGCATTGGAGGGTTACCTCAGATTACTCTAAGGCACACTGGTGGTCTGCATTTTGTCTGAAGGTAGTGGGGCCTGGGGAGTGCAGGCAGGTAGTTTGATCTGTCTTGAAAAAAGCAGGGTGTTTCTCCTAAGACACCATTGGTCAAGGCAACCGCTGCAGAGCTAAAGGGACAGGAGGGCAGATCCCTATGCTGGTTCTCAACAGAGCAACCTACATTTTACAAAATGGTCCATCAAGAAAAATGAAAACTTTTAGAGGTCAGGAGGTCTGAAGTAAACAATCCTGGTGGCTGGAGCATGTCACCTGAAGCAAAATGAAAATCTCATCTAACTCAGCCCTTCTGGGTATGAGAAAATGGTGACTGTTTTTTCTGCTCATGGGAAACTTGCCCAGCAGTTCCCCAGTCCTGCTAAAACAAGAAAAATTGCTCCCATGGCACACAGTCTATGGATTATCCACCAACTGAGGGCCAATGCTCCAGGAGGCCAGTCCATGAAGTGATCACATTGCTCTTCCCAGTTGTCAAAGAAAATTCAACAGGTACAGCCAGCAGAGTCTGACAACATCACGTGGGATATCAATGCCTCCTCTTATTAGACCTGGGGGCCAGGTGTCAAGATTCCTGGAAGCCCAGGGAGGTATTGTGTCACATGGCCCATGTGGTGTGGGGCTGAGCTGTTGTTGGGGATCTTACCCAGTTGTGTACCAGCTGCCTGTGTGCAAGCTGGACTGTGTGGACAGCAGCAAGTCAAAGTACCCTTCACTTTGAAATATGTGCATCTAAAAGTTATTTACTTATTCTTCAACCGTGATGAAACTTTACATCTGACCAGGGCATTTTTTTGCACACGGATCTTTCATAGCTGCCATGAAGTGACTTGTCAAATGTGACACATTGGTCTCATAATATATTAGTTGTAGCAAGTTTATAACTATGGGCCTCATTACGAGTGTGGCGGTCTGAGGACCACCTCACTGGCGTTAACGGTCGGACCACTTCACTCCAGGTGGTCTGACCGCCCAGTTACAACCTTGGCAGGCAGACCCACCTAGGGAATCACTGTCCCCGCCGGGAATATGGTTCGCAACAGCATGACAGCAGTCAGAGTTGTACTCAGCCAGGGCGGGGCTGAACTCAGCACCACCTGGCTGATTACATCTCCCTTCACCACCAGCCTTTTCATGGTGGTTTCAACGACATGGAAATGTTGGCTTTGAGGGTGTGCTGTGGCCACAGGGGAGGCCGTTCACTGCCCATGCCCAAGTAATGGGCAGTGCAGGGCCCCCCTTGCTCAGCACTTTCAGAATGCGCACTGTCTGCTTTGCAGAAAATTTACAGTCCGAGGGTGCTGGTGGGCACCCTCTATGCTAAAAGATAGCACTCGGCTCCTTCAGTGGAGCCGAGTGCTATCTTGTAGCACTATTCCTGCCAGTCTCACTGGCTTGAATGTTCTATTGCAATGTTCCTGCCGGTCAGACTGGCCGGAATATTGCAATAGGTAATGGGGGAGGCTACCACCATGGTGGTGGCATTCTCCCGATGGGTTTGGCGGTCTCATGGTGGGACCTCCCAAGTCAAAATGAGGCCCTATGTGTATTATGCACAAAGAATGTCTCCATAAACCTGAGCCAGCCCACACTGCCACTCCAGAGCTATTATCAACTTGTGAGACTCTCTGGACCAGAAGCCCAATGAAAAACATTGTCAAGCAATGCTTTCACAGTCTGGAGCTCTCGTCCATAACATATTTTCTTTATATTCCTTATAGTTTAAAAAACATGCTGTTAGAGAAGCAGGGTCATGTGGTTGCACAATGGCCTTTCTTTTTACTCTCTTTAGTATTCTGTTTTAATTAGTTCTACTATCTGCTCTTACTTGAACTCATTGGGTATGGATGATAACCAGCTTCATTATATAACTACACTACTTACTTATCTTTACTTTACACCAATTACCTGCTATCAGACACTCATCTTCTTTACTCCTTGTATACACTTGGTTATCTCTAGATGATATGTTTATGATTGGACTGTGGATTTTTTTACTTTTATTGCAAAGACTATTTTACAAAACTTCAAACTATTACACTCAATGCCTTCAACACTCATAGCACCTCGTGCATAAAGTGTTTTATCAGTAGCAAACCCTCTGATTCTGAAAATCAGAGAGTTTTTAATGGCCAAAACTCTTTTTTTAAATGTATTAAAACCATTTGGCTATTTAGGACAGGTTTTCCGAACTGTAGAAGGGACATTTTAAGGGTGGTCTTTCCAAAAACTGATTCCTTACGGAATGTGTTAATGGTTTGAAACTAAAATCTGGTTGCAAAACATTAATATTTCACCACCAACTCAAAAAGGTGGCAACCCATTCTTAAAAGAGAGTTGAAAGCAATTTCAGTTTCTTTTTTTAAATGCATCCCATTTTCATTTCAGGGCAACATGCTGCATTAAAAAATAGAAAGAATGCCTTATTTAAAAGCAATCACAGATCCAGCAGGCCACAATACCTCTATTGTGATCCACTTCAATTCTGTATTTTGTGAATTGACCTATTAGTCCATAGGTCAGTTCACAAAATAAGAATGAAAAGTCAGTGTGCAGTGCAAATTGTGACCCCTTTTAGCTAATGTGTTCTTTGTACATGAGGCCCACAGTTCCAAAAATGTAGCAAACCATGCTGAAATAGATTCATCATATGCTTCCACTCCTTGGGTCTGACTTCTGCCCCCAACCCAGGGAAAGTTTTGTCCATAGGGATAGTGACCAACAGAGGCCACTGACAGCTGTCAATGTCAAGAGCCAGGCCCCATGCCATCCACTGCTAAGTGGAGGCCCTGAGTAAAGCCATTGGGTAAGCTTCTCCTTCAGCCTTGGGGCTGGCAGGGAGTTCCCTATGGGCACCTGAGGTTTCCCTGACCTCTCAGGCATCTCGGAGCGGGGGGCAGTAGCCCCAAGGGTTTTGCACCATATTTCCAATCTACCTCCCACCACGTCAGGGGTGGCATCATGACACTGGACAATCAACCCAGGGTCTGTACCCTAAGGCTGAACAGGGACAGGGGTGAGTCCTCCCTCACCTTTCCCCTACATCTGGACTCCCATACCTTCCTCTGGGGAGTGGTATTGCCAGACAACTTAACTGTCAGGGTGCCCTTAGGGTTCACTCCTCCCAGTTCTTCTGCCATTAGGGGTAACTCTGCCAGAATGCAGTTACTGGGCATTTGGGGGCTCACTGTGACCCTCCTCTTGGTCACCTCCCCACCTCACTCCAGGGATACCAGGTCCATAGGGCGGACAAAATCCTCCCCATTGGCTGGAGTCACCCTACACACTTGGCCAGTGCACTGCTCTGGGGAAACTAGTCTCTCCACCATCACGGTATGACTAGCCACGGTGTCCCTCAGAGCAGTGATTCAGACCCCATTCACTCCCACCCTCAGGGATCACCAGCTCACCCTCTGAGACCGTCTCCCAACTGAGGGAGATTATGGCATGGCCTATGACCTGCCCCTGAGGACCACTTTCCCCTAGGGCCACACTGGCCACCCCTGTAGAGGTCCCACCAGTAGGTGGTTTCTTTGGACAGACAGAGTCCCTCTGCTTGTGACCTAGCTGGGAGCACTCAAAGCAGCGGGGTTGGAAATGGGGTGCCCAATGCCACAGCCCACCAGAACCACCCCCCTGTTTCTCAGATTGGGCATGGGAACCCTTTCCTCACCTTTAGTCTGGGACTTGTCATCTTTAACCTCCCCCTCGCTCTACTGGGGGGAACCTGAACCACCCTTCTTGTTGTCATTGCCAGAATCCCTCTTGGATACCCTGGTGCTAGCCTAGAGGTCCGCCTCTTCAGCAAGCTTCCTGGGGTCAGTCATCTTACTGTCAACTAGGTGCTGGCGAAACTGTGTAAAACAGATACTGAAAACGTGCTCTCTCATGAATAAGTTGTATAACCAACGTAATCACCAACTTTGCTGCCCGCACCCAGCCATTCAGTGCCTTACTTGAAAAATCAAAAAGTCTACCCAGGTTTGGTTGGGGACCTTGCTACTGTACCTAAAGTTTTGGTGATACTTTTCAGAGGTCAGTCCAAATTTGGCAATTAAAATGGCCTTCATAGGGGTATACTTGGTTTGGTCCCCAACCTCTAATGTGAGAAGTGTGTCCCTCCCAAGTATGGCACGTGTTTCCACAAGCCTGCCCCCCATTACTCTTCAGGAACCCCATGAGCCCTTAGTGCAACTTCATAAGCAGAAAACCACTTGTCAAAGTCATCTCCCACCACATACCTTGGCACCACATCCTTGGGTATATGAACCTTCTTCTCTCCAGCCGGTCCTGTATGTATGCTGCCACCATCACTGCTGGACTCAGACTGCCGAGTCTTGAGCTCCAGGTCTTTCAGACTCAGTTTGTGAGCCAAGATCAGTTTCTTTTCTGCCAAGGCTCTCGCAGCCTCAGCTCTCCTCTCCTCTGCCTCTATTTTTAATCTTGCAACTTGTTAGACTTTTCATCCTTGGCGTGATCTCCCTTAACGTTTTGCCTCTGTTTCCCAGGTTGTTGATGTGTGCTGGACTCTGATTTTGCTGTTTTTGTTACTCTGGGCACTTTACCACTGCTAACCAGTGCTAAAGTGCAAATGCTCCTTTATAAAATGTGTATGTAATTGGCTTATCCATGATTGGCATATTTGATTTATTACTAAGTCCCTAGTACAGTGCACTGGAGGTGCCCAGGGCTTATAAATCAAATGCTACTAGTGGGCCTGCAGCACTGGTTGTGCCACCCACATAAGTAGCTCTGTAATCATATCTCAGACCTGCCACTGCAGTGTCTGTGTGTGCAGTTTTAACTGTAAATTCGACTTGGCAAGTGTACCCACTTGCCAGGCCTAAACCTTCTCTTTTCTTACATGTAAGACACTCCTAGGGTAGGCCCTAGGTCGCCCCAAGGGCAGGGTGCAGTGTATGGTTAAGGTAGGACATATAGGGGGTCATTCCGACCCCGGCGGGCGGCGGGCGCCGCCCGCCGGGCAGAAACGGCCCAAACACCGCCCCGCGGTCAGATGACCGCGGGGGGCATTCCGACTTTCCCGCCGGCCCAGCGGGAAAGCCCCAGCAAAGATGAAGCCGGCTCCGAATGGAGCCGGCGGATTTGCTGAGGTGCGACGGGTGCAGTGGCACCCGTCGCGATTTTCAGTGTCTGCCAAGCAGACACTGAAAATCTTGCTGGGGCCCTGTTAGGGGGCCCCTGCACTGCCCATGCCAGTGGCATGGGCAGTGCAGGGGCCCCCAGGGGCCCCACGACACCTGTTCCCGCCAGCCTCTTCCTGGCGGTGTAAACCGCCAGGAACAGGCTGGCGGGAAGGGGGTCGGAATCCCCATGGCGGTGCTGCTTGCAGCGCCACCATGGAGGATTCCTTTGGCCAGGGGAAAACCGGCGGGAAACCGCCGGTTTCCCTTTTCTGACCGCGGCTTTACCGCCGCGGTCAGAATTGGCCAGGAAGCACCGCCAGCCTGTTGGCGGTGCTTCCGTGGTCGTTGGCCCTGGCGGTCAATGACCGCCAGGGTCAGAATGACCCCCATAGTAATGTGTTTTATATGTCCTGACAGTGAAATATTGCTAAATTCGTTTTTCACTGTTGCAAGGCCTGTCCCTCTCATAGGTTAACATGGGGGATACCTTTAAATCTGATTAAGGTGTAGATTCCCTTTGGGAGCGGATGGACATGTGAAGTTTGGGGTCTCTGAGCTCACAATTTAAAAAATACATCTTTTAGTAAAGTTGATTTTAAGATTGTGGCCCTCATTCTGACCTTGGCGGGCGGCGGAGGCCGCCCGCCAAAGTCCCGCCGTCAGGTTACCGTTCCGCGGTCGAAAGACCGCGGCGGTAATTCTGACTTTCCCGCTGGGCTGGCGGGCGGTCGCCTTCAGGCCGCCCGCCAGCCCAGCGGGAAAGAGGCTTCCATGATGAAGCCGGCTCGGAATCGAGCCGGCGGAGTGGAAGCTGTGCGACGGGTGCAGTTGCACCCGTCGCGTATTTCACTGTCTGCGCAGCAGACAGTGAAATACATTTAGGGGCCCTCTTACGGGGGCCCCTGCAATGCCCATGCCAGTGGCATGGGCACTGCAGGGGCCCCCAGGGGCCCCGCGACCCCCCCTACCGCCATCCGGATCCCGGCGGTCGGACTGCCGGGATCTGGATGGCGGTAGGGAGGGTCGGAATCCCCTCGGCGGCGCAGCAAGCTGCGCCGCCTTGGAGGATTCTATGGGGCAGCGGTACACTGGCGGGAGCCCGCCAGTGTTGCCGGTCCGACCGCGGCTTTACCGCCGCGGTCGGAATCCCCATTGGAGCACCGCCGGCCTGTCGGCGGTGCTCCCGCGGTCCTCCGCCCTGGCGGTATTTGACCGCCAGGGTCAGAATGACCGCCTGTGTGTTTGAACATGCCACTTTTAGAAAGTGGGCATGTTCTTGCTTATACCATTTCTGTGACTCTGCCTGTTTGTGGATTCCCTGTCTGGGTCAGTTTGACATTTGGGCTGGTTGCACCTCACACTAGACAGTGACACAAAGGGAGCTGGGGTGTAGTCTGCATATTCTGATGAGCCATCTGTGCTAGGAGGGAGGGGAGGTGTGGTCACTAACACCTGAAAGGGCTGTGCCTGTCCTCACACAATGCAGTCTCCAACCCCCTGGTGAGTGTCTGGGGCCTGGCCTGGGCAAGGTAGGATTTCACATTCAAAGGAGACTTTACTTTGAAGTAGGCCTACTTCAAAGGGGAAATTGGGTATAAGAAGGGCACCCAAAACCACAGACTTTAGAAACACTTCTGGAACCAAGAGGAACCTCTGCCTGGAGAAGAGCTGAATAGCTGAGGAAGAAGAGCTGCCCTGCCTGTGACTGTGCTTTGTGGAGCTATCCTGCAGTTGCTGCTTCTGCTAGAGTAAGAGGGCAAAGACTGTACTTTGTGTGCCTTCCATCTTGAGAAGAAATCTCCAAGGGCTTGATGTAGAGCTTGCCTCCTGTTGTTTGAAGTCTCAGGGACAGCAAAGAGTTCTCTCTGACAGCAGCTGGAATCTCTGGAGAGACTCCTACTCTGCCCTGTGGTGCCCATTCAGTTCCTGGGACCCTGAAAGGAGAAGCTGGCAGCCTAAAGACAAGAAAATCCACGCAAAGAGTGCCGTGCGGGGAAAAGATTGACGCGACTCCGATCTGCGGCTGTAAAAAACGACGCGCCGCCGGCTCCGCAGCTGAGAAAACGACGCTCACAGGAAACGCGACCGAAGAATCGACGCACAGAGCAGGAGAAACGATGCGCAGCTTCACTGACGGAGGCTGGGAGATCACAACCTGCGCTGCGGGGATTTTGGATCATCGTGCGGCTGGATTTCTGACTCACGTACCGCCGTGCGGAGTTATTTTTGACACACACCCGCCCGTGCGGGGTTATTTTTGACACGCATCAGGTAAATTTTCACACTAACAGTGCTAGTGTGTGTTTAAAACTACTTAAAGACTCTTTTTGCATTTTTATTGATAACTTGACTTGTGTATTGTGGATTTTTGTCATTTTGGTCCTGTTTTGTTTAGATAAATATTTCCTATTTGTCTAAACTGGTGTTGTGTCATTTTGTAGTGTTTTCATTAAGTTACTGTGTGTGTTGGTACAAATACTTTACACCGAGCACTCTGAAGTTAAGCCTACTGCTCTGCCAAGCTACCAAGGGGGTAAGCAGGGGTTAGCTGAGGGTGATTCTCCTTTACCCTGACTAGAGGGAGGGTCCATGCTTGAACAGGGGGTAACCTGACTGTCAACCAAAGACCCCATTTCTAACATTGGTGATCAGCGGTTGGGATTTGGACTTGTATTTGTACTTGACATACAGTGATTAAGTGTACACTACTATTTTGAGTGCAGACCACTATGTGACCACATACTACTTGTCTTGTGATTTTTGCTTTTTCTCTTTGGAACAGTTTTTTGTTCCACTTCCATTTTTGCTGATCCCTTGATTTACTTTTCTTGGGAACTTGTTTTTCTGCCTTTGGAACTTTGCACTTAAACCTCTCATCATGTCTCAATCTGGAGATGCATCAGTTGAAGCTGCTTTTGACCTAGAGAAATTAGAGAGCTATACAAAGGCTAAGTGGAAGCAGTTTTGTAAAAGATTTGACTGTCGCATTAAGAGCTCATCCAAGAAGGAGGAGCTGCAAAAGAGGCTGTGGGCCTGGGTGACAGCCACAGAAGCTGAGGAGCACACAGAGGATGAGGACGATGAGGAGGGAGAGGGGCAATCCATTCACAATGGTATAGTGGGTGGACCTGTTATACCCTGGGAGAGAGTCTCTAGGGCAGGTAGCAGTGTGTACCCCAAGGGTCTGACCCCTGAAGAGGTACAGGACAGACAGGCAGAGAGGGAGTACCAGTTGGAGCTGAAAAAGCTCAGTCTAAAGATGGAGTGGGAAAGGGAGAGGGAGGAGAGGAGAGCAGCCCTTGAGGAAAAGAAGATGCAGCTGGCTCATGAGCTTAACTTAAAAGAGTTAGATCAGAGGAGCCAGTCTAGTAGAGATGGTGGCAGCATTACTACAGTGCAGCCTGAAAGATGAGTGCACATACCAAAGGATCTTGTGAAGGATTACAAGAGGGAGGATGACACATACTTGTGGTTCAAGGGGTATGAGTCTGCTCTCAACAAGAATCTGGTCCCTGAAGCTCATTGGGGGGCGGCTCCGTAGAAGCACTTTGAGGTAGAGGGGAGGGATGCACTGACAGCCTTAGGGGATGCTCAGGAGCTCACCTACACTATCATGAAGGATGCCCTACTCACAAGGTATGGTCTCACCCCTGAGCAGTATAAGGATAAGTTTAGATCCTAAAAGAAAAAGGAATCCCAAACATGGTTGGAATGTGTAGATTCTTTTTGCAGGTCACTGGATGGTTGAGTGAAGGGCAGTAAGGTAACTACGTATGAGGGGCTTTACAATCTGATTGCTTGGGAGCACTTGTACAGTTTATGTTTTCCAGAGCTGCACCAGCACCTGATTGACAGCAAGATGACTGATCCCAGGAAGCTTGTGTAGGAAGCGGACCTCTGGGAGAGCACCAGGGTCCAAAAGAGGTATGGGGGAGACCACGCCAAGGGTGGGCAGGGTCCCTCTCAGAAGAAAAGGGGGGGGGTAAGGGTAAACAGGGGGAGTTCTCTAAAGGGCCCCAAACTGATTCCCAGGGTAAGGATTCCCAAACCGCCAGTGAGAAGAAGCCATGGATCTCTAAAGGGAAGCCAGTGGCAGGTGGTCCCCCACGTAAGTGCTATGCATGTGACCAGGTGAGTCATGTGAGGGGGGACCCCAAATGCTCCAAAAGTACACCGGCACCCATGGTGCACCGTCCCAGGGTTTCGCCAGTGTAGCACTTGGGGAGGATTTGGTTTCAGTTGGGTGGGAACCAGCTGAAATGACCCTTGTCTCACTAGGGGACACTGAGATGGTCCAGAGAACCCTAGTGCCTGAAAACACTAAGAAGTACAGGCAGTGGGTGACCATTAATGGACAGAGGGTGGAGGTTCTGAGAGACACAGGAGCCCATGTGACTACAGTGAGGAGTCAGCTGGTGTCTGAAGAGCAGATAGATCCCCGGGTACTTCACCAAGTAGTTGCAGTGGACAACTCAGAGCGCCTGTGCAGAGTGGCGCAGGTTCCCTTTGAATGGGGGGGGTCTCAGATTCCTTGAAAGTAGCCGTGAGTCCAACCATGCCTGTTGATTGTTTGCTAGGCAATGACCTGGAGGATTCCCCTTGGAAGGAGGTGTAACAGAGGCCTCATTTGGAGATGTTGGCTCTACCTGAGTGGGTATGCGTATGCACCCGGTCAATGGCAGCCCGTCAGGGTGATCAAGAGCCCCTGGAGCCTGAAACAGAGGCCCAGGTGACCGCCAAGAAGAGGAAGGGCAGGGTGCACGGGAAACCGTCCCCCGAAGTTCCCACAATCCGGGAGGAGGCGGAGTCTGAGGGTGATGCCCCGGAGCCTACAGGGGAACAGGTGTCTGAACTGGGGGAGGTCCCTGAGCTGTCGCAGTGGCAGCAGGAAGGGGGGCCCACCAGAGAGGCATTCTGTGAGGCACAGAAGGTATGCCCTACTCTAGAGGGGCTGCGGCAGCAGGCTGCAGCCCAGGCGGCTGGTGAGGAGCCAGGATCACACCTAATCTACTGGGAGGATGGCCTCCTGTATAGCGAGCCTAAGGTTCCTGAGACTGAGTCAGCCCGTGCGCTGGTGGTATCCCAGTGCTTTAGGGCCTTCCTACTGGGTCTGGCTCATGATGTACCTTTAGCTGGACACTTGGGGCAGGGCAAGAGCTTTGACAGGCTTGTCACCCACTTTCATTGGCCCCAAATGCGAAAGCACTCTGATACCTACTGTAGGTCTTGCCAAACTTGTCAGGCAAGTGGCAAGAGTGGGGGGGGGAATATAAGGCGCCCCTCCAACCTTTTCCGGTAGTTAGTACCCTCTTTGAAAGGGTTGGTATTGACATTGTGGGGCCTCTGGATCCCAAGACAGCCATGGGCAGCAGGTTCATCCTGGTCTTGGTGGACCATGCTACCCCGTATCCCGAAGCCATTCCTCTAAGGACCGTCACTGCCCCTGTGGTAAGCCGTGCCTTGATGGGGTTTTTTACCCGCATGGGGTTCCCCAATAGGGGTACCAACTTCATATCTACGTATATGAAGTCTCTGTGGAAGGTGTGTGGTGTAACCTACAAGTTCACCACCCCTTACCACCCCCAAGGTAATGGTCTGGTTGAGAGATTCAACGCACCTTGAAAGGCATGATCATGGGCCTGCCAGAGGCCTTGAGGCGGAAGTGGGACGTCCTCTTGCCATGCCTTCTGTTCGCTTACAGGGAGGTACCTCAAAAGGGACTTGGCTTTAGCCCCTTTGAGCTCATCTATGGCCACCCTGTGAGTGGACCTTTGAGTCTGGTGAAGGAAGCTTTGGAGAAAGCTCCTAGTAAACCACCCCAGGATGCATTTAGCTACATGCTGGCTTTAAGAAACCAGACTGCCCGCTTCAGGAGTCTCTCTCAGGGGAACCTAGAAGCAAGCCAGGAGGATATGAAACAGTGGTATGAACGGAACGCCACTCTGGTCGAGTTTCAACCTGGTCAGAAAGTGTGGATGATGGCGCCAGTGGAGCCTAGGGCGCTCCAAGATAAGTGGACTGGGCCATTTGAGGTGGTGGAGCGCAAGAGCGAAGTCACCTACCTGGTGGACTTGCGGTCTCCAAGGAACCCTTTAAGGGTCCAGCATGTCAACCGCCTCAAGCCACACTTTGAACAGACTGAGCTGTCAATGCTCCTTGTGACAGATGATGGGGTGGAGGAGGAAAGCGAGCTGCTTCCTGACCTGCTGTCTGCAGGAGGAAAAGATGGGTCAGTGGAGGGAGTAATCCTCTCCCCCTCCCTGACTGAGGAGCAGCAAGGTGGCTGTCGCCACGTGTTGGGGCAGTTTTCCTCACTGTTTTCCCTTATCCCAGGAGTCACACACTTGTGCACAGATGATGTGGAGACTGGGGACA
Organism: Pleurodeles waltl; assembly: GCF_031143425.1. NCBI lineage: Eukaryota > Metazoa > Chordata > Amphibia > Caudata > Salamandridae > Pleurodeles > Pleurodeles waltl. The sequence goes on from NC_090448.1 coordinate 142,992,663, forward strand.
GTACACCTATTAAACAGAAAGTTTACAGGGTGACTGACAGGGTCAGGGCATGCATTAAGGATGAGGTGTCTAAAATGCTTACCCTAGGGGTTATTGAGCACTCCAGCAGTCCTTTGGCCAGCCCAGTGGTATTGGTCCCCGAAGCTGCTGCTTCTGGTGCCACTCCAGAGCTCGGGTTCTGTGTGGACTACCGGGGACTCAATGCGGTCAGCAAGACTGACGAACACCCCATTCCCCGAGCTGATGAGCTCATTGATCGGTTGGGAGCTGCCAAGTACCTCAGTACGTTTGATTTAACATCTGGGTACTGGCAGATTGCCTTAACTGAGGGGGCCAAGGAGAGGTCAGCATTCTCTACACCAGATGGACACTTTCAATTTAAAGTGATGCCATTTTGGGATGAAGAATGCCCCTGCACCGTTCAGAGGTTGGTCAACCAGGTGCTGGCAGGACTGGATGAGTTCAGTGCAGCCTACCTGGATGACATTGCTGTGTTTAGTTCCACATGGGAGGAACACCTGCAACACCTTTGTAGAGTGTTAGAGGCCCTGCAGTAGGCAGGCCTCACTATTAAGGCGAGCAAGTGCCAAATAGGGCAGAGTTCAGTGGTGTACTTAGGACACCAGGTGAGGAGTGGCAAGGTGGCACTCCTTCAGCTTAAGATTGATACAAATCTGTCTTGAGAGCCTCCCAAGACCCAGACTGAAGTGAGAGCCTTTTCAGGTCTCACAGGATATTACAGGAGGTTTGTTAAGGGATATGGTACCATTGTTACCCCCTTAACTGAGTTGACTTCTAAGAAGCAACCCAGGAAAGTGTTCTGGACAGAGGCTTGCCAGAACGCTTTTGATGCCCTGAAGGCTGCCATGTGCACAGCACCTGTGCTGAAGGCACCTGACTACTCCAAGGAGTTTGTTGTGCAAACAGACGCCTCAGAGCATGGTATTGGAGCAGTACTTTCGCAGCTTAATGAAGAGGGCCTAGGTCAACCCGTAGCCTTCATTAGCAGGAGGTTACTACCCAGGGAACGTAGGTGGAGTGCCATTGAACGTGAAGCGTTTGCTGTGGTCTGGGCACTGAAGAATCTAAGACCCTACTTGTTTGGGACTCACTTCCGAGTTCAGACCGACCACAGGCCCCTCAGATGGTTAATGCAGATGAGGGGGGAGAATCCAAAACTGATGAAGTGGTCGATTTCCCTACAGGGGATGGACTTTACGGTGGAACACGGTCCTGGTACAGAGCACGCCAATGCTGATGGTCTGTCCAGGTTCTTCCGCCTTAGTGATGAGAACTCCCATGAGGTTGGGTAGTTGCTCCCCACTTTCAGCTGGGGGGGACACGTGTTAGACTTTTCATCCTTGGCGTGGTCTCCCTTAACTTTTTGCCTCTGTTCCTCAGGTTGTTGATGTGTGCTGGACTCTGATTTTGCTGTTTTTGTTACTCTGGGCACTTTACCACTGCTAAAGTGCAAGTGCTCCTCTACAAAATGTGTATGTAATTGGCTTATCCATGATTGGCATATTTGATTTATCACTAAGTCCCTAGTACAGTGCGCTAGAGGTGCCCAGGGCCTATACATCAAATGCTACTAGTGGGCCTGCAGCACTGGTTGTGCCACCCACATAAGTAGCTCTGTAATCATGTCTCAGATCTGCTACTGCAGTGTCTGTGTGTGCAGTTTTAACTGTAAATTCGACTTGGCAAGTGTACCCACTTGCCAGGCCTAAACCTCCCTTTTCCTACATGTAAGACGCCCCTAAGGAAGCCCCAAGGGCAGGGAGCAGTGCATGGTTAAGGTAGGACATATAGTAATGTGTTTTATATGTCCTGACAGTGAAATATTGAAACATTCGTTTTTCACTGTTGCAAGGCCTGTCCCTCTCATAGGTTAGCATGGGGGCTACCTTTAAATCTGATTAAAGTGTAGATTCCCTTTGGGAGCGGATGGACATGTGGAGTTTGGGGTCTCTGAGCTCACAATTTAAAAATGCGTCTTTTAGTAAAGTTGATTTTAAGATTGTGTGTTTGAAAATGCCACTTTTAGAAAGTGAGCATTTTCTTGCTTATACCATTTCTGTGACTCTGCCTGTTTGTGGATTCCCTGTCTGGGTCAGTTTGACAGTTGGGCTGGTTGCACCTCACACTGGACAGTGACACAAAGGGAGCTGGGGTGTAGCCTGCATATCCTGATGAGCCATCTGTGCTAGGAGGGAGGGGAGGAGTGGTCACTCACACCTGAAAGGGCTATGTCTGCCCTCACACAATGCAGTCTCCAACCCCCTGGTGAGTGTCTGGGGCCTGGCCTGGGCAAGGCAGGATTTCACACTCAAAGGAGACTTTACTTTGAAGTGGGTCTACTTCAAAGGAGAAATTGGGTATAAGAAGGGCACCCAAAACCACAGACTTTAGAAACACTTCTGGAACCAAGAGGAACCTCTGCCTGGAGAAGAGCTGAATAGCTGAGGAAGAAGAGCTGCCCTGCCTGTGACTGTGCTTTGTGGAGCTATCCTGCAGTTGCTTCTTCTGCCAGAGTAAGAGGGCAAAGAATGGACTTTGTGTGCCCTCCATCTTGAGAAGAAATCTCCAAGGGCTTGATCTGGAGCTTGCCTCCTGTTGTTTGAAGTCTCAGGGACAGCAAAGACTTCTCTCTGCCAGCACCTGGAGTCTCTGGAAAGACTCCTACTCTGCCCTGTGGTGCCCATCCAGTTCCTGGGACGTGAAAGGAGAAGCTGGCAGCCTAAAGACAAGAAAATCCACACACAGAGCGCCGTGCGGGGAAACGATTGACGCGACTCCGATCTGTGAAAAAAACGACATGCCTCTGGACCGCAGGTGAGAAAACGACGTTCGCAGGAAACGTGACCGAAGAATCAACGCACGGAGCAGGAGAAACGATGAGCAGCTTCGCTGACGGAGACTGGGAGATCGCAACCTGCGCTGCGGGGATTTCGGATCATCGTGCGGCTGTATTTCTGACTCATGTACCGCTGTGCGGAGTTATTTTTGACACACACCCGCCTGTGCGGGGTTATTTTTGACGCGCACCAGGTACATTTTCACACTAACAGCACTAGTGTGTGTTTAAAACTACTTAAAGACTCTTTCTGCATTTTTATTAATAACTTGACTTGTGTATTGTGGATTTTTGTTGCTTTGGTCATGTTTTGTTTAGATAAATAGTTCCTATTTTTCTAAACTGGTGTTGAGTCATTTTGTAGTGTTTTCATTAAGTTACTGTGTTTGTTGGTACAAATACTTTACACCTAGCACTCTGAAGTTAAGCCTACTGCTTTGCCAAGCTACCAAGGGGGTAAGCAGGGGTTAGCTGAGGGTGATTCTCCTTTACCCTGACTAGAGTGAGGGTCCTTGCTTGACCAGGGGTAACTTGACTGTCAACCAAGGACCCCATTTCTAACACAACTGTAGTTGGAATTCTTTTTCCTCCCTCCTTTCCTCTGCAGTTGGGCCATGATGGGAGACACTGCTTCCAGGTCTTGCAGAAGGAACAAAATCTGTCTCACCATCCACTACTGCTGGTAAATCTCTGGAGACCCATGTACTTGCTCTCCCAACTGAACATGCTCTTGTGAGCGGGCTTCTGCCCAGACTCTCAGTGCCTTTTGGTACTCTTCCTTCTTGGTGGCTCCACGGGTAGGTACCCCCATCCATTTACAGAAACCCTTCAGCTGTTTGATGGTGTATGTCTCCACCTTGGATAGGTCAAACTCTCCAGCTCCACTTGTGGACCCAACAAGAGACATGTTGTATAAGATTAGATTAGAAAATGTCAAGCAGGAAAATCTGTAGCGAAAAGGAACAAATCAAACGGTGACCCACTGGGGTGGGTAGTGTACACGTAGCTATTGTATGTCACTGCACAAACACAAGTCTTATCCTCACCGCTGATCACCAATGTTATAGATGGGGTCTCTAGTTGGCAAGGGTATGTATCCTTGTCCAAGTGGAGATCACAATCCTAGTCAGGATAAGCCACAACACAATCCAAATTATCCTGTTCTCACCCTCTGGTAGCTTGGCACTGAGCAGTCAGGATTAACTCAGAAGGCAATGTGTAAAGTATGTGTGCAGAACTTTATACAATAACACAGTGAAAACACCACAAAGTTAAAAAATATATATATATTTATCTAGTTAACTTATTGATAAAACAATGCAAAATCAATGTACAGTAATTAAATTATGAGTTATTTGAGATTTAAATCCAATTACAGTACTGAGAGGACATAATAGCTCCAACTGGGCCTATCACGGCATTGCTAACGGAGTCGTTCCCAACAAACACTGGTGCCGGTCACGGATTTGCATGGACCCCCAGGTACCGAACCTTGTGAAATTGAAGCAAACGAAGAACAATTGTACCACACAGAGCCGGAGAGAGGCATCGTTCGAGATGGTGCGGCGTCATTCCCTTATGGCATCCAGGGAAAGAGGCGTTGGTTCTGCGCTGCGAAGCAGGTGGAGGTCAAGAATCAATCCCGTCCAGATGCAGGGGGAGATGAGGTGTCATCTTCAGAGATGCATTGATCTTTTGTGACCCGGTGGGGACTCTGGTTCCAGTCTATCAGGATGAGATGTGTCGACTTTGCAGGGTCACGATGACCCTGTGTGATACCAGTGGAGTTGCAGCAACATGAGATTTGCGTTACAGGCCGCAGTCCTTGCGTGCAGTGATGACCATGGAGCAGAAGCAGGCTGCGGCATCACTGGTGTCGCTGAAGTCGTTCCGAAGTCACTGAAGTCGGTGTACTAGCAAAAAGCTAGCAGTGGAGGTCTGTGTAGTCCCTGAGACCCCAAAACAGGAGGCAAGCTTAATCCAATCCCAGGGACAGCACTTTTGGGGGAAGGTAGAGTCCTTCCAGCAAAGTCAGAGGGCAGCAGAGCAACATCAGGGCAGCAGGCCTTTGCAGCAAAATAGTCCAGTGAATCCTTCGGGCATCCAGGCAGCTCCTCTGACAGGGTGCAGGTGTAGGCCCAGAAGTGTCTGAGTTGGTGGGGGTCAAAACACAGTTTATATACCCAAAAATGCCTTTGAAGTGGGGAAGACTTCAAAGAGTGGTTTTGAAGTGCACACATTCCCCTTTCAGCCCAGTCCTGTCTGCCAGGGTCCCTTTGGGGGGTTATCAATCCTTTGTGTGAGGGCAGGCCTCTGGCCTTTGAAATGTATCCTTCCAGCCCACGAAGACCCATTCAGTATGCAGATGAATGCAGATGTGACTGAGTGCCCTGTGTTTGTGGTTGTCTGGACGAAATGCACAAGGTAGCTGTCAACCAGCACAGACTAGACGTTGATTGGAGACAGGCTGTAAGGCACAGATGGTTTTAAGGGCAGAGAAATGTGCATTGTGTAAAAGTGGCATTTCTAAAATAATAATAAAAAAATCCAACCCCACCATTAAGCAGGATTTTCTATTACCATTCTGGTCATACTAATTATGACCTGGTTACCCCTTTCAGATCAGAATCTACCACTCAAAAGGTATATGAGGGCAGTCCTAATACTAGTCTATGAAAGGAGCAGGCCTCACAGTAATGGAAAATGAATGTAGGAGTTTTCACTACCAGGACATTTAAAACACATATGTAGGTGTGACTTATATGTAGAAAAAGGGGAGTTTAAGGCTTGGCAAGTATTAAATGCCAAGTTGAAGTGGCAGTGAAACTGCACACATAGGCCTTGCAATGGCTTGCCTGGAGCATAGTTATGGGGCGATTTATGTGAATGGCACAATCAGTGCTGCAGGCCCACTAGTAACATTCAATTTACAGGCCCTGGGCACATGTAGTGCACTTTACTAGGGACTAAGTAAATTAAATATGGCAATTGGGTATGACCCAATGTTACCATGTTTTAGGGAGACAGCACATGCACTTTAGCACTGGCTGGCAGTGGTAAAGTGCCCATAGTCCTAAAGTCTGCAAAAATAAGGTCGAAAAAAGAAGAGGAAGGAAAAAGTTTGAGGTCACCCTTTAGACAGGCTATTTTCCAACATCATGTTATTATATCTTTGATGTGGCCAACTCGAGCCATTATTACTCTCTGCATATGTTATCACAGTCATAGTTCAGTGGGATTCATACTATAAAATACAACAAATAAACCTAAAACCACGTGGTTCAGAGAGCTCTTCCTCTCGTGAAATCAATTCACGGAGACAAATATCTGCCCTTGGTGAGGGGCACACACACTGCCTTTGCTCCAATAAAAATAAATAAATATAAACTACCCAAAGAAATGTGACAGTATATAAGTAAAAGTATCATTTTGACCTTACTTTTTGTGTAAGCCTTATACATTCACAAGCACACAAATTACTAATAGCAGCACAAATGTTTCGTTTTCAAAGACGTTTGTCAAAAAGATTATATCTATTGATTTGTGTCATAAAGGTCTTTAGCATTTTGTCTTATTTACATAAGAGATGCATGTAAATCACATTGCAAATAATCCCTTTGTCATTTCCGTTCAAAAATGAAGAATGCATAATTATGTTTTTTTTGAGTTTGAGGATAGCTCTGAAGCTTCTTACTTTGCATAGTTTCCGAAATCAATCCCTCTTGTATATATGCATAATGTAATCAATGTGTATATAATGCAGCCACTTTAATGATCATCAAATTATACATTGGAAGCATAAAGGTCAGGATCTGATCTTTTGATATTATTCGCAATTATAGGTTGAAACTGATTGCTCTCTAAATCAGGAGCACAATCTCTATTTCATTTTAAATAAAAACGTCTGCTGTAATAGTTGATGATGCTCCAGTTCCCATATTTGCTATTCATGTGCAAAGACTGTAGTGTATTTTTATTATAGAGCTATTTTACATATATATATATTTCTTTTTTTATACTTCATGCTAAGTGGACATGGTATTTATGCACAGCACTTTCTTCCTGGGCTTCCTGTGTCTCATTTATCTCCAACTCTGAACAAGTTATAGACATTTTAAAGCTGTAACATCTACAGAGTTTTTGTTGAAAGGTTTATGGAAAACTATACCAAAATAAGCGCAGGCAACAAGTTGATCCTGGAATAACTGTCCCAAATCGGTGTGTTTGCCTCCTTATGAAATAAGTGACAGGCCGAAATCCACACATATTGTCCATATAAAGGGGTGGAAGGCAGGACATAGGAGAACAGAGCAGGCAGGGAAGGCTGTTTGATGATCTTCTTATCCTGTCTTCACCAAATGGACGGGGCCAGGAAGCTGCTATCTGCAGCATCCACAGCTCCACTTGCAAGCCTGATGTCTCTGGCCGTAATTATCGGATTTGTGGTCATGTCATTCTGGGCCCAGTGATAGCTAGAAACAAACAAAGTGAGAGCCAAAATGGTGAAAAATACAGTTAAGTGTCTGTATTAAACATGTGCAGAATAAAATCATAATCAAGCATTTTTGCCGTCTGCTCAGGCTGCCAATAGTGGTTGGCACCCACAGCTGTTTATTATCTAGCAATCGTGAACCAGAGTGCGAGTAAAGGGCACACATTAAGAAGAGGGAATTTGACAACTTGTGTAGCCCAAAACAGAAGAGCTATGATGAGGGAACAATGCTCTAGATTGAAAAGCGAAAAAAAGAAACATTGCGTCATTTCCAATTCCCCTTGTGATCCATTGTTTTTAGAGGACCTCTTAACATTTCAATTCTAGTTAAGCAAAATTATCTTAGGCACCTCTTGGTAGCTATTTCAAGTGTTAAAGAAGTTAAAGAATGGCAATTTGAGGGTGTGCACAGCTAAGGATGACTACTTGTCCCATCATTGACCTGATAGTGTTTTTGGAGGCAACTCAAGGGCCCTGATTACAAGGGAGGAGGTAATCAGGTGTAGTAAAATTGCACCTGGATTTACTGTTATGGATTAACAGATTGATCAAGAGTTGTGGAATCAGACACACTGGGCCTGATTCTGACCGCCGGGGCCAGGGTCGGCGGGAGCACCGCCAACAGACTGGCGGTGCCCCGCAGGGCATTCTGACCGCGGCGGTTTTGCCGCGGTCAGAAGTGGAAAACCGGCAGTCTCCCGCCGGTTTTCCGCTGCCCATTAGAATCCTCCATGGCGGCGCCGCGATCCTGTTCCTGGCGGTTCTCCCGCCAGGAACAGGATGGCGGTATGGGTTGTCGTGGGGCCCCTGGGGGCCCCTGCAGTGACCATGCCAATGGCATGGGCACTGCAGGGGCCCCCGTAAGAGGGCCCCACAAAGAATTTCACTGTCTGCATTGCAGACAGTGAAATTCGCGACGGGTGCCACTGCACCCGTCGCACCTTCCCACTCCGCCGGCTCAATTCTGAGCCGGCGTCCTCGTGGGAAGGGGGTTTTACACTGGGCTGGCGGGCGGCCTTTTGGCGGTCGCCCACCAGCCCAGTGTAAAACTAAGAATAGCCGCAGCGGTCTTCCGACCGCGGTGCGGTATTCTGGAGGGAGGAAGTCTGGCAGGCGGCCTCCGCCGCCCGCCAGACTTAGAATGAGGGCCACTGGGTGGTATTATACTGCACTTGAAATCATTGCATGCGTTTTTTCTGCAGGCAGTTTCAGCGGCTAGTAGAATCATCCCTAAAATGTACATGCCCATAAACACCATATTGGCAGCTAGGGACATATAGAAGCATGAAGTATGGCATATGTTGGTTCTCATTTCATTAACAGTGCAAAGGAGTGTTTTTTGAGTGGTGAAAGAAATCTGAAGTTTGTTCCTGACACCAGCTTAATTTAATTTACCATACACCAGCCATCTTGTGGATTTACAATTGCAGGAGTTGTTACTCCTGTATATTAAAGGCAGCATTAAATTAGGCTTATTCTAACCTAGGTTGTGTTTACATTGTCCTCCATCCTTCCTCCATCTTTTCCACAGTCACCCACTATCACATGTTAACTGTCACTGTTCCTCATGTTCTGAATAACGAATTGCAAGACATACCAATAAACAGAGAAAGGTACCGAATATTTACTCCAACTGTACCTGTTAGGATTTGGTGTGTACTATATAGTATGGCTGGGTCAGGTACGTTTACTCAACCTTAAGCTCATCCCTGGGTAGCTCTGGCTGCAAACTCTAAGGTTTAGCAAAGAACAATGTGTAAATCACAAAAACCTGAATAAGAAAGTCACTCGACAGGAACAAAGTAAGATTAGGTTAGATGTTTATAAACCTTTAGAAATCTTAACCATCAAAATACACCCAAAGTTTCCTGAGATATTGATTTTCAAAGGAATAAATAACTTTAGCATCAACTGCAAACAAGCATTGGTCAACAAATACATTAGAAACTTTTGAAAAGTTAGTTCAGCAACTCTGGCCCAAGTTGGGTAACCAAGTCCGGCAGGACAGGGATTGAGGGGACCAGCAAGGATACTTTAGACAGTTACCTGGTCACCAAAACATTTTTAGAGCAAGATCCAAACTTTACAGCATGACTGCAGAGACGATAATGGAATGGTCCTGATGCTGAGGGATGCAGGATCAAAGATGCTGTCAATAAGGGTGAAATCTGGTTGGGTGCTCGGTCCACAGGTGAGTGGGGGTGACTCTGTCCATGGATTTTGGGGTCCCACAAAGTCATCTTTGGAGGGTTCCAAGTGCATGATGATGCGGACCTTGCACTTTTGCAACACTTCAGTCTGGGTGCAAATCTTTGTAGAAGGCTGGTATCCCTCGGGGTTGAAAGATCTGGCCACAACCAACATTTGTGGGTCCAGCAGACATGGGTGCATCTTTCAGCTATCTCATAATCGTCCTTGGCGGCTGCTCGGTGTCCAGTAGTGGGAAAACATCTGTGGTGGCTACCAGAATTGTGGTTTAGGCCTCTTAGACTTTAATGTTCCCAGCGTCATTCCGGGAGGCCAAACAGCTGCCTTTTGGACTCTGTGCTTCAGGCAGTGGCCAGGAATTCGCTTTTTCCCCAGGCCAAGCATGCAGAACAAGATATAAACTCCATTAGCCCAAAGTGTAGCATGTGCAGTCGCTCTGGCATCGCAGCCTCTCTTTGTGCACTTCCAATGGGCGCAGAGTGATTTTCTTCTTGTCCTCTCTCTAAGGCCAGTGAGTACTGAAGATCAGCATGCCAGGGGTTCCATATTTATCCCATGAAAGTGACCTGGGGGGAACATGCTGTCACTAGCCAATGGGATACTGAGTCTCCTCCACATGGTGATGGAGTTCCAGCGATGTGTAGCATCTGGCTATGCCAGTGAGAGAGCGTTGCCTAAATATTACATATATTAAATGTGAAATGCTTATATAAATACCTAACAATGCTGCATATGAAAAACGACAATAAATATTAGTTGCTTAATGCGTATTTCGAGTTATGATTATAAACGTGAAGTTACTATTGTGCACATAAACTAATGTCGATTGTAAGAAAAAATTGCTTGCACCATGATTAATTGAATATATTAACGCTTACGAATATTGCATTTGTATTAAAACCCATAGGCCTTAAGTTAGCGTGAGTCGAGGAGTTTAGCTGTGTAGCTCTCATATTAAAGCATATTTTCTGTTTTTCAGTGTGCTGACTCATAAAGGGCCATGACCCGGCATTTGTTCTTTTCCTTCGTTTTATGTATCCAACTTCATCCTGTTCCCATCTGCATGCTAGCTGCCTTAGTATAGGTTTTATACAGATTTGAAACAAAAGTATACCAAAAGAATGTGCAAGGCCATTTGACCATGGATAAAGAAGCTCATGACCCGAGAGACGTGCCAAGATGATGACACAACACCCCGGATGTGCCACCTACGAAGACGTCAATTATGAAGACCAATCAAAGTGTTATAAATTATCGTGGGGTGACAATTTGGATTACCTAATGTATAATTTGATAGGTTAAAGATAGTGGGGTATAGCGAGTATCCAATAGAATTTTGGGGGAAGGTATTGCGAAAAAGGGATAAAAACTCATGACACAGAAGGGTCAAAGGATTAGGTAGGGAATGCTATTGATTTTATCCAGAAACTCTGTCACTCTTTTTGGTGACTTTGAGACTTAATAAATTATCTTCACCCATAGACTGCTTTTATACTTCTCCTCCTTATGAGGGAAGTGTCCCCTCTCCACTAGACTAAGTTAGACTGATGGCGATACGACTGATGTCCTGAAGACGAAGACTGATCCTGTGTGCTGACTCAATCCTTGGAGGGTAATTATGACAATGCTACTGTAATTTGTCTATTTGCTTTTCCTTTCTAGGTACCAACTGCTGTATTTTTTATTCGAGACCATAGTTTAGATGTTTTCCAAATTGGTGTTCTAAATTGTTTTGCATGAAGTCCAACATGCTGATGCTAATCAGAGGCTAGGTTAGCTAAATCATCCTGACTGACACAAACTGACGAGACTGACATTATACCGTGCTGAACTAAGACTTGCATGATATTCTATGTGTTCCGATCTATGTTCACTTTATGTTATGTTCTTATATTCGTGATCTTTGCATTATTGAAGTCTTATTACAGTTGCCATATCGTGAATATGCTTATATGCTTCTTGGTTTTGAGATTGACACTTTGCTAGTAGATTGTAATCAATAGGGAATAAAACTCATAAAATGTTATCACAAGGTGTGGTTATTCATGGCTGAAAGGTCATGCTTGCGTCGACAATTTGATTAATGTCTTTATCCAAAGTAAAGTGCATTGTGGTGATAAATATCAGTGATCTTATTGATATATTACTTGACATATTGATTAGTTATCTTGTCCTACGGTGTCTCACCACTGGGTCAAAAGATTAATTGGCCTAAAACGAGTCCTGATGTGTATAAAATTGACATAGAAGGACGCGTTAACAGTTCTGGTAGCAGAGCGACGGTTTGGCCCTTGGGGGCCCCAGGACGGAGATTCATTGTTTAACTTTGTTTTCTGTGATAATGCAAATTGAAGGCATGATGGGTTTCTAAGTTCACCATGACTTTCCCGGGATCTCGGAGCCTGCCTAAGTGAGTTGGGAATGTTCTTGGCGCCATAATGTATGTGGTTAGGGTTTTTGCGCCTGCTTAGCTTATGCATTTTGCAGGTGATTGTGAAGGTTCGTGTGTAATTAGGCCAAAATATGTGTTGTTTAGTAGGAGTGGGCGTACTCCAGAGTATGAGAGTAGGGAAGTCAGCGTACTTCATATGAGTGTGGGGCTTGGTGCTCAAAATTATCCATGTGGTTGGTTGTTTATGTACGGACCTGTCGAGGTCTAAAACTCCGGAGTATGAAGATAAGTGTGGTTTATGTTGTAATCTGTGCGGTTTAATAGGTCAATCGGGCGTGGTTGACAAGTCAAGTTTGAGTCATAATGTGTGTATGAAACCTTCGATGGAGATTTGACAAATTCTAAAGTGCACTAGGAGGAGTCATTGACAAGTCGAGAGTAGAATTTGCGGGTCGAATTCTGCTTGCGTATGCGGGAACTGATAAGGAGAGAGTAGCGGCCGAGGCTTCAAGTGAAACCTCTGTAAAGTTCTGAAGCAAATGTGTTACCCTTCCTGTAGTAAACCGGCAGATTTGTGTTGTCATTTAAGGTGCTCGCAATAATTGCATTAGTTGTATGGGTTTGTATGGGTTCAGTGAGGAGCAGACAAGCCGCAAGACTTTGTCAGCCGCAGTGTGTATGTGAGTGTGACGTCAGTGGTGCCGCGCTGAGATAGGTCAGTCGTCGAGAGGGGTCGCGCACGGATTGGCTGCCGTCCGTGAGAGGCAATAGGTTAGAAAAAGGCAGGTGAAGAGTGTCCTGGGAACTAAGGGCCAGATGTAGCAAACGTTTGCGACTCGCAAACGGGCCGATTCGCAATTTGCGACAGTGCAAAATCGGAAATGGGATGCAAAAAGCCCATTTCCGACTCGCAAAAAGCGATGGGACCCGTTTGCGAGTCGCATCCGTTGCGACCCCATTTTGCGACCCGCAAATTGCAAGTCGCAATTTGCGAGTCGCAAACCGTATGCAATTGCAACTCGCAAATTGCGACTAGTCGCAAAAAGCCCAGTTTGCAAGTCACATTTACCACTAACTCAGAGCAGGTGGTAACCATTACCAAAGTATAAAAGGAGACCCAGAAGGCATCTGGGTCACTCAAGATGGCGGACATATACCTGATAGCAGTGAGGAGGAGAGTCTACGCAGCCCAGCAGAGGAGGAGGAGGGGCCACAGACAGGAGAAGATATATAGAACAAGGCAGACCCTTTTCCAGCAAACTGAAGAGGAGATCTATGATAAATACCGCCTTAGCAGCGCTGCCATTCTAGAATTAATAGATTTACTAAAACCACAGCTAGAACACAAGACTCTGCGTGGCTGCGCCATCCCTACGCATGTGCAAGTACTATGCGCACTGCAACTCTTGGCCTCAGGGAGCTATCAGGGGGTCATTGCCGTGGCAGGTGGGGTATCCCAAAGTGCAGTGTCAAGGTTCCTCAGGGCATTCCTAGATGCCTTAGTAGCGCACAGGTCTCAGTTCATATACTTACCAAGGAATGAGGCAGAAATTAACAGCACGAAGCTGGACTTTTACCGCATTGCCCACTTCCCCCATGTCATTGGATGTGTAGATGGGACACACATTCAAATATGCCCCCGCTAATCTGGAACATATTTTCCGCAACAGAAAGTGTACCCACTCACTCAACATACAGGTTGTCTGTGATGCCCATTACGTCATCACGGACATCGTAGCTAAGTTTCCAGGCAGTACCCATGACTCATACATTTTTAGACATAGTGGGATACATCAACGCCTGGAACGTGGGGAGTTTGGAGACGGATACCTCCTAGGTAGAGCTGCATACACCTTGCAGACATACACACAGGTCACTGTGCACGACTATCTGGACTTACTAACAGTGTACTTTTGTGCCCAACAGGTGACAGTGCATATGCTCTAAGGCCATGGATCATGACTCAATTTTCAACACCCAGCAATGATTCAGAGAGGCAATACAACAGTGCGCATAAGAGGACCAGGAACCTCATAGAGCGCACCTTCGGACTCCTGAAGGCAAGATTCCGATGCCTCCACCGCAGCGGAGGCGCCCTCCAATACACCCCATTACCGCTTTCAAAATTGTGGTCGCATGCGCCATCCTCCACAACATAGCCACCCGACGTGGGCTACCTCTCACCCCTGCAGACCCAGATCCTGATGATGAAGAGCAAGAACAACCACATCGCCATCATGGGGATAGGAGTCTAGCTAATCAAGGCAGACTGAGACGGGACCACATTGCAACGCAATATTCTGGACGGTACGTGTCAACTCCCACCATACTCACCTATGAACCATTTGTTAAGTGGAACAAAAATAACTGTTTTATTAATGTCATGAAGAAACTATATACAAGTTGAAATTGTCCATGGGCAGGAAAATGCCAACCAGTCATGTGGCACATTAACGCCATGTGCCACATGAATCTGTCCTGGCTGTTATCTATGATCTCCTGCCCCTCCTGCCAGCCTGGCTGGTCGCTGCTGCGTCCATGGTGCTGTGCCTACCTCTCCTCAGCACCCTACTGTGAGTGGCAGAGACACTGCTCACTGTTGAGCCCTCCTCCCAGGTGTATTTGTTAACTTCCTGGCTGTGATGTCATCATCATGTACCAGGAAGTGTTTCCAGGGTGTTCTGGTATGCTTTCTGGAGTGTTCTGCTGCATCTGCAAGCAATTTTGAAGGTATTCGCAATTTGCGACACCCACTCGCTAATTGCGAGTTCGTTTTTGCACACTCGCAAACAGCGACCTCGCAAACTGCGGACTCGCACACAGGCGTTGCGAGTCCGGCTGCGAGTCGCAAAATCGGATCGCTTTTTTTTCTGCCATTCCAATTTGCGAGTCGCATTTTGCGAGTCGCATCAACTCGCAAAATGCGAGTCGCAATTTTTATTTTTGCTACATCTGGCCCTAAGTCACTTCTTATTAAATACAAAACTAACAGAGAATCGCAAAATGAATTTTGTTAAAGCGTTCAAGAGCGCTCTGAAAGGAGATGTGTATATTGTTGCAAAAGATGGGGAGCCTACACCACCCGAGGGTAATCCAGCTTATATAGTCATGGAAAAGAAGGGTGTCGCGCGTTGTTTATGGATGAAACAGTGGCGCAAATTAACAGAGAAAGAAGGGTGTCTAGCGTTCCCAGAACATGGAACATTCAATCCAAAGGTACTAAAGAATTTGAGGTGGATGTTAAGTACACAGAAACCACCTCCAAGACCAGCTCAGTATGAGGCGTTAGCAATCTGGGACTTGATGGCACTTAAACATAGACAAGAAAGGTTTCAGAGAAGATTGCGAAGGGCAGAAAAATCCTATGCAGAGGCTAGGTGGGACAATGAGAACAAAATGTGGAGACGGGGAATTGTAGACCGGTTAAAACTGTTCCCAGCAATAGCACAGGGAGAAGAGACGCCAGGAAAAAAAGCTTCTTGCAAAACAGATAAAGACTCGAGCAGATCTAAAGAGAATAAAAGATCTTGGGAAGAGGAAGATGATTCAGATGATGAGGAATTTATGGACATTTATTACATGATCGTCCGCCACCTTATGCAGTGAGCGACAATGCTCCGAGTACTAGTACAGACCCTGGGAACCAGACGCAGGAAAAGGGAGTTACTGATACGGTACAGACTAGTGATACTGTTTTGATACAGAATGGTGTCAATGTACCCACTGCACCAGACATGCCGATACAGTTGCAGCCTCCACCGCAGATACAGAGAATCTACCCAGATGTCCCAGTACTTGAAATGACTACAAATCTGATAGTGCCGCCAGAACCGATATACACAAAGCCAAAGCTAGTACAGATTGAATCGACTCCGAAATTGCTATCGCAACCACAGCCACAGCTGATACCAGGGTATAACCCAGTGGCTGGACCGCCATTAGTACCTGTCCCGGGTACCTTGGAACAAACATATGGAGTTACTGCTCCACGGAGTCTGGGTCCGGGTCAAACACCTGCTGCCATATCATTACCAATTACTGTTGGTCCACCAGTACCATTATATGCACAGTACAAAACAGGCATGCGTGATCAGGGAGTGATGACTGAAGATGTCATAAGAGGAGGGTCGATGGGAACTCCCCAGATTATGGCTCCGGGAGAGCAAGCAGTTGAACAACCAATGTCTTTAATGGACCTTAGTCCGGTAGGAGCACCCCTCGAAGCCATGCGTCAAGCAGGGTTAGGAGTTTTAACTCCACAAACAATGAGTACGAACACCTCACATTCCCCAATGATACATGCAGGGAAGATTTTGTTGCAGGGTTTTACAGTCCAACAGTTAAACGAATGGTTAGAAAAGACTTATACCTCACAAAAGACTGCAGCGGTTACAATCGAACCAGAGAAAGAAAAACAAGATGAATACCTGAACTTTGTGAGACTAGGGGCAGAAGCTGCTGAGTTAGTGGAAGGTACAATGGGAGTAAATAGATTGGAGTCATACACGGAGGCAGAATTGAGATACTTATGCCCTAAGATTACCAAAGAAGTAGGCAAAGTCCATCAGAGATTAGCGAATTTGGCAGACAAATACAATATCGATATCGGGAACACTAAGCATTTGAAAAGAAGTTATAGATTAGACTGCGACTCAAAAGATTTTGAACACATGAGGTCTGCGGGAATGAAGGCACATTTGAGAGAGTTGTTGCAAAGCGCACAAATTTGGGGGGCACTGGAAAAATGGGAAGGCAGATGGGCAAAGAAAAGAGACAAGGGAAAGGGAGATATCCCAGGATCTAATCAAGCCAAGGTTTCATCCGATTTGGAATCAGTAAAAATATTGCCTATGAGAGAGACAGCTGGTGGTGTCCTAGTTCATGTGCCATGGACCAGAGGAGACATTTTATCCTTTAGTAACGATTATCCCAGATTGAGAGAGAAACCGATCGAGTGGTATCAGCAGACAGATAGGTTTGTGAAACTCGCAAAATGTCTCTGGGAAGACTTGAATACCTTGTTTGAGATCATTGTTCCGCCTGATTTGTGGCTTGAGTGTAAGAGAGGAGTCAATTGGCCGACAAAGGAACCAGCAAGGGATAAGGTGACTGGGGCACCATCTGAAGAGGTGATGAAGTATTACCATAAAGTGATTGAGTTTCTGAAACAAAAGGTGTCGCCGAAGGTGACTGATTTGCAGAAAATCGACTGGACCTCTCAAGAGGTTAAGGAATCAATACATGCATATTATGAAAGATTGTTAAAGGCATTCAAACATTACATTGGTACTGAGACAATTGAACCAAAGGATGTGAACCATCTCGTGTTTAGATTTGTTGAAGGGGTGCGACCAGAGGTTAGTCAGATGATTAAGAATCATTTGATCTGTTGGCAAGCTAAGCCGATCGATGAGGTGCTGCAGTATGCGAAATACTGCAGTGATGAGATTGAGTTGAAACAGAAAAAGTTGAAAGAAAAGGTGATGGTGATGCAGATAAGGGCTGCACAGGCAGGAATACAGGGAAATGGAGTTCAACAGATGATACAGCAGCAACCGCAAATGAATGGTGTGTTTCAGGCACAACCAAGAGGTCGAGGCAGAGGGTTTGTAAACCGTGGATCAGATTTGAATACAGTTGTAATTCAAAATGACATCCAAGGGGCGAAAAAGATGTCACCATGTCACGCGTGCGGGGGTGTGGGGCACTGGAAACGGGAGTGCCCGAATATGGTGCAGGATGGTGTTGTTCAGCAAGGTACTAATGTTGGTGCATTGCAAAATTCACGAGGTCTGAAAATAAGACATCAGAACCTGAACTTTCAGAACAATCTGGTGCAAATGCAAGGGGTACAGCCCATGCAGCAGATGCAGATGCCGCGTTTTCAGTCAATACAATTACAACCAGTACAGCAGCAGATTCCTATGGTGCCTAGACAGCAAATGCAATTACCAATGGCTCCGATGGGACAGCAACAGGTGATGCTTCCTCAGCAGGTCACAGGCCAGGTAACAAATCAAAATAATACTGTACAACAGTTCCCATTACGAGGCGAAAATGGCATGAATGAAGATTGGTCAGATGACAGCTCAGACAGTGAAGAGTGCAGACTTGCAGCATCCTTAGAGGTGGATCAGAAAGGCCCATATGTAGAGGGAAAGGTGATGTGGTATAAGGTTTAATTTCTGGTTGACACAGGAGCCGCACGCTCCACAGTCAGAAGCGCAGAAGTTCCAAGATTGCCTCTGTCAGGGCGTACAATAAGAGTGGTTGGTGTAGCCAATCAGTATTTGACTAACCTGATTACAGATCCAGTGCAAGTTGAGATCGGCAACTTCTAGGGGCTACATAGGTTCATAGTCTGTGACTCGAGTCCAGTATCCCTACTGGGAAGAGACTTGTTGTGTAAAACAAAATGTTCGATTACCTGTTCCAATGACGGAATTGAAGTACAGACAAATAGTGACGATGAAGGAGACGAAAGTCAGTTTTTAGAGGAAGAAACGGGAACAAATGAAGACTGTCCTCTGATTACTTTGTTCCCAATGCATACCTTGATCGATTTACCTGTCGAACTACAAGGGACAGTAACAGAGAAAGTGTGGGAAATGACCGGGAAAGAAGTAGGATTAATCAAAGGAGTAGAACCGGTTTAAGTTCAGATAAAACCAAATGCAGATTTCCCTCAAGTGCCACAATACCACATGACCCAAGATGTTCTTATCGAAGTGTCACAAATAATGCAGACTTTCTCAGGCAGGGAGTTCTGAAAGAGGTCTTGAGCAGTTCATGTAACTCTCCAATAATGGGTTTAAAGAAGCCCTGTGGAAAGGTTCAAATTGTGCAGGATTTGAGAAAAATAAACGAAATTGTGATAAAATGTTGCCCTGTGGTGCCCAACCCAGCAGTAATAATGTTCCAGGTTCCCTGTGATGCTGAATGGTTTACCGTAGTAGACCTATCACAAGCTTTCTTTTCAGTACCTCTTCATGAGGACAGCCAATTTTTGTTCAGTTTCAAATTCCTGGATAAGGTGTACAGTTGGTGCAGAATTCCTCAAGGGTTTTCTGAGTCACCATCCATCTTCCATCAGATATTGAAGAAGGATTTGGAGCCACTGGTGCTGCCTTTTAATTCAACTCTTGTGCAGTACATTGATGATTTGCTAATTGCGTCCAAAACAAGGGACAGTTGTAAATATGATACCATTGCATTACTGAATCATCTGGGAAAGAATGGACCTAAGGTGTCACCCAGAAAGCTACAATACTGTCAGAAGGAGGTGAAATACTTAGGACATTTGATTGAGAAGGGCTCCAGGAGAATATCAAAGGAAAGAATAACAGCTGTCTTGCAAATGAACCCCCCAGCAACAAAAAGAGATGTCAGGATGTTTTTGGGAATGGTGGGCTACTGTCGTCAGTGGATACCCAACTTCTCGATCATTTCAAAGCCATTGATAAAACTGACAGGAAAGGAAATCAAGGATGAGCCATATACCATAGCCTTGTCAAAAGAAGAACTTGAGTCATTTATGGAATTAAGAGAATGCATGTGCAGGGCACCAGCACTAGGAATGCCAGATTACGAGAAACCTTTTCTGTTGTTTTGTCATGAACGTGATGCTTGTTCTTTGTCTGTCTTAACACAGGTCCACGGAGATGCAAATCGCCCTGTAGCATATTTTTCAGCTACCTTGGACCCTGTCGCAGCAGCCTTACCGGGTTGTCTGCGTGCAGTTGCAGCAGTTGGTTAGAGCCTTATACAATGTGAAGGCATAGTCATGGGATACCCTCTGACAGTAATGGCTCCACATTCAGTTGAAATTCTTTTGACTCGAACTAAGATTCAGCACATGACAAATGCACGTCTCACTAGGTATGAGACAATCATACTGGGGTCACCAAATGTAACGCTCAAGAAGTGCAGTGTATTAAACCCGGCAACCTTACTTCCTAATGAAAATACTGAAACCAAAAACGAGGAAGAATGTGAGCATGATTGTCTTGAGGTAACAGAGCTGTGTACCAAACCCCGTCCAGACATACAGGATACCCAGTTAAAAGAAAATGATTGTATTATGTTTGTTGATGGGTCCTGTCTAAGAGATTCTACTGGAACACTGAGAGCTGGTTATGCGGTATGTACCATAACTGGTATCGTTGAAGCTTCCTGGCTCGAAAAAATGTTTTCTGCACAAGTGGCAGAATTGATTGCCCTTACTAAGGCATGCCACGCAGCTGTAAATTTGAAAGTCACTATCTATACTGACAGCAGATACGGATTCGGAATTGTACATGACTTTGGCCAACTTTGGTCACAGAGAGGTTTTATGACCTCATCTGGTTCTCCTGTGAAAAATGGCGAACAAATAAAGTATTTGTTAAATGCGATTCAGTTACCTCTTGAAATTGCCGTGGTGAAATGCAGTGCTCATATTAGATCACAAGACTTTGTGTCCATGGGAAACGGTTATGCAGATCAAGTCGCAAGATTTTGCGCATTGAACTGTATATCGTTCAAGGAACAATGGAAATTGTTACCACAAACTGAAAATGACACCTGTTTGAACTTTGCATTGCTGGTAGTAGACACATTAGATGAGTTAAAAACATTACAGAGCTGTGCAAGCAAGGAAGAGAAACGCTCTTGGCAAAGAATACAATGTGTACAAAGGGCTGATGATTTGTGGGTCTCAGAAGAAGGGAAACTAGTTTTGCCAAACAGCCTTCTATCCCAATTCGCCAGACTCTATCATGGACAGGCTCACCTGGGAAGGGATGCCATGATCAGATCATTCAAAATTGATTGGTTTAACCCGAAATTCAGACATGCCACAGAAATTACTTGTCACAGATGCATCATCTGTCAACAGATGAATGCAGGAAAAGGAACCGTGGTAACTTTGAGCTACATTGGGAGAGCTGGAGGTCCATTTAACAAGTTGCAAATGGACTTCATTGAAATGCCTGTTTGTGGAGGACTGAAGTATGTGTTGGTGATCGTGTGTGTTTTCAGTCATTGGATTGAGGCATATCCCACACGTAGAAATGACAATCTTACAGTCGCAAAATTACTACTTAGGGAACTGATACCAAGATTCGGGTTTCCGGTTTCTATAGAATCAGATAGGGGTAGACACTTCGACAACAAGGTGATTAAACTCTTGTGTGCTGCACTTAACATCGAGCAAAAGCTGCATTGTAGCTACCACCCGAAGCATCAGGACCAGTAGAACAAATGAATGGTACTTTGAAATCGAGAATAGCAAAAATGTGCGCAGCAACTAACATGAAGTGGCCAGATGCCTTGCCTCTAGTGCTGATGTCAATGAGAAACACCCCAGACAAGAAAACGGGACTATCCCCCCATGAAATCCTCATGGGTAGAGCTATGAGATTACCAGCAGTACCTGCAAATGCGCTAGTGAATATTACAGATGATATGGTGTTGGATTACTGCAAAGGTTTGGCTGATGTGATTCGCTCTTTCTCTCACCAGGTGGAAGCTAACACATTGCCACCGATTGGCGATCCAGGCCATTCTCTACAAGCTGGTGACTGGGTGGTTGTCAAGAAGCACGTGAGAAAATCGTGTCTAGAACCACATTGGAAAGGACCATATCAAGTAATCTTGACGACTACTACTGCTGTAAAGTGTGCCGGAGTTCCCAACTGGATACATGCTAGTCACACAAAAAGGGTAACGTGTCCTGTTGAAGAGGAACTTGAAGTTTCCGGCACAACAACTTCAGAAAGAGAAGTCTCAGGGCTAGAAAACAGTCAAGAAGGAACTGAGACTACTGGAGAGCCCACTGAGAACAGCCTTGTCCCTCAAACAGTCAATGAGTTCGAGAGAGGTGACAGAGTGCCTATCTCAGTAGAGGCGGCAGGAGAATTAAATCAAGAAGAAGTTCTCCCAGAAGTAGACAAGTACGGGTTAGAACTCGAACCCGGCACAGAAGAAGAAGAAGAAGAAGGAGAAATTGTAGAGAGAAATCAGAACGCATCAGAGTCTCCTGAGCCAGCTGCAGGTCCATCAAGAGAAAACACCATATCACAAGAGGAGGGCGCTGTCCAGCGTCCTGAAAGAAAACATCGAGAAAAGACACATAAAGGTGACAATTGGCCAGATAAACCACTGTTCAAGATAAGAGACGTATCAAACGACACAATAATAGAAGAGAACGATACTTCTCGAGTGGAAGAACTGAGTGAAGGAGAGCAACAGGGTGAACGAAGGCTGAAACGAAAAAGAATCACAAACAGAAGATATACAGGTCCTGAATGGGCGTATGCTACAACATCGGAATGGCAACAAGAATTCCTAGCTTTCTGTTTTGATCGAGAAGTACCAGGTCAATACTACGGTACTTGAGCGAATCTGAAGAAATCTTGAATAAAATCTAAAACTGAAAATTTAAAGGAAATAGAGACTTTATGAATTACCTAAGTGAAACTAGAACCGGATTTGACTATTGAAAAACTTGATTACGACAAGCTGCTAACCTGATTTGACAAAGAGGTCTTGGAGTGAGTGAAGATGCTGTAAATAAACGCAGAAAGCCAGAGAGTTTGAACCATCCTCTGTCACTCTGTTTGGTGACTTTGAGACTTAATAAACTATCCTCACCCATAGACTGACTTTATACTTCTCCTCCTTATGAGGGAAGTGTCCCCTCTCCACTAGACTAAGTTAGACTGATGGCGATACGACTGATGTCCTGAAGACGAAGACTGATCCTGTGTGCTGACTCAATCCTTGGAGGGTAATTATGACAATGCTACTGTAATTTGTCTATTTGCTTTTCCTTTCTAGGTACCAACTGCTGTATTTTTTATTAGAGACCATAGTTTAGATGTTTTCCAAATTGGTGTTCTAAATTGTTTTGCATGAAGTCCAACATGCTGATGCTAATCAGAGGCTAGGTTAGGTAAATCATCCTGACTGACACAAACTGACGAGACTGACATTATATCGTGCTGAACTAAGACTTGCATGATATTCTATGTGTTCCTATCTATGTTCACTTTATGTTATGTTCTTATATTCGTGATCTTTGCATTATTGAAGTCTTATTACAGTTGCCATATTGTGACTATGCTTATATGCTTCTTGGTTTTGAGATTGACACTTTGCTAGTAGATTGTAATCAATAGGGAATAAAACTCATAAAATGTTATCACAAGGTGTGGTTATTCATGGCTGAAAGGTCATGGTTGCATCGACAATTTGATTAATGTCTTTATCCAAAGTAAAGTGCATTGTGGTGATACATATCAGTGATCTTATTGATATATTACTTGACATATTGATTAGTTATCTCGTCCTACGGTGTCTCACCACTGGGTCAAAAGATTCATTGGCCTAAAACAAGTCCTGATGTGTATAAAATTGACATAGAAGGACGCGTTAACACCAGCATACCACATGCTTGCCCCTTTCAAGATGGCACAATCCTTTCTCGTCGCGATAAGCAAGGTAGGCCACCCTAGAAGTGTGGCCTCCTGGGGAAAACATGCACATGGTAGAAACAGTTTGAGGGCAGGTTTCCTGCCTCTGGCCTGTCTTCATACTGTCTGCAAGGACAAAAGGCATCCTGCTCATTAATTGCCACCACACCATGTCTCGGCCAGCAACATATTTACATCACCACTGACGCTGGATCAGGCCTGTGATCCGACTTGTGCAGCCTTATTTTTGGCTGTGTGGTGAAAACCTAGACCTGTGAGGTTTGAATGGAATGGGAGGTAAATCCGCTGCACAGCAACTGACACCTGAAAAATATCTTAACCCAGAGCCGGCGTTAGGCCAGAAAATTTGTTGAAATCTGCTTGGTGTTAGACGTAGAGGAGAATTTATTTATTTGTGTAAGTTTGAACAATGTATCATGATGGTTGGCTCTATTTGCAGCTCGAAGCACTACAAATATTAAATTCCCAAGGGTGGAAAGAGATTAATAACTATGTTCTCATTATATTAAGTTTGTTAAGGGTGTTTCCACTTCATAAATACAATTCCAAGAGCAAGATGAATTATTTACCAACCCATATCTGAAACAATATATACATGGAAAATCAAAGTAATTCTCTTTTGATGTATCCAATGTTCTCTCGTGTATTTATTTCTATATTTTTAATTAGATATGCAGAAGTGGAAAGAATACAACAAAAATACCTTTGAAAAGGAAATGAGAAACATAAATACAATGAATCGATTGCTGTAAATGCCCCTGTACAAGTAGGTTCATAAAATCAATTTATTTAAATCCTTCAACAAGAAGACTTTCTAGAATGTACACTCAGTATCAAAGAAGAACCTATCCTTGTGATTAAACAAGGTCTTTTTAAGATGGCTGATCTTGTTCAAGCTATCCCCCCAGGCAAATAATGCATGTGACACAAGTGACTTCCAAAGAGTCGATATTATGGATTGAATGATTGCTAATGCAATAAAAACATAAAGTGATTATTTATAGGTAAACAGCAAATTGTCATATTTTATTAAACTGAAATAAATTTCATTAGGGGAAGGGATTAGTTGACATTTTAGTTTTAGACTCACAGAACTTAATATATCGTCCGAAAAACGCATACATAGAGGCATTCCATAAACATATGCTTCCAGTTGGCCTTAAAACTGTCTGAACAGCATGGTCATGCTGGCAATACCCAAGGTGTGTAACAAAGTATCCACTTATTATAAACAACATTCAATGAAAGTTGAAACTATGTATCACATTATATGAAATGTTATTCATTTTAGAATGTGATGTTCTTTCAATGTGTACACCTTGTTGACTCAGCCGATTTCATTTTAATTTAGAATTTCCACTGACGTTTCTATAAAAACGTTTCTCATACCAAAAACCTTCTTTACATTTAAAATTAGTTGGATTGGATGTGCAAGTCTGGTTAACAATTTCCTGTTCTGTCAATGCGCTCGCTGTTTGGTGCAGGGCTCCTGCTACATGACGAAAATCCACACGAAGAGTTTACTTTCTTATTTAAAAAAAAAAATTAATCCTTAAATGGGATTTTCTTTTTGAAAGTAAAAAATAAAATGCCCCCCTCGCCATGAGAGCCAACTCCCATAGCGAGGGGGAGCATTATTCCTTTATTACTGTCCCTTGCCACTAGGGCTAGTGTGGTGATGATGGATGCGGAACACATGGCTATATGTCCGCCCATCCTGATTCGATGGGTGGACAGATAGCATTTTTTCAAATGGCCCTTACTCCATCAGCCCATCGGAGAGGTTTGGCTATGGCGGTGATAGAGTAGTCACCACCATAGACTAAATTATGATCCACCCACATCTAAAATGGAAAGGTAGATAATTATCTTGGCTGTAAGCATACTCTGTTGATGCTGAAATGGAATACGCTTACTTCAAAGAAGTCCTACAGTAAAATCTTTGACTAGAATATACCTGTTTGGGGAATCTGACCTGTTAGAAATGGGGTCTCTAGTTGGCAGAGGTATACATCCTTGTCCAAGTAGGAACCACAATCCTAGTCAGAGTAAATCAAACACAATCCATATTATCCTGTGCCCGCCCTCTGGCAGCTTTGCAGTGAGCAGTCAGGCCTCATTTAGAAGGCAATGTGTAAAGTATTTGTGCAATAAATCATAAAGTAGCACAGTGGAAACACCACTAAAGTACACCACACAGATTTACAAAACTAGTTAATATTTATCTGAATAAAATAAGGTCAAAACGACAAACATATAAGCACAAGTTGAAATATCACTTTTAAAAGGTTTAAAAGTGTCTTCATCCCTAGAAATAAACATTTGTCTTTGTTACACACAGTACCTGGTATGCATCATAAATAATGAAGCATGGAGACCGCAGGGGAGAAGATGCATTAAAAAATAGGGTGTTGTGTTGAATTTTCGGAAGCGGCACAGACAATACGTCATTTCTTTCCATGCTGCAAGGGTTTGCCTAGTTTTTCCGCACGCAGTCTTGATTCCTCACTGCGGTGCAGGGATTTTTGATGCCCAGGAACGATGCAGGGAAAAACCCTTGATGCGCTGGTAGAAGGCATGGATGCTGCGTCGATCCAGTAGTTGATGCATCAAATTTTTCATCACAAGGCAGGCGCTGTGCTGAATTTGCAGTCGGGAAGTTGGTGCTGTCTTGTTCCGGTCGGCTGTGCAGCAATTTCCCAATTGCAATGCAAGCTTTGCGTCAATTTCAGCAGGTGGCGCATTGTTTTTTGACACACAAGGATTTTCCGGAAGAGATGTAGGGCCTGATTACGACTTCAGCGGTGGGGATTACTTTGTCCAAAATGTGACGGATATCCCGCCCACGGTATTCCATAGGATATAACGGACTCTTAATTCGGCGGGTGGGATATCCACCACATATGGGACAAAGTGACCTTCTCCGCCAAAGTCGTAATCAGGCTCTAAGTCTTTTTGGCCCTGAGACTTCAAAAAAACAGGAGCCAAACTCAATCCAAGTCCTTGGAGAGCATTTTAGGGGAAGGCAGAGTCCTTCTCAGCAAAGTAAGAGGCCAGCAGGGCAGCAGGGAAACAGCAGGGCAGCAGTCCTTCTCAGCAAAGCAGTCCAGATGAGTTCTTGGGCAGCCATGCAGCTCTTCTGTCAGGGTGTAGGTGTAGATCCATCAGTGTCTGGTTTTGTTGGGTCAAGACCCAGTTTATATACCCCAAAATGCCTTTGAAGTGGGGGAGACATCAAAGAGTGGTTTTGAAGTGCACAGGTTCCCCTTTCAGTTCAGTTCTGTCTGCCAGGGTCCCAGTAGGGGGGTTTAGCAGTCCATTGTGTGAGGGCAGGCCACTTGCTTTGAAATGTTAGTGTCTGACCCTCCACCCTTTCTGCCCAGGAAGACCCATTCAATATGCAAAGGAATCCAAGTGTGACTGAGTGTCCTGTGTTTGTGGTTGTCTGGGTGAAATGCACAAGGAAGCTGTTAACCAGCACAGACCAGACGTTGATTGGAGACAGGCTGTAAGGCCCAGATGGCTTTAAGTGCAGAAAAATGTGAAACAGAGGCATAAAGTTGAGGGAGACCACGTCAAGGATGAAAAGTCTAACACGTGTCGCCCCCAGCTGAAAGTGGGGAGCAACTACCCAACCTCATGGGAGTTCTCATCACTAAGGCGGAAGAAACTGGACAGACCATCAGCACTGACATGCTCTGTACCAGGATGGTGTTCCACTGTAAAGTCCATCCCCTGTAGGGAAATGGACCACCTCAACAGTTTTGGATTCTCACCCCTCATCTGAATTAACCATCTGAGGGGCCTGTGGTCTGTCTGAACCCGGAAGAGAGTCCCAAATAAGTATGGCCTCAGCTTCTTCAGTGCCCAAACCACAGCAAATGCTTCTCTTTCAAGGCCACTCCATCTCTGTTCCCGTGGTAATAGCCTTCTGCTAACAAAGGCTATTGGTTGGTCTAGGTCCTCCTCATTCAGCTGTGCTAGACCCGCCCCTATGCCTTGCTCTGAAGCATCTCTCTACACAACTAACTCCTTGGAGTAGTCAGGGGCCCTGAGCACGGGTCCCATGCACATGGCTTCCTTTAGGGAGTCAAAGGCTTTCTGACAAGCCTCTGTCCAAATCACCATCCTAGGTTGCTTTTTGGAAGTTAGTTCTGTTACGGGGTCCACAAAGGTGCCATAACCCTTTACAAACCTGCGGTAGTACCAAGTGAGGACTCGGAAGGCTCTCATCTCTGTTTGGGTTCTAGGTGGTTGCGAGGTCGTGATTGTCTCAATCTTGGTCTGGAGGGGCTGTACCTTGTCACCACCCTGTAGGTGTCCCAAGTATACCACGGAACCCTGCCCAATCGAGCACCTACTGGTCTTGATTGTCAGGCCTGCCTGTTGCAGGAGGTGGAGGTGGAGGAGATGTTCTTCTCAGCTGGAATTGTAGACGGTAATGTCATCTAGATAGGCAGCACAGAATGCATCCTTACCAGCCAGGACCCTGTTAACCAACCACTGGAAGGTAGCGCAGCATTTTTCAAACCAAAGGGCATCATTCTGAACTGGTCCCTCAGGTGTGGAAAAAGCAGATCTCTCTTTGCCCACCTTAGTCAAGGCGATCTGTCAGTACCCTGATGTGAGATCAAAACTACTGAGGAATTTGGCAACGCCTAGCCTGTCTACGAGCTCATCAGCTTGGGGCATGGGGTAAGCATCAGTTTTAGTGTCTAAGTTGAGACCCCAGTAATCCACGCAGAACCTAAGTTCTGGCTTGGCACCGGGTGCGGCAGGCCTTGGTAGCAGTACCACAGGGCTGGACCAGGAACTTCTAGATTTCTAATTACCTGTAGAACCAGCATCTTGGCAACTTCATCCTTGATGCTGGCCTTCACCCTATCTGACAACCTGTACATTTTATTCTTTACAGGGGGACTGTCTCCCGTGTCAATATCATAGACACACAAGTGTATGAGTCCAGGGGAGAGGGAAAATAGGTAGGAGGATTGCTCCAGCGGCTGGTAGCAGTCCCCTCGCTGGTCCAGGGTCAAGGAGTCAGAGAGAGTGACACCCTCCACTAACCTATCACCTTCTTGGGCACCTTCTTGGGCACAGAGAAGGTCGAGGGGGGAGGTTCACTCTCCTCCTCCACACCATCATCTGTCACCAGGAGCATGTTGACTTCAGTCCTCTCAGAATGAGGCTTCAGTCTATTCACATGGAGCACCCTTAGTGGGTTCCTATTGGACTGGAAGTTCTCTATGTAAGTGGCCTCCCCTTTACACTCCTTTATCTCATATGGGCCAGTCAAGCGGTCCTGGAGAGCTCTAGGCTCTACTGGCTACATCATCCAAACTTTGTCTGCAGGATGAAACTCCACCAGAGTGGTCTTCTAGTCATGACTTCTTGACTGGCCTTGAGGTTGCTCTTGGCCTTCTTCAAGAAGCAGTGAATCTGGTTGCGGAGGGCCAGAATATAGCTGACCACATCCTGAGGGGGTGCCTTGGGAGTTTTCTGCCACCCCTCTTTCACAATGCTTAGGGGTCCCCTGACAGGGTACCCATTGAGAAGCTCAAAGAAACTGAACCCTACCCCCTTCAGGGGTACCTCCCTATATGAAAAGAGAAGGCATGGCAAGAGGACATCCCACTTATGCCTCATGGCCTCAGGGAGGCCTGTGATCTTGCCTTTCAAGGTCTTGTTGAATCTCTATACAAGACCATTGGAATGAAGATGAGAGTGTGTGGTGAACTTGTAGGTCACCCCATACGCATCCCACATGGACTTCATGTATGCAGACATGAAGTTTGTGCCTCTGTCAGACACAATCTCTTTTGGGAATCCCACATGGGTAAAAATCCCTATCAGAGTTCTGGTCACCACTGGTGCAGTCACCGTCCTCAGAGGGATTACCTCTGGGTAGCAGGTGGCATGGTCCACCACAACCAGGATAAACCTGTTATTTTGATTGTATCTGTGCTTATATCAGTGAGTTCTTGTGTATGGTTGATTGTTCAAAGTGTTCATTATAGCCTTCTTCAACTTGACAAGCCTGCTTATTAGAGGGGCATCTGCAAAATAAAACAGTAATAAATTGTATCCTTGCAATTACAGAGACCTATTTAGCAGAGAGTGGGTAATAAAAACGTTTTACACTCCTTAACAATGGCTGAGCAACAGCATAAAATCCGGCTACTGGAATTATGTGGTTGTGCATTTGCCACATAATCCACCATCAACTGCATAATCTGCAGATTTGAAGAAAAAAAATTGTTTCTAGCTCAAACAGGTCAAACGTTACTGAAAACCTAGCAATGTGGGTTTGAGGGCAGTGAAAGGCCCTTTGCAAAGTTTAACCACTCATCATTTTGTATCTTTTTCCAGTATTTGGTTGTTAAACTGGTACTAATGAGGGGAAATCTTTGCCAAAACAGTATTTTCATGTGTAAGATAATGATGAAATAGTATCAAAACATGGGTCGCATTACGCTGCATAATTAGCTTTTTCTTTCTATTTAATTTACACAACCTCGCTGCATAATTTGGTGCATCCCTGCCGCATAAATCCAGGGAGCCTGCATACAACATTAGATACACTTTTAAGTCTAAAGCAGCAGAAGCAACAGCGAGAGGGTTTTCTCTAATTTTTCTAGGACTGTGTCATTTCACCTATATCAAAGAGTAAAAATTGAAGGCACAGATATTTTCTTTTCTAGTTCCATCATAATGGCGATATGCTGATATCCGTGGGGCATCCCTGGGGTTGGGTTCTTATGTAACTAGGTAAAGCCAGACTACTGTGTTTCCTTTCTAAAAGTGTGCCTCATCATTTGCGGATGAAATAGATCAGACTTGTTTCTAATTATTTTTTAAGGTCTGAAGGGACAAGCCATGATCTCAGGTGAAACCGAATGTTAAGCTAACGTAACTGTACGTCAATAGTTGGTTGTCTGAGCTTTGCATTTGAACGAACAGGTAAATCAAATTATTGCCATAAATTACCTCTAAATACCCCTGAATCTGTAACTCTTATTTTAAACCAATACATAAAAAACCCAAAACAAGAATTATTGTCTGATCATGGATATTGAATTGTAGGTGAATTTGTTACTGACTGATTGAAAAGGGGAGTCGGAATAGCATTCTAAAAATATTACACTGTAGTTTATTTAACCAAGTGTTAATTTGACAAGGAAATGTTTCACGCCCATAATTCAGTGTGGGCAGGAACTCTGCACTAATCATATCTTGGAGAGGTTTCAGTGTCGGCCCGATATAGAATTGGATAGTTTCAGGAATGTAAACATTAAGAGTTGAAATATGTGTTTTAAAGTTTGAAAGACGTGCTGAATTAGAACACCCTAAATAAAAAAAGACCACTAACCACTTATAGATTGAAAAGCACTGTAATACAATGACATATAGATTTCAAAGAACCTTGATTTTTTGATGGCTTACAAAAACTACTACTTTTGATTGAGTGGTTCATTTCTAATTTGTTCAGTTTGCACGTAAATCGTTTAACACGTGCAGCATCCCGATATTGGTTTGATATAGGAGGAACATCTAATCTGGATATTACAAGGTGTCCAAGATTACAAGATGTCCGAGGGCAAGACATTCACCTTTGGTGTCCAAGCTCGCTGAGTTTTTAAGGCAGGGTCAATGTCAGCAGCGTGCAGGTTAAACAATATGGATGCGAAGTTGCAGCCTTGTCTTTGGCCCTCTTGATGTTTACTTTATGAGTTAAAGTGGAGTTACTGCGTTTTTCACCTAGTATCACACTCTGAAGGCTAGTAAGGGAGTTGGATAGAAGCCCTATATGACTAGTGTTTATCATTGTAGCTGTTAGACGCAACACCCTTAGTGTAGAATTCCCCCAAATGTTTTTTGACTTCATCACCTGATTTTTGCTGAACTGTTTTTGCAAATTAAATGCTACAAGTTGGCAGCAGCACTCCTCCTGCGACTCACTAAAATCAAATTGTTAAACATGCCTAAATCCTGCCACTGAAACCTGTGTGTCCAGGTATAAAATGCACTTTTTGACCTGGCAAAATAAACCTTTTGCCAGGTATAAACCTTTATTTTTTTAATAATTATACATCGTCGCTAAGGAAGGCCCTAAAGGTTCATAGAGCATGATGAGTTGTATTCAAAAAGTAGGACAGGTGCACCTACTTTTTACATGTCATAGCAGTGAAAAATTCTTAAAGATGTTTTTCACTGTCAAGTCTTATCGCTCCCATGGGGGGCGTGTCCAAAATGGCGCCGTGAGAGGACGCTCGGCTGAGAGCTCCGCTCACGGGCCACTAAAAAAATCCTGAAAACGCCTGCATCCCGGACTCCATGACTCAAATCAGATAGAATCAGTGGCGCTGTGCACTCCTGCACACCACGGAGCCACCGGCAGCAATGCGCGCCGCCCTGAGCGCGACTCAGATGTGGTCTGTGTCGGCCGCGGTGTGCCGTCCGTCGCCGGGCCTAGTTGAGGCCTAATACTGCCCGGCTGCCAGTGCTGGAGCCGTCGAGGCCAAGAACGGAGGACTCCTGGGCCGGGGAGACGTCACGCAAGTCCGGCTCCCGCTTTGGACTGACGCCGCCGTCATCCTGCGAGTTACTGGGACAGGCCGTCGGGCCGGGAAGAAGAACTACCTAAGACCTGTGATCGGGCAGATGTCGCGAGCGATGAGCTGGAATCGGCCCAGCGGCGCGAATAACAGCGGAGGCAAAACGGAAACCAGCTGAAACCAGAGGAGTTGAGGGGCCCTAAGCTTTGCAAGAATGCTGGAGGGCTCCTCCGGGAATGAGACACAAGGTTTGGGCGTGGGGGAAAGGAAAACTAATTAAAAAAAAGAAAGAGACAAACAAAAGAACTCACCTGCTGCCCAGCGTGGTCTGAGTGGGCCGAGGGACGCAGTGCGCCTGACTGCGGGGCGCGAGCTGGGGGAGCGAGTCGTGGTGTGTGGAGCCACGGGCGGGGGCCCAACCCGGGGGCACCGGAGCAAAGTTCCTGGAGGACACGAGCGAAGGCTCGAGAAGAAATAGGGACCTGATCTGGCGTGGTGGTGCCGCTGAGGGGGTGTTTCACACGCGCCGCGGCGGTCAACTGGAGCTCCCGGGCGGGCCTTCCCCCAGAGAGCTTATTGAAGACAGCTGGGCAAAGACTAAAGCACATGAGAGAACATATATCCAGAGCTATTACAATTGTTCATTCGCCGTTCTGCAGTTGATCTGGAGGGCGCACAAAATACTAAACTAGGTACAAACTTAAGTCCACAATCAATGCACAATGTGCCCAAAGCAGATACGAACATGGTGAAACCAAAACTCCCAAAGGGCCAACTTGAACCCAGACCAACAACCCCATCAGTAGAAACAGATACAGAACTCAGCTCCAATGCTCTACGCAAAGTGTCGGAAACATTGGCCACCCACTCTACACAAATTGAGAAAGCGCTGCAAGCTGTACTCAACACTAGAACTTCACCAGAAGGCAAAATAGACACAGTGGTGACAGAAGTTAACATCCTTTGTACGGAGCATCATAAACTAGCAGACAGGGTTACTACAGCTGAAACAACTCTCAAAACGGCGCAACCAGACATCGAAGAAATTTAACTCTGTCTCCAACAACAAGAGTCTGAGATACAACGGCTGCACAAGCGCGCAGACGACGCGGAAGTCCGATCACGCCGCAATAATGTGAGATTGCTAGGGTTCCCCAAAAAGATCGAACAGCCAAACGCAGAATAATTCCTAGAACATTGGCTTTAAGAAACCATACTAACACAAGACACCCCACCATCCCTAGTAGTGGAACGCACACATCGAGTACCGGGGCCCCCCCCCGCCCAGGGGTCCCACCACGTCCACTAATTGCGAGATTTTTAAATTACAGAGACAGAGATCAGGTAGTAAAGGGCTTCCGCATGTCAGGCCCAATAGACATCGAAAATGCAAAAATCACAGCATAACCAGACTATACAGTCAACGTACAGCGTAAGCGCGCCACTTTCCACTCAGCAAAACAAGTGCGATAAAAACTACTCATACTCCTTAATGTACCCGGCCAGACTACGCGTTGTGGATGGCGACAGATCTCACATATTCCCAACCTCGGAAGATGCATGGACTTGGATACAAGTGAAGGGACTCGCAGACCCTACAGCAGAACCTCAAGAACAAAAAGAGTGGTTGTCCCGACAACCACGCCGAAAGAAAAGGCCAAAGTCCAGAAATTAATCATGCCCAACTAAGTCACAAGCAGCAGATGAACAAGCTCAAGTCTTAAAATTAGCGAACAGATTTTCGTGCATACGCCCACAACCCAATCAGGACACCAACAACTCGGGCTCTGACTCAGCGAGTAATCACCGTGGCCCATTGTCGTCCCCGCTGATTTGTGGCCCAATAGTCACCCCACGTTCAGCAGACGAACTCTAAAATAACACGCGCGGACTACAACCGAACAAATCCAAGTGTCTGCACTAAGGTAAAAGCACAACAAGGGCCGCACCAGACCAGTTCCCTCAAAAATCCATGGCGACAAGTCAAACTCTTCCATAAGCTCCTAAGGAACACAAATATACACCCTGCTGCAATACGTGAGCAAAACCCCCAAAAGGCGCGACATAGAGACTGAGCTGGGAAATGGCAATATCCGCGTGGGCTGCAACACAGAAGCTATCTTGGACTATATACCAACTCCCCCCTAACCCTTTTGGGTTACTGAATGGACCTAGAAGGAACCAATGTATACAGTTGCACCAGTTGTGCCTGACAGTTCACAGTTAGACTAATAACTGTAAGTTGTATCTTTTCTTCTTCTTTTCCCTTTCACCCAACATGCTCAACACTTATGTTCGCGGGAGGGTCGAGGGGGCTTGGGGCAGGACAATGGGAACTCAAGGGCGTGACAAGACTACTCCTGAGGCGGGCAACACACTACACTATGACTCTCAAACACTATGACGTCATACAACATAATAACCTGGAATGTTAGGGGCCTAGCCAATACAATTAAAAGACGCAGAATACATGCCTACCTTAAACGCCATAAGATACATATCGCTATACTACAAGAGACACACGCAACAGCACACGAACTGTGCAGAATCGGCAAAAACTGGTTGTGCGCGGTATATGGAACTAAAACCTCAACATATGCAATGGCATATTAATATGGATTGCCCCTGGCGTTCCTCATGTAGCCCAAGAAGTTCATATAGACAGCAGCGTCAGATACGTCTGCCTGGTCGGAGATTTAGATGGCAGACAGCTAACAATAATCGGGATATACGCACCATACACGGGACAAGGAGAGTTCCTTTGGAACACAACTACACAAATCCCGCATGACCCGACCACACTTACTATTTGGGGGGAGACTTCAACAGTGTGGTAGAAGTGTCAATGGACAGGTCCCATCCCCCAATAACGGGTGCCCAGTGCAGGAGCCTGTCTTGTCTGCTCGGTTCATGGATACGGGAGAGGGAACTACAAGACGTGTGGCAATGTCTACACCCCACAGATAAAGAATACTCCTTTTATTCACCGGTACACCAGCTCCACACAAGAATAGATCTGCTGTTATGCTCAACCAGGTTAACACATATAATACATTGCGCATCATACATGGCAAAAACCCTATCGAACCACATCCCCTTAATCGCAACACTAAAATGGGGCACACGGCCCACCCGCATCCCCACATGGCGCCTACAACCCACTCTCCTACGCGCCCCCCCTTCCGAGACAAACTAGTGGAAGAAATAAAATCCTACTTTACAATAAACACAAAATCGACAGCATCACGCGCGACGGAATGGGATGGACACAAGGTGGTCATAAGGGGCATGTGCATGACAATGACAAGAGGGGTTCGTCATGAGTTAACTAAAGAGCTACACAACATAGAAGGGGAAATACGGGATAAGGAACGCGACCTGGCTTTCGGCAAGTGTAACAGCGACAAATGAAATAATCTAAAAAAACAATGGAGCACAACCGAGTCCCGTCTGCGAAAATTCGTCTATAGACACTATGCAGCGCGTTTACACGCCGAAGGCGACCGTTCTAGTAGAATGCTAACATGGCTGGCAAGGGGGACACAGAGAACCACCCCTATAAACGCAATAAGACTAGACACGGGCACAATAGTAAACACGCAACTAGAGATTAATGACGGTTTCAAACAATATTACTGCACACTATACAGAGCTGAACCCCCTCCACACCCATCACAATTGTCAGAGTTTCTCAGCAAACCCCCACTGACACAGCTACAAGCAGCACTAATAGCAGAGCTAGATAAGCCCATAGAAAAGGAGGAGATCCTACATGCAATACAGCAATTAGCCCACAATAAAACACCAGGGACAGACAGACTACCCATTGAATACTACCAGACTTACACGTCACAGACAATCTCACCATTCCAAACAATGTTACAAGAAAAATACAAAATCAGACAACTCACAGAGTCACAACGAGAAGTGACAATTGTAGTCCTACATAAAAAAGCTGTGATCCCTTGGATGCACGCTCCTACCGACCCCTATTGCTATTAAACTCAGACTATAAAATACTAGGGAAAGTACTAGCGAACCGTCTCCTGCCATTGATGACCACCCTGATACACCCAGATCAATCCGGCTTCATACCTGGGCGCAACACTTTTGTTAATATTAGGAACTTATTACGTATAATGGCCGAGACCCCTGAAGCAGATCACTCTTGTGCCGCGGTATCATTAGACATCGAGAAAGCCTTTGACACGCTGGGTTGGCCCTTCTTGATGGCAACCTTACAAAAAATGAGGTTTGGCGCTGGGTTCATGCGCTAGATATCCATATTATATACTAGTCCCAAAGCAAGGGTCAAAACTGGTGCCATCATCTCAGAGAAATTTGACATTATCAGAGGCACACGTCAGGGTTGTCCACTGTCACCTCTATTGTTCGCATTGGCAATAGAACCCCTAGCAGCAAGATTACGCAAGGAGGCAGCGAGATGGGGTATCCCAGACGGTGAGGAATTTAGCATCGTATCCTTATACGCAGATGACGCATTAATATACTTACGCAACAATACTGAATCTCTACTGCATATACTACAACTGCTAAATCACTATGGGACCTTGTCTGACTTACGTGTTAACTGGGCCAAATCATGTATATTCCCTATGCAGCCACTCCCAGAACTATGCGATAACACTGTAGCCGACAATGACTTAAAATGGGAACACACGACTTTCAAATATCTAGGTCTCCACATATATCACAGTGCCTCCGATTTAAAAGAAGGCAACTTAGACAGAGCAATCAGATCGATAAAAGGGTCCGTACCCTTTTGGTGCTCCTTGCCCCTCTCATCCATAGGCAGAGTGGCTTTGATTAAAATGATAGTACTCCCCCGATTACTGTACTACTTCGCTGCACTGCCACTCATACTGCCAAAAGAATTCTTCACGCAATTAACTAAGCTACTGACTGAGCTGATATGGGCCAACGGACGCAGGAGAGTAGCCATGACTAAGTTCTGCGTGCCAATAGAAAAAGGGGGTATGGGCGCACCACAATTCGAACTCTATTACGCGGCAGCACAGCTGCACTGGATCATGGTCTGGCTACAGGACCCCTAAAACCCAGAGAGTCGCAAAGTGAGGTCGCACCTGGGATGCACTGACGTGCTGGGATGGCTTGTGGGCCGCGGGCCCCCTTCACCCCATAACAATATTCTGATAACAGTGGCTGATCGAATATGCAACCGTTATGTCACAAGAGGCGCCCCCACACCATTATATTCACCCAAGACCCCATTATTAGCCATACCAGGGATAGACAAATTACAAGGCAGATTAGGCCCCATTCCATGGACAGCAAAGGGTATACAATTGGTCAGCGACCTGTTCGTGGACGACCATTTTATCTCCTACATGGAGTTAGCAGAAACATACACGTTAGGACCGGGCGCATTCCTCATACACGGGGCACTTAAGCATTTAATACGCAAAACATGGGGTAGCAGCGATTCAGAGCCACCAACATCATTCAGAATACATGAGTTATTGATAGGCGCCGGCACACAAACAAGTATCTCCTGGATATACCACACACTACAGGCATACTCGGAAGAAACACAAATGCAAGCCAAGTACAGATGGGACAGGTCCCTGCAAACACCCCTCACAGCGGAAGAATGGTCCATGGCCCTTTCAACCACTCGTGAAATATCATATAACGCCCGCTTCAGATATACCCAACTTAACTACTTACACCAGACATATTTAACTCCAACTCGCATAAAACGCATGTTCCCACAAACTACACCTGAATGCCCAAGATGTGGAAATATGGAGGCAGATTTTACCACATGATCTGGAATTGCCCCCCTCTACTCCGTGTGTGGCCGGACACGACACAACAGATTGCCACGTGGTCCAGTTTACCTCTGATCCCCACACCCAAATCCTGCATTTAGGAATACGCCACAGACGCAATAAAGACAAACAAAAACATAGATGTGCGGATTTAACGTTTATCATACTTAATCGACTCATCGCAGCACAATGGAAGTCTCCTGGTGCTCCAGAGATACACAAATGGACCAAAGATCTGACTCACTGAGTCAAAGCAGAGATACAAGTGCTACATACCCTTCGCGACTTTGGAATCGAAGTCAAAAATGCGGACATATGGGACACTTTCCTAGACCAGATACAGGAAAAAGACGACACACGTCCACCTTAGACCGTGAACATTACATTCACGCAAAAAAATAAAGATACAAGACACCTCATCTGGGAGACCCCCTTTCTCCTCACACACCACCCCTCCAAGATTAGAACACACATCTCCTCCACCTCGCCCCCAACGCCCCCGCATACACACCTACTTCCTTAATCCTCAAAAAATGTGAATCCAAAAGCCTTCACAGAGCATCTCCCCTGACCACATCTCCCCCTCTCTGTTAACCCCTTGAAGAACCCCCCCTAATCTCCCCCATCTCTATTACAATTTCCTCTTCCTTCTATACTAAACTACAATGAGTGATGTACATTATAGTAAACACCAAATGTATAAAATATTAAACTGAACAACAGAAGAATTGTAACCTTCAGGTGGTGTAACCTGGAATACAGTTTGACAAAATAATACGATCACTGGATAAAATTGAAAACTTTATTAATCAGATTTAAAAAAAAAAAGGCTTATCGCTCCCATTGACTAGCACTGGATTATGTTATTACATTTAATAAGTGTTAACCTCACATTAGGAGCATATAGCGGTAGGCTATTTACATTTAAATACATTGTAATTTTAAATCCTTTTTAAAGGTGAAGTTGATATTTAAGTAGGGGTGGGTTGGCAAACTCCACTCCTCCGGCACAGTTATCGGAATTTCTGACAATCGGTGCTTCACTTGGAGAACGGAGTTTACCAGCACCCACCCACTGAGCATCATCTCCTCACTGTCTAAAACCTGAAGGTTTCTCCTCAAGTAAGAGGCATCCTTCCATTGGGCGAATCTACTCTCACTCAGGCGGGACCTTAGATCTCTCTTTGCATGCAGTAGCAGGAAAGAACTCAGATTGCCTGTCTCACCACGGGGCATGAATTTGAGCACTGCGGCTGGTGCTGATTGGTGTAGGTTTGTTTGCCTTGGCTCCCTGCAGGACATGGGATTGGCTGTAGAAAATGACCATGCTCCTTGGTGCCTGTGTGCAGAATGTGCTCAAGGACCATCCGCTTGTTTGCTTGTGAGGATGCAAGAGCACCCAAGAGCCACTCTAGATGTGTGAGGACACACAGGACCCCGCACTACATGTGAACACCGCAGGCACAGTGTGTGGTCTCAGAAACACCACCCAGCATGTGAGGTTATTGAGTCCTCCCCTAGCTATTGAGCTCTGCAGGACATGCAGATTACCAGGCCAGGTGAGGAGCGGTTTAGTGAAAGATGGGGACACAGGGTGAGGGTGAGGAGGGGTGCACGTGAAGGAGATGAGGTCAGGATAGGCTGCATGAAATGGAATGAGCCACAGGTGATGGCGCTGGTACATCAGGCAGTGCCAGAGCTGCACACGGAGCGGTTTAGTGAAAGATGGGGACACGGGGTGAGGGCACGGGGTGAGGGTGAGGAGGGGTGCATGTGAAGGAGATGAGGTCAGGATAGGCTGCATGAAATGGAATGAGCCACAGGGGATGGGGCTGGTGCATCTGGCAGTGCCAGAGCTGCACACGTGGGCTTGCAGGGTGCATCATGTGCCATGACTTTATCACACTTACTTTATTGTGAAATGTGGTTAAGAGCTTCAGCCACCGCCATGCACAGAAAGCGCTATCCAAATACAAATATCAACGCAATATATGTGTGTTTAAAAGTCACTTCTAGAGACTCCACTACAGTAAATTACCTGCAGCCCTCACCAGAAACTCAAACTAATATAAAACTAAGATGACGCATGTTTTGCCTTCACATTCTGTAGACCTTAGAAACCATCTCTCAAAAGACTATAAATCTGGCAGAACTTTGCATTTATATGTGATCACAATTGTAGGAACGGAAGGTTTTCTGCTGTATGCGGAACTCATCTGAATTTCAGAGTTTTTATATAACTCCATGGAATTCTGTGGAGTAGAACTCCGCGAGTTACACCCATTCTTAACTTTAAACTACATTTCTGGAAATGTAACCTTTAAAAAGTTGGCATTGTCCTGTCCTACCCAACTGTGTCTTTTTGGTAGTGTCCTGGGTCACATGGCTGTAAACGGCTCCGCTGCTGGGGCTTGTGCGTTGCTTCCAGATAGTGAAACAAAAGGGGCTTAGTTGTGGACCGCATGGGCATTCCTGGCAGGATGGCTGGGGAGGGGTGTACCAAGCTACACTTACAGTTCAATGGGTCTGTGCCCACAGCACACACAAAGGCACCTGACACCAACCCTGCCCTGCCTTTTGTCACCCTGGACAGTTTGGAACCTGGACCGGGGGAAGAACTGATCAGAACTAGTTTTGGGGAGGGTAGGTTAGGGAATTCCCTCATACAAAGGCTGGAACCAGGTACAAATAATGGACCCCTGAGACACTCATCAGTTCACTTCCAGACCTGTGGACATCACAGAAGAAGGACTGCCCCACCACCAAAGGAATGCTCTGCTGCTAACAGGAGATTGCCCTGCTGTTTGAGAAACTGCTTTGCTGTCTCAGAAGAAGACTGGACCTGCTTCCTTCATTCCAGACTGACCTGAGTGCCTTCACAGGTCAGTTGACTGACCTCCTGCCTGAGCTACAGGGACAAAAGTTCCAGAGGCCTCCCTGCATCTGCCCAGCTGACCTGCTGTAAATGGGCCTGCCTGGATGTTAGAAATGGGGTTTCTGGTTGGCTAGGGTATGCACCTCAGCCAGGCAGAACTTACCCACTCTAGTCAGGGCAAGGGAGTTACACGTCCAAGATAACCCCTGCACACCCCCTTGGTACCTTGGCACGAGCAGTCAGGCTTAACCCGGAGGCAATGTGTAAAGCGTTTGCACAACACACACAACACATGTGATGCAATAGCCCCACCACAAAGGAAACAGAACACCAGATTATATGAAAATATGCCGTACTGTACACAACGCAATTATCAGACCAAACATCACATATCAGTACTATCCTGCTACCTTAGCAGTTGTCAGAATGTTACACATTAGTTACTCTGCAAATTAGCAGTAGTCACACATAACACACAGATTACTCAGTATTCTGCAACATAAGCAGTAGTCAGGAAACACGTTATCACATTAGAACACTTGTCATAAGAATATCATAAAACGCCCATAGTAGGAACATGAGAAAACATATGGCAAGTTAGGAAAACATATTGTCCATAAAAGGAACATTTGCATATGCACACAAAAACATCATAAAACAGGTAGGCAATATATAATGCAATAAAGTCTCAAATAAGAATTTCTGATATATATTGTCCCTTTGAAATACCTGGTAGATGATAAAGGCACCTCCAGTGCCTACAAAACAAAAACAAGGGGGCCCCCGGCGCTCCCTGCGCAAAACGGGGGCCTCGTGATGCTGTAGAGGGAGAGGGGCAGCACGCACCCTCCCTGATCCTCATACTGGGCCCCTCCTTGGGCCTTTGATCTTTGGAGCCCCCTCTAGGTCTCAACCGGCCTTCAAAAAGGAGGGACCACCAACAGCAAGAGAAAAGGCGAAGGAGGGGGGCGCTGCGCACCCCCTCCAGTTTTAGTGACGGGCTCGCAAGCCCCCCAAGGGCTTTCGCTGGCCCTTTCACGGGGGACCACGACCAGGTCCAAGATTCACCCCAGCGGCGCGGGGAGCCTCAGATGAGGCTTCCGCCCCACCCTTGGCTTAGTAGAGGGCTCGATCGGGGCAGGGAGAGACCTCCTTCTCCCCTGCCCCTCGGGCTTGTGGAAAAAGGGGCCCGTGGGGCAGGGGAACCTCCGATGAGGCCTCCTTTCCCCCCGCCTGGCTGCAGACACATGGCGCGGCCTACCCAGGCCGATTGAAGCAGTAGGCACCAAAGCAGGTGCCTGCTTGTGTCCCGTGGGTGCTCCACGGAGCGCACTTTACCCCGGGGGCACGATAGGAGCGCGCTCGCTCCAATCCTCTATTTTTGCAGTGTCCTTCATGTCCCGGGGGCACAGACCACATCTCGACTTCGGCGCTGCCTTCAAGATGGCCCGGGTCGCGGCGGTGATCCTTTGGCACAGTGAAAAGAGCGATTGACGCACTAGGCTAGCAACAGAGGCAGCGCTTTCCTAC
Organism: Pleurodeles waltl; assembly: GCF_031143425.1. Lineage (NCBI taxonomy): Eukaryota > Metazoa > Chordata > Amphibia > Caudata > Salamandridae > Pleurodeles > Pleurodeles waltl. The sequence goes on from NC_090448.1 coordinate 143,034,859, forward strand.
CTCCAGCGCTAGGCCTCCAAATATGAAGCACTTTCCAAAGCGCTTTAATAGGAAAGAAGATCTTGAAGCACTCTTCGTGCCAGTGATGGATGCAGGGGTCAGGGGCCACAGCACCCTGCCCCTGGGGAGCAGAGCCTTAAGAAAAGGTCCTCAGGTGGAGGGCCCAGCAACAGGCCAGCACAAGGGAAAGGCAGCGAGTGGCAAGTCCTTCACAGTGACCAAGCAGGTCACAGGTCAGCACAGCAGCAGCAGTCCATGCGGTTCATGGTGAGTCCTTTCAGCCTTTGGTGTCCAGTTCCAAGATGATTCCAAGAGTCTCCAAATTGTGGGGAAAATTCCCCTGTACTTATAGTCAGTTCTTATAGTGTTTTACACTGGTAGGGAGAGGAGGTTCCAGCCAGTTACAACTGGTTCTGGGAGTGCCCCCTCTCTCCTTTCAGCACAGGCTCCAAATATCAGTGGGGGGTTAACAACCCTATTGTGTGAGGCCAGGGCACAGCCTTTACAAATGCAGGTGTGTCCCGCCTCTCCTTTCTCTCAGCCCAGGAAGACTATTCAGTATGCAGATGCACCTCTGTGACACCTCCACCCTCCCTGTGTACACGCTGTCTGAAAAGTATGCAAAAAGCCCCAACTGTCACTCTGCCCAGGAGTCAAGCAGCAAAACACCAGAGTCATTAGCACAGATAAATGTGCACTTTCTAGAAGTGGCATTTCTGTGATAGTAATAAAAAATACACCCACACCAGTAAGCAGCATTTTGTATTCCCATCACAACCATACCAAACACACCTACGCTACCCTTCATAAATCAGACAATACTCCTTACACATAAGGCAGTGCATTTCTAATGCAATCCTATGAGAAGGCAGCACTCACAGCAGTGAGACACCAAGTTAGGCTGTTTGTCACTACTAGGACAGGCCATGCAATATGGCACATGTCCTGCCTTTCTTCATACATGGCACACTACCCATAGGGCTAACTAGGGCGTACCTAAGGGGTGACTTACATGTAGTAAAAGGGGAGTTCTGGGCTTGGCAAGTAAGTTTAGATGCCAGGTCCCTGTGGCAGAAACCTGTGCACACAGGCCCTGCGCTAGCAGGCCTGAGACAGGTTTGAAAGTCTACTTCAGTGGGTGGCGCAAGCAGCGCTGCAGGCCCACTTAGTAGTATTTAATTTACAGGCCCTGGGTATAGAGATACCACTGTACAAGGGACTTATAGGTAAATTAAATATGCCAATTAGGTATAAGCCAATCATACCAACTTTAGATGGGAGAGCACCTGCACTTTAGCACTGGACAGCAGTGATAAAGTGCTCAGAGTCCTAGAGCCAACAGCGAGAGGTCAGAAAAACCAGGAGGAAGGAGGCAAAAGGACTGGGATGACCCTGCGTAAGGGAAAAAGTCCAACACTGGACCTGCAACAGGACTAGCCTGAGCCCTGCTGGACTCTGCTGGAGAGTTCCTGATCCCCAATTGGTGTTCCCCAGGTCCTAGAACCCTTGTCTGGCATCAGTCTGAGCTCCTCCCTAGGGAAAATGGTGAAATCCTGAAGTTTAGACTCCTTGCTGCAGTAAAAGGCCCCTTCGTGCAGAGTCTCTGCTGATCACAATGGCCACCAACACAAAGCTACGGTGAAGCCCAGTAACAAGATCTGTACTTTGTAATACAGCAACAACAGCCCACAGTGACCACAAAGACGTAGCTCTGTCAATGACTGTCCTCGATACCCAACTGCCTCTTTGTGCTACAGCAATGACAGTCCGTGCCACCTAGCTTGCTTTTCGTGCTACAGTCTGTGATGCTCTCCCTGCTCCTCCACTGCAAGCGGAATACTTCACACTGGACTTTGAGAAGGTAATTTGTTCAGCAGGACTAACAGGGACCCTGTCTCTGGTCCGTGCTCCCTTGTGATTTGCCTGAACTTGTGATTTTCTCCTGGTATAGTACAACCATATGACAACTGGCATGTTGTACTTTTGGATGCCATTTTCATTAGAAACTTTGAATTTGAATCTCTCCATCTACTGATTGGATTTATATTGTTCTGGTGTTATTTTATTTGTTCAAATTTACTCTTATCTCTTGTGTTGTGTTTTCACTTTATTACTGTATGTGTGTTGCATAAATCCTTTACACATTGCCTCTACATCAAGCCTGAAGACTTAGCCTGACCTTTGACCAGGTCTTCAAAGCACAACAAATGTGACAAGATAATAACAAAATGTAGATGCATCTTTATTGTCCATTCACCCTCTGAAGCCCAACATTACTATTTTCAGGGTGTTGCAGCACCCCTAATTCTAGCACCTATGCACCAGGGCTCATGATGACACACTGGCTATGCCACAGACACTCATACGTTTCTATCTATTTCCAAATTAACAAAGCTAGCCAGTGTTAAATCTAACATTTTATTACAAGGAAGTTAGCTCTGGAGCAATTACCAAATTCAACCACAGCCAGTACTAGACATCTGTGTACATAGGTATGTTTCATAGTTTTGGTACTGAAGAGTACAGTCCAACCCAATGGGGAGTATTGGAGTTTATTGGAGTGTACCATTGATAAACACTGTGCTAGCTAGGAACATATTTGTCCTTGGCAATGGTTTCATCATTGTACCTTGCATGGTATCATATTTGTTTTTAAGTGGACGGTTATGATTGATTGCCAATGTAGTGTTTGTGTTCAGGCAATTTGTATTAATGTTTGCAAATTGTGATCGTATTTAGACTAGCTGCTTCAGTTGGGCTGGTAGTGTTCGCCTTTGGCATGGCCATGTTTTTTGCAAGAACCAGCCATGATTCGCCGTTTGCCGAGTACATCATAAATTCATCAGTTGAAGTCATGCCTTGCGACTACATTGTACCTTAGACTGTAGCAGTCCTTTCCAATGTACATTTGTTTCAGTTGCTCTGGGTGTGTACAGTTGAATTTTGTTTTGCTAACGTGTCCGTCTATGTTCATTTATACACATCAGGACTCGTTTTAGGTCGATGAATCTTTGGGCCCAGTGGTGAGACTCCGTAAGACAAGATAACCAATCAATAAGCCAATCAATATGTCAATAACATTGTCAAAAGTTAGCATCAAAATATATTTCACTTCAGCCATTAATAAACCTTCGGCGCAATCATGACCTTTCAGTCACGAATAACCACACCTTAATAGAGATTTTAGTGAATTTTATTCCCTATTGATTACAATCTAATAGTAAGTGCATTAGTCTCAAAACCAAGAAGCATATGAACATAATCACAAGGTGACAACTACGATAAGCTTTCAATAACGCAAAGATCAGGAACATAAGATAGTTATGTTGATAAGAGCAGATCGCGATACATAATACCTCCTAGAGGTCTCAGTTCAGCATAGCAACACGTCAGTCACGTCAGTTCCGTCACTCTAATGAATACCTCATCTAACCTCGAATTAGCATTAACATGTGGGGCTTCATGTAAAACAATTTAGAACATCAATTTGGAAAACTTCTAGCTAAGATCTCTAATCAAAAACATACAGCAGTTGGTACCTATAAAGAAAAGGCAAAATAGATTTCATTAGTAATATTATTACCCTCCTCTGGATAGGTCAGCATACAGGATCCGTCTTCGTCTTCAGGACTTCAGTTAGATCACCGTCAGTCTATCTAAGTAAAAGGCAAGGGACACTCTCCCCTTAAGGAGGAAAGTGTAATGGGCAGTCTATGGGCAAAGATTATTGTCTAGTCTCAAGTCACCAAATAGAGTGACAGAGTTTCTGGATGCAATCGATATCATTCCCTACCTAATGCATCTTGTCTCCTGTGTCATGGGTTTTTATCCCTTTTCCTAAAATACATTCCCCCAAAATTCTATTGGTCAATCACTACACCCCACTATTGGTAACCAATCAAATTATACATTAAGTAATGCATATGTCATTTCATGATATCCTCCTAAATCCTAATTGGTCTTCATAATTGACGTTTTTTGTAGGTGGCATATCCGGGGTTATTTCATCTCCTTGGCACACATCTCGGGTCAAAAGTTCTCTTCTCCTCGCTTTATTGTCCTTGAAAGTGTCCATGTTTGTTTCGAAGCCACATAGTTTATACTAAAAGCTACTAGCATGCGAATGGGAGAATTGGGCTTTGTAACGAATAAGTGAGGAAAAAGAACAATCGCTGGATCATGGTCTTTTGCAAGTCAGCACACTGGAGAAACAGAAAAATACGCCTTTAATATGAGAGTTACACAGCTAATTCGCGACTCATGCTAATTTAAGATGTACGAGCTCTAATGAATGCGGTTTTATACGTGATAATGCACACAATTATAAATGATTAATTCTTCTAGTTGACATTAGTTTACACAGGTGAATAATTCTCCACGTTTATTAATACATTTCAATTATTAATGCAGCATTGTTAAACATAAGCATTTCACATCTATAACATGTAATATTTTAAACTACGCTCTCTCAGTCCCTCCTCTGATGACGCTCGTCATCACACAATCTTTTGATCTTTTAATTTTTCACCTTTCGCATGATACGCATTTCAACATCTTGCCCTTTATGTGAGCTTTCCCATATTTCATTGAACATTTTCTCTCTTTCACTTTCTTCATTTTGTCTGGCTCTTTTTGATAAATTTCGTTTTATTTTGTCATTAACTTTGCATGCCCCCCATAATCCTAATAGACAAATCAAAACAATTAATAGACCTATCATAATTTTTGCAAGTACCCCATTCCAAATGTTGGTAAACCAGCTTCCCACTCGGGCAATTCCTTTTCCAAATTTTTCCCAAACACCAGGTTCTTTTTGATCCTTCAATTCTGTACTATCTCTAGTAAGGTTAGTAAGCATGTTTCTAATTTTCTTACTGTTGTCAGGTATGATTGAACAGCAATGACGTTCATTAAGCATTTTGCACACACCTCCACTCTTTGCTAAAAGAATGTCTAAAGCAAGCCGGTTTTGAAGAGTCATAGCTCTTTCTGCAGCAAGTTCAGTATCCATCAGAAGTATTGCTCCTGTAAAATTTGTCAGCATGTTATCCACAATAGTAGACAACTTTTGAATTTTCATGGAATTTAAGATAACCCCCACTGATGGGATTATAGCTCCAAATATGTCACCAATGACAGCCGCCACTGATTCTCGCTTTTGTTTAGTATGTTGTATTTCAGACGTTTTAGGTATTTGTTTCAAGTCATCAATCTGGTATATCTTTGGGAATACTATTCCCAAATAACATGTCCCATACCGTCCCTTAGGGAGACGGTAATATGCATTTAACCCACAGATGTAATAGATTCCAGGAATCGCTGGGTCTTGTCCGTTTAACATAAAGGTCCATTTACTCTGAAACAGAAACACATGTCTACATTCACTCGTACCTACAAATAGATTGTCTTGATCAGACTTTGGTCTATATATACACAGTCTACCTACATGTAATGCATCTAAAGCTAATTTGCCTTGTGTTTTAATTGCTGTGTAACCGTAATAATTTGCGTAAGTACGTTTTTCTAAGCCTTTTTCTAACCTTTCCTTTAATGCTTTGCGTCTATCATCTGTGTGATCTAAAAAGCTTTTCTCTACAGAAGACAGTAAGCAAGTCAGATTATTGCGATGTGCATAAGCAGTTCCAAATGTAAGTGTTGGCTCGAAGAATCCTCTAACTATTTTAATATCATGCTCTTTAGCTAACTTATTTAAAAATTCAATCACAGGCACAAAAGAAAACACAACATCCAAATTTGAATAAAAGTATTGCACATGCTCTTGATTATAAAATCTTGTTATAGCAAGCTGCAGCTAATCCCATAAGTAAGAGGGAGGCTATGATAAGTAACTCCCTCCTGCACAGATGAAGGAATTTTAGTGCACACATAACAATCTTTCGCATCCATAGTTTCCACATACTCATTTAGTAAGCGATAGAAGACGTTATTAGAAAGTTCCCCTTTTGCATTAGTTCCCTCATGCAGATGTCTGGCGTCTTGCTCAAATTTCTCCCACGGTGATAGTTTACTAGCAGTAGTAGTTTCAGGTTTTGAAGTTGCATTAATAGTTTCACTCTCTCTCCACGGCATTCCTACAATCACTCCCACAATCATTATTGCACATACAACACTCACTGTAAATCCTAACCAACCACACACCTTACTTCCTTTGCTACTATAAGCCATGTTTGTATAGAATCAGAATAGCAGATCAACAATCAACTCAAGAAGGCGAACTCTTTCTGCGTAATTTTTACAGCGTCTTCACTCACTCCAGGACCCTTTTCGTCAATTCAGGTTAGCAGCTTGTCGTAATTAGGTTTCTTGAAGTCAAATCCAGGTTTAGTGTCACTCTTCCGGTAATTTTCTAAAGTCTCTTTTTCTTTTCAGCTTTTACGATATTAATTTTATCCAAATTTTCTCGTAGCTTACCTTCAGGTACCGTAGTATTGGCCTGGCACTTCTCGATCAAAGCAGAATGCTAAGAATTCTTGTTGCCATTCAGAGGTTGTAGCATATGCCCATTCAGGACCTGTGTATCTTCGGTTCGCTATTCTCTTTCTTTTTAGTCTTCGTTCACCTTGTTGCTCTCCTTCACTTAGATCATCTGCCTGTGAAGTATCGCTTTCTTCTATTATTGTTTTGTTTGCTATTTCCCTTATTCTGAAGTGTGGCTTGTCTGGCCAATTATCACCTCTGTGTGTTTTGTTTCGATGTTTTCCTTCAGGACGCTGAACAGCACCCTCCTCTTGTGATATGGTGTTTTCTCTTGACGGACTTGCAACTGGTTCAACTTCTCTCTCTCTGCCGTCTTCCGGTTCTACACTGTACTCAGGCTCTGAATTGTATTCGTCTACTTCTGGGAGAACCTCTCCTTGCCTTAGTTCTCCTGCTGCCTCAACTGAGATAGGCTCTCTGTCACCTCTCTCGAACTCACTGTCAGCTTGAGGGACAAGGCTATTCTCAGTGGGCTCTCCCGCAGTCTCAGATCTATCTTGACTGATTTCTGACTCTGAGACCTCTCCTCCTGAGGTTGCTGTACCGGAAGCTTCAAGTTCCTCTTCAACAGGACACGTTACCCTCTTTGTGTGACTGGCATGTATCCAGTTGGGAACCCCGGCACACTTCATAGTAGTAGTGGTAGTCAGTATTACTTGATATGGCCCCTTCCAACGTGGCTCAAGACACGATTTCCTCACGTGCTTCTTGACAACCACCCAGTCACCAGCTTGCAAAGAATGTCCTAGTTCGCCGATTGGCGGCAATGTGTTAGCTTCCACCTGGTGAGAGAAAGAGCAAATCCTTTGCAGTAATCCAACACCATATCATCTGTAATATTCACTAGTGCATTTGGAGGTACCGCTGGTAACCTCATTGCTCTACCCATGAGGATTTCATGGGGGGGACAGTCCCGTTTTCTTATCTGGCGTGTTTCTCATAGACATCAGTACTAGAGGTAACGCATCTGGCCACTTCATGTTTGTTGCTGCACACATTTTTGCTATTCTTGTTTTAAAGTACCATTCATCTGTTCAACTAGTCCTGATGCTTCAGGGCGATAGCTACAGTGCAACTTCTGCTCAATATTGAGTGCTGCACACAGAAGTTTGATCACCTCATTGTCGAAGTGTCTTCCCCTATCTGATTCTATAGAAACCGGAAACCCGAACCTTGGTATTAACTCTCTGAGTAGTAGTTTTGCAACTGTAAGACTGTCATTCCTACGTGTGGGGTATGCCTCAATCCAATGACTGAATACACACACAATTACCAACACATACTTCAATCCTCCACAAACAGGCATTTCAATGAAATCCATTTGCATTTTGTTAAATGGACCTCTAGCTCTTCCAATGTGGCTCAAAGTTACCACTGTTCCTTTTCCAGCATTCATCTGCTGACAGATGACGCACCTGTGACAAGTAATTTCTGCGGCATGTCTGAATTTTGGATTGAACCAATCAATTTTAAAAGATCTGATCATGCCATCTCTTCCTAAATGTGCCTGCCCATGATATAATCGGGCAAATTGTGACAGAAGACTATTTGGCAAAACCAGCTTTCCTTCCTCTGAAACCCAGATATCATCTGCTCTTTGTACACACTGCATTTTCTGCCAGGAACGTTTTTCTTCTTTGCTAGCACGACTTTGTAATGTCTTTAATTCGTCTAAGGTATCAACCACTCGTAATGCTAGACTCAAGGTTGTGTCGTTCTCAGGTTGTGGTAACAATTCCCACTGCTCTTTAAATGATATACAGTTTAATGCACAAAATCTTGCAACTTGATCTGCGTAACCATTCCCCATTGACACAAAGTCTTGTGATCTGGTGTGAGCACTGCACTTCACCACGGCAATTTCAAGAGGTAACTGAATCGCATGTAACAAATCTCTTATTTGTTCTCCATTTTTCACTGGTGAACCAGAGGAAGTCATGAAACCCCTCTGCGACCAGAGTTGGCCAAAATCGTGTACAATTCCAAATCCATATCTGCTGTCAGTATAGATTGTGACCTTAAAATTCACAGCGGCGTGGCAGGCTTTTGTAAGAGCTATTAATTCTGCCACCTGTGCAGAAAACACTTTCTCAAGCCAAGAGGCCTCGACTATGCCAGATATAGTACATACTGCGTAACCAGCTCTCAATGTTCCTGTTGAATCTCTTAGACAGGACCCATCAACGAACATGATGCAGTCGTTTTCTTTTAACTGGGTATCCTGTATGTCTGGGCGAGGTTTGGTACAGAGCTCAGTCACCTCAAGACAATCATGCTCAAATTCTTCCCCATCTTTGATTTCTGTATTCTCATTGGGAAGTAGAGTTGCCGGGTTCAGCACAGTGCATCTTTTTAATGTAACATTTGGTGACCCCAAAATAATTGTCTCATATTTAGTAAGTCGTGCATTTGTCATGTGCTGCGTCTTAGTTCGTGTCAACAGAATTTCGACAGAATGTGGAACCAATACTGTCAAAGGGTATCCCATGACTATGCCCTCACATTGTGAAAGGCTTTGACCAACTGCTGCGACTGCTCGCAAACAACCCGGTAAGGCTGCTGCAACAGGGTCCAAAGTAGCTGAAAAATACGCTACAGGGCGATTTGCATCTCCGTGGACCTGTGATAAAACAGACAAAGAACAAGCATCACGTTCATGACAGAACAACAGAAAAGGTTTCTCATAATTGGGCATTCCCAGTGTTGGAGCCCTGCACATGCACTCCTTCAGCTCTAAAAATGACTCAAGCTCTTCTTTGGTCAAAGTGATTGTGTATGGTTCGTCTTTGACCTCTTTTCCTGTCAACTTTATTAAGGGTTTTGAGATGATCGAGAAATTGGGTATCCACTGGCGACAGTAACCCACCATTCCCCAAAACATCCTGACATCTCTCTTTGTTGTTGGGGGATTCATTTGTAAAACAGCTGTTATTCTTTCCTTTGAAATTCTTCTGGACCCTTTCTCAATCAGATGCCCCAAATATTTCACTTCTTTCTGACAGTATTGCAACTTCTTAGGTGACACTTTATGTCCATTCTTTCCTAAATGATTCAACAATGCAATAGTATCGTATTTACAGCTGTCTCTGGTTTTGGATGCAATCAACAAATCATCAATGTACTGCACAAGAGTCGAATTAAACGGCAGCACAAGAGGTTCCAAATTCTTCTTCAATATCTGATTGAAGATGGAAGGTGATTCAGAAAACCCCTGAGGAATTCTGCACCAACTGTACACCTTATCCAGGAATTTGAAACTGAACAAAAATTGGCTATCTTCGTGCAGAGGTATTGAGAGAAATGCTTGTGATAGGTCTCCTACAGTAAACCATTCAGCATCACAAGGAACCTGGAACATTATTCCCGCTGGGTTAGGTACCACAGGGCAGCATTTTATCACAATTTCGTTTATTTTTCTCAAATCCTGCATAATTCGAACCTTTCCACAGGGCTTCTTTAAACCCATAATTGGTGAGTTACACGGACTGCTCAAAACTTCTTTCAAAACTCCCTGTCTGAGAAAATCTGCAATTATCTGTGTCACTTCAATGAGGACATCCTGAGTCATGTGGTATTGTGGTACTTGTGGGAACACTGCATTTGGCTTTATTTGTACCTTGACTGGCCCTACTCCCTTGATTAATCCAACCTCTTTTCCAGTCAAGTCCCACATTTTCTCTGTTACAGACCCTTGCAGATCAGCAGGTAGATCGATCAAAGTAAACACTGGGAATAGAGTAATGAGAGGGTAGTCTTCATTTGTCTCTCCTCCTTCTATGAATTGACCCTCATCTCCTTCATCATCACTGTTTGTCTGAACTTCTATTCCATCGTTGGAACAGGTAATTGAACATTTGGTCTTACATAGTAAGTCCCTTCCTAGCAAGGACACTGGACTTGAATTGCATACAACAAACCTATGCAGGCCTTGGAAATTTCCAATTTCAACCTGTACTGGGTCAGTGATTGGATTTGTCAGATATTGGTTAGCCACACCAACCACTCGTATGGTGCGCCCAGAAAGAGGTAATCTCGGTACTTCTACACTGCGAACTGTAGAGCGCGTAGCTCCTGTGTCAACTAAGAATGAAACCTTATAGCCCATTACTTTTCCCTCTACATATGGGCCTCTCTGGTCTACCTCTAAAGAGGCTGCAAGCCTACACTCTTCACGGTCTGAGCTGTCGTCTGACCTTTCCTCATTCATATCACTTTCACCTCGTAATGGGAATTGTTGTACAGTGTTGTTTTGGTTTGTTACCTGGCCTGTGACCTGCTGAGGAAGCGTCACCTGTTGCTGTCCCATCGAAGCTAGGGGTAACTGCATTTGCTGTCTAGGCACCATAGGGATCTGCTGTTGCATTGGTTGTACTGACACTGTTTGGAAACACGGCATTTGCATTTGGTGCATGGGTTATACCCCTGGCATTTGCACCAAATTATTCTGGAAGTTCGGGTTCTGGTGTCTCATTCTTGGACCTCGTGGATTTTGTAGTGTACCGGCATTAATGCTCTGCTGAACTGTACCATCCTGCACCACATTCGGACAATCCCTTTTCCAATGTCCCATGCCCCCGCACGCATGACATGGTGACATCCTTTTCATTACCTGCCCGTCATTTTGAATGACAACATTATTCATATCCGAATTACGGCTCACAAAACCTCGGCCTCTACCTTTCGGCTGTGCCTGAAACACACCGTTCATTTGCGGTTGTTGTTGTATCATCTGCTGAACACCACTTCCCTGAATTCCAGCTTGTGCAGCCCTTATCTGCATCACCATCACTTTCTCCTTCAACTTTTTCTGCTTCAACTCAATTTCATCACTACAGTATTTCGCATACTGTAACACTTCATCAATCGGTTTAGCTTGCCAACAAATCAAATGATTCTTAATCATCTGGCTGACCTCCGGTCTCAGTCCTTCGACAAACCTAAACACAAGATGATTCATGTCCTTCGGTTCGATTGTCTCAGTACCACTGTAATGTTTGAATGCCTTCAACAATCTCTCATAATATGCATGTATTGATTCTTTGACCTCTTGCGAAGTCCGGTCGATTTTCTGCCAATCAGTTACCTTCGGCGACACCTTCTGTTTCAAAAACTCAATAACTTTATGATAATATTTCATCACCTCTTCAGAAGGTGTTCCAGTCACTTTATCCCTTGCCGGTTCCTTCGTGGGCCAATCTACCCCTCTCTTGCACTCGAGCCACAAGTCTGGCGGAACAATGATCTCAAATAAGGTATTCAAGTCTTCCCAAAGACACTTCGCAAGCTTCACGAATCTATCTGTCTGTTGATACCACTCGATCGGTTTCTCTCTTAACCTAGGGTAATCATTCGTAAAGGACAAAATGTCTCCCCTTGACCAAGGCACATGCACTAAAATACCACCAGCTGTTTCTCTCATGGGTAGGATTTTAACCGTGTCTAAATTAGGTGTAGATGTTACTTCATTAGACCCTGGGCCATCTCCTTTTTCCTTATTTCTTTTCTTTGCCCACCGGCCTTCCCATTTCTCTAGCGCTCCCCAAATTTGTGCACTTTGCAACAATTCTTTCAGGTGTGTCTTCATGCCTTCAGATCTCATGTGTTCAAAATCTTTAGTGTCAAAATCTAACCTATAGCTTCTTTTCAAATGTTTCGTGTTGCCAATATCAATATTGTATTTGTCTGCCAAATTTGTTAATCTCTGATGTACTTTTCCTACCTCTTTGGTAATCTTAGGGCATAAGTACCTTAATTCTGCCTCAGTGTATGATTCCAACCTATTCACTCCCATAGTTCCTTCCACCAATTCAGCAGCTTCTGTCCCTAATCGTACGATATTCAGATATTCATCTTGTCTTTCCTTTTCAGGATCGATTGTGGTCACTGTAGTTTTTTGTGAAGCACAAGTTTTCTCTAACCACTCATTTAACTGTTGTACTGTAAACCCCTGCAGTGAAATGTTCCCTGCATGTATCATTGGAGTGTGAGAGGTATTCGTGCTCATAGTTTGGGGAGTCAAGACCCCCAACCCTGCTTGCCGCATTGCTTCAAGAGGTGCCCCTATTGGACTAAGGTCCATTAAGGGTCTCTGTTGTTCACATACCTGTCCTTCTTGGCCCATTATCTGTGGAGTTCTAATAGGCCCTCCTCTTATCGCTTCATGAGTCATAACTCCCTGTTCGCATGTCCCTGTTTTCTCTTGTGCATATAATGGCACCGGGGGACCGACAGTAATAGGTAGTGATATAGCAGCAGGTGTCTGACCTGGTCCCAAGCTTCTGGGAGCTGCAACACCATAGGTCTGTTCTAATGTACCTGGTACGGGTACTAATGGAGGTCCTGCTACAGGGTTATACCCAGGTATCAGCTGTGGCGGTTGAGACACTAGCTTCGGGGTTGACTCAATCTGAATCAGCCTTGGCTTTGTATATATCGGGTCTGGCGGCACCACCAAGTTTGTAGTAGTCTCAAGTACTGGAACATCAGGATAAATTATTTTTATCTGCGGTGGAGGCTGCAACTGTATCTGTGGGTCTGGTGCAGTGGGTGCACTGTCACCATTCTGTATCAAGGCTGTATCACTAGTCTGTACCGTATCAGTAACTCCCTTCTCTTGCGTCTGGTTCCCATGATCCAAGCTAGTGCTCGGAACACTGTCGCTCACTGCATACGGTGGTGGACGATCATGCAACAATCTATCCATAAATGCCTCATCATCTGAATCATCCTCTTCTTCCCAGGACCTTTTGTTCTCTTTAATTTTTCCTGAATCCTTGTCGGTTTTACAAGAAGCTTTCTTTCCCTGTGTCTCTTCTCCCTGTGTTATTGCTGGAAACAGCTTTAACCCATCTACTATTCCTCGTCTCCACATTTTATTCTCACTGTCCCATCTAGCTTCTGCATAGGATTTTTCTGCTCTTGTCAATCTTCTGTGGAACCTTTCTTGCCTATGTTTAAAAGCCATCAGGTCCCAAATCGCCAAAGCCTCGTATTGTGCCGGTCTCGGAGGTGGTTTCTGCGTACTTAACATCCACCTCAAATTTTCTAATACCTTTGGATTGAATGTCCCATGTTCCGGAAACGCTAGACACCCCTCTTTCTCTGTTAATTTGCACCATTGTTTCATCCATAAATAAGGTGCAACACCCTTCTCTTCCATAACTGTATAAGCTGGAGTACCTTCAGGTGGTGTAGGTTCCCCATCAGTTGCTACAATGTATACATCTCCTTTCAAACCGCTTTTGAATGCCTTAACAAAATTAATTTTGCAATTCTTTATTTCGTATTTGATCAGAAAAACGGCTTAATTCCCAGGACACTCTTCACCTACCCTTTTCTCAACCTATTGCCTTTCACGGACGGCAGCCAATCCGTGCGTGACCCCTCTCGGCATCTGACCTATCTCAGCGTGGCACCACTGACGTCACACTCACACATACTGCGGCTGACAAAGTCTTGCGGCTTGTCTACCCCTCACTAACTCCTTACAATTCATACAAACTAATGCGAATTATTGCAAGCACCTTAAATGACAACACAAATCTGCCGGTTTACTACAGGAAGGGTAACACATTCGCTTCAGAACTTTACAGAGATTTCACTTGAAGCCTCGGCCGCTACTTTCTCCTTCTCAGTTCCCACATACGCAAGCAGAATTCGACCTGCAAATCCTACTCTCGACTTGTCAATGACTCCTTCTAGTGCACTTTAGAACTCGTCAAATCTCCATCGAAGGTTTCACACATGCATTATAACTCGTACTTGACTTGTCAACCACGCCCGATTGACCTATTAAACCGCACAGATTACAACATAAACTATATTTACCATCATACTCCGGAGTCTTAGACCTCAATAGGTCCGTATACAACAACCAACCATGTGGATAATTTTGAGCAATAAGCGCTGCATTCACATGAAGTACGCCGACTTCCCTACTCTCATACTGTGGAGTACGCCCACTCCTTCGAATTAACACTTAGTTTGTCCTAGACACACACAAATTTTCACGACCACCTGCAAGATGCATAAGATTTAATAAGCGCAAAAGACCCTAACCACACATACTATGGCGCCGAGAACATTCCCAACTCATTCAGGCAGGCTCCGAGATCCCAGGAAAGCCATGGCGAACCTAGCCACTCATCGTCTCACCAAATTTCATTATCACAGAAAAACAAATTTAACAATGAAAACTCCGTCCTAGGGCCCCCAAGGGCCAAACCGTCGCTCTGCTACCAGAACTGCTAACGCGTCCGTCTATGTTAATTTATACACATCAGGACTCGTTTTAGGTCGATTAATCTTTGGGCCCAGTGGTGAGACTCCGTAAGACGAGATAACCAATCAATAAGCCAATCAATATGTCAATAACATTGTCAAAAGTTAGCATCAAAATATATTTCACTTCAGTCATTAACCCCTTCTGTGCCTTGGACGAGATGATCTCGTCCAAGGCTACAGTTCCCCTGTGCCTTGGACGAGATCATCTCGTCCTAGGCACAGGGGAACTTGAGGGCGTGCAAGCGCGCCCCCCGTGCACCCCCCTTCCCCCCCCAAGTCGGGATGGAAGGGGAAGACCTTCCCCTTCCACCCCCGACCCCCCCCACCCCCCCCTGTGACGTCAGCACGCGAGCGCGCGCTGATTTGTCACAGGGGCCTCCCTAGTCTTCCCCAGAGCTTCCAGCGCGATTGAAAAAGAAATGCAAAAGCATTTCTTTTTCAATCACTTGGGAGGCCCGGAGGGGCTTCAAAGGGAAGCAAAAGTATTTCCTTCACTTTGAAGTCCCTCCGAGGGTTTCAAAAGCCGGATTGCTTGCAATCCGGCTTTTGAAACCCCACTAGACACCAGGGATTTTTTTATTTTTTATTGAAACAGACAAAAGGGAGCGATCCCTTGGGCAAGAGTCGCTCCCAGGGGGGGGCATTTTTTTGAGAAGGCCTTTTCTGCCCCCCCTGGGGGCAGAAACCTCTAGGCACCAGGGACCATTTTTTTTTTTTTTTTGGGTGGGGAGCGACCCCTTAGGCAAGGGTCGCTCGCCTTGGGGGAAAATTATATTTTGGCCATTTCTGCCCCCCTTGGGGGCAGATTGGCCTATTTTGATGAGGCCAATCTGCCCCCAAGGGGGGTAGAAACCACTAGACACCAGGGAATTTTTTCTTTGCTGAATTTCACGCAAAGGGAGCGACCCCTTAGGCAAGGGTCGCTCCCTGGGGGGGAGGGCAATTTATTTTAGGCCATTTCTGCCCCCCCTGGGGGCAGATCGGCCTATTATTAGGCCGATCTGCCCCCAGGGGGGGCAGAAACCTCTAGGCGCCAGGGCAAATTTTTTTTGTTGTGTTTTTTTTTGTTGTTGTTTCTTTTTTTTAGAGATGGGGAGCGACCCATCAGGCAAGGGTCGCTCCCCTGGGGGGCAAATTGTATTTAGACCATTTCTGCCCCCCTGGGGGCAGATTGGCCGATTTTAGGTCAATCTGCCCCCAAGGGGGCAGAAACCACTAGGCACCGGGGATTTGTTTTTTGGCGCCAATGTCACGCAGGGGGAGCGACCCCGTAGGCAAGGGTCGCTCCCGGGGGGGTGGGGGCTGGGGGGGGGGCAAATTTATTTTAGGCCATTTCTGCCCCCCCTGGGGGCAGATCGGCCTATTATTAGGCCGAACAGCCCCCAGGGGGGGGCAGAACCCTCAGGGCACCAGGGCAAATTTTTTAGTTGTGTTTTTTTTTTTGTTTGTTTGTTTTTTTCGAGATGGGGAGCGACCCATCAGGCAAGGGTCGCTCCCCTGGGGGGCAAATTGTATTTAGGCCATTTCTGCCCCCCTTGGGGGCAGATTGGCCGATTTTAGGTCAATCTGCCCCCAAGGGGGCAGAAACCACTAGGCACTGGGGATTTGTTTTTTGGTGCCAATGTCACGCAGGGGGAGCGACCCCGTAGGCAAGGGTCGCTCCCGGGGGGGGTGGGGGCTGGGGGGGACAAATTTATTTTAGGCCATTTCTGCCCCCCCTGGGGGCAGATCGGCCTATTATTAGGCCGAACTGCCCCCAGGGGGGGGGGGCAGAACCCTCAGGGCACCAGGGCAAATTTTTTTGTTGTGTTTTTTTTTTTGTTTGTTTGTTTTTTTCGAGATGGGGAGCGACCCATCAGGCAAGGGTCGCTCCCCTGGGGGGCAAATTGTATTTAGGCCATATCTGCGCCAATGTCACACAGGGGGAGTGACGCCTTAGGCAAGGGTCGCTCCGGGGGGGCTGGCGGGGGGCTCATTTATTTTAGGGCATTTCTGCCCCCCCCTCCCGGGGCCGGCTGAGCTAGAGGCCAAACTCCACAGGTAGGCACTTTGCAAAAAACACCTCTGTTTTCTGTGAAAAAATATGTTCTGTCCACGTTGTGTTTTGGGCCATTTCCTTTCGTGGGCGCTAGGCCTACCCACAGAAGTGAGGTACCATTTTTATTGAGAGACTTAGGGGAACGCTGGGTGGAAGGAAATTTGTGGCTCCTCTCAGATTCCGGAACTTTCTGCCACAGAAATGTGAGGAACATGTGTTTTTTTAGCCACATTTTGAGGTTTGCAAAGGATTCTGGGTAACAGAACCTGGTCCGAGTCCCGCAAGTCACCCCTCCTTGGATTCCCCTAGGTCTCTAGTTTTCAGAAATGCACAGGTTTGGTAGGTTTCCCTAGGTGCCGGCTGAGCTAGAGGCCAAAATCTATAGGTAGGCACTTCGCAAAAAACACCTCTGTTTTTTTCAAAAATTTAGGATGTGTCCAGATTGCGCTTTGGGGTGTTTCCTGTCGCCGGCGCTAGGCCTACCCACGCAAGTGAGGTATCATTTTTATCGGGAGACTTGGGGGAACGCTGGGTGGAAGGAAATTTGTGGCTCCTCTCAGATTCCAGAACTTTCTGCCACAGAAATGTGAGGAACATGTGTTTTTTTAGCCAAATTTTGAGGTTTGCAAAGGATTCTGGGTAACAGAACCTGGTCCGAGCCCTGCAAGTCACCCCTCCTTGGATTCCCCTAGGTCTCTAGTTTTCAGAAATGCACAGGTTTGGTAGGTTTCCCTAGGTGCAGGCTGAGCTAGAGGCCAAAGTCTACAGGTAGGCACTTCGCAAAAAACACCTCTGTTTTTTTCCAAAATTTAGGATGTGTCCACGTTGCGCTTTGGGGTGTTTCCTGTCGCCGGCGCTAGGCCTACCCACGCAAGTGAGGTATCATTTTTATCGGGAGACTTGGGGGAACGCTGGGTGGAAGGAAATTTGTAGCTCCTCTCAGATTCCAGAATTTTCTGCCACAGAAATGTGAGGAACATGTGTTTTTTTAGCCACATTTTGAGGTTTGCAAAGGATTCTGGGTAACAGAACCTGGTCCGAGTCCCGCAAGTCACCCCTCCTTGGATTCCCCTAGGTCTCTAGTTTTCAGAAATGCACAGGTTTGGTAGGTTTCCCTAGGTGCCGGCTGAGCTAGAGGCCAAAATCTATAGGTAGGCACTTCGCAAAAAACACCTCTGTTTTTTTCAAAAATTTAGGATGTGTCCAGATTGCGCTTTGGGGTGCAGCCCTTTTTTCCAATTTTTTTTAAAAAAACGAAATTTTCACTGTATTTCGGCCAATTTCTTGGCCTCCTTCAAGGGAACCCACAAAGTCTGGGTACCTCTAGAATCCCTAGGATGTTGGAAAAAAAGGACGCAAATTTGGCTTGGTTAGCTTATGTGGACAAAAAGTTATGAGGGCCTAAGTGCGAACTGACCCAAATAGGCAAAAAAAGGCCTGGCACAGGAGGGGGAAAAGGCCTGGCAGCGAAGGGGTTAATAAACCTTCGCCGCAATCATGACCTTTCAGTCACGAATAAATACACCTTAATAGAGATTTTAGTGAATTTTATTCCCTATTGATTACAATCTAATAGTAAGTGCATTAGTCTCAAAACCAAGAAGCATATGAACATAATCACAAGGTGACAACTACGATAAGCTTTCAATAACGCAAAGATCAGGAACATAAGATAGTTATGGTGATAAGAGCAGATCGCGATACATAATACCTCCTAGAGGTCTCAGTTCAGCATAGCAACACGTCAGTCACGTCAGTTCCGTCAGTCTAATGAATACCTCATCTAACCTCGAATTAGCATTAACATGTGGGGCTTCATGTAAAACAATTTAGAACATCAATTTGGAAAACTTCTAGCTAAGATCTCTAATCAAAAACATACAGCAGTTGGTACCTAGAAAGAAAAGGCAAAATAGATTTCATTAGTAATATTATTACCCTCCTCTGGATAGGTCAGCATACAGGATCAGTCTTTGTCTTCAGGACATCAGTTAGATCACCGTCAGTCTATCTAAGTAAAAGGCAAGGGACACTCTCCCCTTAAGGAGGAAAGTGTAATGGGCAGTCTATGGGCAAAGATTATTGTCTAGTCTCAAGTCACCAAATAGAGTGATTGAGTTTCTGGATGCAATCGATATCATTCCCTACCTAATGCGTCTTGTCTCCTGTGTCATGGGTTTTTATCCCTTTTCCTAAAATACATTCCCCCAAAATTCTATTGGTCAATCACTACACCCCACTATTGGTAACCAATCAAATTATACATTAAGTAATGCATATGTCATTTCATGATATCCTCCTAAATCCTAATTGGTCTTCATAATTGAAGTTTTTCGTAGGTGGCATATCCGGGGTTATTTCATCTCCTTGGCACACATATCGGGTCAAGAGTTCTCTTCTCCTCGCTTTATTGTCCTTGAAAGTGTCCATGTTTGTTTCGAAGCCACATAGTTTATACTAAAAGCTACTAGCATGCGAATGGGAGAATTGGGCTTTGTAACGAATAAGTGAGGAAAAAGAAAAATCGCTGGGTCATGGTCTTTTGCAAGTCAGCACACTGGAGAAACAGAAAAATACGCCTTTAATATGAGAGTTACACAGCTAATTCGCGACTCATGCTAACTTAAGATGTACGAGCTCTAATGAATGCGGTTTTATACGTGATAATGCACACAATTATAAATGATTAATTCTTCTAGTTGACATTAGTTTACACAGGTGACTAATTCTCCACGTTTATTAATAAATTTCAATTATTAATGCAGCATTATTAAACATAAGCATTTCACATCTATAACATGTAATATTGTAAACTACGCTCTCTCAGTTTAATATTCTTAGTACCAAGGTGAAGGTAGAACGCATCCTGCATTTGTGATGTAAGAAGCTGAAAGTGACAGTGGTGCATGCTCTTCAATGTGCTTAACTGCAGATTAAGACATACTGTTGCTTTTGTAAATTTAGGTGAATTTGATTTACGGAACAAATTCACCAGTTTCCTTACCTCCTCCTATGGCTGCAGCCAATAGGATTACACCAATGGAAAGGACAAATATGCTTTCATTTTAGGATCTAGCACAGAAGCTTCACTCATAGTCACCTGTGCACTGACTTTTTCTGTATTCAGACGGAGAAACTCAGTTAAATATCTACATGCTGTGCACAATCTTAATTAGATTCCTAATGGACTTGCATTAGTGACTTCCACAACCCCAGGGCAATGGATTCCTGCTATTTCTTTCTAACGCAGTGTACTCTTTCCAAATTTAATTAAAATGTGATCAAAATAAAAATAATGGAAGCTACAATCTCGATTATGTTTAGGTTTAGAGTTTTAATGTGTGACAATACTCTATGTCCATTAGCCATTACTATTATCCAACGTTGAGAAATATATATTGTCTGAAAAATATATACACATTGTGAACATATGTTAAAGAATAACTTGCATATAATAGTCAAAAACATTTTAGGTTATTCTCCCAAAAAACATAGTTTTCATTTTTTAGGGTTGAGCGTGTGCAAGTGCTCTGGCCCCTGTTGTAATCTCTCTGTGGGCTTTTAACCACACCTATCAGTTTGGTTGGTTTGTGGGCTTGCCTTTTAAAATGTGCTTGATTTAATTAGTGAAAGGCATGCATGCGTCATACCTTTTTCCGATGTTTAGCCCTCCTAGAGAGCACGGTTAAAATACTGAAAACATACGAGGATCTTTGTTTTCCGCATGGCTTCTACACTATTTCTTTTTATTTCCAATGCAGCGTGATCTCGCTGGGCAGTAGTCAAGCGCTTTGCATGACATCGACCCTTTTACATGTTTAATTCTATTTTCGCAGTTTACATGGATAATTCTACTTTTGCTGGTTGCATGGATAATTGCACTTTTGCTGATACGTTTTACTGCGAGTGAACTTCTGTTTCCTTTTCTGTGTCTCCTTCATGCTCATGGCGACCGTCGGCTGACATATGTGAAACTGTTTTACTTTTCATTTTCAGTTTATGTGGCAAGAAAAGTCCATTTAGGATTTTTTAGGGTTGAGCGCAAAGCTCTCTGTCCCTGGTGTAATCTCTCTATGGGCTTTTAACCACACCCATGTTGTGCTCATCAGTTTGGTTGGTTTGTGGGCTTGCCTTTTAAAATTCGCTTGATTTTGTTAGTGAAAGGCATGCACACGTCATGCCTTTTCCAGTGTTAAGCTCTCCTCGAGCACACTGGCCAACTACTGAAAACAAGAGGCTCGATGTTTTCCCATGGTTTCTGGACTACTTTTTCTTTTTATTTCGTAGGCAGCGCAATTGTAGGCAGCGCAATCTCACTGGGCAGTAATCAAGCGCTTCGCATGACATCGACCCCGTTACCTCAATAATTGAACATTTGCCGGTTACATGGATGATTTGTTTCACTGCGAACAAACTTTTGTTTCCTTTTGTGTGTCTGTCTTGTGCTCATGGCAGCCATCGGCTCGCTTATCTGAAACTGTTTTACTTTTCAGTTTATGTGGCAAGAAAAGTCCGGTAAGGAATTTAAAACACTAATGGCTCTAAATGCCCTGGCTCAGTTTACAGCTGTACATAGACAGAACCAAAGGGTTGAGATATTCGGCATATGCAGAAGTCGTGGACAGGATCAGTCAGGGCTATATGAACGAAATAATAGAAACACCCTTTAAAAGTGTTGTAAGAAGTCTGACCTTGTCAAATGCTTGCTTGATGCATGTACTTCCATTTAATTGCTTTTGTATTCGCTAAACTCTTTGTGGATTGCTGCCTGGGATTGAAAAAAATACAGAGCTTATAAAACATTGCATTTTTGTATGAAAATGAGATAATACATTTATATTGATAATAAAAACAGTAATTAGGATACAAGTCGTGAATCATGGTGCAGCATGTAAACCTGCCATTGTCACTACATATGCGGTGAACTACAAGGGGTTTTCAAAGCAATGAGGAGAAACAAGAGGTTAAAAAATACACAGTCACCTTGAACTTTCTACAATCAGACAATGAGCCCAACACAAAAACCAAACAGAAGCCCAGGCAATTGAAAGTGGAACTGATGCACACTCAGACATAATGATACAATAGGTATCAACACTAAACTTGGCAAATAGGTAAGCACAGGTATCGGCAAGCGAGACCCATTGCATTGCAAATGCTTGTTCCATGTTCTTGTATGGAGTGGCGAAAAAGGTGTAGCTATCATCACTGCAGCCAGTACAGTCGCTCTGAGGCTCAAGGATGTGAGGGTCCGACTACACCCCATTTATGGCTGTCTTTTACTACCTGGCAAGAAGGGAGAAGTAGTTGTGTGTCCATTTTCTTTGCTGGCATTATGTTCCTCAGCACTCTTGAAAGAATGAAGAACATTTTATACAGTACATAGGTGCTGGAAATTATGGTGTTGGGGTGCTGCAGCATCCCAAAATAACCATACTGGAGTTCGGAAGTTCAATAAAAACGAAACATGCCTTTAAATTTTGTTTTATCTTGTCACATTTGTGGTGCTGTCAAAGACAGAGAAACAATGTCAGGCTATATCTTCTGTCAAATTGCTGCCTAATCTTTTAATATGGAGATTGATGTTTACTCTCACTGACTACAAAGTGAGAGAACTTTGTAAAGTGAACTATGTGACAATCCTGCTGCACTACAGGGAGGGTGAAAGGAAAGTCTGCAGGATGTCATTTTTTCCTAACATACAACAACATTTAGATATCTATTACACACAAACACACATAAATATTTCCAAAACTATTAGCAGTTAGGAAAACACAAATGAAGCAGAACATTTTTTGAATTCTGAAGAGTGACGCAAACAAAGATTTTAAAAGGAACAAAATAAATCAAGACAATTTACTCGATGATGTACAACTAATAATGGTTAGCTGAAACTCAGTTTCCACACATCGTTTGTGCGTTATATCATTTTATCAGTGAAACTGTACTTCTGGTAAAAGTTAGGTGCCATTTCAATGGAAAGTTTGCTGTCTGTAATTGACAATGCTCTACCACACCATGCTTTAGTAATACATTTGTGACAGCGGACCACAAAGTGCACAACCAGCTACATACTGCACCATTACCATGCATTTATTGAATACATTTGCTATACATGTTCTTTGACACTTGAATTTTTAACAATTGCAATAACTTCAGAGATGTAACATTGATGGCAGCCTCTCTCCTCTGAAAATTGTTCCAGAAAACTGATACATTGTTAGCAAGCCTGATGGTATACCTTCGCTGGAGGAACAGACATGCACAAACCGCCTGCCTGACACCCTATACATGACGCTTGTTATGAATAATTGAAATTGGAGACACATTCTGCTATCTGAGAAGTAAGAATGGGCTTGCATCCTTCATCCCTTGCTGAGGTGACTTCAACAGTCAGCTTATTGACTTCCTGTTCTGGTCTACAGTGACACAATGAACTCCAGAGGTTTCCCCAGTTGTGGCTTACAGGAGTTACAGGGGGCATGGCAGCGTGCGGGGGGGTAATTAATAAAATGAAGAAAGAAAACTAACCGCCATGCTGCCGAACCTCTGTTGTCTCCTCAGCAGGCAGGCACAGGCTCCCAACCTGCCCTGCGGCCAATCCTGACGCTGCTCAAAGCAGCATTAGGATTGGCTGGGAACGCCCAACCAGGGCGCTCCCAGGCAGGCTGGGAGCCTGTTCCTGTTCTCTCCAGCCCAGCAACACAGTGGCGGGCTGAAGAGAGCACACTGGCCATGTGTGTTTGGCTGGCCCCAGATGGCCAGCCAAACACACATGCGCTTTGAGGCGAGAGCACAATGCACTACCCTCACTGCTCGTTACCCCCCATGCCCCGCTCCTTTTGTTGTGAAAGGTTTGCAGCTTCTGCTGCTGCTGGGGGTGGGGGAGGAGTGACACACCTCTGTCATAGCGGAGGAGCCACCACTGGGCTTCCCTGCAACTGTCCAGCACACCTGCTGACTGGACCTGCAATTGGACCTGCAATTGGACCTGCAATTGGACCTGTCTGAGCCCTGCTGGTCTCTGCTGGAGTGTGTTCCTGGTGCCCAAAAGGGGCCTTGCATGTCCTGGACCCTTGTATGGCATCAGTTGAGATCTTCCCTAAAGAAAATAAGAAATCCTGAAGTTTTGGCTCTTTGCGACCATGAACAGGGCCATTCATGCTAAGATCTTGCCATCAATGCTGACCATCAATGCAAATCTTCAGTGAACCAATTCTTCATGCCACAGAGACCACCAGTGACAACAAGCAAACGAGTTCTGCACTATGTGCTACAGCATTGACCAGCTACGGTGACCTCCAACGTGAAGCTCCAGCAATGACCATCTGTGAGGGAAACCTAGCAAACCAGCACATTTTTGAAAACTAGACACCTAGGGGAATTCAAGATGGGGTGGCTTGTGGGGCTCTGACCAGGTTCTGTTACCCAGAATCCTTTGCAAACCTCAAAATTTGACCAAAAAAACACTTTTCCTCTAATTTCGGTGACAGAAAGTTCTGGAATCTGAGAGGAGCCACAAATTTCCTTCCACCCAGCATTCCCACAAGTCTCCCGATAAAAATGATACCTCACTTGTGTGGGTAGTCCTAGTGCCCGCAACAGGGAATGCCCCAAAACACAACATGGACACATCCCATTTTTTGACAGAAAACAGAGGTGTTTTTTGAAAAGTGCCTACCTGTAGATTTTGGCCTCTAGCTCAGCCGGCACCTAGGGAAACCTACAAAACCTGTGCATTTTTGAAAACTAGAGACCGAGGGTAATCCAAGATGGGGTGACTTGTGGTGCTCCGAACAGGTTCTGTTACCTAGAATCCCTTGCAAACCTCAAAATGTGCCTAAAAAAACACATTTTCCTCACATTTAGGTGACAGAAAGTTCTGGAATCTGAGAGGAGCCACACATTTCCTTCCACCCAGCTTTCCCCCAAGTCTCCCAATAAAAATGGTACCTCACTTGTGTGGGTAGGCCTAGCGCCCACGAAAGGAAATGGCCCAAAACACAATGTGGACACATCACATTTTTTCAAAGAAAACAGAGGTGTTTTTTGCAAATTGTGGATTTGTGGATTTTGGCCTCTAGCTCAGCCGGCCCCAGGGGGGGCAGAAATGGCCTAAAATAAATTTGCCCCACCAACCCCCCCGGTGAGCGACCCTTGCCTACGGGGTCGCTCCCCCTGCGTGACATTGGTGCAAAAAAAAAAAGATCCCCGGTGCCTAGTTGTTTCTGCCCCCCTTGGAGGCATATTGACCTAAAATCGGCCGATTTGCCCCCAAGGGGGGCAGAAATGGTCTAAATACAATTTGCCCCCAGGGGAGCGACCCTTGCCTAATGGGTCGCTCCCCATCTCTAAAAAAACAACAACAACAAAAATAATTGCTCTGGCACCTAGAGGTTTCTGCCCCCCCCCCATGGGGGCAGACCGGCCTAATAACAATAGGCCGATCTGCCCCCAGGGGAGGCAGAAATGGCCTAAAATAAATTTGCCCCCCGCACTCCCCAACCCCCCCGGGGAGCGACCCTTGCCTACGGGGTCACTCTCCTTGATGACATTGGTGCAAAAAATAAAACCCCAGTGCCTAGTGGTTTCTACCCCCCTTGGGGGCAGATTGACCTAAAATCGGCCGACGGGCAGAAATGCCCTAAATACAATTTGCCCCTCCAGGGGAGCGACCCTTGCCTAAGGGGTCACTCCCCATCTGTAAAACAACAAACAAAAAAAATCCCGGTGCCTAGTGGTTTCTGCCCCCCTTGGGGGCAGATCGGCCTAATTAAAATAGGCTGATCTGCCCCCCAGGGGGGCAGAAAAGGCCTAAAATTAATTTGCCCCCCAGGGGAACGACCCTTGCCTAAGGGGTCGCTCCCCTTGCGTGAAATTTGCGGAAAAAAAAAATCCCTGGTGTCTAGTGGTTTCTGTCCCCCTTGGGGGCAGATTGGCCTCATAAAAATAGGCCATCTGCCCCCGAGGGGGGCAGAAATGGCCTAAATATAATTTGCCCCCTAGGGGAGCGACCCTTGCCTAAGGGGTCGCTCGACACCTCAAAAATACAAAACAAAACAAAAACAACAAACAAAAAATTAGCCCTGGTGCCTAGAGGTTTCTGCCCCCAGGGGGGGGGGCAGAAAAGGCCTTGTGCCCCCCCTGGGAGCGACCCTTGCCCAAGGGGTCGCTCCCCTTGTGTGAAAATCGCAGGGAAAAAAAACTCCCTGGTGTCTAGTGGTTTCTGTCCCCCTTGGGGGCAGATTGGCCTCATAAAAATAGGTCAATCTGACCCCAAGGGGGGCAGAAATGGCCTAAATATAATTTGCCCCCTGGGGAGCGACCCTTGCCTAAGGGGTCGATCCCCACCTCTAAAATACAAAAGAAAACAAAAACCCCCAAAAAACAAAAAAAATGCTCCCTGGTGCATAGAGGTTTCTGCCCCCCCCCGGGGGCAGATCGGCCTAATTATAGGCCGATCTGTCCCCAGGGGGGGCAAAAAAGGCCTTTAAAAAAAATGCCCCCCCTGGGAGCGACCCTTGTGTGAAAATCGTGAAAAAAACAAAACTCCCTGGTGTCTAGTGGTTTCTGTCCCCCTTTGGGCCAGATTGGCTTCATAAAAATAGGCCAATCTGCTCCCAAGGGGGGACAGAAATGGCCTAAATATAATTTGCCCCTTAGGGGAGCGACCCTTGCCTAAGGGGTCACTACCCACCTCAAAAATAAAAAAATAAAAAAAAATGCTCCATGGTGCCTAGAGGTTTCTGCCCCCAGGGGGGCAGAAAAGGCCTTTACAAAAAAATGCCCCCCCTGGGAGCGACCCTTGCCCAAGGGGTCGCTCCCTTATGCCAATTTCAACAACAACAACAAAAATCCCTGGTGTCTAGTGGGCGTTTTAGCAGCCGGATTGCTTTCAATCCGGCTGCTAAAATGCTGAGAGAGACTTCAAAGGGAAGGAAATACATTTCCTTCCCTTTGAAGCCTCTTCGGGCCTCCTCCAAGTGATCGGAAGAGAAATGCAAAGCATTTCTCTTCCGATCGCACTGGAAGCTGAGCATTCAGCGCGATGGGAGGAGGTCTTGTGAAAATCAGCGCGCGATCGCACGCTGATGTCACGGGGGTGGGGGGGTCAGGGTGGAAGGGCTTCCCCTTCCATCCCTGCCTTGGGGGGGTGGGGGGAACCCCACAAAGGGAGCGCAAGCGCTCCCTCCGGGCTCTGTGCCCAGGACATAATGGTTACGTCCTGGGCACACGAGCACTGTGCCTCAGGACGTAACCATTACGTCCTGGGCACAGAAGGGGCTAAACTGGTGTGTTTTTTCTGTGTTGTTTTTACTATGCTACTGTAATTTAAGTGTTGGGCTAATACCCTACACATTGCCTCTTAAGTTAAGCCTGACGGCTCTGTGCCAAGCTACCAGACAGTGAGCACAGGTTAGTTTAGGGTGTGTATCTGACTTACTATGAGTAGGATTATGGTCCCTTCATGGACATGGTGCATACCTCTATCAACAAGAGACCCAATTTCTAACACATACTAATTAGGTATTTGGATAGGATGGTCTAAACTTCAAATTGCTAACACAAATTGTGATTCAGTAACATGTTATGCAAATTGTGCTTTTGTGCATTTAAAAATAAATTTTTGTGAATGGGAAATTTCCAGCTCCGACTCATGCTGCTTTCTCGCAAGTGTGTTCAGTGCAGATGCATCATTGCGTTGCTCTACTGCTGACCGAGCCAAAATACACACGCACTGAAAAGAATCTCTGGAGTGCACCTCTTAGTCTAAAGAAGACATTTATTAAATCACTCTGCAAGGCTTGTAAAGGAAGGTCAGTAGAAATGAAAGTGCAGGTGTAGGAAGTTGGCTCTGTATGTGCTATTTCAAAGTAAGGAATAGCATGCACAGAGTCCAAGGGTTCCCCTTAGAGGTAAAATAGTGGTAAAAAGAGATAATACTAATGCTCTATTTTGTGGTAGTGTGGTCGAGCAGTAGGCTTATCCAAGGAGTAGGGTTAAGCATTTGTTGTACATACACATAGACAATAAATGAGGTACACACACTCAGAGACAAATCCAGCCAATAGGTTTTGTTATAGAAAAATATATTTTCTTAGTTTATTTTAAGAACCATAGGTTCAAATTTAACATGTAATATCTTGTTTGAAAGGTATTGCAGGTAAGTACATTAGGAACTTTGAATTATTTCAATTGCAGGTATACTTTTCAAGTTATTCACAAATAGCTATTTTAAAAGTGGACACAGTGCAATTTTCACAGTTCCTGGGGGAGGTAAGTTTTTGTTAGTTTTACCAGGTAAGTAAGACACTTACAGGGTTCAGTTCTTGGTCCAAGGTAGCCCACCGTTGGGGGTTCAGAGCAACCCCAAAGTTACCACACCAGCAGCTCAGGGCCGGTCAGGTGCAGAGTTCAAAGTGGTGCCCAAAACGCATAGGCTATAATGGAGAGAAGGGGGTGCCCCGGTTCCAGTCTGCCAGCAGGTAAGTACCCGCGTCTTCGGAGGGCAGACCAGGGGGGTTTTGTAGGGCACCGGGGGGGACACAAGCCCACACAGAAATTTCACCCTCAGCGGCGCGGGGGCGGCCGGGTGCAGTGTTAGAACAAGCGTCGGGTTCGCAATGGAAGTCAATGAGAGATCAAGGGATCTCTTCAGCGCTGTAGGCAGGCAAGGGAGGGCTTCCTCGGGGAAACCTCCACTTGGGCAAGGGAGAGGGACTCCTGGGGGTCACTTCTGCAGTGAAAGTCCGGTCCTTCAGGTCCTGGGGGCTGCGGGTGCAGGGTCTTTTCCAGGCGTCGGGACTTAGGTTTCAGAGGGTCGCGGTCAGGGGAAGCCTCGGGATTCCCTCTGCAGGCGGCGCTGTGGGGGCTCAGGGGGGACAGGTTTTGGTACTCACAGTCGTAGAGTAGTCTGGGGGTCCTCCCTGAGGTGTTGGTTCTCCACCAGCCGAGTCGGGGTCGCCGGGTGCAGTGTTGCAAGTCTCACGCTTCTTGCGGGGAGATTGCAGGGTTCTTTAAAGCTGCTCCTTTGGATAAAGTTGCAGTCTTTTTGGAGCAGGTCCGCTGTCCTCAGGAGTTTCTTGTCG
Source organism: Pleurodeles waltl (assembly GCF_031143425.1). Taxonomy (NCBI): domain Eukaryota; kingdom Metazoa; phylum Chordata; class Amphibia; order Caudata; family Salamandridae; genus Pleurodeles; species Pleurodeles waltl. Next base: position 143,063,767 of record NC_090448.1, read on the forward strand.
TCGTCGAAGCAGGGCAGTCCTCAGAGGATTCAGAGGTCGCTGGTCCCTTTGGAAGGCGTTGCTGGAGCAGAGTTCTTTGGAAGGCAGGAGACAGGCCTGTGAGTTTCTGGAGCCAAGGCAGTGGTTGTCTTCTGGTCTTCCTCTGCAGGGGTTTTCAGCTAGGCAGTCCTTCTTCTTGTTGTTGCAGGAATCTAGTTTCTAGGTTCAGGGAGAGCCCTTAAATACTAAATTTAAGGGTGTGTTTAGGTCTGGGGGGTTAGTAGCCAATGGCTACTAGCCCTGAGGGTGAGTACACCCTCTTTGTGCCTCCTCCCAAGGGGAGGGGGTCACATCCCTAATCCTATTGGGGGAATCCTCCATCTGCAAGATGGAGGATTTCTAAAAGTTAGAGTCACCTCAGCTCAGGACACCTTAGGGGCTGTCCTGACTGGCCAGTGACTCCTCCTTGTTATTCTCATTATTTTCTCCGGCCTTGCCGCCAAAAGTGGGGGCCGGGGCCGGAGGGGGCGGGCAACTCCACTAGCTGGAGTGTCCTGCGGTGCTGTGACAAAGGGGTGAGTCTTTGAGGCTCACCGCCAGGTGTTACAGCTCCTGCCTGGGGGAGGTGTTAGCATCTCCACCCAGTGCAGGCTTTGTTACTGGCCTCAGAGTGACAAAGGCACTCTCCCTATCGGGCCAGCAACATGTCTCTAGTGTGGCAGGCTGCTGGAACCAGTCAGCCTACACAGATAGTCGGTTAAGTTTCAGGGGGCACCTCTAGGGTGCCCTCTGTGGTGTATTTTACAATAAAGTGTACACTGGCATCAGTGTGCATTTATTGTGCTGAGAAGTTTGATACCAAACTTCCCAGTTTTCAGTGTAGCCATTATGGTGCTGTGGAGTTCGTGTAAAACTGTTAGGGTTTGTGCACAACACAGAGCATGTCCCCTCTCACTGCACTAGTGGGTTCTGTAATAGCTCCCTTTTAAACTTACTATTCAAACCCTTTCTTGTTATCTCACCTCCCCCCCCCCTTAGGCTTCTGTGTATGTTGTTTAATGTGCTGTTTTGTTTACACATTGGGCCTTGCTTTTACCAAGGCTTCTTTAAAACACTCCTCCCTAGGCCATGTGTTAATTCAACTCATTTGCATAATAACTGAAACTCTGCACACCTTTCAAGAACATGTGCAGCATGTGAGGACCACACCCAGCCCTTCAAACCACACCCAGCTCTTCGAACCACACCCAGCCCTGTCTATAAAAGGCAGCCCCCGAGCCTCACCCAGTGCTTGTGCTCGTCTACCTCCCGCTTACCTGAGTACAGATCCCTCGGCGCTGGCACTCCTGCTCTCTACAGACTTTCATTGGCTTCAATGGGCGCAGCTGCTGGCTCTTCCTTCTTCTGGTTTCCAGTTCCTCCTTGCCTCAGCCTCTCTCCTACAAACAACCTGCAAAAGAGAAAGAAGACAAGGTTAGACTGATCAGTATCTCTTGCCAGCAACAAGTAAGTGCAAAACTTTTTATTACCTGAAGGAACTTTGACAACAATTTCTGGATTCGTGTGTGGACGGTTTGAAGCAAGATACCTTCCACGAACATTGTGATTCAAGCTCTTTGTTGCAAGAATACCTTGCGGAGCTTTGTGAAACAAACATTGTTTTTTTTTTTTATGGAACTTTTAAGAATCGAACAGTGGAAACCATTAACAGCAAGGCAAACAGTAAATCAAGGACTTGCACAAATTACATGCTGTATTTTGATGTAAAAGTACAGTATTTGTTTTCCAAAAGATTCTGGAGATATGGGAAAAGTGAGTCTGCTATTGGGAATTTAGGCTTTAGTTATATTAAGATGAATGTTTGATATTGGTAATTCTGATAACGGTATTTGTTTAATGTTTTAGAAGCTTTACAGTAATAGAAAGCACATCCCAGAGCAGTAACACATTCCAAACCTGGAAACTCGAGACCAGGATCCAAGAGGTACTTTTAGAAGAGAATTTCTAATAAATAAAGGGATAGTCAGGAACCCATTTAGGAATAGGTTGCACTTATCTGTTCTTTGTTTATGTTTCATTAGGCACCAGTTTCTACAGAAGTCAGAAAGGGCCGCAGATTTGTGCAGCACTTCAACAGTGGAAACGCAAGAACGGTGTTGTCTCTCTTTTTTATTTTATCCACTTCCCCCCTACCCTTGAGCTTCTGTTCTTAGTGCACTGTGTTAAAAACTAGTGTGCTGGAACAAGCAGTTTCAGGGTGGGGTCGGATTGTCTTCAACCTCCATCAGAACTGAACAAGAACTCAGGTGAGCTGGGCTTTGACAGAAGCACAAGCCTTAAAAAATTTCAGTTCTGGTGGACGATGAATACCGGGGAAGAAATAGAGGGCATTGACGTCACGGATATGGCGCAGGCCCTAAATGAGGACTTGGCTCATAATGAATCAGTGTCTGGCATCTTACAACATATGCAAGAGGAAATAGAGAGATTAAAGATGGAGAATACCTATTTAAAACAGGATTTAAGCAGGTATAAATTTAGGGGATCTCAGTGGAACACAGCTTTTACGCCTTTGTTTAAAACCACCTCAGAGACAGGGGCGCCATCAAAACATACAACTTTGCCTCCCCCAGTTGAGGTTACTGTTAATGTTCCTAATGCTGTGCCCTTAGCAGCACCTGAACGTTTTCATGGAGATAGTAACAAATTCCATGTTTTTATCCATCAATGTCAATTACACTTCGTTTGTAAGCCACAACAGTTCCCTACTGATGCTACGAAAGTGGCATTCGTCTTGTCTTATTTGGGTGGCACAGCAGCCAATTGGTCAATTCCTTTCGTGGATAGAGATGATCCCATCCTCCATAATTGGAATCAATTTAAACGTACCATGACCAGCCTTTTTGCAAAACACACTTTCATGCAGGCAAGTGATAATGAGCTTTTAAATCTTAAACAAGGTAACAAGGATTTATTGACCTATCTCACTAGTTTTAATCGTTTACTCACCGAGACACAGTGGCCAGAAGGAAAGCGTGTCTCCCTTTTTTATAAAGGTTTGAGAGACGAGTTAAAAGACGCGCTGGCTCATATCATTGATTTGCCAGAAGACTATTCGGACTTTGTAGATTTAGTTGTGAAATTAGAACATAGACTAGGAGAAAAAAAGGGTGCTGTTTCCTCCACCTCCTCAACTGAATCGGGAAACGATTAAGCTCGACAAGGGGAGAGGTTACTTGTTCGAGAAAACATCTTAATCAAACCTCTAATGCTGCAGCCTTCATGGTACCGCACATACCTAGACATTTCATAATTCAGGTCGTTTTAATTGTTACTACCCAAGTGAGGCATTCTCTCCCTGTCCTACTGGACTCAGGCGCGACAGGAAATTTTGTGGATAATAAGTTAGCTGAAAACTTAGGACTTCCTATGTGCCTAAAGCCTTGTCCAGAAGCAGTATGTGCAGTGGATGGGTCAGAATTGACCTCTGGATTAATCACAAAACAAACAAGTCCACTTGTTATGGTCTGTCAGAACGGGCACACAGAGGTGATTAGCTTTGATCTGATAGATACTCCTAATTTTGTTTTGATTCTCGGGGTACCCTGGTTAACAACTCATAACCCAAAAATTGACTGGGTGAATAGAACTGTTACTTTGGATTCCTCTTTCTGTAGAACCAATTGCTATCAAGAAGCAGGTACAGAACAGAGCACAGTATTACACTGTGCTAGTGTTACACAAGATGAACCAAGTCTCCCTCCTGAATATTCTGACTTTAAAGACGTCTTTGATCCAGTAAAGGCTAGTGTGCTGCCCCCACATCGGTCTTATGACTGCCGTATAGATCTTATCCCAGGGGCCCCTTTACCTAATAACAGAGTATATGCTTTGACTGACGAAGAAACCAAATACTTAAGAACCTACCTAGATGACCTACTACAGTCTGGGTTCATCCGTCATTCCACATCTCCGGTATCATCTCCACTCTTTTTTATCCCGAAGCCGGATAAATCCCTGCGCGCGTGTATCGATTATAGAGGACTAAATAAGGCTACAATAAAGAATAAATATCCTCTTCCTCTAATACCTGTGTTGTTGGATCAATTAAGACATTCTACTATATACTCTAAACTAGATCTGCGGGGAGCTTACCACCTGGTCCGAGTAAAAGAGGTGGATGAGTGGAAGACAGCTTTCAAGACAAAGTTTGGTTTATTTGAGTACACAGTAATGCCCTTTGGGTTATGTAATGCCCCTGCGGCCTTTCAGTTCTTTATAAATGAGGTCCTACACAAATTCCTGGACGTTTGTGTCATAGTATACATAGACGACATCCTCATTTACTCTAAGAACTCAGAAGAACATACCCAACATGTTCGTGCAGTATTATCAAAGTTAAAAGAAAATCATCTTTTTGCTAAGTTAGAAAAGTGTACTTTTAATGTCAGCAAGGTGGACCTTTTAGGATACTGCCTGTCACCTCAAGGAATAACTATGGATGTAAAGAAAATCAGTGCTATTGCTGATTGGCCAGAACCATCCTCTGTAAAAGATATTCAGAAATTTCTGGGTTTCGCCAATTTTTATAGGAGGTTTATTGCACATTTTGCAGACATTGCGGCCCCAATAACTACCTTGTTGCGGAAAGGGCAACGATTTCTTTGGACTGATGAGGCGGCACACGCCTTTCAACTCCTAAAACAAAAGTTCACTTCAGCCCCAATTCTGAAACATCCTGATCCTGACTTGCCCGTTTTTGTTGAAGCGGATGCTTCAGAAGTAGCTTTAGGAGGAGTTCTCTCTCAACGAGATATAGTAGATGGCCAGTTACATCCTATAGCCTTCTATTCCAAAAAGTTATTACCAGCTGAACAAAATTACACTGTGGCTGAAAGGGAACTACTAGCTATCAAAGTAGCCTTTTCAGAATGGAGGCATCATTTAATGGGAGCCAAGTACCCAGTTACAATCTTTTCTGACCATAAGAACCTACAGTTTTTTGGATCACTTAAAGCACTAACACCACGTCAGATGCGCTGGTTAAATTTTTTTAGCACATTTGACTTTGTTATAACCTATAGACCAGGTGCACAACAAATTCAATCTGATGTGTTATCTAGATACGGACATACCTCAGACATGAAACAAGATAAAATAGGAGAACCCATTATTCCTCCCCAAAAGTTTTTGGCACCAGTACAACAGAAGGATTTCATCACAGATCTATATAATGCACACATGCAAATAGCACCTCAGGATTGGTTAAAGGATTCCCATAACACAATACAACGAGGTTTATTGTATCACGACAACATGCTGTTAGTGCCCACCTCTGAATTACAAACACAGGTGATAATTTGGCATCACGCCTCACCGTTGGCAGGTCATCCTGGTTGGGTAAAAACCCTGGAAAATGTGCAAAAACACTTTTGGTGGGACACTATAAGAAAGGACATTAAGCAATTTATCACTACCTGTCCAATTTGTGCAAGACATAAATCTTCTCATAAGGCCCCTGACGGCTTGTTAATACCAATGCCAACACCCAAGCAACCTTGGCACACTGTGAGCGTAGACTTTATTGTAGGCTTACCACCTGTAAAATCCTTCACAACAGTGTTGGTTATAGTGGATTTTTTATCTAAAATGGCACATTTTGTACCATTACGGAAATTACCCACGGCGGCAGAATTTGCCGATATTTTTATAAGGGAAATTGTGCGTTTACATGGTTTGCCAAGCAAAGTGGTGTCAGATCGAGGGAGCCAGTTCAACTCTAGATTTTGGAAAAAATTATGTGAAAAACTGAAAATAGATGTGGCATTATCCACTGCTTTCCACCCAGAGACAGATGGACAGACTGAACGACTGAACCAAACCTTACTTCAAACGCTACGTTGTTTATTGGCTGATTATTCTAGTGAATGGTTGGAAGCTCTCCCTGTAGCGGAGTTTGTTTATAATAATACTGAGCATTCAGCTCTACTTTGCTCACCATTCTATTTCTTGCAGGGGTATCATCCAAGAGCTATACCCATTTTGTTAGAAGAGTCCCTGTTGCCTACAGTAACGGATAGACTAACGAGGTTAGGTGACATACAAGACAAAGCCAGGAAACATTTATTAAAGTACAAGGAAAGCATGAAAAGACAAGCAGACAAACACAGATCTGAGGCCCCAATGTATAAAATTGGTGACAAGGTATGGCTCTCCACAAAGAACCTAAACATAGAGGGATCCCGAAAGCTGCAACCACGTTTCATTGGACCCTTTAGTATAACTGCCATAGTAAACCCGGTAACAGTAAAATTAGATTTACCAAAAGAATATCCAGTACATACTACATTCCATGTGTCCTTGCTTAAGCCGTACAACCCAAAAACCCGACCTGAACCACCACCTCCACCCATACCAATTAAGGGAAATCTAGAATATGAAGTGAAAAGCATAAAAGACTCAAAAAGAATTAGTGGACGTCTGTTTTATTTAGTAGAATGGAAAGGATATGATGAATCTGAGAATTCATGGGAACCAGCATCATATGTATATGCCCCACAGCTGATTAGACGGTTTTATTTAAAAAACCCAGGAAAACCCCGTCCTGTAGGAGGGCCTTTGAGGGGGGCAACTGTTAGGGTTTGTGCACAACAAAGAGCATGTCCCCTCTCACTGCACTAGTGGGTTCTGTAATAGCTCCCTTTTAAACTTACTATTCAAACCCTTTCTTGTTATCTCACCTTCCCCCCCCCCTTAGGCTTCTGTGTATGTTGTTTAATGTGCTGTTTTGTTTACACATTGGGCCTTGCTTTTACCAAGGCTTCTTTAAAACACTCCTCCCTAGGCCATGTGTTAATTCAACTCATTTGCATAATAACTGAAACTCTGCACACCTTTCAAGAACATGTGCAGCATGTGAGGACCACACCCAGCCCTTCAAACCACACCCAGCTCTTCGAACCACACCCAGCCCTGTCTATAAAAGGCAGCCCCCGAGCCTCACCCAGTGCTTGTGCTCGTCTACCTCCCGCTTACCTGAGTACAGATCCCTCGGCGCTGGCACTCCTGCTCTCTACAGACTTTCATTGGCTTCAATGGGCGCAGCTGCTGGCTCTTCCTTCTTCTGGTTTCCAGTTCCTCCTTGCCTCAGCCTCTCTCCTACAAACAACCTGCAAAAGAGAAAGAAGACAAGGTTAGACTGATCAGTATCTCTTGCCAGCAACAAGTAAGTGCAAAACTTTTTATTACCTGAAGGAACTTTGACAACAATTTCTGGATTCGTGTGTGGACGGTTTGAAGCAAGATACCTTCCACGAACATTGTGATTCAGGCTCTTTGTTGCAAGAATACCTTGCGGAGCTTTGTGAAACAAACATTGTTTTTTTTTTTATGGAACTTTTAAGAATCGAACAGTGGAAACCATTAACAGCAAGGCAAACAGTAAATCAAGGACTTGCACAAATTACATGCTGTATTTTGATGTAAAAGTACAGTATTTGTTTTCCAAAAGATTCTGGAGATATGGGAAAAGTGAGTCTGCTATTGGGAATTTAGGCTTTAGTTATATTAAGATGAATGTTTGATATTGGTAATTCTGATAACGGTATTTGTTTAATGTTTTAGAAGCTTTACAGTAATAGAAAGCACATCCCAGAGCAGTAACACATTCCAAACCTGGAAACTCGAGACCAGGATCCAAGAGGTACTTTTAGAAGAGAATTTCTAATAAATAAAGGGATAGTCAGGAACCCATTTAGGAATAGGTTGCACTTATCTGTTCTTTGTTTATGTTTCATTAGGCACCAGTTTCTACAGAAGTCAGAAAGGGCCGCAGATTTGTGCAGCACTTCAACAGTGGAAACGCAAGAACGGTGTTGTCTCTCTTTTTTATTTTATCCACTTCCCCCCTACCCTTGAGCTTCTGTTCTTAGTGCACTGTGTTAAAAACTAGTGTGCTGGAACAATCAGTTTCAGGGTGGGGTCGGATTGTCTTCAACCTCCATCAGAACTGAACAAGAACTCAGGTGAGCTGGGCTTTGACAAAAACAGACTCCCAGACCATATACTCTTATGGCTACCCTGCACTTACAATGTCTAAGGTTTTGCTTAGACACTGTAGGGGCACAGTGCTCATGCACTGGTACCCTCACCTATGGTATAGTGCACCCTGCCTTAGGGCTGTAAGGCCTGCTAGAGGGGTGTCTTACCTATACTGCATAGGCAGTGAGAGGCTGGCATGGCACCCTGAGGGGAGTGCCATGTCGACTTACTCATTTTGTTCTCACTAGCACACACAAGCTGGTAAGCAGTGTGTCTGTGCTGGGTGAGGGGTCTCTAGGGTGGCATAATACATGCTGCAGCCCTTAGAGACCTTCCCTGGCATCAGGGCCCTTGGTACCAGAGGTACCAGTTACAAGGGACTTATCTGGATGCCAGGGTGTGCCAATTGTGGAATCAAAAGTACAGGTTAGGGAAAGAACACTGGTGCTGGGGCCTGGTTAGCAGGCCTCAGCACACTTTCAATTCAAAACATAGCATCAGCAAAGGCAAAAAGTCAGGGGGTAACCATGCCAAGGAGGCATTTCCTTACAGCAGGTTTCAAATGTGTGCAACAATAAAGTGAAAACATGTACAAAGAATCTTCAGTCTATAAACTGCAAATATATACATGCAAAGGTACAGATACCTATATTTATATCTATTTATTCATACACAATGCAAAGCAAATAATTAGTTACAATTCATCATCAAGGGGCACAGCTGCTTCTTCATCTTTCTCTGAGTAGCTGTAAGCCGCAGACTCCAAGATCGGCCGGGGAAGAGAAAGAGATCTACCCTCGCGGGATGTCAGGCATTTTGACGTCTCAATCCTGACCAAAGTCTCTGAATCTCCCCACTGTCAACCCTGTGTTTCTTATATACCTTAAACAAACCAGAGAAGGGATTTCTAGAAAGCCACCCCTCCCTCTCCTTGTTATTCAGAAATGCTGGCTACTTCAGGTTAGTTTTGAAAGGAACACGCCAGAATTGGCCAAGATCCCAAGGCACCCTCTCTCAAAACAAAACCGTTCCCTGCCGTACCATAAACATCATCTTAGTACATTCTTATCAGCCTAAGCCCTTGGAGAGAAAGAACACTCAGACATGCAAAATAAAAACATGAGCAAAAAAGCACATTGTATAACGTGGGCATGGAAAAATACGTGCAGCTTTTAACGTGGCAGTGGCTAATGCTAAAATAAAGTCAATAGGCAAAATGAAGCTGGTGGTCACTAATGTGACGGTGTGCTGCTAGGCTAAGTGCAACAGGGAGTCAGTGGTCAAAACACAAATATCATTACAATCATTGACACTCACAGTCTTTGCTTGTAGATGGGATCTGTGCAGATCAGTGACGCCATTCATGGCAGTGGCTGGAATGCCGGCAGCTGACACATTTTAGAGCAGAGGGACATTTCCGGAAGACACTTGGTTGGACATGGCTTTGCTGAGGGAATTTTCCCTAAACATTTTGCTTTTTTCTCCCAGTCTCTGCTGGCTCTCTGTGCATGACCTTAGTACTCTGGGCAGTTTCCCCATTTCTGGCAGTGAGAAAAAGGGTGCGCCCAACCTACATATGGTAGGAAAGGGTGGGTAAGGACATGGTTGAGGTGCCATACCCAGGAGGTCCCTGTGAAACAGGTATATTACATTCCCAAGGCAGGTACAGCCCTGGCTATTAGGGGGACATGCACTGGGTGTGCCACCCCATTATCCATGTGCTAGGCCTATGGAAGAGGCCTGAAGAGGCACTAGCGTGCCTGCACTCAGGGTGGCAGTCCCGAAGTAGGGGCCAACTCTGAGCTGCCTTACGTCTTCACCAGAAGGTCCAGATGGTGGGATTGGTGGAATGCGGGGGGCAGGGTTGGTACCAGGGTGTACTGTGTCTGGGCAGGGGAGAACTACCATGTGGGTGTCCCATACCTAAAGGGTTGGGGTCCAATGCATCCATAAGGCTTGGCTGGTCCTCTACTAGTGGCTGTGGGCCATGGGCACTGTCCCCCTGTATGGGCAGGGGCAAAGTGCACGTGCATGTCCTCCCCAAGAGAGGAGGTGGTACTGACCAATATTTGAGGGTCCTGTTGTGGCAAGGCCGAGGGTGTTCACAGAGGCCATGAGGCCTTCAGAGGTACTGAGCCTGGAGTACCAGGCCAGTGAGTGCACACTTACATTATAGGAGAATTCATGTATTTAGTGCCTGGCACAGCTTGACAAAAGGGGAACCCTTGTCAAGGGTCAATGGATCATGTAATGAGCCCGGCCCAGGGGCCCTCTCCGGGCCTATGTGCACATAGGAGTTCACATATATGGGGAGCTTGGTATATCTGGCCTAGAGGTGTCTACTTGCACCAGGCTGGCATACACTTAAATTAGACTGGCACAGTTTGCCAGTGTGTGTATACTTGCACACAATATTGCCATGTATAAGTGGCGGCTAGTATCACTCGCCTGGGTGTGCAACTTTGCCATGTGAAATTAATCTCCAGTGGCAAGGGACTATTCATTATAGTTCTTACTTTCTTTTTATAGCACAGAAACAGTAGAAAGACTGTAATGATGGGCCACTTGTTACCATGTTTCAATTCACATAGTACCAAAAAGAGACTGTAATAAAAGACAAGAGATCTTTCCATATAGTCTATCTTTTGTTTTAGGATGTATCTGGTGCTACTGTGCTAACCTTGTGTTTCTAATTCCACGCATTAGCACCTAAGACCAGACCTATTGGAGTTGTCATTACTTGTTTATAAAAATAATTTTACTTTTTCAGGCACCTCAGTATTTATGCTATTGAGTAAAGTTATTCCATTCTTACTGCGTTTCAGTCAGCTGAATTTATGGTGTTCATAAGAACTGGGGACACAGTCAGGTGTGTAGCTTCAGGGGGGTGTTTGGGGTGTTAGAAATGTATTTTCTGGAAAATATTTGGGTGCAGGTGCTTTCATTGGGGTATGGTGAGCTGTCACAAGGAATTTTAACATAAACCCAGACAAAAACAGACACACACTCTCTCCTGCTCTGCTTCGAAAGTCTTCACAAATGTTGGTTATTTTACAAAATATTGTGATTTTGCCCATTTAGGGCCAGATTTACCAAAACAAATGCACCGCTGCACTGTGTCACTTTAGACATGCAGGAATGCACCATATTTACAAAAATAAAGCACACCCCTGTGTTTCCCCCTGCACCGCACTAAATTTAGCTGCCAGCTCCAACACAGGCATCCTTGCACCATAGTGCAATGGTATCTGTGTTGAGGGGATTGATTGTTTATGTGGAGGAAGGACACTTTCCTGCACATAAAGAACCATTCATGGCCTTTTTTGCTTTTTCCATGTGTGCTGCAGAATGCACATATGCATCACTCATGGAAAAAGGAAAAAACAAGGAGGAATAAAAGTGTTGCTCCTCGGTGTACCATGCTAACGCCACCCCTAGAGTGGTATAGTGTTTGACGCTGCCACAGATTTCAGACTTGTTCTAAGTCTGGGGCAGCATCAAAAGCAATGGGTGTTGCAGTGGAACACCCACAGCAACACCCATTGCACGCTCCTCTGACGCAGAAAACTTCATCAAAAGGGCCCATATTTACAAGGTTGAGTGAAGCCACAAAAAGTGGCTTAGCGCCGCCTTGTAAGTGTGGTGCACTGCACAACGCCACCGGAATGTCACAAAAAGTGACGCTCTGGTGGTGCATTGGCCTTGTAAATCTAGCCCTTAGTATCCCTACTAATCCGCATTTGTCTCCCTTTCTACTGCCCCTTTAGCCACTCTCATGTGCCCTCCTTGTCGTATAATGTATTTTGACATTAGAAGCCAGCGTGATTGTTGGAAACTTAAGAGCTCAACCTTCCCCTCCCCCACCATTCTTACTGAGCAAACTACGCCCCTGGACGCAGTCAGTCCCAGGAATCACAGAGCAGAACATATCTGCGTTTTGAGCTGAGCGGAGGGAGACACTGCAGATAGCAGCGTCCCAAGGGAACGAGTTGCTGCACAGAAAGGTGAAGCAATCAACACGCTTTGTGTGCTTGTATCTAGTGTTCATCTTTTCAAGATACTCAGTTGTGGCATCAAAAATGCATCATATACTTCGAAATACAGCAAAATAAAAGGAACATTGATAAAAGAGTTACAGTTGTGAAGGGCTGGAATGAGAGGGGGGGGGGGGCAAATTCCGCAGCTGCTGTGTGTAATGGACAGCCTGTCTTCGAGCAACTCAGCTGTGAAACGACACACGCCTCCAGTTTACTGCCCCGCTCTGATGGCAATTCGCATTCAGCAGCAGCGTGCGCTACTGTATTTCTGTCTCTGGGGGTGGTGTGAGCGATTCGACGCCATGATAGAGTGCGCTAAACGCTCTTTTGAGAAAGGTCATCAGGGTCGTTAAAGGCTTTTCTTTTAGCTCATTTCCCTTTCACAGTCTACTGATGGGATTTTTTTTTTTTTTAAAAGCTCACACACACATTTCTTCTGATAATACACAGGAGCCGAGATGCCCTCAAAGATTGCACAGGTCAGTGTCAGCGAGTTCCGTGATCATCTTTTAGCTTTGAAGTTACATCTACAGCACATGCCACCTGGAAATTGAAGTTGGCTTTGTAAGGCTGCGGTGGGATTAACACTGTGCCCCTTGCTTTGTACAAAATAACTCGTCTCCTGTCGCGCATGTTCAAAGGAGATGGTACTGCTGAGGTAGTAGGTGGGGAACACGACTTATTTCAGATAAGATTGAATCAATGCTAGTTTCTCAAGAAACATTAAGGTGCAGCCTGGGATAGATCTTGCCATTTACACTGGTTGTGGCCAATTTTCCACCAATATTCTCATTAAAGAAGAACACGATTCGCACTGATTGGCTAGTATAAAGCATTGGCAAAGTCATTAGGTCTCCACCTTCGGTCCTATTTGCTTTGCCAGTGATGTTAGGCAACGCTCTACAGTTCTGGCAAAAATATTTTTGCTGATTTTGTTGAGCAGCAGCAAAAAGAAACAAAAGATGCATTGATGCCTAGGAGCGGCCATGTTTAATGACGTATGCACATGCATGTATCCCTACGCATGCATAAGCCTACAAATTGACGCTAGTGCTAAGTTTTTTATTTACCTTTCCAAGATGAATTGGCAAATAAAATAAACATGAGTTGCAAGAAGTACTTTCTTGAAGAGTGAGGGCCTGTCAGCAACTTGCTGTCTGGCACTTCAAAAAAAACAACCAAAATATTTCAAAAAAAGAACCCCGAGGCTTAGGGGGCGATGGAGGAGGTGGAAGACAGGTAATAAATTAAAAATAAAGCCGTGTGTCGGATGAGGGGAAAAGGAGCACACAAGGGAGAGAGCAGCATGGGGATGACAGAAGAAGTAAATAAAAGAGTAACGCAGAGGTCTTCAAACTGGGGGGCGGGCCCCCCTAAGGGGGCCTCAAGTGATCCCAGGGGGGGCCCAAGACTCTGGCCAAAATAAATATTATACAGATAACAGGCCTTTGTTTTAAGCAGAAGCATATTATTACAGTTTTAAAAAGGTAACAGTACTTAACTGCAATGTTTAAATAGGTTTAGACATATTTAAACATTGGCATGTTTATAAAATAATTGTGAAAAATTCTGAGGGGGGCCCAATGATTTTTATTTTTCAACTGGAGGGGCGCGGCATTAAAAAGTTTGGAGACCTCTGGAGTAACGTGATGTTAGAAACCTTGACCCAAGGGTAGGTCGCTCCCCCTGCCGCTGCAGCTCCTCCAGGTCCTCCAGGTTCCTGAGTTCCTGAGACCCACCTCACAGTAAGTACCCCCCACCTCCCAGCCCCTCGCTCTGCCCCGCGCTACTCACCCTCTCTCCTGCTCCTGCTTCTTTTCTTCTTCTCTGTTCTTCCTCCTCGCTCCTCGTCTGTAATCTTCTTCTGTACTCTTCTTTTCCCCGTCTTCTCTCTTCTTCTGTGTGCTTCTCAGCCTCTCCTGTCGCCTCTCTTCTTCCTCATCTTCTTCTGTGGTCTTCTGCCCTCTGTTCTTCGTTTTCTGTATCTTCTTCTGTGTTCTTCTGTGTTCTTCTGTGTTCTTCTGTTCTTCTGTTCTTCTGTTCTTCTGGTCTTCTGGTCTTCCGGTCTTCTGGTCTTCTATCTTCTATCTTCTGCCTTCGGCTCTTCTGCCTCCTCCGTCTTCTTCTCCCCGCGCCTGCCCTCCTGCTCCTGCCTCATCCCCCTCCCTCACTCGCATCCCCCTCTCTATCTCCCCTATCTAACCCGTTCACTATCTACCTCCCTCACTCCTCCTATCTACCTATCTCTCTATCTCTCTATCCCACTATCTAACTCCCTCACTCTCCACCTCCTCCTATCTTCCTATCTCTCTATCTATTTCTCTATCGATTTCTCTATCTATCTATTTTCTCTATCTATTTCTCTATCTCTCCCCCCCTCCTGCCACCCCCTCTATTACCTATCTTCCTATCCTCTCACTCTACCTCTCACCCTCACCCACCTCTACAACCCCCCCTCCCCTATCTTCACAACCCTACTCCTATCTTTCTCCCTAATCTCCTAAACCTCCTAACACTCACCCCCCTCCACCCTTAAACCCCCCTCCCCCAGCTCTTCTCACTCTACCTGCCCCCCCCTCCCTCGTGCTTTCCCGCCGCGACCTCCTGCACGCCCCGCCCCCCAGCTCCCATTCACCCCCAGCTGACCCCTCCCCCCCCTACCTCATATGGCAGCCGCTGCGCGACAGTGGTAGCGACCCTTGACCCAAGGGTAGGTCGCTCCCCCTGCCGCTGCAGCTCCTCCAGCTCCTCCAGGTTCCTGAGTTCCTGAGACCCACCTCACAGTAAGTACCCCCCACCTCCCAGCCCCTCGCTCTGCCCCGCGCTACTCACCCTCTCTCCTGCTTCTTTTATTCTTTTCTTCTTCTCTGTTCTTCCTCCTCGCTCCTCGTCTGTAATCTTCTTCTGTACTCTTCTTTTCCCCGTCTTCTCTCTTCTTCTGTGTGCTTCTCAGCCTCTCCTGTCGCCTCTCTTCTTCCTCATCTTCTTCTGTGGTCTTCTGCCCTCTGTTCTTCGTTTTCTGTATCTTCTTCTGTGTTCTTCTGTGTTCTTCTGTGTTCTTCTGTGTTCTCCTGTGTTCTCCTGTGTTCTTCTGTGTTCTTCTGTTCTTCCGGTCTTCTGTTCTTCTGTTCTTCTGGTCTTCTGTTCTTCTATCTTCTGCCTTCGGCTCTTCTGCCTCCTCCGTCTTCTTCTCCCCGCGCCTGCCCTCCTGCTCCTGCCTCATCCCCCTCCCTCACTCTCATCCCCCTCTCTATCTCCCCTATCTAACCCGTTCACTATCTACCTCCCTCACTCCTCCTATCTACCTATCTCTCTATCTCTCTATCCCACTATCTAACTCCCTCACTCTCCACCTCTTCCTATCTTCCTATCTCTCTATCTATTTCTCTATCTATCGATTTCTCTATCTATCTATTTTCTCTATCTATTTCTCTATCTCTCCCCCCTCCCGCCACCCCCTCTATTACCTATCTTCCTATCCTCTCACTCTACCTCTCACCCTCACCCACCTCTACAACCCCCCCACCCCTATCTTCACAACCCTACTCCTATCTTTCTCCCTAATCTCCTAAACCTCCTAACACTCACCCCCTCCACCCTTAAACCCCCCTCCCCCAGCTCTTCTCACTCTACCTGTCCCCCCCCTCCCTCGCGCTTTCCCGCCGCGACCTCCTGCACGCCCCCGCCCCCCAGCTCCCATTCGCCCCCAGCTGATCCCTACCTCCCCCACCTCATATGACGCCCGCTGCGCGACAGTGGTAGCAACCCTTGACCCAAGGGTAGGTCGCTCCCCCTGCCGCTGTAGCTCATCCAACTCCTCCAGGTTCCTGAGTTCCTGAGACCCACCTCACAGTAAGTACCCCCCACCTCCCAGCCCCTCGCTCTGCCCCGCGCTACTCACCCTCTCTCCTGCTTCTTTTATTCTTTTCTTCTTCTCTGTTCTTCCTCCTCGCTCCTCGTCTGTAATCTTCTTCTGTACTCTTCTTTTCCCCGTCTTCTCTCTTCTTCTGTGTGCTTCTCAGCCTCTCCTGTCGCCTCTCTTCTTCCTCATCTTCTTCTGTGGTCTTCTGCCCTCTGCTCTTCGTTTTCTGTATCTTCTTCTGTGTTCTTCTGTGTTCTTCTGTGTTCTTCTGTGTTCTCCTGTGTTCTCCTGTGTTCTTCTGTGTTCTTCCGGTCTTCCTTTCTTCTGTTCTTCCGGTCTTCTGTTCTTCTGGTCTTCTGGTCTTCTGGTCTTCTGGTCTTCCGGTCTTCTATCTTCTATCTTCTGCCTTCGGCTCTTCTGCCTCCTCCGTCTTCTTCTCCCCGCGCCTGCCCTCCTGCTCCTGCCTCATCCCCCTCCCTCACTCGCATCCCCCTCTCTATCTCCCCTATCTAACCCGTTCACTATCTACCTCCCTCACTCCTCCTATCTACCTATCTCTCTATCTCTCTATCCCACTATCTAACTCCCTCACTCTCCACCTCTTCCTATCTTCCTATCTCTCTATCTATTTCTCTATCTATCGATTTCTCTATCTATCTATTTTCTCTATCTATTTCTCTATCTCTCCCCCCTCCCGCCACCCCCTCTATTACCTATCTTCCTATCCTCTCACTCTACCTCTCACCCTCACCCACCTCTACAACCCCCCCTCCCCTATCTTCACAACCCTACTCCTATCTTTCTCCCTAATCTCCTAAACCTCCTAACACTCACCCCCTCCACCCTTAAGCCCCCCTCCCCCAGCTCTTCTCACTCTACCTGTCCCCCCCTCCCTCGCGCTTTCCCGCCGCGACCTCCTGCACGCCCCCGCCCCCCAGCTCCCATTCGCCCCCAGCTGACCCCTCCCCCCCCTACCTCATATGACGGCCGCTGCGCGACAGTGGTAGCGACCCTTGACCCAAGGGTAGGTCGCTCCCCCTGCCGCTGCAGCTCCTCCAGCTCCTCCAGGTTCCTGAGTTCCTGAGACCCACCTCACAGTAAGTACCCCCCTCCTCCCAGCCCCTCGCTCTGCCCCGCGCTACTCACCCTCTCTCCTGCTCCTGCTTCTTTTCTTCTTTTCTTCTTCTCTGTTCTTCCTCCTCGCTCCTCGTCTGTAATCTTCTTCTGTACTCTTCTTTTCCCTGTCTTCTCTCTTCTTCTGTGTGCTTCTCAGCCTCTCCTGTCGCCTCTCTTCTTCCTCATCTTCTTCTGTGGTCTTCTGCCCTCTGTTCTTCGTTTTCTGTATCTTCTTCTGTGTTCTTCTGTGTTCTTCTGTGTTCTTCTGTGTTCTTCTGTGTTCTCCTGTGTTCTTCTGTGTTCTTCTGTTCTTCCGGTCTTCCTTTCTTCTGTTCTTCTGTTCTTCTGTTCTTCTGGTCTTCTGGTCTTCTGGTCTTCTGGACTTCTATCTTCTATCTTCTGCCTTCGGCTCTTCTGCCTCCTCCGTCTTCTTCTCCCCGCGCCTGCCCTCCTGCCTCATCCCCCTCCCTCACTCGCATCCCCCTCTCTATCTCCCCTATCTAACCCGTTCACTATCTACCTCCCGCACTCCTCCTATCTACCTATCTCTCTATCTCTCTATCCCACTATCTAACGCCCTCACTCTCCACCTCCTCCTATCTTCCTATCTCTCTATCTATTTCTCTATCTATCGATTTCTCTATCTATTTTCTCTATCTATTTCTCTATCTCTCCCCCCCGCCACCCCCTCTATTACCTATCTTCCTATCCTCTCACTCTACCTCTCACCCTCACCCACCTCTACAACCCCCCCACCCCTATCTTCACAACCCTACTCCTATCTTTCTCCCTAATCTCCTAAACCTCCTAACACTCACCCCTCTCCACCCTTAAAACCCCCTCCCCAGCTCTTCTCACTCTACCTGCCCCCCCTCGCGCTTTCCTGCCGCGACCTCCTGCACGCCCCTGCCCCCCAGCTCCCATTCGCCCCCAGCTGACCCCTCCCCCCCTCCTACCTCATATGGCAGCCGCTGCGCGACAGTGGTAGCGACCCTTGACCCAAGGGTAGGTCGCTCCCCCTGCCGCTGCAGCTCCTCCAGCTCCTCCAGGTTCCTGAGTTCCTGAGACCCACCTCACAGTAAGTACCCCCCACCTCCTAGCCCCTCGCTCTTCCCCGCGCTACTCACCCTCTCTCCTGCTCCTGCTCCTTTTATTCTTTTCTTCTTCTCTGTTCTTCCTCCTCGCTCCTCGTCTGTAATCTTCTTCTGTACTCTTCTTTTCCCCGTCTTCTCTCTTCTTCTGTGTGCTTCTCAGCCTCTCCTGTCGCCTCTCTTCTTCCTCATCTTCTTCTGTGGTCTTCTGCCCTCTGTTCTTCGTTTTCTGTATCTTCTTCTGTGTTCTTCTGTGTTCTTCTGTGTTCTCCTGTGTTCTCCTGTGTTCTTCTGTGTTCTTCTGTTCTTCCGGTCTTCCTTTCTTCTGTTCTTCCGGTCTTCTGTTCTTCTGTTCTTCTGGTCTTCTGGTCTTCCGGTCTTCTGGTCTTCTATCTTCTATCTTCTGCCTTCAGCTCTTCTGCCTCCTCTGTCTTCTTCTCCCCGCGCCTGCCCTCCTGCTCCTGCCTCATCCCCCTCCCTCACTCGCATCCCCCTCTCTATCTCCCCTATCTAACCTGTTCACTATCTACCTCCCTCACTCCTCCTATCTACCTATCTCTCTATCTCTCTATCCCACTATCTAACTTCCTCACTCTCCACCTCCTCCTATCTTCCTATCTCTCTATCTCTTTCTCTATCTATCTATTTTCTCTATCTATTTCTCTATCTCTCCCCCCCTCCCGCCACCCCCTCTATTACCTATCTTTATATCCTCTCACTCTACCTCTCACCCTCACCCACCTCTACAACCCCCCCACCCCTATCTTCACAACCCTACTCCTATCTTTCTCCCTAATCTCCTAAACCTCCTAACACTCACCCCCCTCCACCCTTAAACCCCCCTCCCCCATCTCTTCTCACTCTACCTGTCCTCCCCTCCCTCGCGCTTTCCCGCCGCGACCTCCTGCACGCCCCCGCCCCCCAGCTCCCATTCGCCCCCAGCTGACCCCTTCCCCCCCTCCTACCTCATATGGTGGCCGCTGCGTGACAGTGGTAGCGACCCTTGACCCAAGGGTAGGTCGCTCCCCCTGCCGCTGCAGCTCCTCCAGGTTCCTGAGTTCCTGAGACCCACCTTACAGTAAGTACCCCCCACCTCCCAGCCCCTCGCTACTCACCCTCTCTCCTGCTCCTGCTTCTTTTCTTCTTTTCTTCTTCTCTGTTCTTCCTCCTCGCTCCTCGTCTGTAATCTTCTTCTGTACTCTTCTTTTCCCCATCTTCTCTCTTCTTCTGTGTGCTTCTCAGCCTCTCTTGTCGCCTCTCTTCTTCCTCATCTTCTTCTGTCGTCTTCTGCCCTCTGTTTTTCATTTTCTGTATCTTCTTCTGTGTTCTTCTGTGTTCTTCTGTGTTCTTCTGTTCTTCCGGTCTTCCTTTCTTCTGTTCTTCTGTTCTTCTGTTCTTCTGTTCTTCTGGTCTTCTGGTCTTCTGGTCTTCCCCTCTTCTGGTCTTCTATCTTCTATCTTCTGCCTTCGGCTCTTCTGCCTCCTCCGTCTTCTTCTCCCCGCGCCTGCCCTCCTGCTCCTGCCTCATCCCCCTCCCTCACTTGCATCCCCTCTCTATCTCCCCTATCTAACCCGTTCACTATCTACCTCCCTCACTCCTCCTATCTACCTATCTCTCTATCTCTCTATCCCACTATCTAACTCCCTCACTCTCCACTTCCTCCTATCTTCCTATCTCTCTATCTATTTCTCTATCTATCGATTTCTCTATCTATTTCTCTATCTCTCCCCCCCTCCCGCCACCCCCTCTATTACCTATCTTCCTATCCTCTCACTCTACCTCTCACCCTCACCCACCTCTACAACCCCCCCTTCCCTATCTTCACAACCCTACTCCTATCTTTCTCCCTAATCTCCTAAACCTCCTAACACTGTAGTGCTACATGCACTACGTGCAAGATAAACAATGGTGCAGGGTGTGGACCATTGGCCTCTGCTTCCATTGGCCTTCGCTTCCATTTTGGTTCACAACTCCATTTTGTCGAGTCTGGTTCTGTGCGTAAGGCACTGTTCTGTGTTTTTCCACAAGCTTCGGCAAGCTGAAGGGTGGGGTGTTTTTCTGCTCAACTTCGCTCCATCTGCCTGATACGAAGGGCGCTATTTACATTCCACGAGCTATCAGTTAGAACAACAGGGGGATGCGCCTGTACACAAGGAGGAATGCAAGCTGCCTGTACACAAGGAGGAATGCAAGCTTCACCTTGGAGCCCTCTCCTGGGAACTTGGCCCGTTCTGAGGAGACGTCTCGAAGGGTGAACAAGGTACCGCCGATTGCACAATTTGTAAAGGAGGGGGTCTTTTTCTAGAAAAGACTCCTGGGCGTTAGTAAATACTATAAAGGTTGGGGGCCTGGATGGACTGGTTTAGGAACTCTCTTTTGGGTTGGACGCAACGCCAGGAGGACTGATTGTCCCGAAAGAGGCTCCCTGTGCCAGCTGATTTGGGTTCCCCGGCTTTGTGTACGGCGGAGGGATGCAGACGCTCTTTTCGGTGAAGCTTTTCAATTTATTAAGTATATTGTGTGTGCGTGCGTAATATGCACTTATTCTTGCAGTCATTTTCATGCTATTGAGCATTGAAGTATATTGTGTGTGCGTGTATTATATGCACTTACTCTTGCAGTGATTCACAGAGTGCTTATATTCTCACCATTATTCTCATGTTATTCTCTTGATATATATATATATGTATATATATTAGTGTGGTTAGCTTTGCCATATGAGAACTTGCCCCTTAAATAAACTTGATTATTTTACTCACTAAGGTGTCTGAGAGTGCTTGCTTTACATTGTGCCATAAAATATCCTGAAGTGCATAGTTTTGATATTCTGAAGAGTAAAGCAACACAAATTGGCATAGTCGTTTGCAGGATTCGAAAAAAAAGGGAAAATGCTTAATAAGATCAAAGCGAACTCAAAAGCAAGTTCTCATGTAGCAAATCCAGACATAGAAATACCGGGGTGGGAAATGGCCCCGTATAAACTTTTAGCTCAGGAATGGTCACGATGTTCTGGTTTGTGTGAAAATTGGAATGCGTGTATGTTAAATGCAGAACCTGAAGATGTTCTTACAAGTTTACAAAAGGTATCAATTGATAAGGGAAGGGAGATTTGTGCATTGGGGAGGCGAGGCTGGATCTTGCTTTCTGCGTACCGAAAGTTGTATGAAAAATGTTTACAGTTACAAAAAGACCACGAGCAGCTGGAGAAGGAGTTAGTAGGAGCCCGAAATTCCTCTACCATGCTAGCTTGTCAAAATAAATTATTAAGTGATAAGCTGGAAATGTACCAACTGGTTACAGAGAGAACGGCCGTTAGCGTCGCTAAATATAAACACAAGAAACGAAGAGGGAAAGTTAATAAAAAGAAGGTGCATTTAGCTATCTCTCAGGCAGGATTAGCCTTTGACCCTGAATTTTGGGATGGAAACATCTGAGATACATCTGATTTTTCAGATGAGTCCGGGGGCGATGACTGCCAAGATGTTAGACAGGAAAAGACAGAGCGCAGGAATGTTGTCCGTGCGCAGCCCATATATCGGCGAAAGTTACAGCATAGCCCAGCTAATCCTGGAGGGGTGATGTTGGATGCCCTGGAGGATTATACACAGCAAGAACTAAGTGATGTGATAGACAGATTTCGACAGAGGTCTGGGGAAACATTGCTTACGTGGATGGTGCGTGTGCATGATATGGGGGGTCAGGGGGTCCAATTGGATCACGGCGACGCCCCGAGGCTTTGTATGTTAAGTACAGACCCGGTTATCCAAAATGAGTTTAGAACTTATCCAGGGAATGGTCCCATGACCAATTTGTTGGAGTTAGCTGCGCAAGGGTGTGCTCAGAAGTATCCGACAGAGTCAGACTGGCCGCCTAATGATAAACCTTGGTATACTTTGAGAGATGCAGTACAGAGATTGAAGGAAGAAGGGATGAAAACAGCTATCTTTATGGGTAATGCCCATGATTTGATGAATGGAATTTTAAGTGTGTCTGTGCGAAACCAGTTGATTAGGGCCGCTCCTCCTGCATATAAGCATGTCATCATGACTTTGTTAATTAATCAGACGGGTAACCCATTGTCTCAGGTGGTAGAAGCGGTGCGTGAGTTAAGTGACTTAGGAGAATGGGCTAAGCCAGAGAGGAATTTACGGTCTGAGAATCGTACTGAAAACAACAGGGTGACAAGGCGAGACATGTTTCAGGCCTTGCTGCGAGATGGGGTGACCAGGGATGAAATTGATGGGATAAGCACCAAGGACATGTGGGAAATGTACCGCAAACGCGGTTTGGATAAAAAGGAGGGGAGCAGGAAAGGGAACAAGAAGGATAACAAAGTGGTGAACCAGAGAAAGGCAGGAGGGGAGGAGCGTGAGGGTGAAAAGGGAGAGAGAGGGAGAGAGCCCCACGGTAGGGAGAGATCCCCAGATGATGGAGATTGGGAGGAAGAGCACCGAAGCTCAGAGGGAACCCGGAGCAGGGAGAGAGACCGGGAACTGACAGGTTCTGGGAAAACTCGAGGAAGAGAGTGGGAGAGGGAGCTGGTAAGCTCAGAGAGGTTGCGAAGTAGAGACAGGGAGGAGGAGTTCCCTGAGAATTACCGCAAACTGTATCCAGATCTGACTTGGGCAGATTCTGATGTGCGCAGAGTGAAAATAGATTAGGAAACAGGTCAAACTCCGGTGCAGGGATGGGCTCGCAAAGATAACAGACCTCATGTCAAAGTAGAAATTTATTGGAAACGTGGAAATGTTCAAAAAGTTCGAGCCCTCGTTGACACCGGAGCGGAGGCCTCTTTGATTCATGGCAACCCAAGAAAATTCAGGGGACAGTACTTCACCATTACGGGATTGGACGGAAAAGAAACTCCGGCAGTGCAGATAGTGGTTCCCATGAAAATAGGGGCACTTCCAAAAAGAGAATACACTGTCTTGATTGTGCCCATTCCCGAGTACATTATTGGAATTGACATTTTGAAAGGGATGACCCTACATTTGGAAGATGAATGTTATCAATTTGGTTCCAAAAGATTTATATCAATAGCCGCCGCAAGGGTGGGGCTGTTGAAGATTCCTCCGGTAACACTTCCCCAAGCTACTAAGGTGATTCAAATGAAACAGTACAGAATACCGGGAGGACATGAGGAGATTAGCCAGACTATACATGATTTACTGGAGGCCGGGGTAATAGTTCCCATCACCACTGCGTGGAATAATGCCCTCTGGCCTGTTCGTAAAAGTGATAACAGTTGGAGGATTTGCATTGATTATCGCCAATTGAATAAACATACACCTCCTCTGACTGCAGCGGTCCCAGACACCATTACCTTGATTGAGAACATACAGAGACACAGTAGGACTTGGTATGCCACCATTGACATTGCCAATGCGTTCTTTACGATACCAATAGCTACTGAGAGCCAGCCACAACTGGCATTCCAGTGGGCGGGGCGTCAATACACCTTCTGTAGATTGCCCATGGGGTATTTACATAGCCCCACTATCTGCCACCGGCTGGTGGCAGAGCATTTGGATAAAGTACCAGTGGTTCCTGGAGTGCAAATTTCTCACTATATAGATGACGTGATGATGCAGGGAGAGACACAAGAACAGGTGCAGATTCAGCTAGATAGGGTGGTGGAACATTTGCAGAATAAAGGGTGGGAGATTAACCCCGAGAAAGTGCAGGGACCGTCTCAGAGCGTGACATTTTTGGGCATTCAGTGGAATCAGGGACACAGAGAAGTGTTGCCAAAAGTGAAACAAAAGATTAAGGAATTTGCAGTGCCGCAAAATCGGAAGGAAGCCCAGAGTTTTATTGGACTATTCGGGTATTGGAGACAGCATATACCCCATTTGTCTCAGATTTTGGCCCCATTGTACAAAGTTACACAAAAGAAAAATGCGTTTGAATGGGGAGAGCAGGAGCAGCGCGCGTTTGAATTGGCGAAAGACGCCATTCAGCATGCTTTGGATTTGTGGCCGATTCGGGAGGGAGACATTGAGTTGAATGTGACAGTCCAGGGGCAGTATGCCAATTGGAGTTTATGGCAAAAACAAGGAAGAAAGAGGGTGCCCCTGGGATTTTGGACAAAGAAGGTACCCGAGGCAGGAGAGCGATATACTCCCTTTGAGAAGCAGCTGCTGGTCTGCTATTGGGCCCTGGTTGATACTGAGCAAATTACACTGGGACACAATGTGATTTTAAGGCCTGAAATTCCCATCATGCAGTGGGTGATGAGTTCCCCTAAAACTCATAGAATTGGACATGCGCAGGAAGCCAGCATTTTAAAATGGAAATGGTATGTCCAGGACAGGGCACGAGCGGGTCCAAAAGGAACCGCCGTTTTGCATGAGCAGGTAGCGCAGGCTCCAGTGGAGAATTCCGAAATGTGGCATGATGTACCTTCAGTGTGTGAATCCCCAGTAGGGTGGGGCCAGCTGTTCGCGGACTTGTCTGGAGATGACAAAAAACATGTGTGGTTCACGGATGGCTCAGCAAAATATGTTGGAGCGAAAAGGCACTGGAAGGCAGTGTCCTATAATCCTGTTACAAAGAAGCTTTTGACAACTACAGGACAGGGAAGAAGTAGCCAGTTTGCAGAGCTTTATGCCGTGTATCAGGCTTTAAAAGAAGAGCTACCTGGAAAATGTCACATTTATACAGATTCCTGGTCTACCGCCAATGGGTTAGCTACTTGGCTTCCCACGTGGCATGCACATCAGTACAAAATCCATAACAAAGAGGTATGGGGGAAGGAGTTATGGAAGGAGATCTGGGAAATGTTAGCTCAAAGCACCGTGACTGTCTATCATGTGGACGCTCACTGTCCAACTGATTCATTAGACCGATGGTTCAATTGTCTTGCAGACGATCGAGCCAAGATTCAAGAGGCTGAAGTGGAGGCGCAGAATTCTGATTTGGTGGGAATGGCTAAATGGGCACACCAGAAATGCGGACATCTTGGAGAAAAGGCTACTCACAGGTGGGCCGAGATTAGAGGGATGCATCTTTCCCTAGATTTGATTAAAACAGCGATCATTGAATGTCCCATTTGTCAGCATGCACAGCACAGACCGGTCCCACAGGTAGTGAGAGGCCAGCTAGGCAGAGGTAAATTGCCAGGACAGATATGGCAGATTGATTACATCGGACCGATACCAGTGAGCAGAGGGTGTCAGTATGCCTGCACTGTGGTAGACACTTACTCTGGTTATCTCATAGCCTTTCCCTGCAAGCGCGCAACTCAGCAGAGCACCCTGAAAACATTAGATCTATTGATTCTGTTCTATGGGGTGCCACTCCAGATTCAAAGTGATAACGCCAGCCACTTCAAGGGCAGACTAGTGCAGGACTATTGTGCACAACACAATATTGAGTGGATTTTTCACATACCTTACTACCCACAAGCAGCGGGACTGATTGAGAGAATGAATGGGTTGTTGAAAGAAGAATTGTGTAAACTGTCTGATGGGACACTGAAGGGGTGGAGGGATAATTTGTACGATGCTTTGCAAATTTTGAACAACCGACCCCTTACAAATGCCGAGACACCTCTCATGAGAATGCTCACACCTGCTTTACAGATTAATCCGTTTACAACGAGCAATACCATTGTGTATTGGGAAACAGCTCCAGGAGCTTTGGCCCCATATCAAGCTACACCAGAATCTGCAGGACTTGACTTGCATGCTTTTCATATGCATCGATTAAAGCCTAGAGACATCACTCTGATTGAAACTGGGGTGGGAATTCAGATTCCCCCTGAGCATTACGGTCTGATCGCCCCTCGATCTGGGCTTGCCCTGAGAGGCATCCAAGTTTTAGGAGGTGTGATAGATGCAGACTACCAAGGCGAGTTGAAAGTCATTCTCTTGAACAGTGGTGACGCAGACCTAGTGGTGCAACCTGGTGATCGCGTTGCCCAAATTGTCATCATGCCGGTTTATGGAGGTGTTGTTAAGAAGGGGAGCGCCCCAGCTCTTCTCACTGTAAGAGGCAAAGGAGGGTTCGGATCTACTGACAAGAACCCAGGGGCCAAAGTGTGGATTGAATCCCCAAATAACCCTCCTCAACCCGCTGATGTCATCGCCACTGGACCAGACAATGTCCTGGTAGTTATGCGACCTGGTCAAGACAAATGGGAACATGTTCCCGCTGACAAATGCTATTTGCGAGAATGATAATACGTGTTTTGTCCTTTGTTCTTTTCAGATCATCCTGTGGAGTGCCTGTGCCATGAGTGTGGTGTATGGAGCCCGTTCGGGAGACTCCACCGGGGAGCGGGAGGGGCTCATAGCCCAAAAATTCAACCGTCAGCCGCAGATGCCGACGCTGCTGCATCAACCGAACAATGTTTGGATTCATCTAGCGCAGGAAGTGCTGAATATATCTCACTTCTGTATGAGTAACATGCAAAGCGTTCAAGATCTGATTACCACTTGTCTAGTGGCAGTGCCCACTCCTGCTGTTGTATTATTGCACATCTTTAACAATACAAACCAGGATGGAATGGTGGATGTGAGTGACGTTCGCTCCCATCTGTCACTCTATGAGTACTGCTGTCATTGCCCGGAGGTGGGCAGGCGGTTGTGGAGGAACATGACATCTATACTCACGTTTAACATCTCCAATGGGGATGTGTGCTATTCGTTGACCTGTGATCCTATGAAAATAGGTAAATGTGCTCAGCTCAAATTGGAGAAAAGAGACAAAAACTTAACTGCTGCACAACGGACGTTGTGCCACTCACGGAATGACCTGACCTGTTTGAATGTAAATAATTCAATGTTTTGCCAGCATGTGGTGCCTGCTGCCAGCCACATTCAAAATGTTAAGTTGCCTAAAGGTTGGCTCTTTTCTTGTGGTAACCTTTCTTTTACTTATATTCCAGCCAATTTAACCGGAGGGCCTTGTGCCTGGTCACGCTTAGGCTTTCTCATGTTTCCTATGGATACTGCTCTACACCCTCGCTATACCAGAGACACTATTCAATTACCTACGGACTGTGATTCTGAAATTTCATTGCTTTCCAAAACAGAATATGTTAGTTTAGCTGGTTCTATCGTAGGGGTGCCAGGACTTGCAGTATATAATACCAGAGTTATTAATAAACGTGCATGTTTAGTAGTCAAGAATATTAACTATACATCAGCTGCCTTATCTGAGCTGTTATTAGATGTACAGGGAATTAGAAGAGGTGCTTTGCAGAATCGCGCTGCTATTGATTATTTACTGCTTAAACACAACCATGGCTGCAGTGATTTTGAAGGGTTGTGTTGCTTCAATTTATCCGACCACTCCATATCAATCAACTCCCATATAGAGGCCCTGCATAAGTTAGTGAATGGGGTGCAGCAGGATGTTTACAAGGGGTGGTGGGATTGGGCTTTTGGATGGCTGCCTAATTTAGGCCAACTGCGTTATATCTTTGGTGTAATCATTATCATAACAGTTATTCTAATTTCGTTATGTTGTTGTATTCAGTGTGTGCCTAACCTTCTATCTCAGTGTCGCCCAAGAACATTGCCATTTCAGCTTATAGGATATACTTAGTTGTAAGTTGGCCAAATGGTCCAAGGGTGGAAATGTAGTGCTACATGCACTACGTGCAAGATAAACAATGGTGCAGGGTGTGGACCATTGGCCTCTGCTTCCATTGGCCTTCGCTTCCATTTTGGTTCACGACTCCATTTTGTCGAGTCTGGTTCTGTGCGTAAGGCACTGTTCTGTGTTTTTCCACAAGCTTCGGCAAGCTGAAGGGTGGGGTGTTTTTCTGCTCAACTTCGCTCCATCTGCCTGATACGAAGGGCGCTATTTACATTCCACGAGCTATCAGTTAGAACAACAGGGGGATGCGCCTGTACACAAGGAGGAATGCAAGCTGCCTGTACACAAGGAGGAATGCAAGCTTCACCTTGGAGCCCTCTCCTGGGAACTTGGCCCGTTCTGAGGAGACGTCTCGAAGGGTGAACAAGGTACCGCTGATTGCACACTTTGTAAAGGAGGGGGTCTTTTTCTAGAAAAGACTCCTGGGCGTTAGTAAATACTATAAAGGTTGGGGGCCTGGATGGACTGGTTTAGGAACTCTCTTCTGGGTTGGACGCAACGCCAGGAGGACTGATTGTCCCGAAAGAGGCTCCCTGTGCCAGCTGATTTGGGTTCCCCGGCTTTGTGTACGGCGGAGGGATGCAGACGCTCTTTTCGGTGAAGCTTTTCAATTTATTAAGTATATTGTGTGTGCGTGCGTAATATACACTTATTCTTGCAGTCATTTTCATGCTATTGAGCATTGAAGTATATTGTGTGTGCGTGTATTATATGCACTTACTCTTGCAGTGATTCACAGAGTGCTTATATTCTCACCATTATTCTCATGTTATTCTCTTGATATATATATATATGTATATATATTAGTGTGGTTAGCTTTGCCATATGAGAACTTGCCCCTTAAATAAACTTGATTATTTTACTCACTAAGGTGTCTGAGAGTGCTCGCTTTACATTGTGCCTTAAAATATCCTGAAGTGCATAGTTTTGATATTCTGAAGAGTAAAGCAACACAAACACTCAACCCCCTCCACCCTTAAACCCCCCTCCCCCAGCTCTTCTCACTCTACCTGTCCCCCCTCCCTCGCGCTTTCCCGCCGTGACCTCCTGCACGCCCCCGCCCCCAGCTCCCATTCACCCCCAGCTGACCCCTCCCCCCCTCCTACCTCATATGGCGGCTGCTGCGTGACAGTGGTAGCGACCCTTGACCCAAGGGTAGGTCGCTCCCCCTTCCGCTGCAGCTCCTCCAGCTCCTCCAGGTTCCTGAGTTCCTGAGACCCACCTCACAGTAAGTACCCCCCACCTCCCAGCCCCTCGCTCTGCCCCGCGCTACTCACCCTCTCTCCTGCTTCTTTTCTTCTTTTCTTCTTCTCTGTTCTTCCTCCTCGCTCCTCGTCTGTAATCTTCTTCTGTACTCTTCTTTTCCCCGTCTTCTCTCTTCTTCTGTGTTTTTCTCAGCCTCTCCTGTCGCCTCTCTTCTTCCTCATCTTCTTCTGTGGTCTTCTGCCCTCTGTTCTTCATTTTCTGTA
The DNA here is from genome assembly GCF_031143425.1 of Pleurodeles waltl. Taxonomy (NCBI): domain Eukaryota; kingdom Metazoa; phylum Chordata; class Amphibia; order Caudata; family Salamandridae; genus Pleurodeles; species Pleurodeles waltl. The sequence continues at coordinate 143,092,967 of NC_090448.1, forward strand.
TCTTCTTCTGTGTTCTTCTGTGTTCTTCTGTGTTCTTCTGGGTTCTCCTGTGTTCTCCTGTGTTCTTCTGTGTTCTTCTGTTCTTCCGGTCTTCCTTTCTTCTGTTCTTCCGGTCTTCTGTTCTTCTGTTCTTCTGTTCTTCTGTTCTTCTGGTCTTCTGGTCATCTGGTCTTCTGGTCTTCTGGTCTTCCGGTCTTCTGGTCTTCTATCTTCTATCTTCTGCCTTCGGCTCTTCTGCCTCCTCCGTCTTCTTCTCCCCGCGCCTGCCCTCCTGCTCCTGCCTCATCCCCCTCCCTCACTCGCATCCCCCTCTCTATCTCCCCTATCTAACCCGTTCACTATCTACCTCCCTCACTCCTCCTATCTACCTATCTCTCTATCTCTCTATCCCACTATCTAACTCCCTCACTCTCCACCTCCTCCTATCTTCCTATCTCTCTATCTATTTCTCTATCTATCTATTTCTCTATCTATCTATTTTCTCTATCTATTTCTCTATCTCTCCCCCCCTCCCACCACCCCCTCTATTACCTATCTTCCTATCCTCTCACTCTACCTCTCACCCTCACCCACCTCTACAACCCCCCCTCCCCTATCTTCACAACCCTACTCCTATCTTTCTCCCTAATCTCCTAAACCTCCTAACACTCACCCCCCTCCACCCTTAAACCCCCCTCCCCCAGCTCTTCTCACTCTACCTGTCCCCCCTCCCTCGCGCTTTCCTGCCACGACCTCCTGCACGCCCGCCCCCCAGCTCCCATTCGCCCCCAGCTGACCTCTCCCTCCCCTCCTACCTCATATGGCGGCCACTGCGCGACAGTGGTAGCGACCCTTGACCCAAGGGTAGGTCGCTCCCCCTGCCGCTGCAGCTCCTCCAGCTCCTCCAGGTTCCTGAGTTCCTGAGACCCACCTCACAGTAAGTGCCCCCCACCTCCCAGCCCCTCGCTCTGCCCCGCGCTACTCACCCTCTCTCCTGCTCCTGCTTCTTTTCTTCTTTTCTTCTTCTCTGTTCTTCCTCCTCGCTCCTCGTCTGTAATCTTCTTCTGTACTCTTCTTTTCCCCGTCTTCTCTCTTCTTCTGTGTGCTTCTCAGCCTCTCCTGTCGCCTCTCTTCTTCATCATCTTCTTCTGTGGTCTTCTGCCCTCTGTTCTTCGTTTTCTGTATCTTCTTCTGTGTTCTTCTGTGTTCTTCTGTGTTCTTCTGTGTTCTCCTGTGTTCTTCTGTGTTCTTCTGTGTTCTTCTGTTCTTCCGGTCTTCCTTTCTTCTGTTCTTCTGTTCTTCTGTTCTTCTGTTCTTTAGTTCTTCTGATCTTCTGGTCTTCTGGTCTTCCGGTCTTCTGGTCTTCTATCTTCTATCTTCTGCCTTCGGGTCTTCTGCCTCCTCTATCTTCTTCTCCCCGCGCCTGCCCTCCTGCTCCTGCCTCATCCCCCTCCCTCACTCGCATCCCCCTCTCTATCTCCCCTATCTAACCTGTTCACTATCTACCTCCCTCACTCCTCCTATCTACCTATCTCTCCATCTCTCTATCCCACTATCTAACTCCCTCACTCTACACCTCCTCCTATCTTCCTATCTCTCTATCTATTTCCCTATCTATCGATTTCTCTATCTATCTCTTTTCTCTATCTATTTCTCTATCTCTCCCCCCCTCCCGCCACCCCCTCTATTACCTATCTTCCTATCCTCTCACTCTACCTCTCACCCTCACCCACCTCTACAAACCCCCCTCCCCTATCTTCACAACCCTACTCCTATCTTTCTCCCTAATCTCCTAAACCTCCTAACACTCACCCCCCTCCACCCTTAAACCCCCCTCCCCCAGCTCTTCTCACTCTACCTGTCCCCCCCTCCCTCGCGCTTTCCCGCCGCGACCTCCTGAACGCCCCCGCCCCCCAGCTCCCATTCGCCCCCAGCTGACCCCTCCCCCCCCTCCTACCTCATATGGCGGCCGCTGCGCGACAGTGGTAGCGACCCTTGACCCAAGGGTAGGTCGCTCCCCCTGCCGCTGCAGCTCCTCCAGCTCCTCCAGGTTCCTGAGTTCCTGAGACCCACCTCACAGTAAGTACCCCCCACCTCCTAGCCCCTCGCTACTCATCCTCTCTCCTGCTTCTTTTCTTCTTTTCTTCTTCTCTGTTCTTCCTCCTCGCTCCTCGTCTGTAATCTTCTTCTGTACTCTTCTTTTCCCCGTCTTCTCTCTTCTTCTGTGTGCTTCTCAGCCTCTCCTGTCGCCTCTCTTCTTCCTCATCTTCTTCTGTGGTCTTCTGCCCTCTGTTCTTCGTTTTCTGTATCTTCTTCTGTGTTCTTCTGTGTTCTTCTGTTCTTCCGGTCTTCCTTTCTTCTGTTCTTCTGTTCTTCTGTTCTTCTGTTCTTCTGGTCTTCTGGTCTTCTGGTCTTCCGGTCTTCTGGTCTTCTATCTTCTATCTTCTGCCTTCGGCTCTTCTGCCTCCTACGTCTTCTTCTCCCCGCGCCTGCCCTCCTGCTCCTGCCTCATCCCCCTTCCTCACTCGCATCCCCCTCTCTATCTTCCCTATCTAACCCGTTCACTATCTACCTCCCTCACTCCTCCTATCTACCTATCTCTCTATCCCACTATCTAACTCCCTCACTCTCCACCTCCTCCTATCTTCCTATCTCTCTATCTATTTCTCTATCTATCGATTTCTCTATCTATCTATTTTCTCTATCTATTTCTCTATCTCTCCCCCCTCCCGCCACCCCCTCTATTACCTATCTTCCTATCCTCTCACTCTACCTCTCACCCTCACCCACCTCTACAACCCCCTCTCCCCTATCTTCACAATCCTACTCCTATCTTTCTCCATAATCTCCTAAACCTCCTAACACTCACCCCCCTCCACCCTTAAACCCCCCTCCCTCAGCTCTTCTCACTCTACCTGTCCCCCCTCCCTTGCGCTTTCCCGCCGCGACCTCCTGCACGCCCCCGCCCCCAGCTCCCATTCGCCCCCTGCTGACCCCTCCCCCCCTCCTACCTCATATGGCGGCCGCTGCGCCACCGCGCCGCTGGCGCGCCAGAGGCAAGATCGTCTGCGCCCGTCCGCGCCTGGCCCGCGCCCAGCGCCACAACCCCTGGTCCCCAGCTCTCCCAAGCCCCGCTGATCCACTACGACCCACCACCCTCCACGCCCTCAACCCAGGACGCTCCAACACCTGCTTCCAAGCTCACCCCAAACGCACCCATGGACCCTTCGCCTGCAACTCCTGCAAACGCATCTTCCACCACGCAACTACCACGACCACAAGCCCACGCGCCATCAACCACCTCAAGTGCATCCTAGTCAACGCTCGCTCCGTCCACAAACACGCCGTTGAACTCTGGGACCTCCTGGACACCACAGCACCGGACGTCGCCTTCATCACGGAGACCTGGATGAACACCTCCTCTGCTCCAGACATCGCCACCGCCATCCCCGAAGGCTACAAGATCTCCAGGAAAGACCGCACCAACCAAGCAGGAGGAGGTATTGCCATCGTCTTCAAAGACTCCATCAGCGTCACCACCTCCACCGAAGACACCGCTCTCGCCGCTGAACACCTGCATTTTCAGATTCGCACCGACCCGAGGACCACCCTCAGAGGATCCCTCGTCTACCGTCCTCCCGGACCACGTGCTTCTTTCAGCGACGCCATCGCCGACTTCATCTCCCCGCACGCCCTCGCCTCACCGGACTACATCCTCCTAGGTGACCTCAACTTCCATCTGGAACAAAACAACGACCCCAACACCACCACCCTGCTCGCCAACCTCGCCAACCTCGGCCTCAAACAACTGGTGAACACCGCCACCCACATCGCCGGACACACGCTCGACCCTATATTCTTTGCCAGCAAACACCTCTTCTTCAGCCACACCTCCGCCCTACACTGGACCGACCACAGCTGCGTCCACTTCACATTCTGACGCGAGACCCGCCACATCCGCACTCAACCCATCCCTCGTCGACAGTGGAACAAGATCCCTGAAGAGCAACTCCTCTCCTCACTCGCCGCCAACCAACCCACCCTCACCACCGACCCCAACGACGCAGCCCTCAACCTCACAAACTGGATCTCCAACTGCGCAGACAACCTTGCTCCCCTCAAACACACGCATCGACAGACAAACACCAAAAAACCTCTCTGGTTCTCTGAAACCCTCAAAGAATCAAAGAAAACTTATTGCGCCCTTGAGAAAGCCTGGCGCAAGGACCACACCGCTGACAACATGACCGCCCTCAAGAACGCTACCCGCGAACACCACCACCTGATCCGCGCTGCCAAAAGGAACTTTTTCACCGACAGACTGGACAAAAACAGCCACAACAGCAGAGAACTCTTCAGCATCGTCAAGGAGTTCTCCAACCCCAGCGCCAATGCCAACGCCGTCACGCCCTCACAGGATTTGTGCGAATCCCTCACCACTTTCTTCCATCGCAAGATCAGCGACCTCCACGACAGCTTCGGACACCAGACCCAACCAAACACCACCGAACCCGCATCCCCGGCCATCACCCTCAACAACTGGACCCACATCAACACGGAAGAAACCAAATCCATCATGAACTCTATCCACTCCGGCGCCCCTTCGGACCCCTGCCCGCACTTCATCTTTAACAAAGCCGACGACATCATCGCCCCGCACCTCCAGACCGTCATCAACTCTTCTTTTTCTTCTGCTACCTTCCCCGAATGCTGGAAACACGCCGAAGTCAACGCCCTACTAAAGAAACCTACGGCTGACCCAAGCGACCTGAAAAACTTCCGCCCCATCTCTCTTCTGCCTTTCCCAGCCAAAGTAATAGAGAAGACCGTCAACAAACAGCTGACCACCTTCCTGGAAGACAACAACCTGCTCGACCCCTCACAAACCGTATTCCGAACCAACCACAGCACTGAAACCGCCCTCATCTCAGTCACAGACGACATCAGAACCCTGATGGACAACGGTGAAACAGTCGCCCTCATTCTTCTCGACCTCTCGGCTGCCTTTGACACCGTCTGTCACCGCACCCTAATCACCCGCCTCCGCTCCACCGGGATCCAAGGCCAGGCCCTGGACTGGATCGCCTCCTTCCTCGCAAACCGTTCCCAAAGAGTTTACCTCCCTCCGTTTCGCTCAGAACCCACCGAGATCATCTGCGGCGTACCTCAAGGCTCATCGCTCAGCCCGACACTCTTCAATGTCTACATGAGCCCCCCGCCAACATCGTACGCAAGCACGACATCATCATCACCTCCTACGCCGACGACACCCAACTTATACTCTCCCTCACCAAGGACCCCGCCAGCGCCAAGACCAACATACAAGACGGTATGAAGGACGTCGCAGATTGGATGAGGCTCAGCCGCCTAAAGCTGAACTCTGAAAAAACTGAAGTCCTCATCCTCGGCAACACCCTGTCCGCCTGGGACGACTCCTGCTGGCCCACGGCCCTCGGCACCGCACCGACCCCCACAGACCACGCCCGCAACCTCGGCTTCATCTTGGACCCTCTTCTCACCATGGCCAAGCAAGTCAACGCCGTGTCCTCTGCCTGCTTCCTCACCCTCCGCATGCTCCGCAAGAACTTCCGCTGGATCCCCGCCGACACCAGAAAAACCGTGACCCACGCCCTCGTCACGAGCCGCCTGGACTACGGCAACACCCTCTACGCTGGGACCACAGCCAAACTCCAAAATCACCTGCAACGCATTCAAAACGCCTCGGCCCGCCTCATCCTCAACGTACCCTGCAGCAGCCACATCTCCGCACACCTGAGACACCTGCATTGGTTCCCAGTCAGCAAAAGGATCACCTTCCGACTTCTCACCCACGCACACAAAGCCCTCCATGACAAGGGACCTGAATACCTCAACAGACGCCTCAGCTTCTACGTCCCCACCCGCCTCCTCCGCTCCTCTGGCCTCGCACTCGCTGCTGTCCCTCGCATCCGCCGCTCCACGGCGGGTGGGAGATCTTTCTCCTTCCTGGCGGCCAAGACCTGGAACTCCCTCCCCACCAGCCTCAGGACCACCCAGGACCACTCCGCTTTCCGGAGACTCCTAAAGACCTGGCTGTTCGAGCAGCGATAACCCCCCCTTTTCCCCTAGCGCATTGCGACCCGCACAGGTGAGTAGCGGGCTTTATAAATGTTAATGATTTGATTTGATTTAGAAACCATCACGGAGCATGGGAGAAGCACACAAGATAGAGAGATTGAAAAGACATGCTCTCTCATAGAGTACTAAACCAAAAGGAAAAAAGTAGCTCCCCTAAAGTGAGCAGCGGAAGGATACAAGTTCGCCAGTAAAAAGACTGTAAAGAGTAGAGGTGCGTGAAATTTGCATAATTTGTTTTTCACAATTTTGCAAAATTTGAAAAAATGTGCATCTGCTGCAACTCGCATTAAAAAATATATTTTGAGGTTAAAAAAAAAATAGCACAAAACAACGAGCCACATTGTCCAAGCGTGCAGCCATTTAGCTTACTATTTTGTTTTGTCTGCTCCTGCCTAGCCATACCTCATATTTCCTTGTTTCTTAAGCTCTTTCACTTCCACCTACCCCCTTCTTGTCCACCTCTCTCCTTTTTTTGCTTTATTTGCACTTTTTGTTATTTGTTGACTGCCTGTGTGTTTATTCTTCATTTTTAGTAATTTGCCTATTTTTGCATTGTCTTCACTTTTCCTTGAGTTATCCATAGCCACATCTCTGCTGTGCCTGCCCAGACTCCTGGTGTTCAAAAATTGCATGAGGAGGTAACAACCCATCACCCTTTTAATGAGATGGAGATGGCAGTGCTAATTTACTTTGCGCAACATCACCTCTCCACCTCCCATGCTGGAGGGAGACAACAGACCCAGAAAAAACGCCTGGTAGAGCGCAGACTGTGGGGGTGTAGAGTGCAGCACAGTTTAATCCACCGCACCAAGGTCTCCTGCACCCAACTCCAGCCTACGCACCACTAGGATGACCCAAAGCAAGGGAGGAGGACCTGCTTGACCTGTTTGGTGTCGAGGTGGTGGGGCTAGGTAAGAAATGTTTACAAAAATATAATTTTATATTTATTGCTTTTCGGGTGGCAATATTCACAAAACAGGTATGTTTAGGTAATATATGTTTTATATATATATATAAATAAATGTGTATAATATATATGTATTTTTTATATAAATGAATGTGTATCGTAAATATATATCCATATCGGTTCTCTTATATGAAAGCTCCACTCCATTTATTTTTCTCCCACAATTGCTTTTAATTTCCTCAATAATTATTAACATTATTTAAAAAAAGATAGATAAATTTAAGGCTGTGCTTTAAAAGCACTCACCTCAATCAAATACTTCTGCTTTTATAGACCTTCTCGGATTGTCATACTGCCGGGCACACTGCCATCATTCACAATTTGATGGGCTGATCAGCTCAGAGCTGAGGCCATTTGGTCAACAGCTCGGCAAAATCATTGCCTCCTGGGCTAATCTCCACCCCCGTTGCGCGGATGCAAATTTGCAAAGCTAGCCCACGGGTGCTTCAGTCTGAAGCTCTGTAGCACCTCAGGGCTGCGCGTGCATCAAAAGCTGTAGCCAATATACCCCACCCTTGTCACACAGTGGGGTGCCATCAGCAAGTCTCACAGACCTCACTGTAGTGTCCTGCTGGACACATTCTAGGATTTCCACCATCCGCTCTGCTGAGGGCAAGCTTCCACACTCACCCCACACCCATCCATCACAGGCATCACCAGTCAGGTGACCTTGCAAATACAAGAGGCTGAGTGCATGTACCCAAGGCCAGTTATACAAACTATACTATGGCCTTCATTTAGACTTTGGCAGATGGAAAAGCCCATCCGTCGAAGTTCTGACAGGGAGGTTGCCGACAATGTGGCTGCCTTCCAGCCGGGACCATTACGAGTTTCCTGGTGGGCCAGCCAAACTCAGTTTCCGCCCGCAGGCACAGCAGGAAACAGCCTACAGCATTGCCTCTGGCTCATAATAGAGTCGGCGGCAATGCTGTAGTGCATGGGGTGCACCAGCACCCGTCGCAAAGTTCAGTCTGCAAAGCAGACAGTGAACTTTGCAACGGGGCTGTCCAAGGGGGGCCCTGCACTGCCCACGCTAAGTGCCCACCCCGTCTCTGCCAGCCATTTCATGGCGGTGCTACTGTCAAGAAACCGCTGGTGGAGGAGGGAATCGTAATCCCCAGAGCAGCGCTGCCCTGGTACATTGGGACCGCAAGCACCACTACACCATCCTGTGGAGGAAAAGTGGCAGTGCTGGCAGTCCGATCTTGGCGCTATCGCTGCAGTCGTAATGTGGTGGCCCAACCGCCGCATTGGCGGTTGTCCTCCCACCACCGTGACTGTGGTGGTCTTAAAACCGCCAGAATGGTAATGATGGCCTATGTGTCCTTGTCACCATTCCCTTAGTAGCATGAGGGCCCCCAACACTACAATGGCAACAAGGGGGTCGGACCCCACGTATGAGCCTGTGGCTGCTCAGTTGAAGCTCAAGCGAGATGTATAGCCTGTGTCGAAGTCACCCATGCTGACAAGCTGCACCCGGTAGGCGTGGATGATGGTGCCTGCCTGCACATGACCCCACAGCTGCCCTCCTACTGCACCCCAGAAGCGGAAAAGCCTGTCTAATGCCAGTGGCGAAAAGATGAGAGAAGCGCCCTTCAGTGACGCAGTCTGTGCCGCCAGTCAGTAGAGCTGTCCAAGTGTCCATGTTGCCGTGACCCTAGGAAGGTGGTGACAGCCCCAACGAAGTGCCTGCTAGCCTGCTGGGCATGAGGTGAGCCCATAGGTAGCAGCAGACACCGCACGTGGAGGAGAAAATGGGGGTGAAGTATTGTGGTCATTGTTGCGTTCGGGAAACCATGCTAACTGCTCAACGAGAGAGGGAACCCTCCTGCATCAGCAACACCCACGTGGGGCGAGGGGTACTGCATGAGCCACCGGGCGCTCACGACATCTCAGGCACGCCACGGAGGAACAAAGCCAGTGACCTCCCCATCACATTAGAAACAGTGCTCTACCTGCTGTGGTGTTCACCTGCTGTCTCGCCTGCCGCCGTGGGGGTGAGAAATCTGTGAAGAGGCGGTGTGCTGCGGCCTGAGCAAGGTACCCTCACCAGCTTGAGGAGTGTCACTGCAATGCTGGGCCAGCAGGGGCTGTCTAGCTCCCCGCCCACCTGCTGCCATCCATATCCTGGCAAAGGGAGAGAAGAGAAGAGGTGTGCAGTGGCCACATTAGAGGGACGCCCCTTCCCCAGGCCCACAGGGACAGCTGCAAGGCCTGGAGAGGCCCACCGCACAGGCACTGAAGTGGCTCCGTTGCCTTTCCATTAAATGGTGCAGGGCCATCACCATGGGTGAAGAAATTACATTGATAGCCGGTCACTGTCAGAGGGCGGCACAGCATTACATAAATAATAAAATTTCGCTGCGCCTGTTTTTCAATATTTTGAAGCTGCAGTACGCCCAGTGGCATCATAAACTGTGCATACATGAGAGCTGCCTGGCCCGCAGCGGGGAGAAGGCTACTGTGGCCTTGAGAAGTGGTTGCAGCACCACCTACTGGCCTTTCCAGTGCACCAGCATCAAAGGAAGCCTTGTATTGGCAGTTTAACTTTACACAGCCCAGCCACACGACTGTAGTGGCCATACCAGTTTGAAACGAGAGGTGGACCCAATGCCATCTAGAGGATCCTCACCACACCCCACACAACACGGGTGGGAAGCCTAATGTGATAGGAGGCCTCCAGATGCTATGATATTGTGCTGTTAGCATCGCCCTGCAGTGTCACTGAGATATTTGCAGTAGAGATATACAAAGGTGAGCAATCCCTGGGAAGTCTGGGGAGGCTAAGTTAAAGGCACCAAGAGACTTGAGTGACTAGGTCAAAACTGCACAGAGATAAGCCATGAGGAAAGTGGGAATGATGTGAGCACCTCTGCCTCACTGGACACAACAAAGCAGTGCCTCTAGTTACCTTTGTTTGCAGGCAGCAGGGGCTTGAGAATTCCTCGGTGGAAGGATATGTAAAGAGAGAATCTTAGCATTGAACGGCCATCATTGTAGGCCCGGAGAACCGGAATGACAAGTGTCAGCAAAAGAGCGCCCATGGAGGAAGAGACAATGTCAGAGGTGCACAGAGCACCACACCTGCGAACCTGACAGCATGGGCAGAAGCCAGAGAGACAGACAGCCCTCTGAGAGTGAGATGTAATGCCAAGTGAGAAGAGGCTGCACCAGTCTGCCACACCACAGCACAAGATGGCCACTGTTGACCCACGGTCGAGCAGGTCAGGAAGACTGACTGACCCTGCCAAGCAAACGGAGGCAGGAATAAGCGCTACAACGGCGTAGTCTCGAGGTGCAAGTGCAGCACCCTTGAGTGAAGACAGGAAGAATGGAACGATGACCCTCCATTCAAGGAGCAGACCACCAAGAAGATTTCGGAACAGACAGGACCTGTGCGCGGTCCACGTGGAGAAGGAATCAAGTCCTACTGACAGGACTAAGCCTGTGAGAGGCTGCGACAGAAGATGCATCGTCCAAGGTGCACAACAAGCCAGTGAATGGGCCATGTGATGCAACATGAAAATGCCACCTCAAGAAGGGGAAAGGACAGATAGAGAGGAAAGTGGCACGATGGCACACTGTGAAGGTTTGAAGAAGAAGCGTGTGACAGACCGGTCACACAGACGATCAGGAACACCACAGGTGCACAATAGAAAGGGAGAAGAGTGACAGGACTGAGGATTCATGCCGGCATAAGAGAGGGCATCCATCACCAGAAGCCAGCCACCGGGGTGAGCAGACGTCACTGGAGACAGCTCCATGGGTGTAAGCCACCAGCATGCACGAACTGTGTTCAGGCCCCACGCTTTTCAGTACGACCGTCCTGCCACCGGCTGCTTAGACAACTATGGCATCCCTGCTGCCAACTGCACACGCCAAGAACCACACATGGCCATGAAGTCCCTCAAGTCACCCACGTTGATCTAACTATTATTTGGTAAGGTCATCATCCTTACCAGACCGTTTGGACCATCCACCCTTGGGGTTGCACGTGGCTTGGACGTGGCCCTGTTGGGAGTTCCTCAGCACCACCCCTGGGGCGATCTATGAATTGCCCGCACAGCCCACGTAGTCCGGTGGCAATCCAGGGACAAGGGCCTCAAGGGAATTCCGGTGAGAGGGGAATCCCAACCAAGAGAGATATGTCTGAGGCAGCTCCACGACAGGCACCGGGATGCACTGAGGTCATGGACAGAGACTGGTCACCCAAAGACTATCGGATAAAGGCCAGTGCACCTGAGTTCTGACAGCCAGAGTACACAAACCCTGTGACAACCAACCTTGGTGGCTCCGAGCGTGACTTGGAGGTGGTTCAGTTGGCTATTCCTCAGCGATGCCTACGCTTGTCCTGTGATAGGCCAGGCACAGTCCACACGATCCCATGGCAGCCTGCCGAAGGGCCTCAAGGAGACTCCTGTCCGATAGAGTTCTGGCACGAGAGGGAAGCCTGAAGCTGTTTTACCAACGGACGTTAAGATGCATCAATGCCTTCAAGGACAACCCTTTTCATCCAGGTCATCCTCAGCCTTTGGAGGTGTCCTCAGGATCTGTACAAGATGACAAGTTAGGCCCACCTCCTGGCACCTCCAACTCTGGAAACCTTTGTAGCATAGAGTATTAGAGTGACCAGGCAAGGGGAAGGGAATTAGGAAGGGGACTGCCGGTAAGGAGACCTGCAAAAAGAAATAGCAACACACAGCAATGTAATCTTATAACTAACTATAACATTGTTATAATCCCTCAGTCAAGAATTTGTTTTCTCTCACCAAAATTTACTGAATATTACAACAAGAATATGATGACCAAAAAAAATGAAACAAAAAGATTAACCCCCAAGCAAAGTGTCCTAAAGATATTGTTAACGCTGATATTCATTAGACAATTCAGCAATATTCTGCATTTCTAAAATATCCTGTCTTAAATAAAGAGTAATCTTCCAAAGACATTTAAGTTAGTATCCTCTTTGCAAAACAAAAATATCCATTACATGGAAGAAATAATTTCCTCTGAATTTTTCTTGCAATATAGATACACAGATAAAACCAAACACTTTGTTCTATTCAGGGTGTTCCTTTAGTTATGTAACTTCATATCTTTAGAAATAGGAAAAGAGCAATAAATATTGCATCTGGCAGACTGCCAGCAAACTCCAGCAAATGTCCTTTGTATATCTACTTAAGATAAAATCTCACCACTAAGAGCAGGACCTGGTCTTCAATAAACTTCAAAATCAACCTATAGAAAGCAATCCCTCAAAGCCGAGAGAGATAAGGCCTGCCACAGCCAGAGCCACAGCCAGAGGAAGGACCAAACCCGGAAAGCTCTGGAAGAATAGTGAGCACCTGGGAACTGGGTGTGGCAGGCTTTATAGTCTGGATGCACCCAACCTGGTAGCTATGGATACCTCTACAGAGAGCATAAAAAAATAATGTCAAGGACAATCAACAAGCATAGGCTCATGCAAAAGGTAATGTTATGCATACAGCTCAGATTATTTGCAGAGAAAAAGCATAGGCTCATGCAAAAGGTAAAACAACCACAAGTCCAAGTAATAATATTGTCAAGAAAAATCAACAAGCATAGATTCAGGCAAAAGCTAATATTATGCATACAGCTCAGATTATTTGCAGAATACTATATATCCTCGACTGATTCTCCACACTCTCTAACGCATGCAATGACAATGCCACCACCAACGTGCTCTGGGTGCAGCCTCATGGGCCTTACCACACTAATGTCTCAAACATGTATGTTGAAGAACTCGTAACGCATTGGTTGAAGGGGGCCCTAGACAGCGCACTACCCTAGTTCTGACAGGAGGTTCGCTACCCCTGGAGCCTGAATGCCTTCTCCCTTAAGTGGACTCCCCACTGCTCCTGATGCACCCACATCGAACATTGTAAATAGACTCTCAGACCGTGCGCCCTCCTTATAACGACCCACAAATCAGCACAGCGGTCATTGCATGGCGGAAAACAATTGGCGGTGCGAACCACCGTGGTCAAAAACCCACCTCAGCCAGAACACCACACCACATTGGACAGTTCGAATACCCCACACCTGATACACATTCACACACCAGACACATCTACAGACACCACTATAAGACACACCCCCAACACAATCCACTATCCTTTACAACTCAAACGTCAATCACAGACAGCGAGGGGCCAAGATCATAAGATTTTGTACTTGTGCACATTTACACATCTCACTCAGCACACATCACACAACTGCAGGAACAACACTATACACACATCAACACAGCACACAAATAAATACAGCAAAACAACCAGCACACACAACCAAGCACCCCCACCCCACCAAGCACCCTACACTGCACCCTTGCACACACACCCCCACTCACAACACAACCACTATGTCCCATCTAAAGCACCCACGCTTCACAGAAGAAGAGTTGAGGGTCAAGGTCGATGAAATCATCAGGGTACAGCAACAACTGTTAGGAGCACTGGTCCAACAAACATCGATTGCCAGGAAAATTGAGTTATAGCAGGAGATCATCGACAGTGTCAATACAGTGGGCAACCATCGGCTCATGAGGGAGGACATCAGGAAGAGGTGGAATGGCCTACGGGAAAAGGTGTGTTCCATGGCATCACAACATCAGATTGCGATCAACAAGACCGGCAGTGAGCCCCCACCTCCACTCCCAGAGTTTGCACGTGGGAGGAGAAGGTTTTGGCCATACTGTATCCTGAGAGCCTGACTGGAATAACTGGTGGACTGGACTCTGGTAAGTCACTAACACTCTCCTCGCACTCTTGTCCAGCATGCATCCCTGCTACCCATCACTCCCCAAGTCATCCTGTCTCCCACTCCACCTCCCACCCGATCACCAAATGCCCCTCCCCTGCATGCCACACCACCACCTAGCCACTATCCCCACTCTGTCCCTACCCAGTGCACTGACATCACAACCACAAATCATCATTACAACTCCCACAATGCACCTGCCCAGCTACATGACAACCTGAAATGTCCACATCACAGTGCAACACCTGCATGGCTAACTATTGCACCTGCTGCACCTACTGCACGCTACAACTGAGGACCACTACATGGCAATGGCAGCAATGCAATTTTGATTCCTCAATTCGGAACGGAACATGGTACCCATTTCTGCATCCATGACCCACAAACTATATCAACAGTGCTGCATCTGTCATTGCCATAACTGGGATACAAGTCAAGCCACAGTATGCATCACACAATGACAATACCAATCACTCCTCCACTATGTAACTCTCTCTCACTCCATCCACAGGTAACCCTGCCACTGCCACTGTGCAGAGGATGCCTGAGACAGCCAGCCCACCCCATGATGAAGGTCCCAGTGAGGACTGCGCCTCTGGATGTCTGGACAGTGATGATTTACCTGGCCCATCTGAGACTATTAGTCAGTCCACCACTACCAGCCTCACCCTGCCCACAACAAAGTCCCCCAACCCTGTGGCATCAACAGCAAACCCTCACCCCCAGACCTGTCTCCTAAGGACTGTTAAATCAGCAGTGTGCCCCACAGTACAGGGACAAGAGTCGACACCTCACACCCAAGACGATGAAGGTCCTGGTGTAACTGGGAGTGGGCACACCATGGCAGGGGCACAGGTACAGGGGGCAGGGTGCGTGGGAGGGATTCTGTGGTGCAGAGGATGGGCCCCCAAGGGACTCAAGTCCTGGAGCATACCAGCAATCCCAGGACAAGATAGGCCAGATACTTACCATCTTGCAGGAAAACCAGAGGCTGCAGAGGGAAAACCACCAGTAGGCCATGCAGAAGTGGCAGGCGCACAATGGCTCCATGGCCTCCATTGCAGGGGTGCTAAAGAAATTCACCACCATCTGGCGTGCGACCTCCACCTACCAGCAGGTACTAGCATACCAACTGAGTCTTCAACATCTGCCACAGCTAGTGGAATGGAGGCTCTGTCTGAGAAACCACAGGCCATTGGCACCCCTTCCTCTGTAGTTGAGAAACTCCCCGCAAACATGGTCATCCATCCAGACATCCTACAGGAGCTGATTCTAAGACCAAACCCACTGCCAGGAAGTGACCCTCCCCTGAACATTCGACCTTGTGTGCCACTGAGACACCCTGTTGACTGGCCAATGGCCCATTATTCCATTGGCCCTTGGACACTGGACCTGTACTACCTACAGCTGGGCCACCTACTCTGATGATTTCATCTACCATGCCCCACTCATCACCCATTGAACAATAGATGCACAATAAACACCATAGAACACAGCTACTGCATTCATGTCTTTATTGTAACATGTTCCAATGTGTGCTCACCAGAAAGTAATGTGTGTCAATCCACATTCACCATAAGTCTGTTACATGGACAGGAGAGAGAGGATTCACCAGCAGGTCACACAGTACCTCAGACATGTTCTAAAATCCATTTTTAAAGGGAGCCACTAGTTCAAGCAGACACCAGAGTAGCTCCACTAATCCAACCTGCAAATAGACTAAGACAGGGACAACCATCAGGATAGGAGTCATGGTGTCACACACAACACATATACAGTACATTGTAGTCGGCCTCAGTGTGAATTGTCAAGTAGCATGGGAAAACAGCACATCATGCCACATTCACAATATCCGGAAACATATTGCCATTGGCCGCTAGCTAACAGCTGATATGAGCCAACAAAATACATATACAACTGTTAGGAAAGGCCAGTGTCCATGAATGGAAATGGGAACAGGAAAATAAGTGATTCACACTACCCAATCTATAGTTGTCAAAACATCTGCATTGAAGTTTGCGGGACTGAGAACACACCACACGGTTGTACATAGGAGATGTCAACATACCAATCTGCATTGTCAACACATGTCAGACTTCAGATGAGTAAGACAGCTCCTGATGTGAAATCTGTCACCCACCACAGGCCTAACAGAGGGATAGGTACACTGAACACCTCCACTGATGTAACTGACCAGGAGGAGCAATGTCAGAAGGCAGACATGAAATCAGAGACCTGACAATACACAATATACATACCTGAATGTCACTTGAAGTATTGGTTGATCAGCCCAGTCCTAGAGTCAGCTGCACCTTCATCATCAGCCTCATCATCACTTCATATGTCACCACCATCAGCCACTGGTCCAGCTGCCACCTCTTCATCATCCAGTAATGGTATGTGATGTCTCACGGCCAGATTGTGTAGCATGCAGCAGGCAACAATGATTTGGCAGGCCTTTTGCTGAGTGTAGAGCAGGGCACCTCCAGATACATGGCGGCACCTGAATTTGGCCTTCAATAGCCCATAAGTTCTTTCTATTACACACCTCGCCCTGTCGTGGGCCTCATTGAAACAGTGTTCCCCATCCATTGTAGGATATCTCACTGGTGTCAACAGCCAGTGAAGCTTAGAATAGCCAGAGTCACCTCTGTGCACAAAGGCACTATACCGATAGAGACACAGGGCAGAATGGGATTACATGTGACATCACAGCTGCACACATATTATTGAATATATGCCGATTAGCCAGGCTCTCTCTATCTCTCTCCCTCTCTCTGTCTCTCTCTCTCTCTCTCCCCCCTCTCTCTCTCTCTATATCTCTCTCTGTAGTTGTTCCATCATGTGTGAGACATTGCTGTCCCTCAGAATGTAGGAGTCTTCACAGATCCAGGAAACCTGGCCATAACTTTGGAGATATACTGGTCATCGAGACACACCACCTGGACATTGATGGAGTAAATGTTTTTCCTGTTCCTGTAAACTTGTTCATTGGCCCTGGCAGGAACCAAAGCAATGTGGGTGTCATCTCTGCCCCCATCACATGACGAATGTGTCCCATATCATAGAAGTCAACCTTCACAGTGGACAAATCTGTACAATGGGGGAACCTGATGTAGCTGTCCAGGTATTTCAGAAAAGCACATAGTACATCCTTCAACACCGACTGAACATAGGCTGTGACATCCCTGCTGCCACGCCCACTGTAATCTGGAAGGAGCCTGAGGCAAGGAAGTTTAGTAGTGAAAAAAACTGTATTGTGGGAGGGATTGTATAGGGATTACGTATGGCAGCCAACAGTTTTGGCTCCAACTGATTACACAGTTCCATGATGGTGTGATGATTCAGATGACAGATGGATGTGACCTAATTCCACAGGTGTATGTCATCATGGTGGTAGGCAGTTGAAACCACTGTGCAAATCCTCATTGGCTAACATTGTTGCCAATGGGAGACTGGGGCCAATGATGATCACCTTTGGCGGGGACGGTCATGTACGTGGAGGCTGTGACCGCCATTTGCTTCTGCCTAGCTCACTTGACTCCTGACACTCATGCAAGCAAGATCTCCACTACGTGAGCTGCTGTGTACTGTCTTTGGGAGCCATCATGCCATGTCCTGCACATGATAGGGCCCCAGCCTTCACTCAGGAGGAGTTGGAGAAACTTGTGGACGGGGTCCTACCCCTGTACGACCAGCTGTATGGGGCACCAGAGGAGCAGGTGAGCCCAATTCCATTGTCCTGAATAATAGGGGTGTGTGTGTGTGAGGCTGTAAGGCATTGCCATGCCGCACAGGGAGTGGATGCATGGAGGGGGCATGGAGTAAATGTGTTTGTGAAGTGAAGACATGTTAGTGTGGGTATTTGATGTGTATGATGTGTGTAGTCCACTGCTGCTGATGTGGTGCCACTTTACATTAATTTTTCCTTCTGTCTGTGTCACCCATGAAGGTCAGCTCCCATCAGAAGAAGGGGATCTGGTGTGCCATCACCAAGCAAGTGCAGACCCTAGGAGTTCATAGCCAGCAGAGCACCCACTGCAGAAAGCGGTGGGAGGACCTGAGATTCTGGGCCCAGAAGACCGCGGAGGCCCAGCTGGATACGTCCTCCCAAGGAGGAAGGGGTACCCATTGAACCCTAACCCCCCTAATGGCCCATATTTTGGTGGTGGCCTACTCTCAGGTAGATGAGCTCTTGAGGGTAGCACAGCAGCCATAAGGGGGTCAGTACAGGTTCTAACCTCGCACATGAAAGGCCTTGCTTGGGATTGGGTGGCTTAGTTGTGGGCAGATGTGCATGTTATCAGTGGTAGATGCATATAGACAATTGGTATAAGTCACCCTGGAAGGCTCTGAATCGATTATGTGTACCATTACAATGCTGTCAATGTATCTCCAATCGACACATTCGATGGATGGGTGAATGTAGACACCCTACGCATTGTGTCAGACCAGCTTCTTCTATAGGCATCAGTGTACCTGAGGTGTAAGTACTATCACATCAGTATTTGTCTCTCACAATGACTGAGTGTGAGAAAGTTGCCTCTTTCTAGCATGGTTACCACCATTTGTGGCCTGTTTGTCAGTGTGTTTGACCGTGTCACTGGGATCCTACTATCCAGGACCCTAATGCTTACGGTTTATGGCCTATTTGTTAGTATGTTTGACTGTTTTGTCAGTATGCTTGACAGTGTCACTGAGATCCTGGTAACCAGAACCCCAGTGCTTATGCTCTCTCTCTTCCCAAATTTCTCACCACATACTGGTAACCCAGTATTTCATCCCAAATTGGCATACTGGTGCCCCCTTATGTGATACCTAGGTACCCAGGGCATTGTGGTTCCAGGGGCTCACTATGGGCTGCAGCATTACTTTGCCACCCAAAAGGAGCTCATGCAAAGGCTTCTGCAGGTCTGCCATTGCAGCCTGCGTGAAATGGTGCATACACCCTTTCACAGCCATTTTCACTGCACCAGGTCACTTATAAGTCACCTATATGTCAGGCCTTCCAAACCTGATGGCTGGGTGCAAAGTACCTGAGTGTGAGGGCACCCCTGCACTAGTTGATGTGCCCCCATGTCATCCAGGACCATTTTCCCAGACTTCAACAGTGTTCGGACACCATTTTACACGTGCACTGGACATAGGCCAATACCTATGCCCAGCTTCACAGTGGTAACTCTGAATATGGCCATGTAAGGTGTCTAACACCTGGGAATTGTACCCCAAATATTTATGTCAGTATTAGTTTTACAATTCCATGCACTCTGGGGGCTCCACAGTAGACCCCAGTACTGCCATACCAGCCTTCTGAGGTTTTCCAGGCAGCCCTGGCTGCTGCCACCTCACAGACAGGTTTCTGCCCTCCTGTTGCTTGAGCAGCTCAAGCCCAGAAAGGCAGAACAAAGCATTTCCTTTGGGAAAGGAATGGTACACCCTCTCCCTTTGGAAATAGGTGTTACAGGCTCTGGAAATGCTTTGAAGGGCACAGATGGTGCCCTCCTTGCATAATCCAGTCTACACCGGTTCAGGGACCCCAGTCCCTGCTCTGGTGTGAAACTGGACAAAGGAAAGGGGAGTGATCACTCCACTGTCCATCACCACCACATGGGTGGTGCTCAGAGATCCCCCGGAGTGTCCCATGGTTTTGCCATCTTGGATTCCAAGGTGGTGAGGCACTCTGGGAGCATCTGACTGGCAAGTGCCAGCAGGTGATGTCGGAGCCCTCCCGTGATAGGTGCTTACTTGTGTAGCTAGCCAATCCCCCTTTCAGGGCTATTTAGGGTCTCTTTCCTGGGTGTTTCCTCAGATTGCAAGACTCCAGCAGGACTCCTCTGCATCCTTTACTTTATCTTCTACAGAAGAAACCTCAGCTGAACCCTCAAGGAGCTCTACAAACTGCAACAAAGAAGCCAAGATGACTTCTGCAACATTGTAAATTCAGCTCCTGCCAGCAACTGCAACAGTTTCCAGGTTGTGCATCCTCCAAGGACTGGCTGTCTTCAGCCTGCACCAGAAGAACTGAAGGAATCTCCCCTGGAGTGACGGAGTCACTTCCCTGCTTCAGCAAGCACCTCTCTGCAGCGACGACCTGTGGCGTGGGTCCCCTTTCCAGATGGCGAGCGTGGATCCAGCAACACAAGTGGTAGATTAAAGTGACCTTGACAGTCCCAAGATCCAGCTGCCCAACTTTGGTGGAGGTAAGAGCGTGCCTCCCCACGCAAGACAGTACCCCCGTGCACCGTCTGACTTGCAGGTGCTAAGGCTTGTGTGCGACCTTCCAAGAAGTTCTTTGTGCACAGCACAGCTTAGGCCTCCAGCACTCCATTCTGTGATGCACAGCTTCCTGAGTGGTTCCCCGGCAGCGTGGGATCCCTTTGTGTCATGCTGCGTGGGCCTCCATTTGCACTGTCTTTGTCTCTGTGCTGTGGGACTCCTGTGTGTGCTGCCTGGTCTTCTGAGGGCTCTCTGAGTTGCTGAGTGCCCCTTTGTTTCCAACTCCTGGGTAGAGGCCACTATGTTCCTCCTGCAGCACCATTTTTGGCCACCCGTGACCTTTGCATGTGCCAATGCTTGTTGGCAGAATCTAGTGACGCAAACCAGACTGCAATCATCCATCTGGCGTGGGGCATCTTCTGCACCAACCAGGAACCCACATCTGTCTTTGTGGGTGCATTACTGACTTTGTCTTCTCACTGGTAGTTTTTCTTTTGCACCTTCATCCGGGTTAGCAGGGACTCCTGTTCTCCCTGGACTCTTCAGAGCTTCTTCGACTTGGTCCCCTTCTTCCACAGGTCTTCAGGTCTAGTAATCCATCATTGGTGTCTTGCAGTCTCTTCTGTTTCTTGCATAATCGTCTATCACAACTTCTTTTGTGCTTCAGGAAACTTACTGTCATTTACTCCTGTTTTCCTGGGCTATGGGGTGGGTTCTATTACTTACCTTTGGTGTTTTTTTTATACTCCCACGATACCCTTGCCTAGGATGGAAACCGACTTTTGCATTCCACTATTTTAGTATATGGTTTGTGTTCCCCCTAGGCCCTTTGCAACCTATTGTGATTTTCACTATTTGCACAGTTTCTGACTGTTTTTACAAATATACGACGAAACAAAGACTGCAAAAACAACTACTGCCTTAACAACGAGGTCGGAACACCGACCTCGTTGCTACTACTAATGATTTTACCACGAATGCCTTAACAACGATATTTCGTTGTAAAGGCATTCCTGATAAAATCATTAGCAATAGGCACCATTCACCCTACATCCCTCACCCCACCCCCCCAACCCCACCCCAAAACCTAAAACCCCCTGGCCCCCCACCCACTCCCCAAAACCAAAAATGCCCCACCCCCCCAAACCCACCCCAAAACCGAAAACCCCGTGACCCCCCACCCACTCCCCAAAAACGCCCCAACCCCACCCTAAAACCTAAAACCCCCTGACCCCCCACCCACTCCCCAAAACCAAAAACGACCCACCCCCCCAACCCCACCCCAAAACCTAAAACCCCCTGACCCCCCACACACTCCCCAAAACCAAAAACGCCCCACCCCCCAACCCCACCCTAAAACCTAAAACCCTGTGACCCCCCACCCACTCCCCAAAACCTAAACCCACCACTTACCTTCGCCAAGTCCCTTCTTTGTACCTTAACCACGCATGTTCGTTGTTCAGAACATATGTAGTTAAGGCACAAAAAACCGAAGTCGTGGTTAAAAAAAGCGTTGTTGCGCTTTCGTTAACCACAACCTTCGTTAAAAAAAAGTCGTAAAAAAGGATGTTTCCCTGTTTTTACAGCTATTTCTGCATTCTAGTGTATATACCGTGTATATTACTTACCTCCTAGGGGAGTATAGTCTCTAAGGTATTTTTGGCATTGTGTCACTAAAAATAAAGTACCTTTATATTTGTAACACTGAGTATTGTCTTTCATGTGTGGGTGTGTACTGTGTGACTACAGTGGTATTTCAAGAGCTTTGCATGTCTCCTAGATCAGCCTTGGCTGCTCAGCTACAGCTACCCCTAGACAACCTGGCAGCTAGACATAGACTACATTTCACTAGTGAGGGGTAACTGGACCTGATATTGTTGCGTAGGTTCTCATTATCCTATTGAGACTACTGGATTTGGGTGGCAGAATCACCTGTAATGAGGGGGACTGAGTCTGATCCCGCACCATGTTACACCTGTCGGCCTATTCTGGGTTTGTTCCAGCTAAGTAGCAGTGCCTCATCTTCACCCAAGAGCAGAGATGATTGGGGCAACCGGGCACATGACATACATGACTCCTCAGGACAATCGTGGTCACTCAGATCTTATCTGTTTCTCTCAGGTACATTGGTGTTACATATGAAAGGACAATCAGAGGCAGAGTAAAGTTCAATAAGGTTTTATTGAAGTAACTGCATCTTAGATAACAAAGCATGTATTGTAATAACTAGGAAGATAAAGCACAATAAGATTACAATTGTGACAAGGAGAGTAAAACACAAGAATAACACTACCATACTGTCACTAAGGCTTGTAGGGATAGTTCCTACCTAAGCTATGTTAGAGCACAGCATGTTAAGCCCTAATTCTGGCTTTCAGGTTCCCCTTGGCAAGACATCATCCCTCATACCTGAGCGCGAGGCCTGTAGTCTACATAAGCAGCTATAGCGAAATGATCAGCAATCAGCATGCAGTCGTGGTCTTCTGGATGGAATCTCCCTCTAAAGTACATTGATCAAAGTAGTGTTTTATAATAAAACATCTGATGTTCCAAGAAAGGATTCCCACGTAAGAGTATGTATGTTTCTGTGAACATTGGAGACAAAGCGTACCAATTTTGCTGGAAACCTATCTTACCTCGGCCTTGAAAAAAGCACAGAGTGAAAGAAATGTCTTGTTTAAGAATGCAGTGCTGACCTAGGCGAAGAACAGCTAGATAGAGAAAATAAAATAAGACCGCAAATGTGGCTAATGTTAAAATAATATAACAAAGCTAAATAAAATATCTAGGTTAAAGCGCACAGCGGCAGGTCTAGTTTGCTAAAATAACATGTATAAAATGATAGCTAAAATGGCTACACAACACCCTCCCCTTGCCAGTTCAAAGGTGGCTCTAAACCTAATTTAATATATAAAAGCTACTAAAATTCGGCTTAAAGCATATATCTATGGTAATGTCAATAATGACAAGTTAAAAGACACTTAAGCATTTATGAAAAGGACAATTTAAAATATTAACTGTGCCGTCTAGAAGCCGAATTTCAAAAGTCAGAGTCAGTTTTAAAGTCACCATTTGAATCCGGGATGATTGAAAATAAGAGATCTTCCACTTCGTCAGGTGGGAAAGTAGGAAGTTCCTTGCCAAGGAGAACCAAGTAACATTTGTGTTCTAAAGCCTGAGCTCCAACCGAGGCAGCAGCATTCTGTGGTGTGCCCCACAGTGAGTTTAGAGCTTCTTGATCCACAAAGGACAACTCATAAACAGCTTCCCGTAGCAAACTCACCCTCAACGCGCATGTTTAGTAATGAGCCCTCAGTGAGAACATCAACAGATCAGCATCCAATCTAAGCAAGTGCTGCGTAGAAAGACAAACTTTCAGTGCATATTCAAAAGGGCACCAAAGGCACTGAAACACGGGCTGCACACAGTGCAAAACAGGTCTGAATGACAGAGACCAGTCTCACTCCAATCGCAACAGGAGCGGTGCTCCAAAGTACTGCATCATGGGTTCATGACGCAGCTGTGCTGGGGAAAGCGCTTTCAGTCCTCCTTGTTGTAAAGGGACAGCCATAGAGCAGAAAAAGTAGTAAGCGCAAAATGTCACCTATTATAGCCAAAGTTATTGGAAATCCCCCCAAAATAATGGAAAATATTGAGTGTAGGGCTAAAGGTATTAAGCCAAATATAGAGGAAAAGGTGTGAACAAAACCAGAACCAGCAGCCTTAAAGAAATGTGCGATTCCAGGAGTACTGGATGTGTTAAATATTTGACCTACGAGTTCACCAAAGTGTCTCGGAAAGTTAGTACTTGAAAGGGACTCTATCTCTGCGGATGACCTCGCAACCTGAAGTGCATAGGTCTTGCGTGCAGATGTAAGTGCCACATGTTTTTGAAACAATAAAGCCTTGAGTCTGCTCAACCTGTCAAAATTCATATTTGAAGTAACGATATGGGGCCACATCTCAGCTACTTCCCTCTGTCATGTAGGAGGAAAAAGTACATTCCCGCAGTATGTAACAATTTTGGAGACCGAAATGACATAAACTATTCCGTCTCGGATCCCACAACAGCGCTCACTATGAAGGAGCACATAGCTGCCATTCGAGAGCACTTGGAATGCAGGTCTGATCAAGGGGACTGGGACTCCCTTCAGATAACAAGCCAAGTTTGCTGCAGAAGCGTTACATGCCGTGTGCAAGGACTGCTGTTTACAAACCATTGAATGCCGGACAGAAGCCTTGCATTCACTACAGCTAAGAAAGACCTCTTTCATGCCGCTGAGACATTTGTACTAGAAGGGCAACTCCCACGCCTCGTTTTTGAAACTATCATCTAGCCTTTCATATCTGCCCACTGGAATGTGTTTTAAGCAAGATGTGAACTGAAGTGTTGAAATAGGCAGATTGATGACCCCGTTTATTAACCACTCAGCAGATGGTATTTCAGCCACAGTGAAAGGCAGCTTTTCTAATTTTTCAATATTTAACATGACATAAGTTGCTTCCTTCTTAGCCATTAGTTGTTGTTGTTGCATTAAATTAAATGTAGAAAATATGTCCCTCATGCAAACGTGTTGCCAGGAAACGCGACCTGCTTTCAGTGTTTGTAGTGTCCAACCTAACTGCATAATGGATCTTAGTTGACTCTGTCCATGGTCTAAAGAGGACATCTCGCTCTGAACTATGTCTATTGCAGAGGAAACAATGTTGTTTTAGGTGTATGTTCGGTCGGACAGGGTATTAATCCCATTATCTACAACAGCTAATGCCTTCTGTAAGCTTTTCTGATCTATTTGCCTTAACCGGGCAGCAGCTTCTTGTTGTGAAAGCTTTGAAATGTCATTATAGACTGCACTTTCTGCGTTGTTTTCTGGGGTTCATCAGGAAATCCTGTAAATCAGGATTATTAGACAGGAGACTGAGGCTATCTTAAACAGCATCTAGTGAGGAACTCTTCAACCATTGCTGGCATAGTTTCCTACACAATATTTCATCACTATACCTGCATGTTCAGATGACACACAGCGAGGGTCAGGCCTACTTGTTTTAAAAAGCTGATCTTCTGTTGCATTGATACATTTCTGCCATTTGTAAAATTTTGCAGGGGCAGGAATACTGGGTGCATTCAAATCCTTAATGTTTGCTAGACCTAAACAACTTGTCTTTTGTACAGTTTCATTTAAAAATATCATTTGAACAGGTATCAGGCGTGCTCTAAATAAAGCTTTCTTACCCCTTATTTGGCAATTTTTTTGTTCCCCACACACTTTTTAAGTCAATCGACTTCAAATAATAATCATAGCCTTCTATAGCCAACCGGGAAACAAGGGAATCAGAATAAATGAATTTCGTATCTGTCAATGATATATGTGCCTTTTCCATAAATGGCAATTTGAAATAATATGACTCAGCATTTTAAACATCGTGCCCAGAAAAATATGTAAATTTTTCAGAATATAGTTGAGAACTTCCTTGTGGAGGAGGTGGACAATGTTCCCATTGTGTGTAATTAAAAATAGTCTTCGGGGTACTTGCTCTGTGAATGAAATGGTGTCCATAATAATTATAACGGAACATGTCTCCATAATTCTCTTTGGATTGATAAACATTCTCACTTTCAAAAACAGTAAAATACTGCAACTTAGTCATCATAGAATTAACTGTTTTCACATCTCTCTCATCAGAAACAACTCTGGGTATTATTACATCATTCATAGAAAGTTTAACACATATGATATGTGAATGACCTCTGTTGGGCCGTATATATCAAATCTGACTTTATCCCAAACAATCCCATTAGGAATTGGTATAGCGGAAATGTTCACGTAAGACAAGTCTCTGCAGACCTTGTGAGGAGAGAAATTTGTTTTTAGGACTTCATCCACCAGTTCAAATGTTGATCATTCAGGAAGGTAATGACTGTGTATTAGTAGAAAGAAAGTAATAACAAAGCCAATCCAAGGTAGGAAAGCTAGTACAGTTAAGGAAAATCACAGATAGTTCTATGGGAAAATAAAGTAATTTGTTTTGAGCCAAATTATCAGCTTACGTGTTTTTGACAGTTCAGATGCAGAGGAGGCAGATGAGTCCAAGAAAGTGTCAGTGATGTCAGCAAAGTATCCAGAAGCAGCTTGTGCAAAAACTGTAGCTGTATTTTGAAGAGGAAAACTAACAGTGGTCTCCTGCGGTGGTTCGTAATAGACAATGCCATCCGTTTGGGTGGAATTTGAGAATGATTGATCAACATTTTCTGTGTTGCTTGTTGTAAAGGATGCTAGTGGAACTAATGAAAGAACATTTTCCACCCTCCCCAAGCTCGGAGAGGTGTCAGCATTGCTGTTTAAAACTTGTAGAGAGACATCTTGACCAGTAGTGAGAGGGATTTGGGTACTACTGGTTTTTCCTCTTGGTCTGCTGTGCAAGATCGGCCACATGGTGTAACTTGACATTTGTTGATGTATACAAAGCGGTTTTCTTTGGAACCAGGAAGCGGTGGTAGAATACCAGTTCTGGAACTGTGTATCCCCAGGACTGGGACCGGTGCACGATAAGAAGGACCAAACTCCTTTTTCACAGCAACATTTTCTCATACTCGATCCCCAGCCTTCAGAATCCAGCCGGTAGATGTTATTGGTACTCCTTAACTCCTAAGCAGGCAGCACTGGCAGAAGCGTTGTCATCACAGAACTGTTGTAATTCCTGCAAGACAATTAGATGTTCATTTATGTCAAAGGGTGTTTAAGCAGCCTCCATGCCAGGACCATCAAGATCTGGAACATACATTTGAGTTCCAAACAGGCACTCGTATAAAGTACGACCCCCCAGGCATCTTCTAGGCAGATTATTGAGTGCTCTCCGGACTCCATACAGGTGATTAAGCCAACTATGACCCGTACCTAGTACTCTGGTTCTTAAGGATTGCTATAAATCTTAGTTTTGTCGCTCCACTACACTATTTCTCTTGGGATGAAATGGAGACGAGTAATGGAGTTGGACCCCTAATGAAGCCATGACGTCCCTGAATGCCCCTGAGGCCAAAGCAGGGCCCTGGTCCGAGTGGAAATTTGCAACTGCATATGTGCCGATAAAGACTTGCAAATCTTTAATAACAGTCCGAGCATCAGCCGAGCGTTGTGGCCACACCCATAGAAATCTGGAGCAGGAGTCAAGAGTGACTAAGATGTATTTGTATGCACTGTCAGGTGTTAAAGGACCACAATGGTCCAGGTACACAGATTGTAATGGTTTGTTAGAAATTATGAGGGGTGTCTGTGGTAGCCATTTAACGGTGGACCCCTTAATTTGTTGGCAGATATCACAACAAAGGATATACTGCTTGGTCTGTTTGTATAGACCTGGCCACCAATAACGAGCTTGCAACAATGATATTGTAGCCACCACACTTGCATGGACAGAAGCAACTCCCTCATGCGCTTCTTTAATCAACTCTGATCTTAGGTCTTTATTGGGAATTACTCAAACTCCTACGCCTGGTATTTTTACTTCTGCATCAAGCATGCCTCCCATCCGGTAGGAATATTTAGTGGGATATCCTTTAGGTAAAGGTGTGCCATCAGATGAGGCTTTCACGGCAGCCAGTATTTCATCGTCCAGTTTCGTCATAGAGCGAGTTACTGCAGCAACAGAAGCCGTAGCTACTACTGATTTGGCTGCTTCATCAGCCAGTGTGTTCCCAGCAACGTGTATTACAACGCACTGGTGTCCAAGTGTATGTACTACATAGACATTTGTTAGCATTTCCTTCAGATCCTCTACTTTCCCCCACAGAAGTTGTGTTTGATGGTGTTACCTTTGGAATCTCTGAACCCATTCTGGCACCAGTAATGCAGATATTCATTGAAGGACTGGACACAATAGTACGAATCACAGACAATCAGTGTTAGCTGGTCAGGAGCCGTATGTTACGAGGCCGTCACCAGAGCCTTTAGCTCTGCCAGTTGTGAAATGTAATCCCCTAGGGTTTGCGTAAAGGTATGTTGTGGTTAGAATTTATTACCCTCCATATAGCCGCTTACGACTGCGCAAGCAGCGGAGTATTGTTGCTTTGTGCCCATAGCAGGTTGTGCTGAGCCATCGGTGTACATGACTCTTTGATATTGGTCAATAGGTAATGTATTTGCCGGAACTGGGTATTCTAGTTCATATTGCAAAAATTCTTAAGTTTGTAACTTCGGGTCAAAAATATAGTCAACATCAGTGGCTGTCAGAGACGTAGCCCATTGGATCCAACGTGGATGTAATGCTTTAGCATTTGGAATGCTGTCTTTGGTAACAGCCTCAAGGGCTGGGATCAGAGATACGAAAATAATGCGTTTCTCCTAGGCTAGTGGTCTTTCATTAATGACAGCCATCTGAACAGCAGTGAGAATTTTCTCAGTGGGAGCAAAACATTGTTCTGCTGTTGAATGCAAATGTGATTTGTATGCAATCGGGACTGTCTCACCCTCATTGAACGTTACATAGGTGAAACCAATGGCACCAGCAATTACTCTGATGACCAGATGTTTTTATTGTCCCTTGTGTGTAGGTGTTCCACTGCAAGCATGTCTTGTTGCAATGTTCTGAGAATGCGTGTGTGGTCGACTGTCCAGAATTTACTAGAAAAGTCAGGACGTATCAATTAATATAAGGGTTTGATGCGTGATGCATAATCTGCAATGTATGTTCTGCCAAAATTGAGAAAACCCAATAGTGATTGGAGATTTTTAATGGTATTTCGAGGTTGTAACTGTGCGCATTTTTCTAAGATTTGTGGCGCTAGACTCTTTCCTTCACTTGATAATTTGTATCCCAGAAACAGGACACTAAGGAAGGTTATTTTTGTTTTTTTGAAGTTGAATTTATAGCCGGCAAATCCTACAACAATGCGGGCTACCCGTCTTAGATGTTGCAGTAATTCATTGTCCGTAAGGTAGATATCATCTACGTAGGACAACGCTTCAGAGTCAATGTCATGCAATACTGAAGTTACATGAACCCCGAACAGTCCTGGACTGTTCTTGTACCCCTGTGTTAAATGACAGAATTTTTTCTGGGAGTCTAGTGCACTGAAACTTGTTAGGTCTCTACTCTCAGGTGCTATATTTTGGCAGAAGAAGCCATTGGCAAAAATCCAATGTTGTTTTGTATTTTTTTCACACTATGTTGTTCATAAGCGCTGTGCTATCAGAATTCTATATATGCGTACATGACTATTTAAGTGTCTGTAGTCTAAGACTATTCTGTATGAATGGTTGGGTTTAGCTTCAGAGAATAAAGGATTATTCATTGGTGAGACACAGGGTTCGATCACGCCCTGCTATTCTAGTTGTGTGAGGATGCCCCTCACAAGTGCTTTAGCATCATGGTTTATTGGGTATTGGAGTTGAGGTTGGGGTTAATTCTTAATTGGAATGACATGATATGGGGAATCTTTATCCCACCCTAAGTGGCTGTGGTATTACGTGGGTGCCTGCGCCAATGCCCAATCAATGGCATAGGATTCTACGAGCTTGTTGGGAACAAGAGGTGAGAAAGAAGGTGTTAGAAATGGGGTTTTTGGTTGGCAGTCAGGTTGCCCTCTGTCCAAGCAAGAACCCTCACTCTAGTCAGGGTAAGTCACACATGATCCAAAATCAGCCTATGCCCACCCTCTGGTAGCTTGGCACGAGCAGTCAGGCTTAACGTAGAAGGCAATCTGTAAAGCATTTGTGCAATAAATCATACAATACCATAATATACCACCACAAAAATACACCACACAGTGTTTAGAAAAATATATAATATTTATCTGGGTATTTTCAGTTCAAAACGATCAAAGTTGCAATAAGAATTTGTAAAGATATCACTGAAAAGTGATATAAAGGGGGTGATTCTAACCCCGGCGGTCTTAGACCGCCGGGGCCAGGGTCGGCGGGAGCACCGCCGACAGACCGGCGGTGCCCCGCAGGGCATTCTGACTGCGGCGCTTTGGCCGCGGTCAGTGCAGGAAAACCGGCGGTCTCCCGCCGGTTTTCCGCTGCCCCTTGGAATCCTCCAAGGCGGCGCAGCCGAGGGGATTCCGACCCCCCCTACAGCCATCCAGTTCCCGGCGGTCCGCCCGCCGGGAACCGGATGGCGGTAGGGGGGGTCGCGGGGCCCCTGGGGGCCCCTGCAGTGCCCATGCCACTGGCATGGGCACTGCAGGGGCCCCCGTAAGAGGGCCCCTAAATGTATTTCACTGTCTGCTGCGCAGACAGTGAAATACGCGACGGGTGCAACTGCACCCATCGCACAGCTTCCACTCCGCCGGCTCGATTCCGAGCCGGCTTCATCGTGGAAGCCTCTTTCCCGCTGGGCTGGCGGGCGGCCTGAAGGCGGCCGCCCGCCAGCCCAGCGGGAATGTCAGAATTACCGCCGCGGTCTTTCGACCGCGGAACGGTAACCTGACGGCGGGACTTTGGCGGGCGGCCTCCGCCGCCCGCCAAGGTCAGGATGAGGGCCCAAGTGTCTTAAGTCTTTAAAAAGCAAACAAAGTCTCTTTCAAGCACAAAGTACCTGGTTTCTGGAGGAAAATCTCCACAGAGGGACGCAGAAGAGGATATGCGTGGAAAAATGGTCTGTGCGTCGGTTATGCCCCTTCACACACGGACTTGCGTCGTTATTTTTCACGCGGGGAGACGGGCATCGTTCTACAGGAGGAAAAATGGTGTGTGCATCGGTTGCGCCCCTTCACACACGGACTTGCGTCGTTATTTTTCACTCGGGGAAGACGTGCGTCGTTTTCCGGCACGCGGACCGTCTCCTTCTATGGGTCGCAGGGATTACCAGATGTCCCGGGTCTGTGCGTGGATTCTCCTGCTTGTTTTCCGGCTGCGCGTCGTTCCGTGGGGCTGTGCGTCGAAGTTTCGATCTCACGGCAGACGTCGCGTCGATTTCTCCTCTGGAAGTCGGGCGGCGTTGTCCTTGTGAGGCCGTGCGTCGAAGTTCCGGTCGTCCCGAAGGCGTCGCGTCGATCAGCGTCGGTGTGCGGCGTTTTTCTCACCGCGGAACAAGCTGTGCGTAGAAAAGTTTGCCGCACGAAGCGTCCAAGTGAAAGAGAGAAGTCTTTTTGGTCCTGAGACTTCAGGGAACAGGAGGCAAGCTCTATCCAAGCCCTTGGAGAGCACTTTTACAGCCAGACAAGAGTTCAGCAAGGCAGCAGGCCAACAGCAAGGCAGCAGTCCTTTGTAGAAAAGCAGACAGGTGAGTCCTTTGAGCAGCCAGGCAGTTCTTCTTGGCAGGATGTAGTTTCTGGTTCAGGTTTCTTCTCCAGCAAGTGTCTGATGAGGTAGGGCAGAGGCCCTGTTTTATACTAAATTGTGCCTTTGAAGAGGGGGTGACTTCAAAGAGTGTCTAAGAAATGCACCAGGTTCCCTTTCAGTTCAATCCTGTCTGCCAGGGTCCCAGTAGGGGGTGTGGCAGTCCTTTGTGTGAGAGCAGGCCCTCCCAGCCCAGGAAGCCCCATTCAAAATGCAGATGTATGCAAGTGAGGCTGAGTATCCTGTGTTTGGGGTGTGTCTGAGTGAATGCACAAGGAGCTGTCAACTAAACCTAGCCAGACGTGGATTGAAGGGCAGAGAAAGATTTAAGTGCAAAGAAATGTTCACTTTCTAAAAGTGGCATTTCTAGAATAGTAATATTAAATCCGACTTCATCAGTCAGCAGGACTTTATATTACCATTCTGGCCATACTAAATATGACCTTCCTGCTCCTTTCAGATCAGCAGCTGCCACTTCAACAGTGTATGAGGGCAGCCCCAATGTTAGCCTATGAAGGGAGCAGGCCTCCCAGTAGTGTAGAAACGAATTTAGGAGTTTTACACTACCAGAACATATAACTACACAGGTACATGTCCTGCATTTTACCCACACAGCACTCTGCTCTAGGGGTTACCTAGGGCACACATTAGGGATGACTTTTATGTAGAAAAAGGGGAGTTCTAGGCTTGGCAAGTACTTTTAAATGCCAAGTCGAAGTGGCAGTGAAACTGCACACACAGGCCTTGCAATGGCAGGCCTGAGACAAGGTTAAGGGGCTATTGAAGTGGGTGGCACAACCAGTGCTGCAGGCCCACTAGCAGCATTTAATCTACAGGCCCTAGGCACACATAGTGCACTCTACTAGGGACTTATAAGTTAATTAAATGGCCAATCATGGATAAACCAATCAATAGTACAATTTACACAGAGAGCATATTCACTTTAGCACTGGTTAGCAGTGGTAACGTGCCCAGAGGTCAAAAGCCAACAACAACAGGTCAGAAAAAATAGGAGGAAGGAGGCAAAAAGTTTGGGGATGTCCCTGTCAAAACGCCAGGTCCAACAGAAGGTTTGATACCCTCTTCCCCATATGGGCAAGTACGCACAAATTCAGGTGGCCAATCCTTTTCGGCCAGTAAAATATAAATGTTGACTACGTGGCCCCAAATGATTGCGTCAATTGTGCGTTCAGTGTCTCCTTCATACTGTACCGTTACTTTGTACACCCTGTCAGGCGTGGAGACATGCATGTCCGCAGTTTCAACTTGTAAGAAGTTATCAGTTGCTTTCAGCTCCAGATGCTCTTGAAGATTCCAGCGAACTATTGTGACCTCTGCTGCGCTGTCTGGCAGAGCTAGTGCCCAAGTCTTGTTCTTCAATAGAGCCTTCTTCCTGAGTGACATGACGAATCACAACTGCTGCCACTTTTTTCTTTTTAAATTGGGGTTTTTGTTGGGGAAGTTTCTCTTCATTTTTAACAAAAACTTCTGTAGAGCGTTGTGATTCCTGTCTCGGTTTCACGTACTAAGTTCTCCACTCTGACCACCCACCTCTCTCAATGCATTTTTCCATTCAGTCCTGAAGGGAACGAGGTTGGCGTCTATCAGTATATTGATATCCATCAGGCATTTTTATATTATCTCTATTTCTGAGATTACATCTATTCTGAGGGGTTTCCAAATGAGGAGATTCTCCCCTTTCCTTTCTAGGTGTTTGTTGTTTTTTATCCCAGTGTTTTTTAGAACCCTTAAGTACTTGCTTGGTAGAATCTTTATTAGATTTACCCAGAAACTGTGGTTACAAGGGTTTGACCCCCAGACTATCTCGCCCAATACTAGAATAGGTCTCTGCGATAATCTTTGGCAGCTCACGTTCTTGATCCTGTGCAGGAACGTCCTGGAGCTACATATGTACTGCTAGTGTAACTGCTTCCCCTTTAAAGATACTTAGTATAATGGAAGATACAGTGGCAAAATTACCCATTAGCTGCATCCCCAAGTCCAGGGCAGCCCTGTATTCATCTTGAATTTGTTTTAACACTTCTGAAAGATTGGCAAGTATTGATGTGCGGTAGTATAGAGCGTGGCAAATACCGTGCCCCAAGTACTGCAGTTATCTACTGTGGGAACCATCCCAAATGGCAAGCACATAGTTAATATTCCATGATTATCCTGAGGTCCCGTATGCGGAAATACTGCTTTCTGTGCATTTATTTTTTGAGCTAACCAAAACGGAATCTCTTCCCTTTTGACGGGTACCTTACCCATGATCGAATGTACAGTCGCAGGATTAATGCCTGGAGTTGCTGCATTTGGCTGCACCGGGGCAGCATGTGCTGGGGATTGTATTTAATATTTGCATTAGAAACTATACTCATAGTCTGTATATTGCCGTAAGCTTAGTATATAAGCGGCGAACCTCAGCTTCTGCCAAGGTTACTGCATCAGGGTGAGGTGTATATGTGGGCAATAATGGTCACATAGGACCATCATTACTAAGAGGACCTAACCTAACATGTAGGATTGCAAGTGGTAGGGCACCATCAAGGCAATTATGATGGTCTTGATAAGATGGAGGCATCTCTAAATATGCATAAGCTCTATATTGTGCAGGTATGTTTGCAGGTGTATAGTGGTGAAATGTATTTGTGTTCCCATCAAGTGCTGGAAATGTGTCCCAAGAATAGAAAATGTCTGTTCTGTATGCTGCATGAGCTTCAACAACAAATGTAAGTGAACCCCCCTGGGACGTTAGCCCTTGTGCCAATAATTGTGCAGTAAGGGGCGGTCACATATTGACTGCAATTGCTATCCACTGCAGGTTTGCCATGGTCAATGCTAAATTTTGTTCACAGATAAGCACACCAAATGGGGATTATCCTTTTAGGGTTGAAGCTTGAACAACCTAAAACGTTAGTTAGGTACTCCATACTTAGCTGAGGAGGAAAAAATTCTTGATACCTCTGACTTCTCCGCATATAGTACTGAGGTGTCTTTGCATATATTAAGACAGAGATACTCAGGAGGACCCGAAAATTAATGCCTGACCAAACATTGGAGGCGCCATGTTGCATAGGTTCTCATTATCCTAATGAGACTACTGGATTAGGGTGGCTGAATCATCTGTACGGCGGGGGACTAGTCTGATTCCGCACCATGGGACACCTGTCGGCCTAATCTGGTTTTGTTCCGGCTAACTAGCAGTGCCTCATCTCCACCCAAGAGCAGGGATGATTGGGGCAACCGGGCGCATGACATACATGACTCCTCAGGGGAATCCTGGTGACTCAGATCTCATCCCTTCTCTCAGGTACATTAGTCTCACATATGCAAGGACAATCAGAGACAGAGTAAAGTTCAATAAGGTTTTATTGAAGTCACTGCATCTTAGATAATAAAGCATGTATTCAGATAACTAGGACGATGAAGCACAATAAGATTAAAATTGTGACAAGGAAAGAAAAACACAAGAATAACACTACCATAGTGTCACTAAGGTTTGTAGGAATAGTTCCTACCTAAGCTATGTTAGAGCACAGCATCTTAAGCTCCAATTATGGCTTTCAGGTTCCCCCTGGGAAGACATCATCCCTCATACCTGAGCAAGCGGCCTGTAGTCTACATAAGCAACTATAACGAAGCGAAGCGATCAGCAATCAGCATGAAATCATGGTCTTCTGGCTGGAATCTCCCTCTAACGTACATGGGTCAAAGTAGTGTTTTTATAATACAAAATATGATGTTCCAAGAAAGGATCTCCACGTAAGAGTATGTGTGTTTCTGTGAACATTGGAAACAAAGCGTACCACTTTCGCCGGCAACCTATCTTACTGCAGCCTTGAGAAAAGCACAGAGTGAAAGAAATGTCCTGTTTAAAAACGCAGTGCTGACCTAGACGAAGAACAGCTAGATAGAGAAAATAAAACAAGACCACAAATGTGGCTAATGCTAAAATAATATCACAAAGCTAAATAAATTATATCTAGGTTAAAGTGCACAGCGGCAGGTCTAGTTTGCTAAAATAACGTGTATAAGCTGTAAGTACCTTTGGTACCCACTACAAACCAGGTCAGCCTCCTACACGGAGGCAAACTCTATTGTATACAGTAGCTTGCATGGACTGATTGCGGGGGTGGTATCAGGGTTAACTACATGAATGGCCTCAATGGGACAGGATTTTGGCAATGGTAGCTCACCATGCTGACATATGTTGACTTAAGAGTGTAGGATATGTGTATGGAAACAACTATGGCATTCTGCTACATGTGTCTCATATGAGCAAATAGCACAGTAAAATCTATTTTTGAAGCTATCATTCTGTGGACTTGCCTTTCCAACAATGGTATGGTACTAGATGTGATAAGTCCCCTGGGAGGTCCCCGGAGTCTAATCTTAATGTTTACATGTCATGCATGACATTGCCCTGGCAATTACAATGCTTCTATGCAGTGCTTCAGACTTGACCAATTCACCAAGTCAAAATGTTCTCACAATAGCAGGTTTTGGACCACTGCATCCTGAATTATCCAACGTGTATTTGCAGAAATGGAGTGTCATTGTAATGGCATGGCCTGCCATAATATAATCAAGGAGATTTACATGTTGATCTGTGTAAATGGTAGGTTGGTATTGAAAGTTTTACACCCTATCTTACTCTCTCTCCCTCCCTCTCTCTCCTCTTCTGTCCTTGTGTCCATCAGCATCATCAGGCGAAGGGGAAGTGGCACTGGCGAGTGGGGAAGCAAGAGCCCATGGGACCAAGGAGGCTGATACCAGCAGAGGCGAGGGGACCAGTGGGACTGAGGCTGAGGGGAGTGCCATGGGGGAGACCGGATCATCTACATCATCTTCGGATTCCTCCTCCGGTGGACACTTCCTGGTGGTGGCGGACCCATCTGGGGCCAGCCCAACACCATCCTTGTCCACCACATCCTTACCAACATTGCCCTCCCTGTAGCTGCCCACCCAGTTGCCCGTGCCCGCTCACCCAGGAGGGTTGGCGTCTCCTTCACCTCAGACACCTCTGCCCCTGCCCCAGTCAACCCTGATGACCTCAGTGAGGAGGCTATTGACCTTCTGATGTCCATCTCTGTGGGTCAGTCAGCCCTCATGAATGCCATCCAGGGACACCACAACAGACAGTCACCCATTCACCATGGCATCTCCCTGCACCTCATCTCTCCCTCCTCCCAAAACACCAAAACACCCTCACTCACCCACCCAACAGACACCCAGCACACACATGCCTTCCACCCACGCACCTGCACCCAAGACACCTACAAGAACACACCCCACAACCACTCCGTCTCCCTCAACTCCCACATTTTTCCCATGACCGCCCTTGTGTCCCTAAGAAAAGATTCCTTTATAAATGTTCCCTCTTCCCTACCACTCCCCCACCCCGTGGTTCCCCAAAGCACCCTGTGTCCCTCACCGAGCCCAGCCCTTCCACCTCCCAGTCCTCCCCTGCAACCTCTGGTGTTGCCCATGCCCCCCCCGCCGGCAAAAAAATAAAGTCCCCAATCCAAGGTCACCCCTCCCAAGCCCAAAGTGAAAGAGCTGCCCCCAAGGACTAAACCTAAACCGATCCCCCCCGCTGAAACCTAAGCCCAAGGACCACCCTCCCAAGCCAAAACCCCTACCTTCGCCACCTCCCTCTCCCCTGAGGTGCCTGTCTGCCCCCTTTATGCCCCTACCATGTGGAGGCAATTTTGCAGTCAGGAGTCAAATTGGGGCAATGACAAGTGCCATATTAGATGTGCCTGCGGCACTTGGACACATTGGACTGGTCAGTTGGCCTTTTTTGTATATAGTATTGCAGAGTTTCATTTCTGCCTAATATATATGGGCCAACTGCGTGTTGGTTTTGCTTGTTGCATACTTGTCCTGCCTTTTCTTCAACATGAATGTGTTGCATTTAGGCAATTTGGTTTGTGTGTGTTATGTGATGTGATTTTGTTGCAGCATGAGTTGGTTAGCTAAATTGTGCAGTATACTTGGTGTGATGTGTTGTGATGGTGTTGTGTGGCATTGTGTGGTTGTTGTGTGTGCGTCCATGTGTGTGTGGTGATGGATATGTCATGTCCGTTGTTTGTTGTGTGGACATGGTGGGACATCTGACACATTGTTTGGTAGAGTTTTGGTATTGATTGGTTGTGTGCGGTTGTTACATGTTGCTGTCAGTATGTGTTGTCATGTGGAGGTATGTAGTGCTCTTCTTTGCCAATGCATTTGTGTGGTTGCGGAAGTGATATAATTCTGTGACTCGGTGGTGTTGTGTATGATTGTATTAGACAGTGGCGGTGGTGTTGTGTATGGTTGTGTTAGACAGTGGTGGTGATGTGTGTGGGGTGGTTTGTATATGGCATGTGTATGTTGGCCATGGTGTGTGTAGTTTGTGTGTGCATATGTGTATGTTGGGGTGTGTGTGTGTTGATACAGGTGTTTTTTTGCATGTGTGTGTGTGGCTGTCGCTAGCCGTTCCGGCTATGTGTGTTTTGTCTGCATGTGTACTAATGGCCTTCCCTCCAGTGTGTGCTAGGTGGGTGTACTTATGGTTGTTGTCTTCGTCGCCGTCCCTGGTTCTGGAGTCGTAGTGCGATCAGGATCAGAGGGAAGACTCCAAGTTGAGGTTCCATGGCGGCTCTGGATGAGTTTGTGTTCCTGAAGGTGAGTGTTTCCTTTTATACTGCTTGTTTCCGCCAGGGTTTTGGTGGCGGTCCGACTGCCCCGGAAATCCTGGCGGTGTGCAACCTTGTAATATGCTCAGCCGTAACATGGTCCCTGCCGGACTGAAGATGCCTGCCGCTGTCTGCGGCGGTACCACTGGGGGTACCCTACTGTGTTCTGTTGGAGACACCACCATGGTCCTAATATTGCGGTCTTCTCCACCAGGCCAGCGGTGGTGCGACCGCAACTGTGGCGGTCCTTGGAGCACCAAACTCGTAATAAGGGCCTTAGTGTTTATTTTAGTGTTTATGTTTCTGTCCCACAGGTTGGATCTGGTTGTTCGTTTTTCAACAAACTTTGGGAGGGATGTAGTGTCCTTCTGGACACATTCTAATGTTTTCACCTGCCACTCAGCTGAGGGCTGGATTCCACATTCGCCCCACATCCATCCCCAGGCCCGTTATGCAAACCACACTATGGGGGTCATTATGACCCTGGCAGTCACCAGTCCGCCAGGGTCACAGTTTATGACCGTGGCAGATCCGCCATGGCCAACCGCCGACACTGCCAGGCTGCTGCTAGCCTGCAGCCTAGTGGTCCCAGCAGTTATAATCCACCATGGCAGCGCTGCCCTAGGGATTACGACTCCCCATCCCCCAGCCTGTCCATGGTGGTTTACACATGGCATGGGCAGTGCAGGGGTTCCCATGCACAGCTTCATCACGCATTCCACTGTCCGAATTAGGGGCAGTGGAATGCGCGACAGCTGCTGCTGGACCCGCTTCGCCACCACATTGCAGTCAACTCCATTAGGAGCTGGCTGCAATGTTAAGGCCCTCTTCCCTGCTGGGCCAGCAGGTGGAAACACTGTTTCCACCCCTTGGCCCAGCAGGGAATTCAAAAAAAGGACAGCGGGTTTCAGGCCTCCTGTATGGCCTCATGACAAAAAGAGGCCCTCCGCCAATGTCATGATGAGGGCCTATGTGTCTGTGTCACCATTCTGTTCGTAGCATGAAGGCCTAGGGCCCCGAACCCTACACTCACCTCATCCTGTGACAAGATGTTAAAGGGTGGGAGTAGAGACTACAGGTGGCAAGAGGTGCATCTGAATTTGCACAGCTTGTTACTATGAGTTTTGAAATTAATTACATGCTTCCTGCACCGCGCTCGAGAGGAGACTCAGCTCAGTAAGGCATCTTTCACCCGTGTGTTCTCACCCATATGTGAAGTCCTGGGGTGAGCCTTTTTTTGAAGCTGAAAGAATTTATGATGTTACCTTTCAATA
Organism: Pleurodeles waltl; assembly: GCF_031143425.1. Lineage (NCBI taxonomy): Eukaryota > Metazoa > Chordata > Amphibia > Caudata > Salamandridae > Pleurodeles > Pleurodeles waltl. The sequence goes on from NC_090448.1 coordinate 143,132,259, forward strand.
AAATGTTTAATGTGTGTGTGTGTGTTTTTCGGCATAATTTATGGGTCGTTCGTAGCAAGCAGGGGTGGCTCCTCTAGTAGGGTGGAGGAGCGTCGCGCTCCGCCAGCAGTGGCAGCTGCAAACACTTTCAAAGAAAAGGGTAATAAACTATGTTTATTACCCTTTTCTTTGAAAGGGACGGGGCCACGGGGGTGAAGTGCACCGAGGGAGAGTGCACAGCACTCCCCCTCACCGTGCATGGATGTTAGGCTGGCCCTAATGGACTGGTAAAACACACTTGCACGTGGCTCTGTCCAGCCCAGCAACACGGTTGCTGGGCTGGACAGAGCACGCACAGGCTCCCAGTCTGCCTGGGAGGGCCTGGCTGGGTGCTCCCAGCCAATCCTGATACTGCTTTGAGCAGCATCAAAATTGGTCGCAGGGCAGGCTGGGAGACTGTGCCTGGAGCACCAGCGAGACCGGAGGAGGCAGAGGAGCAGCACGGCGCAACAGAGGAGGAAAGATTTTTTTTCTTATTTTTTCATTTCATTTTTATTCCCCCCATGCCACCCTCCGCGCGCCACCCCGCCCGCCCCTTCGGCACCCCTGCGAACCGCCACTGGCAGCAACTAATGGAACTTTGACCCTGAGTACAAGCAGAAATTAGGTTAGGCCGAACAAAATATTCTGTGACTACTTTATTGGTCTTTCACCTTCAGAAACTATACAAAATGCACTTCTTTTTACTATGAAAGCTCGGATGGTTATTGCAAGCACTGCTGATGTCTGTGCGTCTAACCGGAGACAACAGAAAGCACTGAGAATATGTTGTTATTTTTAAATTGTTTTTCTATCAGTTTACATAGGCTACCGAAAAACGTGCAAACAAATTCGCTGAAAAAGCTGAAACATGAGGTTTGAATATATATATTTTTAGAAACTCGCAATCAGATTGCATCTACTGCTGGGTCAAACCTTTTTTCCAATTTTCCATTAGAAGCAAGACCTCCAGACCTAAACTGCTAACACCGTTCACTACCTACGAAGGATAATACATTTTTGTAATCTTTTCAAGCTTCAGATCACTACGTCAATTGAAACCTATTGTAGCGTTAGATATGCTGATTTAGCGATTGCATAGATTTATATTACTTTCAGGTAGCATGCACCATGGAGAGAAGGCTTTATTTTCTTTTCTGTTCCTTACTGGCTTCATAAACAGGAGGCCTTCTGCTTTTCTTTCAGTCTGAGGCACAGCACAGTTAGCACTAAACTTTGAGGAAGACTTGATTCTTAACAAAAAGCATGTGGGCTGTTTTTTCTAAAATGGAAACAAATTTGGAGTGTCCTTCCCAGTAGATCCATTCCACTTCACCCTCCGGTCTTTCACTACATCTGTCTGCAGAGCCAAAGAGAGAAACGCTATAAAACATGTCACGCACAATAATGTTCTCTAAGATTATTAAACGGGGCAACCTCAGTTTTATAATCCTGGTCTTTTTAGTGCATCCTGTTCCTCTGGATGTACTGACAGATCTGTAAAATATGGCATAAGAAGGACACAGCCCCAGGCTTCTTTGACGTATTGTCTTATGTTTATTTAAGCAAATGATTTTAGTCTGCACCAGTGTTACCAGGCCTAGGCTAAATTTCAAGTACTGGGCATAATTTCTAGAATTTGATGTTAAGGTTGTATTGCAAAATTCCTGAAATTAAGCCATGTCACAT